>NC_053035.3:263524806-264139493 GCF_002575655.3 Aegilops tauschii subsp. strangulata
CCTTCTCCCGAATTGGAAAGTAGTTCATCACAGAAATCAGTTCCAGTGATTCCTACACCAATTAGTGAGGAAGCTAATGATGATGATCATGAAAACTTCAGATCAAGTTACTACCGAACCTCGTAGGTCAACCAGAGTACGGTTCGCACCAGAGTGGTACGGTAATCCTGTTCTGGAAGTCATGTTACTAGACCATGACGAACCTACGAACTATGAGGAATCGATGATGAGCCCAGATTTTGCAAAATAGCTTGAGGCCATGAAATCTGAGATGGGATCCATGTATGAAGAACAAAGTGTGGACTTTGGTTGACTTGCCCAATGATCGGCAAGCCATTGAGAATAAATGGATCTTCAAGAGGGAGATGGACGCTGATAGTAGTGTTACTATCTACAAAGCTCGAATTGTCGAAAAACAGTTTTCGACAAGTTCAAGGTGTTGACTACGATGAGATTTTCTCACTCGTAGCGATGCTTAAGTCTGTCCGAATCATGCTAGCAATTGCCACATTTAATGAAATCTGGCAAATGGATGTCAAAACTACATTCCTTAATGGATTTCTTAAAGAAGAGTTGTATATGATGCAACAAGAAGGTTTTGTCAATCCTAAAGGTGCTAACAAAGTATGCAAGCTCCAGCGATCCATTTATGGACTGGTGCAAGCATCTCGGAGTTGGAATATACGCTTTGATAGTGTAATCAAAGCATATGGTTTTATAGAGACTTTTGGAGAAGCCTGTATTTACAAGAAAGTGAGTGGGAGCACTACAACCTTTCTGATAAGTATATGTGGATGACATATTGTTGATCGGAAATGATGTAGAATTTTCTGGAAAGCATAAAGGAGTGTTTGAAAGGAGTTTTTCAAAGAAAGACCTCGGTGAAGCTGCTTACATATTGAGCATCAAGATCTATAGAGATAGATCAAGACGCTTGATAAGATTTTTCAATGAGTACATACCTTGACAAGATTTTGAAGTAGTTCAAAATGGAACAGTCAAAGAAGGAGTTCTTGCATGTGTTGCAAGGTGTGAAGTTGAGTAAGACTCAAAACCCGACCACGACAGAAAATAGAAAGAGAATGAAAGTCATTCCCGATGCCTCAGTCATAGGTTCTATAAAGTATGTTATGCTGTGTACCAGACCTATTGTATACCTCACCATGAGTTTGGCAAGAGGGTACAATAGTGATCCAGGAGTGGATCACTGGACAGCGGACAAAATTATCCTTAGTGGTATAAGGATATGTTTCTTGGTTATGGAGGTGATAAAAAGTTCGTCGTAAAGGGTTACGTCGATGCAAGCTTTGACACTGATCCGGATGACTCTAAGTCTCAGTGTGGATACATATTGAAAGTGGGAGCGATTAGCTAGAGTAGCTCCGTGCAGAGCATTGTAGACATAAAAAAATTGCAAAATACATGCTGCTCTGAATGTGGCAGACCCGTTGACTAAACTTCTCTCACAAGCAAAACATGATCACTTTTTAGGTATTAATCACATAGCAATGTGAACTAGATTATTGACTCTAGTAAAACCCTTTGGGTATTAGTCACATGGAGATGTGAACTAATCACATAAAGATGTAAAATATTGGTGTTAAATCACATGACGATGTGAACTATTGGTGTTAAATCACATGACGATGTGAACTAGATTATTGACTCTAGTGCAAGTGGGAGACTGAAGGAAATATGCCCTAGAGGCAATAATAAAAGTTGTTATTTATATTTCCTTATATCATGATAAATGTTTATTACCCATGCTAGAATTGTATTAACCGGAAACTTAGTACATGTGTGAATACATAGACAAAACAGAATGTCCCTAGTATGCCTCTACTTGACTAGCTCGTTAATAAAAGATGGTTAAGTTTCCTAAACCATATACATGTGTTGTCATTTGATGAACGGGATCACATCATTGGGAGAATGATGTGATGGACAAGACCCATCCGTTAGCTTAGCATATTGATCGTTCAGTTTTATTGCTATTGCTTTCTTCATGACTTATACATATTCCTCTGACTATGAGATTATGCAACTCCCGAATACCGGAGGAACACCTTGTGTGCTATCAAACGTCACAACGTAACTGGGTGATTATAAAGATTGTCTACAGGTGTCTCCGATGGTGTTTGTTGAGTTGGCATAGATCGAGATTAGGATTTGTCACTCTGTGTATCGGAGAGGTATCTCTGGGCCCTCTCGGTAATGCACATCACTATAAGCCTTGCAAGCAATGTGACTAATCAGTTAGTCACGTGATGATGCATTACGGAATGAGTAAAGAGACTTGTCGGTAACGAGATTGAACTAGGTATGAGGATACCGACGATCAAATCTCGGACAAGTAACATACCGATGAGAAAGGGAATAACGTATGTTGTTATGCGATTTGACCGATAAAGATCTTCATAGAATATGTGGGAGACAATATGAGCATCCAGGTTCCGGTATTGGTTATTGAACGGAGAGGTGTCTCGGTCATGTCTACATAGTTCTCGAACCCGTAGGGTCCGCATGCTTAACGTTTGATGACGATTTTATATTGTATGAGTTATGCGATTTGATGACCGAATGTTGTTCGGAGTCCCGGATGAGATCATGGACATGACGAGGAGTCTCGAAATGGTTGAGAGGTAAAGATTCATATATAGGACGATAGTATTTGGACACCGGAAGTGTTCTGGGGGTACCGGGTACGTATCGGGTCACCGGAAAGGGGTTCCGGGCACCCCCGGCCAAGATATGGTCCTTATTGGGCCTAGGGCGGGACAGACCAGCCCCTAGTGGGCTGGTGCGTCCCATACATGGCCGAATAAGGGGGGAAAGGAAAGGGAGAGGAGAGGAAGGAAGGGGGGCAATTCGGCCTCCCCTTTCCTTCTGTCCCCCCTCCTCTTTCCTTCTCCCTCCGGAAAACATGGAAAGGGGGGAGGCCGAATAGGATTAGGCCCCAAGTAGGATTCCTCCTACTGGGGCGCGCCTCCTGCTGCTCCCTCCCCCTCCCACCTATATATATATATATATATATATATATATATATATATATATATATATATATATATATATATATATATATATATATATATATGTGTGTGTGTGTGTGTGTGTGTGTGTGTGTGTGTGTGGGGGGGGGGGGGCACCGCTTGAACACACCAAGTCTTCTCTTAGCCGTGTACGGTGCCCCCCTCTATAGTTACACACCTCGGTCATATCGTCGTAGTGCTTAGGCGAAGCCCTGCGCGAGTAACATCATCATCACCGTCGTCACGCCGTCGTGCTGACGAAACTCTCCCTCGTCCTCAACTGGATCAAGAGCTCGAGGGACGTCATCGAGCTGAACGTGTGCTGAACGCGAAGGTGCCGTACGTTCGGTTCTTGGATCGGTTGGATCGCGAAGATGTTCGACTACATCAACCGCGTTACTAAACGCTTCCGCTTTCGGTCTACGAGAGTACGTGGACACACTCTCCCCGCTCGTTGCTATGCATCTCCTAGATAGATCTTGCGTGATCGTAGGTAAAATTTTGAAATACTGCGTTCCCCAACATCCTTATGCTTCAGCTGTTAGAAGCAATATGTGTATTCAAGTATGAACATGCCCTCGTTTGTGATCAGGATATTTGGCAAGTATACAAGTAAGACCAGAAATGAACCACTGGAAAAGCGCCATAAGTCTTGCAGATATGCAATACAATAAAGTTTACATGCTCACTAATAAGAAGTCTGATAACCATCGATATCCTGGGTTACTCAGACATTGTTTCTGCAAGATGTGTGGATATTAAATTTTCCACGTTATGTCACATCCTCACTCTCGCATATGGAGCTATATCGTGGAAAAGCTCCATAATGACACTGATGACATTAGAAATAATGCATTTAATTATGTGGCATGTTAAGAGGCTACTGGGCAGGTTGTATGTCGAAGAAGTTCTATTCCCGAAAATGAGAGTGGTAGACAGCGTCATTTAACCACTTACTACGATTATGAACACGCAGTTCTCTATGCGAGTAACAATAAGTCAATTGGTATTGCCAAAACTATTGACATTATGTCTCCGTTGTGAAAGATAGAGTCCAGGATCAAACCTATGATGTTTGATTTATAAAGTTTTGCGGTACCTCTTACTAAAGGCTTACCACCCATTTTATGATTATATGTTGCCGGGATGGGTTCATAAAGCCTTTTGATCCTGGAAATGAGGACCATCATATAAACCAACTCCCATAATGGATCATGTTTTCCATTTCAAGATAGAATGATGTACTATGGGTAGTGAGGTTCAATGGCATCTCATTGGTCATTGTAACACATTACTTTGGTATGTTATTTCTATTAAGAGTGGGCTTATGATATTTGTTAACCTTACGATCAAGGGGGAGAATGTTGGAACTGATCTCAGGTTGTTATAGACCGAGATAAGAGGGGGAGTCCAATCCCACGTTGGTGCTTTGATCGGGGGGCACCCAAACCCAACGTTTGGTTTCGGTCCCCGGTCCATCAGCCCCTCATATAAAAGGAAGAGGTCACGTACCTCTTCAGATAAGAAAAAACACAAACAGGTTAAAACCCCGAGTGCTAAGAACCGATCCTAAAAGAGAGAGCTGATAGGCTGGAGGACCGTCTACCACCGCCGGCCACCTCCAGGGCAGTGCCGGCGACACCCTGCACGTCCATCTTCCTGCTGCTGCTTCTTCCCCAACAAGCTTCACACTCCAGGAGGCTCACGGCAGCTGCACAGAGCCTCAGCTGGTGAGCGACGCTGCTGCTGCTCATCACGTAATCCTGGTGCTGTCCTTCCCCGGCCATGAAGGACCCAAGGTGCAGCCATTGGACTACTAATATATTTACAATGATTCTGGTTAGTACCTAATCTTCCGCATATGTATTTTGGTGTTCTAATCACGAGATTAAGATCATGTCATGTTAATCCTAAAGAGTTACTCTAACAAACAACTCCAAATAATTTGGGGGATTGTTTGAATGTTTGGCTCAAAACATTTCAGAAAGCTGACAAACGGCTTGTCCTGGTTGGAGGAGTTAAACTCTTTTCAGAGACCAGCTAGAGTTGCCTGAAATCTCAATGCTGCCGTTGAAGAAGTTTCTTTCGAAGCAAATGCTTCTCATTAAGTGTGTTTATGCCAGGATCTGTTTCATACTCGGGTCAACATTAGCTCCATTAACCTGCAATGTGTTAACATTAACATCCGTCAGTTACGGCAACTTGCTATAACTAGTTGTCTGCCACTCTTTGATTCTTCACAGACAGGAAAGGAAGTCGTCAGCAAGCCTGCTTCACCAGCAATGGCCTCACTCTTCTCGCTGTGCCTCGTGGCCCTCCTCCTCCTGTCGACGGCGTCAGCCGAGCCATCGCGGGCCAGTCCTGCAGCCGGTAGCGTCGACGGATGGTTCCACGAGGCAGTGCCGGAGGCAGCACCCAGAGGGTCTGAAGGCGATGCCGCCCACGCCCCAGCCCCCGCCCCCGCTGATGGAATCGCGGTGCCGCCGCCGCCGCCGGGGAGGCAACGGTTCAGGACCCCTCCCCACCCTTTCGAGCTCAGCCCCGATGCGAGGCGAGGGCTGGAGCACGAGGCTCGCTGCGGGCCGCGCGTCCCGGTGCGGCGGGGCTCCCCCAGGACGCAGTGGAAGCCGCGGTGCCGTGGCGACGACGATGGCAATGCCGCGGACGGGAGCACGACCGGCGCGGCGGGTGCTCCGGCGTCAGCGTGGCTGCCGTTGGACGTCAAGGAACCGTAGCAGCACTAGGAGCGGCAGCAGCTACGTATACATACCGGCCTAGCCAACCACGCATTCTGCATCAGCAAATGGACATTACGTTACGTGCCTAGTAAAAAAATCGAAGGAGTACGTATGAAGCTAATAAACCTCTTTCAAATAAATGACCACTTACGGCATAAAACCAAGTAATTAGTAATGTCTCTATATGTACGTTGCTGTTCACACAATCTTGCACTCTCAGCATGTTACATTGTACATGCATGTACTTTCATTTGTTAAATTCGGTGTCAGATATGTTAAGTGCTGTTTGCGGTTATTCAATTTTTTTTTTTTGAGGATCACGGTTATTCATCATTTGTTGGCAGGCGAAGCTTCATTTTGCCGAACCATTTGCTCCTTGTTCCAAGAAGAAAAGAACCGTCTGCTCAACCTAGTTAGCTAATTGAATGCTTGATCTGATCGCTTCCTGATCAGACCTTCCCACCTGGCCCACTGACATCTGGGACGTAATCCACGCGGGTCCCAGCTGTCGGCGTGCCACGTCCCATATACATAAGAAGTTGATCCCCACTATCAGGGTCTGTTTGGTTTTAATAAGGGGTGTTTGTTTCCAGGGACTTTTTTGTGTAGGGACTAGAAAAAGTCCCTCTTAAAGACTTTTTTACCAAACGGGAGGGACTTTTTAGGGACTAAACTAGGCATTTGGGACTAAATGAAGAAGACTCTCAAGAAGAGTCTTTTTGAGACTTTTTGGGACTTTTCCAACAATGCCCCTCCATGCACCCATTGGCCCGCCACCCCATGGTGTTGTTTGATTGTTATTTTTCTATATACTAGGGGCAACGTGGTCATTTAATAACCTCTAGGAAGGGACTAGGGACTTTTTAGTCTCTAGAAACAAACAGGGAGGGACTTTTTAGGGACTAGGGACTTTTTAGTTGGGACTAGAAAAAGTCCTAGGACTAGAGAACCAAACACCACCTAAGTCACCTGACTTATAAGTTAGGTGACTTAAAATCAGTGACTTATAAGTCACGCTTGTTTGGTTGTCACCTGACTTATAAGTCACCTGACCACACCTTTCCACCTTGTTTTTTTATGTAAAGGTGGTGGGACCCATGCAAAAGTGGATGACTTATAAGTTTTAAGTTGGGGTGGAGCAACTTATGACTTATAAGTTGGGGTGACTTATAAGTTGGGTCTGTTTGGCAAAATAAGTCACTTTTTTCACCGACTTTTTTTTTCACAACGTAGTAGGTGAGGGGGCAGTTTTGCAAAAAAAAAACCCGTAGCTCCCGCGATCGCCTGGCGATCTGGCGGGGACGGAGACAGAGAGGAGAGAGTGATGGCGCCGGTGATTCCGGCGGAGGCCACAACGGCTTGGGACCCCATCGGCGGGGGCGCATCAGCGGCGCCCCGGGCGGAAGCCTTGAAGCCTCGCGACCCCATTAGGAGGGGGATTTCCATCGGGGGCACAACGGGCGCGCCGGATTGGGAAGAAGTCAAGGCGGAAGCAAGGTGGATTATCCGGCGATCTACAGACCGGAAGAGGTGCTGGAAGCAAATGAAGAGGTGAGCGGAGGAGATGATGCACGTGAATCCAGTGAAGATCCTCCCTGATCTGGCGGGGAACGTGAAGATGGGCGACTACTACGGCGACAAATCCGAGGTACAGAAATATGGTAGGGGTTGTAATTCGCTGGATTTGATCCCGTCCGGACAGGGGGTCCGATTTTGGGTGCTAGTAGTATGGAAACTAGTACTATTGTTCAGGATTATAGAGAAATCTATTCGGTGGGAGATATGGATGAGGAAGAGAGAAATCAGGGAAGGAGTCCTATCTGTACAATAAAGGAAAATAGAGAAATTAGTGGGATTTTATTTTGGAAACTGCCCATTTATGATCCTTTAATTTTTGTTAAGTGTACAATTTTCGTCCAGTTGGTGGAGATTCTGGGAGAGGGGGTATACTATATCAACTACAGAGGGGGGAGGGGTTTCCTCTTGAGTTTCTTCCCTGTACGAGCTGTATTAGTGTGTAAGGAAGAGATGGAGATGGAGAGGAAGGGGGAGGCGGAGATGGAGATGGGTCAGGGATCGGGGAGTGTGCCGGCGACCATGGGGAGCGGTTCTCCTGCTCTGGCTACCTCACCTGGGGGCGAGAGGATGAAGGAGTCCATGCGGCCCTGTGGGGATGACTCACCGCTGGTCATCGATATGGAGGCCGCCAGGAGGGCTGTGAGGGGTTTCTTGGTGGTAGGGCGACTTCTGTCGCCATTCCAAGTTCGCCCGCAGGTCCTTGTCGATGACCTTCGTGCTTCGTCGGCTTGGAGGCTAAAAGGCGAGGTCACCGTCCAGGAGGTGGACAGCGACGATGGGAGGTTCATCCTGAACTTCTCCGCCGACGTGGACAGACGCTTTGTATTGAAGGCCCAGCCGTGGCACCATAAGCGTGATGGGATCGTCTTCGCCGAGTTCGACGGCAAGGGTAACCCAACGAAGGTGGATCTTGGAACCATGGCTATTTGGGCCCAGGTTTGTGACCTACCGTTTGAGCTTAAAACTGAAGATGTGGGTACGTCTCTAGGGGCCAAATTGGGGAAGTGATAACCGTCTCACACCAGAATCACATGATAGTAGAAAAGTATTTGCGTGTTCGCGTGAAAGTCCCGCTACATGAGCCAATCAAGAGTAGAGTAGAATTCACTCCACTAGGCAGCAAAGAAAAATGTTACTTTGATGTTCGTTATGAAAAGTTGCCATCATATTGTGAGTGTTGTGGGTTTGTAGGCCATATGTCGGAGAGGTTCTGTAGGATTCCTAAAGAGAGTAGAGTAGCTGTTTTTGCAAAAAAAACTCAGTGTAGAGGCCTACTGGAAGGGCAATATAGCTAGTAGAAGAGCTCTTGTGTACTCGGGCTATAGTAACAAAAACATTTCAAAGGCTACTGAAGGTATGGTGGTCAAAGTAACCAAAGCTGTGAATGATCTCACTGTGAAAGAGAAAGATGCTGCATCGTCTTTCCTGGCGACTGGAGGTCCAGTCCAGGGAGGCCACTCACTCGGCCAGGAGGGCCGGGGGCAAGGACCTTCTCTGCTGGTGCCCGTAGCTGCCTCGGGTCAGGTGGACCTGGATCACGGGCCACTCGAGCGCGCTAGCCTTGGCCAGGAGGGCCAAGGACTAGCTGCCAGAAGGGAGCACACCAAGGGGGCGCTGCAGGTTGGCCAGGAGGGTCGTTTTCCTGTAGCGTCCCTACACTCCATGCGGGGTGGTGATCATGGTCAGGTGGACCAGAATGCATCACTGTACGCCCCTGCACCCCCTACTAGCGAAGGCCAGGAGGGCCAAGCGCTGGTGGGGGGAGCGGCCACCACCACGGCTGCTTTAACTGACCAGGCGGGCCAGGACATGTTGCATCAGGGGAATTTTACTTCCCCAATCAGGTCTGTTGCGGCTATGGCTGCGTACCGGCCTAACCCGGTCGTCCAGGAGGGTAGGGAGGCTCTGCAGTGGGGTGATCAACTCCTCTTTCGCCCGGGGGTGCTGGAGGCGCTGTCGGGGGCTGTCGCTGCAAGACTTGCTCCAAAAAATACCACTGACACCCCTATTTACACTTTCAATGCTACAAAGAACTCCATGCAGGGAAAGACAAAAGGAAAGGGCAAAAAAGGAAAGAAGGGAGGAGGAGTTGGGAGTTCAGGGGAAGCACGCAAGAACATTATAGGTAAAAAAAGAAGCCTCTATGAAGCTCCAGCAACCGGTAGTGAGCTAGATTTATCTTTTGAGAAAACCATGGATAGCTATGAGCGTATTCTGTATGGGGACATAAATGTATCTTCTAAGCGTGTATGTACGGGTAGAGTGGAAGCTGTGAGATATGGAAATGGGGTGGTTACTCACGTATCAAAAGAAGTTGAGGAGAAAGAAGAGGCTCCGGGGCAGCAGAGAAGGGAGTCAGTCGGAGATGATGGCGCATCGGCGGCCTCCGAAGAGGAGGTACGCCGGGCCAAATGAGAATCATCGGATGGAACTGCCGTGGGATGCTCTCTCCCACGGCGGTTCGCGAGCTCTTGGATCTACAGGAGCGTACCAAAGCAGAGCTAATTTTCCTTTCAGAATCTCACTTAAATAAATGTAAAGCCGATGAGCTTCGTCGAGTTTTAAATTTCGATTCAATGTTTGTAGTTGAGAGCGATGGCTGGGCGGGTGGCCTTGTCTTGTTTTATCAGAATATGAATAAAGTTGAGTTGAACTATGTGTCTAATAATTTTATTGATGTTCTTTTTATAAATGGGAATAATGTACAATGGCGTTTTACGGGGTTTTATGGGCACCCCAACTGGAGTGACCGTGCTCTGTCATGGGATGATATTCGAAACTTGTATAAAAAAGGCGATCACCCATGGGTAGTTTTAGGAGATTTTAATGAAATTTTGCTCTCATCAGAGAAAGAGGGAGGGAATGCGAGACCAAATGTAATGATGAGAGATTTTCGAAATTGTTTGGGGGGATGTGGACTAGCACATATGGGATGTATGGGTGATTTATTTACATGGAGGAGGGGCGAAATCAGGGAAAGACTGGATCGAGCAGTCTGTAATGTGGATTGGGCGAATAAATTCCCTCGATCGGCGGTTATAAACGAAGAACATGTACACTCAGACCATCGCCCTATTATTTTAGACACGGAATATTTTGACAATAATATTTTTGACCGCTCAAAAAGTCGAAGGAAACAATTTGAAGCTCGATGGCTGAAAGAAGAGACGGTTACGGAAGTTGTACGTACAGCTTGGGAAAAAGCGAAGATGTTGGGCATAGGGCCGTCTCTTGCTGATCGTACAA
Source organism: Aegilops tauschii subsp. strangulata (assembly GCF_002575655.3). NCBI lineage: Eukaryota > Viridiplantae > Streptophyta > Magnoliopsida > Poales > Poaceae > Aegilops > Aegilops tauschii. The sequence continues at coordinate 263,535,398 of NC_053035.3, forward strand.
GAGCGGTACATGCAGATTTGCACACTTGGGATCGTGATATCCTCAAGGGTCCGAAAAAAAGAATCAATAAACTAAAAAAAGATTTAGAAAAACTATGGAGAGGGCCTGTGAATGCTAACTCTCTTGCAAGTCAAAAGGAGATTATTGTATTGATTGAAAATTTATTGGAACAAGAGGAGATACACTGGCTACAACGGGGTCGAGCAAACTGGTTATTGCATGGTGACCGTAATACTTCTTTTTTTCATAACGCCGCAACAGCTAGAAAGAAGAGAAATCAGATAAAAAAATTGCTTGATGATAATGGGGTTTGGGTAAAAGACACAGAGATGAAGAATCATATTCTGGGATATTTTTCTAACCTATTTACTTCAGAAGTTAATCAACCGAACCATGAGGTCCTCTCCCTTGTAAAAAGGAAAGTAACAAATGAAATGAATAGGGCTCTCCTTGCCCCTTACACGGCCGAAGAGGTTAGGAAGGCACTCTTTGACATTGGTGATTTAAAGGCGCCAGGGCCAGATGGCCTTCACGCCATTTTTTACAAGAGATTTTGGGCTATGTTAGGGGATGATTTGACTGAAGAGGTTCTTAAAGCGGTGAATACATGTACTATACCTGATGGTTGGAATGATACTACAATAGTAATGATCCCAAAAGTTAACTCCCCACAAAAGGTAACTCAATTTAGACCAATCAGTTTATGCAATGTGGTGTATAAGGTCATTTCAAAGATGATTGCTGCTCGTCTGAAGACAATCCTCCCAGATATTGTTAGCCCTACCCAAAGTGCCTTTGTGCCTGGAAGAATGATTACAGATAACATCTTAGTAGCTTATGAATGTTTCCATAAAATAAAAATAAAAGGACCGGTAAAGAGGGCATGTGTGCAATCAAACTGGACATGCACAAAGCATATGATCGAGTGGAGTGGCCTTTTTTAAAGGAAATCATGTTGCGACTAGGTTTTCAGCAGGATTGGGTGAATTTAATTATGCAATGTGTGTCCTCGGTGGAATATCGGGTTCGTTTTAACACGGAAGAAACAGAGAGCTTCAAACCATCTAGAGGACTGAGGCAGGGGGACCCTCTCTCCCCATATCTATTTTTGTTATGTACGGAAGGCCTGACTGCACTCTTAGCTAATGCAGAGGAGAATGGAAGTATTTCCGGAATTAAAGTTAGCAGAGATGCCCCATCTATTTCAAATCTCCTCTTCGCGGACGATTCACTTATCCTGATGCAAGCTAATTCGATGAACGCGGAGGCGCTGAAATCAGTTTTGGATTCTTATTGTGCTGCTTCGGGGCAAATGGTGAGTGTTGAAAAATCTAGTATATTTTTTAGTCCCAACACGAAAGTGGAAGATAAGGCGCATATATGTACTATTCTGAATATTATGACTGAAGCTCTCAATGACAAATATTTGGGTCTGCCTTCAAATGTGGGTATGGACAAAAGTGATTGTTTCCAATTCTTAATAGATCGAATTGTCATGAAAATCAGTGGTTGGAAGGAAAAGCTGCTATCAGCAGGAGGAAAGGAAATCCTTCTCAAATCGGTTGTACAAGCTATCCCAACTTATGCAATGTCCGTCTTTAAATTCCTAAAAAAATATGTAAAGAAATCATTGACGCGATGTCGCACTTTTGGTGGGGTGATGAAGACAATCAGAAGAGAATGCATTGGATGGCATGGTGGAAGATGTGTGTACCAAAAGACCAAGGAGGAATGGGTTTTCGAGACATACATTGTTTCAATCTGGCCTTGTTAGCCAAACAAGCGTGGCACCTGCTTGATAATCCTGATTCCCTATGTGCCACCATTTTGAGAGCTAAATATTTTCCGGATGGAGATTTAATGAATGCGAGTCTGAAAAAGGATCTTCTTTCACTTGGCAAAGCATTATGGCCAGAGTGGATTCTCTCAAAAAAGGTTATATTTAGAGAGTTGGTAATGGACAAAATATTGATATTTGGAGAGATGCATGGATCCCGAATGGGGCCAATAGAAAAATTATCACTCCTAGAAGAGGGCAGCTTCTAAAAAAAGTTGCTGGTCTTATAGATCCAATCAACAATCGCTGGGATGAAGATTTCGTAAGACAAACATTGTGGCCAATTGATGTCCAGAGGGTGCTTAGATCCCCCTCCCCACGTATAACATGTCGGATTTCATAGCTTGGAGCTTTACAAAGAATGGACTGTTCACGGTTCGTTCTGCTTATCTGGAGGAATCGAAAACACAACATGGGAGGAAATTGCAACAATCAGATGGCATGGGAGGAACAAGTGTCAATACTATTTGGAGCAAGATTTGGAAATTATCTTGTCCAGCAAAAGTGAAGATCTTTATTTGGCGTACCTTACATGGAACCCTCCCATGTCGTGTTACACTTGCTAATAGACATATGAAAGTTTCGCCCACCTGCCCATCATGTTCGAACGGGCATGAAGATACTAAACACTTATTATTTTTGTGTCAAAAGGCAAAAGAGGTGTGGGAGAAACTGGGATTGCACGAAGCCATTAAAAAAGCTTGCGTTGTCGATCGTGCGGGAGAGGCAGTACTCGAATTTCTACTTCTTATGCCAGAACACGAGCTATCTACAGTGGGCATACAGAATGTTCGCGAATTGATCGCTATAACAACCTGGTATTTATGGTGGGAAAGACGTTCGCTAGTCCATCATGGGAAGACCCAAGATGCATACCAAATTTCGATGGGAGTCCGTGCTATAACAACAAACTATGTTATTGCCCAATCCTCCAAGGCAACAAATAGAATAGAGGGATGGACGAGACCCCCTCTAGGTTTTGTCAAGTTAAATGTCGATGCTTCTTTCGATCAAGACATGCTTAGAGGCACAGCGGAAGCTGTACTTAGAGATGATAAAGGAAGATTTATTGTTGGAGGAAATTGGAAGATGGATTGGTGTGCAGATGTCTTAACAGCGGAAGCTATGGCACTACGTTTGGGCTTATTACTTGCACAAAAGGCGGGAAGCAACCGACTTGTTGTTAACTCCGACAATATGGAAGTAATTGACACGATGAAGAATGGAGGACATATAGCGGGAGCGGCGGCAGCTGTGTTTGATGATTGTTATTTTATGGCTTGTGATTTTCCGTTAGTTAGATTTGAACATTGTAATAGGAAGGCAAATAAAGTAGCTCATGAAATTGCCAGAGTAGCTAAATTTTCTGAGACAAGGGATTGGTTTGAGGAACCTTTGAACGATATTGTAAATTTTCTTATAGACGATGTAACCATTATTACTAATAAATAAAGAGGATGTTTTACTTTCAAAAAAAAGTCACTTTTTTCACTCTTCAACTTATGAGCTGGTGACTTATTTGAAACCAAACATGCCCTCATATTCATCTCAACATGCACATATGCCAACTCATCAAAGGCCCACCACTACATGCATGAAAAAAAAGTTTTCCATTATTAGTTGATCTCATGCACATCTTTCACCTCACCACACATGCCACCTCATCAAAGGTCCACTCGAAATGTATGAAAAAAGTTTTCCATTACGTTATGGCACTTATATTCAAAATATTTTCTGACAAGTACTCCCACCGTCCCAAAATAAATGCCTCAACTCAAAATAAGTGCCTCAACTTTATACGAAATTTGTCCTAAAATAAGTGTCTTAATCCTAATGCAACTAATTGTACTAAAGTTCGTATAAAGTTGAGGCACTTATTTTGAGACGAAGGGCGTACAATATACAATATTTATTTTTAGCTTTAGTTCATATATTATCAATTCAACTATGGAAACTTCATACAATCAAATCACTATATGGATGCATATGCATCTAGGAGCCAAAACACCGCGTCTTATATATATTGCAATCAATTCTCGCAGCAACGCGCGGGGTACTGTAACAACGGTTGTCCCCGGGCCGTCGCCGCTCCACCGTGGCAACAGTGCAAGAAAAGGACGAAGCTGTCGTCAACCAGTTCGCTGCTCACGGTCACCGGCGCAAAGAAGTGTCCGGACTCGCTAGACAGGCACAGGCGGCTAGCCATCATGTAGTAGGAGGCAAGCCGCCAAAGACATTTCGTTCCCGTCGAATCCGACACGAGGCGGCATCGACGTAAACAGATCCGGTACCGATACACCGGTCGATCTGCCTGGCCCCGGCAACAGCGCCCTGTCCCCCGCTCCGCTCTGCGCCTGAAGAGACGCACGTATGCACGCACATCCAACGACAGTGCAAGTTGCAGAGAAAGAGAGATATAAATTTGTGTAACCATTTGGATCGCGACGTCAAGCTTGGGTTACGTGCATGCCGACCATGAGCCACGTCGTCCCAATCAAGCTCTGGCTCACGGGATGCCATTCATGTGAACCGCGAGCGCGAGCGCGAGCCGGCGATCTTTTCAGCTAGCGCGCGCCCATACGGCCATACGTGCCGACCGTGCCCTTATCCCCTCGGCCGCGCGCCCGCACTATATAACCCCACACCCGCGCGCTCCACGAAAAAAACTCGTACAAACTGCAACACACACACGCGTCGACACGTTGCCGCATTTAGCCACGTACGCTCGTTCCGGAGCCATGGCGCGCACCGTTGGCTGCCCGCTACTCTCCGCCGTGCTCCTCTCGTGCTGGTGCGGCCTCGCCCTGGCGGCGCGGCCGGCGCCGTCGGCCGCCGCGGGCGTGGGCGGCGGCAACGTGAGCTTCGTCAAGGCGTGGTGCGCGGGGACGGAGTACCCGGCGCTGTGCGACGCGACGCTCTCGCCGTACGCGGCCGCGGTGGGGGACAGCCCGGCGCGGCTGGCGTGCGCCGCGCTGAACGTGACGCTCGCGGGCGCGCGGAACGCGACGGCGGCCATGAGGGGCATGGCGGCGGCCGGGCGCCTGCCGCCCGTGGCCGCGGAGGCGGCGGGTGACTGCGTGAGCATGCTCGGGGACGCCGTCGGCATGCTGAGGCAGTCGGTGGAGGCCATGGCGCAGGTCGGGGCCGAGGCGGAGCAGGGCCACTCGCAGGAGAGGACGGTGAGGTTCCAGATGGACAGCGTGCGGACGTGGGCCAGCGCGGCGCTCACCGACGGCGACATGTGCATGGAAGGGTTCCGGGGCGAGGCTGCCGGCGGCGGCGGCGTCAGGGAGGCCGTGCGCGGCCACGTCGCGGGCCTCCTGCACCTCACGGCCAACGCGCTTTGCATCGTCGGCGCCATGGCCAACCAAACGGCGCCGCCATAGCCGCCGGGAAATATACATGCCTTGTGTGTGTGTGCTTCTTCTCCTTTTTCTTTTGCAATTGCCATGTGTTAGTAGCTCGAAGTGTAACATGTTTCGGTTTTCCCTTGTATACTCCACACAGTACGTGCAAATATCTCGTGTACGTGTGACCTGTCATCATGGTATGATCGTACGGACACGGCCACAGCACAGAAGGCCTCCGACATCATCTGCGTGCTCGTCCTGCGTTTTACTTGAACAAAAATGAAAGATCTAGCTTTATTGGTCCAGCAAAGAAAGTATAAAGATTATAATAAAGAATATAGAAAACATGGGAGATGATTTTTGGAATCACGGTATATTGGAACTTACTCCATAAAACTGAAAACATGTTTCTATGTATTGAAAATTTCCGAAAATATCATGTACATATGTATTGGTTTGAAACGTGCCCGTGTACGTTTTCGTAAGATAATATGACTGTTTGCGACCTAGGTAAAAAAGAGAATGATATGGTTGAAGTCATTTTCATACATGTTGCAAATCATCATACGTATTATTTTATGAAGACTTACATGAGATAGTTTTAAGTGAAGACTTAAAACTATCCCATGTAAGTTTTCATACAGCTCGCAATCATCATATTATTTTTGTGAGAATTTACATGTGTAAGTTTTGACTCGATACTTATGTGCATTATTCTTTTTCAAAAGGAATTAATAATAAGTACTTAAAATATTACATCGGTTAAGAAATAACTGGCATGGTTTTAGTTCAAAAGTTATTTCCTAAAGAGGGAGTATGTCGGATGATAATACCGACAACAAAGATCTACAATAAACTTGGCATTACATGTAAAAAAAATCATAGCCAACATCTCTAGCTTCATTTTTCGTATCTTGATATTTTCTGATGCCTCTTATATGACAAAATTGTAGAAGACCAAACCTAAATAAGATGGGTTAGTCTCATAGTTTTTAAAGAGGCGCATGGCTCGCTCACCCAGAAAGGTGAAAACGCGCTGTGATAGCCCTTACAAGGCATGTCGATAACCGATGGTCAAAAGCTCAAAAATACAGACCATGAGAACCATAGTAGATTGCGACGACAACACCAAAGGCCGATATGCTTCATCTACGTGAAGCTACGTGAGTGTTTACGTAAACTGCCTAAAATAATTCTCTCCTCCCCTTGATTTTCAGGTGGGTGGGGCCCCTTCCTCCCCTTCTTCAATCAATATAATCCACATTGCTCTTTACGTAACATACATAGCTTTTATTACGTAGATGTAGCATTACTCCACCAAAGGCAGGTCCGTGGAATACTCTCTGGCTGCGAACCAATCTGTGGTTGGATGGTCAGAGGGAGAGTGGTATCCTCAGCCCACCAGGGTTCAAGTCCTGGTGCTCGCATTATTCTTGAATTTATTTCAGGATTTCCGGCGATGCGCTTTCAGTGGGAGGAGACGTTCCCGTCAACGACGAGGCACCTACAGTGACTTCGTAAATTTCAAGATGACATGCCGGCTCTGTCTCTCGAAGATGCTCATAGGGGTAAGATGTGCGTGTGTGCGTTTATAAGGGTGAGTGTATGCGCGCATCTATGAGCGCTTGCGTCTATACTGATGTTCAAAAAAAAAAAGAACACTCCGTGGCTACTTGGTTTGGTACCGAACATTGGCTTGCCAATATACAGGCAAGCCAAAAAAATTGGTTGGTTGCCAACTTACTTTGTCCAATGTTTGGCGACCAACCAAAGCATGCCCTATCGGCCTACGCCTATCCCCGGTTACAAAGAGGGAAGAGAACCTACACGCCAGACGTTGATCCGTGATCCTTCTTCGGGAAACAAGTGCTCCTCTTGCCTCTCGCAGATTCCTCATGCATCATGTGAGCCTGTGATACAACGGACGAAACTCACCTCGTCCACTTCAGTGCAGTGCCTCTCTTGCCGTTTTACGATGAATACGAGGGGCGGCAGGTAGCGCTCGTGTCGCTCTCCAGGGGGCCGGCACAAGCGAACCCTAGCCGCCGCCGCCCCGTTCCTCGCCTCTGCAGCCCGCGGCCAGGCCGATTCCGGAGGAGGTCGACGGGCGAAGCCCGCCTCGGAGGACGGCAGCGGCAGGGCACTCTTCTTCTTGCGGCGGCGCGTTGCCATGGACGGCGTGGCCCGCTTGCGGCGTGACGGCGGAAGTCGACGCGGTGGATCCGACGGTGAACTTCTCGTCAGCGCGGCGAGGAGGTTCTGGGTGGCTGATCGGGGTCGCGCGCGAGGGATTCAGGTCGTCTGGATCAATCTCGCGTTGGCGCATTCGTCTTCAGCCGACGCGGTCAGGGCAGCGACCCTGGCGTGCGGCGGCGGTCGTTTCCCCCATGGCTGGTGGGTTGTGTCGTTGGCTTGCCTGGCCGGGTGTTGGGTGGCGGCGGCGGCTGCGGATCTGGAGTCCCGGCCAGATCCGTCGTGGTTTGGCTATGGCCGGCCGGCGGCGCGTGATGGGGTCGGGGTGGGGCGGCCGGAGGTCCTCAACCGGCTTTACGATGACACCATACGTCTACATGGCGCGGGTGTGTTCGGATCCAGTCAGCGGCAAGATCGTGGTGGCGCTACTTCCGGTGAAAATCGCGCCGACTTCGGTCATGGCGGACGACGACGGCGTCTCCAACGCCCCCTGTTGAGGCATCATCGTTGCAAACTGCGTCAACATGATCAGGATATTCCGGGGGAAACCCTAGATCTGGGTCTACCAGATCGGACGATGACGGCGCCTTCGGTGTCGTACTCCCTTCTGAGGGCATCGTTTTGGAGCAGGAGCTGGCTGAAGGGGACGAGGAGGAGCGGTGTTTCATCTAATGCAAGCCCGACGACGGATCCCGGCGGCATGGCGCTGCAGAGTTTCGGCGACGGGCGCGTGTGGATGGATACATGCAGGATGGTGGCGTTGTCTGGCGCCATGGTGGCGTCGATGGCAGGCCTGACAAGGTCGGTGCGTCAGTATTCGCTCTGGAGACAGATCGGTGGAAGACGGCGGCGGCAGCCTCGGTGAGTGCGCCGGACCGGCGTGTGACCCAGTCCAGATATGTGGCCGGGATGGGGCATCCGGCACAAGATGTTAGGATTTGGTGTGATGTCTGTTTGGTATTAGGCTCGGACATTCAGTACCACTACATCTAGGGGATAGGAGTAGCGATAGGTGTTGCCTAGAGGATGGCTTCAGGCTTAGTGATGTACTTCCCTGTAAAGTCTTTTGTGAATAATTAATAAAGTGGCCGCATGCATCGTCGAGATGCAGAGGCCGGGGATGCATCCTCCTTTTCTAAAAAAACGATGAATACTAGGGCGAGTTGTCGAGAGCAAGAACTTGCTTCCGTGCAAGCAAGTGCACCTTTCGCGCATTTTCTCCAAGCAATAATTCCACTTTCCAGTCAACTTCTAATCCACAGGGCATGAAAAGGCAACGCAATGAATGGGCAAGTTAGTTGCATGTCACATTCAGAATCATCCACACGGCGGTTAACTCGCGCCTTCAGTTGCTATTGCCGTCAGCATCCGAGAGAGCAGTGGCAACCATCGGCACCATAAACATTTATAGAAACACACACAGCACACAAAAAAGAGACACAAAAGTTCTTCAATTAGCCTTTCAGCCACCACAAAAAATTCCCGACAAGTCAGAGAACAGAAGAGGGGCTAGAAACTCTTTAGAGGTCTACAGCATTCCATTCCAACGGGTATGAAAACTCGGTCGGTATTCCTTTGTACTGATAGAGCACAGCTACAATTTCATGGCCTTCATGAAGTTCTCTTGGGAGGAGACATGTTTTGCAGGAGCCTGGTGGTTGTCGCGATGACCACCAATTGGAGCAGGACACCTGACCAAAGCAATGAAGGGTGATGGAAGCCTGAAGTTAGCATCGCATATTTTGTCATCAACAGATAAAAGGGGTGATCTAGAACTTACCAAGTGCAACACGGACCACATCGAACATTTCATAGCTTGTGATGTCTGCGGTGTTTTGCTTCGTGATCTAGAAAGAACCGGATGCTAATTAATTGATGTATTCGTATTCTGGAGGAAGAATTTGACAATAACTTGGTAAATAAAAGCAAAGTCGTGCAGCAAATTGCTAACATGGAACTGCAAAGTGCGCAGAGAATGCATTGACTATATTGCTGCAAGGGAAGTGAAGTGAAAGCATAATTCTGGCCTTGATGATTCGGAGTTAGCGCATGAATGTCTTAAATTGATAAAAAATCAAATTCCAAATCAATTTCAGATCTAAATGACAAGAAAAGACAGTCAACAGATGGCAAAGAATGGAAATGCCAAATGGATACGTGCGAGCGCCTGTATTATTGTTAATTGGACTTATAAGGATCAAGATATATGTAAAATGATATACCTTTAAGCTAGCTCAGCCATGTGGACAGTGGCAATCACCTTTCACATGGGATGAGGACAATCCTACATAACATCTTTTCTCAACATAAAAGGGAATTACTTGCACGTATTTTTCTTCTGCTAGATAAGCCTAATTCTCTTCTCACCTGATTATCAAACTTCTCAAATCTGCTGATGTTATGTACTCCCTCCGTAAACTAATATAAGATCGTTTAGATTACTATTTTAGTGATCTAAACACTCTTATATTAGTTTACAGAGGGAGTACATGCTTTATATAGTCATTCTCATTCCATATCGAGGATAGTACATCTTCTTTGTAGCTGAATCATCACAAATGCTTAAATTCCCCTCAACTGTTCAGCTTCTAGCAGGTGATTGACGTTTCTGCTACATATTTTGGATTGAAGTCTAGCGCATAAATTGTCAATTATGTGGGACTAGACAGCAAACTCAGGGCCTACAAACTACAAGGAGTAACAGCCTAGACAAAGCAGGTTTCTATCTCAATGAAGCTGAAGAAGATTGAACTCATGGGTTTAGAGGTACTTAAGCATGCCAAAGAAGAAGAGCCTTACATGAGACAACTTCACACATATTAATTGCAAAAATATTAGGTACTAAATTACATAGTCCAAAGTTCAAACCTTCACGAACAAGTCTGAACGAATAATGCACGTCACAGAGAATGCAATAGCAATCGATGACAAGCTTGTGTACAACCGAAGAAACACTGCCACAGTCCGCCTCCGCCCTGTGACACACCAAACAACATGATCAGCTCAAACACCATCATCGACAAGATCAGCTAGAATGCAATCAACAATCTGATGAGGGTAGTTGGATAAAACAATGGCATAAAAGGATGCCCCACTGCGGAGAACAGAATGGAGTATTGAAGATTATTTCTTCAGATGTCCACTGACAAAGTACATTTGCAATCGGCGGGAATAGACTTTGGATACCTACAACCCCTTAATCATCTATTCAATATGTCGAGAGACGGTTTGGGCTGTTCAAGAAAAAGGATCAGAAGCTCATACAGTGCTGCAATTTGCTTGTCGGTATGGAAGGCCTATAATAACGTGTGCTGTAAACAGTCATACTTGTTTATCCTAACATGATTGTCTTTGAAGCGTTCAAGTGGAACTGTGGGAGTAGTACATATCTACAAATTACTAGGAAGGGTTTCATGCTATGGACGCCAGTCAATATACAACTTGAAGGCTCTAAACGAAGCTCATGAGTTAAAACAACCATGAGAATGATCGAAGTACTGAAGTCTCCTAATTTCGCTAGTCATACACAAGGAGTGACCTGTGACCATCATTGGCGACTTGGCAATGCTTTCTCTGAATTGTCTAGACTTTTTAGCTCAGTGACACCAATTATATAATTTTAACTCATAGTTTTAAGTTCCCCTTTTTAGCTCAGTGATACCAATTATATATCTACTGAACTATGAAGCCCTTTCTTTTACTGAAACTAGTAAAGGCTTTGTAGGATCTCATGGCGATTTTGTTACAGAAACCAGATTCAGATCTAATGTTTCGGGCAAAAGACAAGGAAATCTGCAAACACAAGCTCAAAACAGGTATAATTGACTCATCACCAAATTCCCCCAACAGAATGGCCAGCAGCCCGGCGGCCAAGGACAGCACGGCGAACTTGTTTATCTCCGTCCCCTTCGACAGAGACAGCAACAGCAACGCGCCCCCGGCAACTTGGTGCAGTGTCTACAGAAAGCAAGCCACGACGAACACTTGTCAGATCAAGAACCGCAGCGATGACAAGGATTAGGAGCCAGCGCGCCGGTCCGTACCTGCACGAGCATGAGCCGGGCGAGGCGGGATCTGCCGTCGGCGACCCTCTGGTACCCTGCAATGGCGCGCGAGAATCGCGGATGTTTTGGTGTTGGATTAGGCTTCCCGAAGCGAACAAGAAGGTAGTGCGGGTTTGGGGTTTTGGGGTGCTGGATGCTTACGGGAGTCGACGACCATGCGGTAGGAGAAGTCGGAGCCATCCGTGCCGGACGGCCGGCCGCGCCGCTGCTGCATCGGGATAGACGACGACGACGGCGACGGCGGTGCTCGCGGGGAAGGAAGGAGAGGTCTGTCCAGGCAGGAGGCGTCTCCCTGCCTGCGAGTCTTGTAGACGGAAAATACGCCTCTTACCAACAGACGCGTAAAACAAGGGAATACGCCTGTTGTGCTGTTAAGCGTCACACGATCAGAGACGCGCACAAAACACGACGGCGCAGTCTTCGGCACACTCGCAAGTCGCAACCACCTGTCCACGCCGCCGCCGCCTGAGCTCCGGCGACGGAGGAAGCGGCCGCCATTCCCACAGAGACTGTCTCCATGCCTGCCCCGCTCGACCAGCCCGCAGCCACTGGCGCTGGGGATGCCTCGACTGATCCTACTGCCGCCGCTGTCTGCGACGACGTGCACGACTCCAAGGAGGTCGTCCTGCGGCGGTACTTCCTTCAGGAATGGGAGCTGGTCTCCGCCATCCTCCGCCGCATCGTCGCCGCTGGCGGCGTCGCGGAGCCCGCCGACGTCCACAGGATCCGCTCCATCGTAAGCTCTCTCCCCCCCACCCCCCTTCTCCGGATGTTGCCTGTCGCTGAACCATAGATCCCAACGAGAATAATGTCTAGCCCTGTAAGCAATGCTAGATTCTGCTTGTTTGGTACGAGTCACGGAAGAGCTTATTCTGTTTCAACGTTGATTATTGATTGCATACACAAAATCTGAAGAGATCATGTAAATTTTCAAGCCTCGTGCTCTTGGTGAAATGGCAAACCCTCGTTTGGATGTCTTTGTTTCAGTGAACACTCGATGAGTGCTGGATAGTATAGGATGCAGTTTAAGCTGTTTAGTGGACTAGCTAGCGAATTTGCACTGGAAATTAATGGGTTTTGTCAATCTGTGCCAAACCCTTCATGTTTAAAAGCTTGATACAAATTAATGCCATGTTTTTTGTTGGGAACCTTCATGTTTAAAAGCTTGATACAAATTAATGCCATGGTTTTTGTTGGGAAGTAGATGGACAAATATCAAGAAGAAGGTCAACTTCTCGAGCCATACCTAGAAGACATCATCTCACCACTTATGTCGTTGGTTCGATCAAAGATAATGGAACTTGGTGCTGCCACAGATGAGCTCCTTGAAATCATCAAGCCTCTGTGTATTATCATCTACACCCTGGTCACAGTCTGTGGGTATAAGAGCGTCATCAAGTTCTTCCCTCATCAGGTTTCAGATCTAGAGCTTGCGGTTGCTCTCCTTGAGAAGTGCCATACAATGAGCTCAGCGACAGCTCTTAGGCAAGAGAGCACAGGAGAAATGGAGACCAAGTGTGTCGTTCTGTTGTGGCTTTATATACTGATCTTAATTCCATTTGATATCTCCTCCGTTGACACGAGCATTGCTGCCACTGATCATGTGCCCGGGTCTGAGGTTGTTCCGCTTGTGACAAGGATCTTGGACATCTGTAAGGATTATCTCTCCAACTCTGGTCCAATGAGAAGGATGTCAGGGTTGCTGCTTGCAAGGCTGTTGACTCGTCCAGACATGCTGAAGGCCTTCAGCAGGTTATCCTTTACAGCTTACAGCCATCATGCATAGACATTTCAAATTGCTAAATTACCTTCAAAAGTATCCTGTCACCGGAGTACTGTCAAGTTTCTGTCACTACTAGGAACTTTTTATTGTCTGAATTGAATGCAAAAATGTTAATATATTTATCTAACCATGTCTTTGTAACTTATGACATATATAATAGAGGAAAATGTAACAAGTTGCCTCTATTTTGTCTTCAGTTTTATGGAATGGGCGCACAAAATCTTGTTGTCTGTCACAGATGACTTTGTGGATCAATTTAGGTCCATTGGCATAGTGGAAGCTTTAGCATCAATATTTAAGGTTTGACATTGCCGTTTTTTGTTTCTTTCTAACTCATACTGCATATGTTGTAGAGATATCTGTTCCCAGCATAACAATTCTATAAACACCATATGTTTCTTTTGGTTCCTCCTGTTGCAGATTGGTAACAGGAGAGTGCTACATGATGCCAATTCTGGTATTTGGAACGACTGTTCATTTGTGATGAAGACTAATATTGCCATCAGAAGTCCCCTCCTTAGGAAATTTCTGGTCAAACTGGCACAGCGAGTTGCTCTCATTAGCTTGGCTCCCCGTACGCCATCATGGCGCTATCAGGTTTGAAATCTTTCATTGTTAACCTTTGCTTAATCAATATTGTACGGGTTTTAATAATGCTTACTTGCTTAGATATTCCTTCCTTTTCTTTTTAGTTTGCATATAAAGTTAGTCTGAAGTCAAACTTCGTAAAGTTTGACCAATTTTATAGGGAAAAATATCAACATTCACAATACGAAATCAATATCATTAGATGCATCATGAAAATAATTTTCATAATATATAACTTAAGTATTGTAGATATTGATATTTCTAATATAAATTTGATCAAACTTTGCATAGTTTGACTTTTCAAAAGAAAATTATATGCGGAATCAAAAGAAATGGGGAAGTACATTTAGAGATTGTTTTGTGTGTGTGCAGGTTCTTTCTTGAGTAAAGTTCTAGGCACTCTGTAAAAATTGTTTACTGCTGGTGTACCCTTCTTACGTTCAATTTTCCATTACCTGGTTTAAAAAACATGTGTCTGATATGGGTGTGCAAGCTCATAAACTATATGCACAATCCAGAACTCCAAATCACATTTTTTTAGAGCAGTAGGGCACATAGCTACTGGAAATATATTTCAAAGAAAGGAATCGGTATTCCACAAGATGTAAATGATACAAAAATTGCATGAAGGGCCAAAAACTATCAATATGCATCCTACATGATGTACCTAACATCTTTGCAGTGATTGCATCCTGCTCATGGAATTCGTTTGTTAAATCTGGATGTGTGAAGCATCCATATGGTAGCAGTTGGGTAAGAGCTTGAACATACTGGAGCTCCAACATCTGCTCAGTTAAGGCATAGCTTGGTACTAACTTAGCATCCAATTTTTGTGGGGTTCTGCTAACTCTGGGTAGTAAACAGTTTACAGGAAGGTGTGTTGATTTAACATTTTTCATTCAAAATACTGTTTATTCTTGGGATTACTGGAAGTTATTTCTGGGACAAAGCCTGTCAAAACTAATATGGGATTAACTAAGGACATATAAGCTAGTTAGCTGCATCCAAGGCGCAACATGTACCAAACTACAGCACATCCCTTCTTTTCAAAATTGCTGAGTGCTGGCAGTGATTTAGCTTTTAGTTTCTGAGATGGCTAATGCAGAAGAATCATTTAATAATTGATATCATGCTTTACATCTATCTTTTATCGGATGCATTCTGTGAGAAATGTTTGCTAGTATTATTTTGTATCTTGTCATCAGTTTGTTCTTCATTGTTCTACCATAGTGCTTACTGGTTTTCTGTCATGCAGTCAATAAGTAGTTCACTGGGTGCAAACCTTTTAAGTTCTACTGCTGCGTCTTCAAATGGATCAACCCAACAAGTGAACATTGATCAAACAGACACATGTGGGTTGGAAGAAGATATGGATGTTCCAGAAATTGTGGAAGAGATAATCGACTTACTATTGACTGGCTTGAGGGATTCGGTATGTTCTCATCTAATATTATACTGTAAAACATTTAGTTTGCTCTCTGTGTCATGTTTAATAAATTTACGAATACTGTATTCTTTGCTTTAGGTAGGTCCATCATCTCTACTGTGTTTCTTTCTTCCCACGTGCATGCATGCTGATTAATATCATTATTACATCAGTATCTTTGCTGCAAATCTGCTGCCACTGAATATGCTGTACTCCAGATTATTTAGTACTTTGGAGAGACTGACCATCAATGCTACCCAATCTTGTTGATCTTTTTAACCATTTACATATAAGTGAAATATAATTTGATTCAGTGCAGCTTGTTTGGATGGGTTAGAATAGAGGTGATGAAATCGTTTCGTGATGTACATTAAAGTTTCATTATCATATGGAGTGTGAACATGCTTCAAACAGTCAATTTGCCTTCCTGCCACATAAATTCTCTGCAGCAGCGGTTGTTACAATGTCTCCTTGCCACTATGCTTCTTTACATGCAAAAGGTAAATGTTTTCATACAAAATATTGATGCTTCGTTCGGATAGGTGATGCAATGAGTAGCACTGTTGTTATGGCGCTGCTAGAAGGAGGGCGTGAGAGGGCCGGCCGGGGGCCTTTTGCCCACGGCCGGGCAAGATGGAAGGGATTTCCTTCTTAATTCTTGCTTGATTAGATTGATACATCTCCTCTCTTTATATAGAGAGGTTTACTTGACTCCCAAGCAAGGCTTACTTGACCCCTAAGCAAGCGACCCTTATCTCTAATTAACCCTAAGACTAACGGGCTATACCGCCAGCCCAGGCCATTAGGCCCATTACGTACTCTAACACTACACCCCACCTGGACATGCAGCTTATCCTCGAGCTGCAGCCTAACTAACTTATAACCATGACTCGACGCAACACAAAACTAACACCTAAAACAAGCCTTTTACATCTCGGCTTGTTTTATTACTCTCAACCTGAAATGGACTGGGACGCTTTATTTTGGACCCCTTAACAAAAAGTGGACACCATCCGCACGTCGGACGTGCACGTGTACAGCCTCCTGGATCCCATGGACACCATCTGGACAAAAGGAGTGCATGTGTATGGCCACCTGGAAGTGGTCGCAAGAGCGACCAGCAGAGGCGCCCTCGCGGCGGCCGGCGGCGGAATGCAGTGGTGCTACGCGGTGCGCTCCTGTCGGTAACACCATGCCTACTCCCCACCGGACGGCTGTTGGTCTGCACCGCACAGAGAAGACTGGAGGGCTTTCGATGGAGAATGGCGAGGAGGGGTGCGCCCCCCCCACCCCCAACCGCCGATGTCGCAGACTTTGAGGTCGCTGTCCGTGGGGAAAATAGCATGCCCAAGATCCCCGACGCAGCGGACGAGATCGAGGTCCTTTGCGCAGCGAAGCGCAACTGGAAGGAGCGGCAGCCGCAGACCACGCATCTCCCGCACACGCCGACGCGCTAGGGTGCCGCGCGCAGCAGCCTGCAGCCTCACCGCCGCCGACACGTGGCGGGTAGTGATCCAAGCCGGAAGCGGTGACGGCGACGGCGGGAACGTGATCTGCTGGATGGGGACGCCTTGGGGAAGCGGTGAGGGGACGGCGGGAACTTGATCTGGTGGATCGGGACTCCCGCCGGCGCGGTCGATGCGGGGCCGGAGCTGACCGGCGGTGGCTGCTGCAGCGGAGCGCCGGGCACGGCGGGGGCTGCCACTGCAGCCAGGGCGGGGCGGTGGTGGCGGTGGATGGCAGCTGCAGCGGCCCGGCGAGCGCGGCGGGGACGCCCTGGGGCAGCAGCAGCGGCTGCTACGGCGGAGGCCGCCAGGAGTGGCGGCTGCCACTGCAGCCAGGGCGGGGCGGTGGTGGCGGTGGATGGCAGCTGCAGCGGCTGTTGTAGCGGCCCGGCGAGCGCGGCGTAGGCCGCCTGGTGCGGCGGCTGCCACGGCAGCCACGGCGGCGCAGCCGGGTGCGGCCCGTAGGACGCGGCCAAGAACAGGCGGATCTCCTGGACAGCCTGGGTTAGGGCCCGCAGCGCCCCGGACACCTCCTCCGGGGTGAGGACGGCGGGGCAGGCGCGACGGAGGAGCCCGGCGCGGACAGGAGCGGGGCGACGGTCGTGGTGGTCGCCGGAGGCAACGAGGTGACCGGCAGCGGAAGAGACGGGTTGGGCGGCGGTGAAGACATGATCGAACCGAAGCTAGCTGATACCAAATTGTTATGGCGCTGCTAGAAGGAGGGCGCGAGAGGGCCGGCCGGGGGCCTTTTGCCCACAGCCGGGCAAGATGGAAGGGATTTCCTTCTTAATTCTTGCTTGATTAGATTGATACATCTCCTCTCTTTATATAGAGAGGCTTACTTGACTCCCAAGCAAGGCTTACTTGACCCCTAAGCAAGCGACCCTTATCTCTAATTAACCCTAAGACTAACGGGCTATACCGCCAGCCCAGGCCATTAGGCCCATTACGTACTCTAACAACTGTAGCCTCTGATGGAATTTCTATACTGAAGGATACTTTGTGAACTATTCGTCTTAAAAGCTTTTATTCCTCTCTGTCCAGGATACTATTGTGAGATGGTCTGCTGCCAAAGGTGTCGGCAGAATAACTGCACGTTTAACACCTGCACTGTCTGAAGAAGTTCTATCATCAATCTTGCAGCTTTTTTCTCCTGGTGAGGTCCGTTTATGACAACTTCCAGCTTTCAAAATTGCAATTTTCTTATTCAGTGACTTACTTTAGTAGATAACTCATGCATTTTGAATACTGAAGGGGGATGGTTCCTGGCATGGAGGCTGCTTGGCTTTGGCTGAACTTGCTCGGAGGGGGCTGTTGCTGCCTTCTAGCTTTCCTGATGTTATTCCCGTTATAACGAAGGTACGTAATAGAGTAATACGGTATACCACCTCTATGTACCAATGAAGTTATCTCTTGACTGCTGGCAGCAAAGATGCTTACTATTTTCTTAACTCTCTTTTCTGCAAGATACTTTTGTATCTCTATCTGATAACCAGAACTTTTCTGAATTATTTGTGCATGCTTCATTTTTCTGCATCAATTGCAATGTGGGCGTGCTGTTGCATGCCCCACATGGTCTTACCTATATTCTGATAAAATATTTAAGATACTTAAGTGTCGGCACCCTTGTATAGTTATAACTTATAACATAGCAGCCTACTGTCCCAATTGACTTCATGGCATACTTTTCTTTGCAGGCTTTACACTATGATGTGCGTAGAGGTCCACATAGCATTGGTTCACACGTAAGAGATGCAGCAGCATACGTTTGTTGGGCGTTTGGTCGTGCCTATACTAACTTAGATATGAAGGTGGTCTTGGAACAACTTGCTCCCCACCTTCTAACGGTTGCTTGTTATGATCGAGAGGCAAGGTTCATTTTGTGCTGCTTTCATTGGTGGAATGATATTTTCATAACTGTTTCTAATGTGTCTTTTGCCGTATCTGATTTCAGGTTAATTGTAGAAGAGCTGCTTCTGCTGCCTTTCAAGAGAATGTTGGAAGACAGGGAACTTATCCGCATGGCATTGATATTGTGAATACAACAGACTACTTTGCACTAGCTTCACGATCAAACTCTTATCTGAGTGTCGCCGTTTCTGTTGCTCGGTATAAGGAGTATGTTTACCCCTTTGCAGAAGAGCTGCTGTGCAATAAAATAACTCACTGGGTACTGTACTACTGTGCAACTCTTTTTTTAGTTTGGGTGAAATTGCTATTTAACTGTTCCCTACTCCGGCTACATTTGCTTATTTTCTTATTTCCCGTGCTTCAATCCTGTCAACTTCTGCTTGAATCATTTACATAGTAAATACAGATTTGTTATCTGCTTCTGTAAATTATTGTAACAGCAACACCCATTGTTTAACATAATGTTAGTTTGACGATGATCCCTGTTAAGCATCCATGTCTTTTCATCAGTCACTTTTATATCCTTTTATAGCCATTTTTTCTCTTGTTTTGTCTATCCGTAGACCACATGATTTGGCTGAACTTTCTTTCTTCCTAGGAGAAAAGCTTGAGAGAGTTGGCGGCGCAGGCCCTTGCTTTGCTTGTGCAATATGATATGGATTACTTCTCTGGGCATGCCCTTAAAAAGTTAATTCCCTGCACTCTATCATCAGATCTCTGCACTCGACATGGGGCCACTTTAGCTGCTGGCGAAATTGCTTTGAAGTTGCATCAGCTTGGTTTCATTTTTACCACAGGTAAATGTCCATATCTGGATTATCTATGCAGTACTTTTCAGTGAATTTTTTACCCTAAAGGCCTAAAGGGGGCCTTGCATCTGTGTATATCTGTAGACATGCAGAGAGGTTTGTCAGGCATTGTCCCTGCAATTGAAAAGGCACGCCTTTATCGAGGTAAAGGAGGAGAGATTATGCGCTCTGCTGTTTCTCGATTCATTGCATGTATTTCCATGGCTGCAATATCCTTGAATGAGAAGACAAAGAGAAGTTTAGTTGAAACCCTTAACGAGAATTTGAAGCATCCCAATTCTCAAATACAGGCGAGCATTCCTTTCTCTTGTACTAGCAATGCAATAGTTAAGATAGCAGTAAAGGCTTGTTGATGTCCATTTAGTGTCATTTGTTGTTGCTGCTGTTGTTTCATACTCCCTCCGTCCTGAATTACTTGTCTTAGATTTGTCTAAGATACGGACCGTATCTAGACAAATCTAAGACAGGTAATTTGGGACGGAGATAATACTGTACAAGCATGACACTGTTGTCCCGCATTGTTGACTGGGTGCTATTCACAATATTTTCCAGTGTGCCGCTGTTGACGCTTTGAAGCATTTTATTCCAACATATCTGGTTTCTGCTGGTGAAAAGATTGCTAATGATGTCATTTCGAAGTATGTGACGCTTCTAGATGACCCGAATGTAGCTGCAAGACGAGGCGGGGCGCTGGCCCTTGGAATATTACCGTACGAGTTCTTGTTACTAAAATGGATGCCTGTCATGAGTAAGCTCTGTAGCTCATGCACAATAGAGGTAGTGAAATTTCCTATTGAAATTTCAGCAGCAAAACATATATACGGAACAATAACTCGTGCTGTTGATGCATTTCTTGAAATCTCTAACTGAAACTCTTATTTCGTTTAATATGCAGGATAAGGCTGATGATCCTGACGCTGAAGCACGTGTGAATTCTGTTAGGGGGCTAATTCTGGTTTGCGAAACATTAACATCTAATGTTGATCAGAGCTCAGATATTGGAGAATCTGTATATGCATACATAAAAGTTGAGGTCATGCCAGCTTTATTCAGAGCACTTGATGATTATGCTGTAGATAACAGAGGAGATGTGGGTTCTTGGGTACGTGAAGCAGCAATGGATGCGCTAGAAAGATGCACGTTCATCCTCTGCAAGAGAGATGCTGTTGCAGTGAGAGCAGCGCCAGCTGCTGAGGATGAGTCTGAGCCAAGCGACATGGATGCAAATGCAATTAGTACCACATGCCAACTATTTGATTCTGCTATTGCACAGGGTCTGGTCGCTGGCATTGCAAAGCAGGCAGTTGAGAAAATAGATAAGATAAGAGAAATAGCAGTCAGGACTCTGCAGAGGATTCTGTACAACCAAGAACAGTTTGTCCCGTCTATACCTTACAGGAAGCTGTTGGAAGAAATTATTCCTAATAATTCTGATTTGGAGTGGGCAGTAAGTAATTTTTCACCAATTTCACCTCTAATTATTGTCAAACCCACTAGGATTGATCATATCTAATACTTGTATTGTGGTATGTTGTACAACTAGCTGTGCTGCCCTCAGTTCTTATCTTTTTAATGCTCAGTTGCGCACCAATTTACTTTCTTTATTCCGAAATCGTAGTCATCTCGGAAATAAGTTCGTTGGCGTTTAGTTTTGTAGTGACTGTTTTGTGAATAATTAACAGAACACATATATTGCCATTTTGTTGACAATATTGCCTCAATAATAAATTGCACGCTGATTCATTTTGCACCATTATGTGCATTATATTAAGTATGGTCGTACTATCACTCAAGCTTCAACTGATAGCCCTTTGCCTTGATTAGGTTCCTACGGTATCATATCCACGATTGGTGAAGATTCTTCAGGCTAGCTGTTACAGCAAGCCTGTGCTTTCAGGGCTTGTGATTTCTACCGGTGGGTTGCAGGAGTCTTTGAGGAAAGCTTCAACATCAGCTTTAGTAGGATACTTGCAAGATTCAAGTATTAATATAGATGATAAAGGGAAAAGTAGAGAGTATCTATTGAGTCATGACATTTTGTGGGTTCTCCAGCGTTACCAGAAGTGCGACCGTGTAATTACACCCACATTGAAGGTAAAATAGTGTATACATATATCTGAAGCTGGATGCATATTTTTTATTTCTAAGATATGTCTTATATTTAAAGTCACGCCTGTTCATGTTTAGACTGATGTGATTATCACCAGTTCTAGTAATTTAGTTTCAATTTGACTAGTTTAGTCTGAAAATTCACATGTTTCTACATTATTGTTCTGACATTTGTGCCATACATTTTTCTTTACTCTCTTTGGTAAATCTAACGAGGTCCCTGTATTGCAGACTATTGAGACTCTGCTCAGTAAACAGGTCTTCTTGAACAAGGAGGTGAGTTAATTTTAGCTATGTAAGAAGGATTTTTAGTAAGACACTTCTGTGCTTAGCATTGCGAGACTGGTCTGGAATGCTAAATTCCATTCTTTTGACCTGCATTTGTAGTGGCAGATGAACAAAACTCATTTTGTTAAGCATTAATACTGACAGGCAAAGAAGTGGAACTTGATGATCAGAGAAACCAAATCTATTACTATTATACTGCACATTTTTTATTAGTTGATAACTTAAAAACTCATAAAATAGGATATAACTTACAAAGTCCACACTTCATAGTATAAGGGCAATACGATGTATGATACTTGGTTATCTGATGTTGATTAGGTTGTTTTCACATCTTAGCTATGTTTACAAAGCTGTATATCTTCTGGCCTTGTAACGTTCAACAGGGGCACGGCGACTTCTACAGTGAATTGGTAAATTTACTAGGCCCTGAACTGAAGGGATCAAAGGACTTCACGAAGTTATGTGCGGGCCTCTCAATCCTAGGATATATTTCTTCACAATTGGATGGGACTGGCACCAAGGCGTTCTCTCAACTTCTAGTGTTCCTAGGCCATAGATACCCCAAGGTAACATTTGATATATTTCTTGCCTGAGAAGTGCAGAACGCCAGTGGTGAACCGAACTCAGATACTCTCTGCCAACTTGCAGATCCGGAAGGCTGCGGCTGATCAGGTGTACCTTGTGCTGCTGCAAAATGACAGTCTGATCTCGGCGGAAGATATGGATAAAGCCCAGGAAGTGCTCGCGGAGACATGCTGGGAAGGAGACGTCGAGGAAGCGAGGCACAAGAGGTCGGAACTGAATGCGATGGCTGGTTTTGGCGTCGCCACCTCGCAGAAGTCTGAGAATCGACAGGGAGCAAGAGCTCCCGATGTTCGAAATGCTGCTTCAACTGATGAGAACACGTCGTATTCCTCACTGGTTGAATTCAGTGGGTACTAGGAAGCAGGGGGGCGTCGACGCGTCGTTCTCCCCTTCTATAATGTACACAGTTGTGCACTACACTTGTACAATATTTCGTTTCAGTGTTATCTCAATTTTGTATGTTAGGCATCTGAGACATTTTTTGTTTGAAGAAACGCATTACACGCAGCAGCAGCAGCAGCAGCAGCAGCTTAGTTCATGATCAACAAGTTTTTTTTTTTGTTTTTTTGTTTTTTTGGAACAAAGCAAGGCACCTGAAAGGTGCCCAAATTCCATTGACAGCTTATGGGGTCATTACAAGTTACATGGGCAACAGACTGAAGAATAAGAGACAGAGCCCGAAAAAGAGGCTGCAATGGAGAAGCAAAGATAGGTTGAAAAACTAATCAACCAGATGAACTGCAGCTTAAAGAAAAGACCACCAACGCCGGTAGAGATGTGTTGTCCTATGCTTGTGGTAACACCAGAGTCCAGCTATTCTTGCAGGCAGGAGGACCCTTGCTTTGAGTGCTGTTTTTAGTAGCAATACACCTTGTGTAGTTGGAACCCTGTGCCAGAGAATTGAGCTAGAGCAGCCGCAACAGGACAGAGGTTTGTGTCATGTGATCTTGTAGAGCAAATCATCAGTGGCTGATCTGAAGCCTGGTACACCTGTTGTGCAAGATTGTGAGCCACTCCATTTAGATTCCTGGAAATGTGGAACACCTGAGCATTTAGAATAGAATAAATGCTATTAAAAGAGGCTAATTCATTTCTGATATTCCAAGGAGTAGCAGGGTGGGAAATGGTCTTAGAAGCAGCAGCAGAAGCGAGAGGAAGACAATCAGTTAAAAAAGTAGGTTGCTGCACATTCAATTTGTTTGCAATAAGAGCAGCGCAAGAAAGAGCCTTGGCTTCTGCATGAGTAGGATCTGTGGTTACAGGGGCAGAAGCCTGAATCTGAATATTAAGCTCACCATGATCAACGGGAATAGAAAAGTAAATTCCAATACCTGTACCAACTTGTCCCCTTAGAATACCTGGAATTTTTGAAGATCGAAAGGCCGCATCAGAATAAATTTTAGTCCCTTTAATGATGAGATCAGACTTGATAGTTGTACCCTGCAGAGGTATATGTTGTTCATTATTCAGACTGTCTGAAAAACTGCTGTACACTTGTCCCGACACCAGTGCCTCAGCCTGCAGCGCGCAGTCTGTATTTGCAGCCATGATGTGAATCTTGTTCGGGTGTACTTTCCTGTGCTCAAAAAGGAGCTCATTCCTTGCTTTCCAAATGCACCATAAGAAATTGAAAATATTTTGCATTGAAGCAAAAGGATGACCAGAATTCAGAAAAGAAGTAATAGCTGAAAGGAGAGAATCATGATTATGAACCAGAGTGTCGGATCTAATAAACCAAGGGTGCGCAAACCAGGCAGCTCTAGCAAAGTGACAAAGGAAAAAAAAATGGAAATCATCTTCGTGATGCGCACATCTAGAACAAATTTGAGAAATATGACTGGAAAATTTACCTGCTCTCATACCTGTAGGCAGAGCTTTACTAAGAAGACGCCAAGCGAAAGTTTTGATTTTAGGGAGCATGGAATTGTTTTTCCACATCACTTTAAGAAAGTTTTTTAAATCAGTGGCAACTTGAGTAGGAGCTGTTCTAGGATGAGCATGAATGTCCTGTAAACAAATTTTATAAGCATGTTTAGGAGAACAGCTACCATTGGGAGCTAAAGGCCAACAAAGAAGATCTTCATTATCATCCTGAATAATATTGGTATTGATGATTTGAGAAGCAAGAGGTTCCCTAAAAAGTTGGCGGATGAGCTGATGATTCCAAGACCTAGCGTCTGTCATCCAAAGATCTTTAACTAAAGAGGGATAAGCAAACGCAGAATGCTGAGGAATAAGGTAGTCATGAATAGTATTCCAATTGGTACACCAAGGCATGCTCCATAAAGAAATATTCCCCTGGGTCAGTTGGTAGAACGCATGATATTTAATCTTGGGAAACATTTTAAGAATAGCAGCCCAAAAAGCAGACTTAGGAGGAGCTGGAGTAGCTTTCCAAATAGTTGTATTAGGGAAATATTTGGCTCGGAGTACAGAATATAAATGTGAAGTAGGATTAATTGCTAACCTCCAAGCCGCAGCTAGAATTAGACTTTCATTAATTGCCCTCAAGTTTCTGATACCCAATCCTCCTTCTGTTTTTGAATTTGAAATGTCCTTCCAAGCACGAAGGCAAAGACTTTTCCTGGAATCTGTTTCTCTAATACCTGTCCACCAGAAGTTTCTGATTACTGCAGTAAGTTTAGCAATGAACTTTTTTGAGAATAAAATATTAGACATGTAATAAACTGGAATGGCCGAGAAAACAGAACGGATTAATTCCAATCTAGCAGCATGAGAAAGCATATTAGCTTTATAGGAAGGCAGCTTGTTAAGAAATTTATCTAAGACAAAGTTGTAAGCAGCTGCTCTATTGTTAGCAGGAAGAATGAGAGGATGACCTAAATGAGTGAAGTTGTCATCCAGATTAGCTACTGAAAAAATGCTTTTAATGTCATCTCTTACCTACTGAGGAACATGAAAACTCAAAAAGATAGCTGATTTACTCCAGTTAGGAGTTTGGCCAGAGATGTTACAGAAGTGATTAATCAAGTTGGCCATAACCTGAGCCTCCTGACAAGTAGCCTGCCCACAGACAAGAAGATCGTCTGCAAACAGTAAGGAATGCACAGAAGGGCAATTTGGTCCAAGAGAAATACCAAACAAATGATTGTCCTGCAAAGCCTCATTCAGCATAATGGATAACTCATTGATAGCTAGAACAAATAAATAAGGAGACATGGGGCAGCCCTGTCTAATACCTCTGTAGTTTTTACATTTTTGAGAGGGTTGACCATTAATAAGCACAGAGAAAGTAGGTGAGGAGATGCAGGCATGAACCAAATTTATGAAATGACCATGCAGTCCTTTACGAGCCAAAGCAGAAACAATGAAGTTCCACTCAAGACGGTCAAAAGCTTTAGCAAAATCAATTTTGAGCATGAAAGCTTTATGATTCCAAGATTTAAGAGAAAAAGAGTGAGCAATTTCCTGAGCAATAATGATGTTATCACTGATACGCCTACCTTGTATGAAAGCCTGTTGAGCGGGATCAATATAGTCAGGAAGGTGAGTCTTAAGTCTATTAGCCAGAGATTTAGCAAGAAGCTTTTCTGCTATGAACCTTAAAATGGTGTAACCTGGGGTAAAATGTCACAAGTTGCACCCGAGGCTTGCATTCCACTCGATATGAACCGACAGTCGTACCAATTAGAGATGAAAACAGAGCGAAAATGGACGGAAAGAGAAGTTCTAGTGCAGAAACTGGTGTGAAAACCGAGGTTTTTACCAGAGCTAAAAGGGAGCGGCTAGGCGACAGTCAGATTCTCCTTCTATCTCAACCGTCTGATCAAGATCCAACAGACGTCATTCGTCTTCAACCTCCTGCCTCTTCTTCCTCTCGCGCACCTGCCGATCCAGCCCAACCCTAACCACCGCCCCCCGCCTCGCCGCCCCGCCCTCCCCTAAACCACCCCCCACCGCCGGTCTTCCGCCGCCCTGGCCATCCCTCCAGGGCCCCCCAACACCGAGCTTTTTCTCCAGCCATCGCCCCACCACCGCCGGCTACCACCACCCACCCTGAACCCTAAGATAGATAATGGGGTGATGACGGCGAGCCCATTCCTTCTCTCCGGCGAGGCCCTTCTCCTTCCATTATTCGAAAATCTGACTGACCCAAACTTGAAAAGTTAGTCGATTGAAATTTAGCTAAACTGGAGCTAAAAATCTCCTTTGGGACATAGACAAAACCAACAAAATTGTTTGGCTCCACTCCAAGAATGCAATACGGAAATTCTGTTTGCACAAAAATTCTGCTGAAAACACTGTTCTGTTTCCCACCAGAAACTTAAGTTGCGACTTCCATTTTTCCCTTCCATTTTGTGGATTCCCATTTTTGCGCTTCGTTTCCATTCTGTTCTCAGAACGGACAGAGTTTTCACTGCACTCGTATTTTTAATCTTATTATCGCCAGTCGTTCATTGACTCTCATGACATAGCATAATGGGAGGACCTCATGTAACAATTTTTTTTCCAAAACAGAGGCAAAAGATTTGCCTCATCGATTAATTAAGCAGAAGAGAATTGCCTAGTTAATTAACAGAAAACCGGGCAAAAACCGATACAATCAACCACATGTGGACTACTCACAGAGCATCCAACCCCGTAAGCACATGATCAGCCTCACAGCCATACCCAACACGCAATGACCACCAACCCCATGTCTACAACGCAAAGAAACCTCCAAAGAGAATACCTCGGCCGAAGACCATACACACCACCAAATCCAAGAAAACAAGCAGATGACCATCCATTAAGCAACTGTTGCGGACGCCATTTCTGTGGCGTCATTCTTCTTGCTTCTGTTTCTAAGAGCCTTTTCCACAATCGTCCTGCCAGATCCAGGACAAGCCGCCTCCAAACGTTTGAGCAAGCTGTGAACCTCTATTTCGAAGAGAATCGCATCAACCTTGTCACGCACGGTCTCCACCCGCCCAACGGCCACATGCGATTGGGTAACGGCAACATCGGAACCTCCACGAGCCCCTAAGGCGAGCGGCTGGCTCGGCCCCACAGGAGCAGGCGCCAGCATACTAACCGCACCAACATCATCCACCACAGCAACCTCCAACATAATGGACTCAGAGGCCTTCAATTGCTCACATGATGGAGGCGGAAACTGCCCCTCACACAAGGTCGGCGGCAAGTCCACCTTCAGTTGCTCCACAGACAGAGGAGGAGCCCGTTCCCTACAAAGCTCTAAAAGCTCGGTCATGATCTGTAGCACCGGAGCAACAACCGCATCGATGCACGAACCCTCAGAGGCAGACAACGGCGAGCGGACCCTAGCTCTAGGAGAGAAACATCCATGAAGCCCGAGTGAACACTCATCCTCAAGGTTGACATCATGCACATCCAAGGGGTTTGACACAACACTGGTCTGCAACACAGACGGCACCTGAGAGAGCCCACTCAGAACAGCGTCAGCGCGCTCCAGAAAGTTCCCCATCTGAAGCATCCAACCCTGCATGGAGCCAACAACATCGCGTAGAGGCTGGACCGCCTCCTTCAGCTGGGAGGAAGTCAAGCCTTGAAGATTAGAGAGCAGCGAATCAACCGCAAAAGCAGACTCGAGCACCACATCCGCTGGAGCTGTTGGGGGGTCGCCGATCTCAGCCGCTCCATGAAACGCAACAACTGAAGCCCAAGAACGAGCCATCGACTGGGGAGGACAAACACCAATAGCCACAGATCGTGGAGGACATGCCGTAGGCCACGACATTGGTTGGCATCCATCCCTCGCACGATGACCTGATTGAAAGCATCGAATGCACCGGACCGGATCCCTGCACTTAGCCGCCCGATGGCCTTTAGCAAAGCAGCGGAAACACTTGTTCCTGAGCCACATGGGCGGAGGGGCGCGCTCATGATGCTTGAGGGCAGGGGATGGCAGAGCCTGGCGCGCGCGGCGGGATTGGACAAGCTTCCATCCTGTCGCCTCATCCGTCACAAGCCCTGGCAGGACCGCCCCCCCATCCATCTGGGCAGGGGCACGCAGCTGCCCGCAGGAGGGGCGCAACGAAGCTTCTGTTGCCAAATCCGACTGTACAGGGCCCGAGCTCGACGCTGGAGGTTGCAGCACCAAGCCGGAGGCGGAGGCGCCGGCAGCCGGTGGTGTCGGAATGGCAGCCGTCGTCGCTGGCTTGCGTAGGTGGTGTTGGATGGCCGGGGCGAGGACAGCCGCGGCAAGCTGAGAGGCGGGAGCTACGGCTACGGGCGGCGAGGTCGGAGCAGCCGCTGGTGGTGTCGAAATGGCCGCCGTCGTCGCGGGCTGGGCGAAGGCTGCCGCTGCAAGCTGAGCGGCGGGAGCTGGGGCAGCGGGCGGCGAGGTCGGAGCGGCCGCCGATGGTGCCGGAGTGGCCGCCGTCGTCGCGGGCTTGCGGAGGTGGCCTCGGATGGCCGGGCCCGCCCTGCGGAGGGCGAGCGCCGCCACAGCAAGCTGAGTGGCTGGAGCTGGGGCAGCGAGCGGCAAGGTTGGAGCGGCCGCCGGCCGGGAGGCACGCGAACTCGATTGCATTGTCCAGGGAGGCGGAGGAGCTCAAAGGAGGGGCTGTGGAGAGAGGACGCGGTGGGGGTCTCAGGGTCTCAGATCCGGTCACGGCAGGAGCAGGGGATGCCGGAGGAAGGAGATCGGGGCGCCGGCGCCGGCGCGCTCACCCGTCCTGCGCGAAACGCGAGACGCGAGACCCATCACCCTTCTGCTGAACAAGACAACAAGCCTCATGTAACAATATAACTCGGCATGAATCTGCTCAAAATTGTATGAATCATCATATGTTGACTCTCACGACATAGCATAATGGGAGGACACCTCATGTGCCCAACACCACATTCAACTATATAACTCGGTTCGAATAGGCACAAATGATCGACATTCGGTAAAAAGAACAATGGTTGCAGCAAGTTGTGACCCGAGGAAAATCCACACGGTTTGGACTCTGGAGAGTCGACACCGTCTCAATGGCAAGTTGATCAAAAAGACGTGCTCGTATCACTTGCTATTTGCTGACGCCGGCTTCAACCATGGGTAGACGTCCGGTGATGAGGGCAGTCTTGCTGTCAAAACTTCAACTCCGGATTCCGTCACCTAAGGGCATAGGAGAACAGAGAGAATGAGTTTGTGTATACCATCAAACAGCAGAGAAAATAGAGTTTTTCTTCTTAGACAAACTGGAGGCAGGCCGAAAAAGTGAAAACCCTGTTTGGTCTAAATGTCCAATTTTGACAAAGGATTAACCTACGCCGCAGATTTTGAGGCGACAAAAACCTTGGAAAGGATACCCACGTGGCCACAATGCCACATCCACACACTACATGAGCAAATTGGATCAATTCATCCAAACAAAACAACATACCAAAAGGGTGTGCTCAAATTGAGCACTCCGTTTACCATCTGCAGTCACTGCAGTCCACTCGTCAGGCCATAGACGGTCACGCCAAAGTCCTGCAAAATATGAAAACTTTCATTATAAAACAATGCAGCAGACCTAGGCCAAAAGTAGCATCGAGGCGTTCAACCACACATTGTGTTTGCCACTGTCACACACTTACCTGTGTTAATCATTGGCTCAATTGTAAATGTCTGACCAGCTTTCATGATACCAACAGCCTTGTTTCCTAAATTATGAAGCAACCATATCTCATATTCAATGGCATTTTGTAGCATTTGGACATAAATATACTAAGGTAAAGCTTATACAGCTTTAATAGAAGGAATGCAAATAAGAAATACAAGCTGCAAGAACCATACTTGAATAATGAGGGATGTTCGGGGCACAGTGGAACAATTCTCCTATGCCATGACCACAATAAGATTTCACCTGGAATAACAAGAAACGGGAGTAAAGGTGCAATTATATAACACAAAAGGTAACAAAAGAGCTAAGTTATTTCAGGATGAAGTCGGTGCCAATGCAATACTGACCACAGATAAACCTGACATCGATGCATGTCTACTTATGACTTCTCCAACTTCCCGAAACCTAACTCCAGGTTTAACTGTGCATCAAAATGGTAAATTTAAATGGCATGTCTCATTTGCAGGGATGGTGTTTTCTAAAATCTTGCAGGAATTTCAATCAGAAGAAAATTACATATCTTCCAGTAAGATATAATAACCGAAAGAGAAAAAACAAGAAACAAAGAAAGGTGAAATTACTAAATTACAAGAATTAAACCGAAGCATCACCTATTGCGATAGCTTTCTCCAAGCACTCATAGGTACAACGGACAAGCTGTTTCGAAGCTTCATCAACATTTCCAACAAAATATGTATCATTCAAATCACCTGCAGTTAATAGTTGCATCTTACAGGTTATATGTCCAGTCAAACACCAAATATAACAATTTTAAGTGGTTAAATACAGCATCAGGCGCCTGAGACTTTACCATGAACACCTTTATAGTATACAGTAACGTCAATGTTTACAATGTCACCATCTTCAAGTTTTCTGTTAGAAACAATTAGATAGAAACCAGTGGTTCAACATCAGGTTCAAGCAAGAATGAGATGAATGATTAGCTCTATGTGTAAATATCAAGGGACCTGGCATCAGGAATTCCATGGCAAATGACTTCATTAACTGACCTGAATACAAATGACAACAATGAGAAACATCACTTGATGCTGAATAATAAGTAACAAATAATACAATAACCTACGTGCAGCATGACTTCGGGAAGAAATGGTAATTCAATGGGGACGGGTATCCACCTGCAAGATCAAGAATGGAAATTACGAAACAGATCGAGATGCATATTAAATAGCTTGGGAATACATTTAATTCTCTTATGTACAACAAATTAACAACAAATGTTTTTTTAAGACATAAAAAACAAGTACAAGATTCCCTGAAACATTTCATGAGACATGATATATTCATCACTGATTCAGCTGGTGATCAATTTGCTGCATTTCAAAATTTTCAAGAAGGTTAATCAGACCTCTGGCAATTGTCTCCTCATGAATCACTCTATCGATTTCATCTGTTGTAATTCCTGGCTTGATTATACGAGCACCTGCATCTAAAACTTCTCTTGCAATCTAACAGTAACAGTTGGGAACAAAGTGGAACAGTCAGTACAATGCCACCAAAACATTTCATTATTTAAGTACAAAACTGGATGTGCTGGGAACTTACTCGGCATGTTTCCCTCATCCTTTCAATTTGCTCAGGGGTCTTGATCTACAGAAATAGCAGAAACAGATCCAGCAGAATAACATCAGATATCCATTTTTGGAACATATATGATACTTGCATATCAGTGGAAAGCACTACCTCTACTCTTTTCTGCAAATCACTGTCAGGCTCAATCTTGGGGATTCCCTAAAAAGGTTTATCAAACGTCAGGGGCTATGTACTAGAGCAGATTACAGGATAACAAAATACAGTCAACTTAATTATCCTCTCTTTTGGTACAGATATCTATATCAGTCTAAATGGTAATGCTAAAAAGACACAGAGGATGGGATGAAATAAACTTAGGCACAGTTGATACTTACATCAAGCGCCCAATCAGGTTTCTCGATTCCGTCTGGCACCAAACGCATCTTTGATATAGGAAATGGTCTCAATGGACTAAAACCACAATAAATACAAAGTAAAAAAAAAAGTTAGTCCTATGCTAGAGAATTAGCTCCAAATGCAATAAAATCCAATTACATGAGAGAACTGCTTCTTTTGGTTTACCCAGACTAATCTTGTCAAGGGAGTTACTAATATATAGACATAACAGAAACTAAAAATAAAGTACCCATATGCCAGGCATGCTCAATAAACTGTAATCCATGATCAGTTAATATAAACTATAAAGTAAGAAATGCATTTTAAGTAATTTGCCCTAGAGGTACAATACAAAACCAAAATGCACTAGCAAGATACTTTATATTGTTGGTTATAAGAAACAGAAGCATCGGCATAAACACAACAACATAGATATAAATATGTGGCAAAAAAATACCCTGTCCAGTCAAAACGAGGAAGCTCCATTGTCCGGGTCCGCCCCTTTTTCAAACAATATTTCCAGCCTTCTTGAGACAGCTGGGATGTCAGTGAATATACCTTTGTGTGAACAGACTTGTGAGAGGCCCATGCTGCCTTGAAACAATCCTGCGAACTGTGGATGATCTGCGCATTAGTATAAAGTGTTTTCACTCAGAGGCAGAATTCTAACCTGTACTGGTATGTACGCTAACGCCTTCAATAGATGCTTAAATATCAAAAGATCCATTTTCTTCAGCAGGTAACTCAATTTTCCTCACTACTGAAGGTCATCGAAAGATGTATTGGACAGAATGGTAGACTGAACCAAGGCCATACTTCTTGGTGATGAAATTGGTAATACAGCATAGAATAAACATCTAGAAGGCTTTACTAAGATAACTGGCAATCTAACAGGAGCAATTCTTACAACTCCATTCAGAACTCTACTTAGAAGTGTTAGTATCAAGGGCTCCAGGACAAACTATAATTCATATCAGCTGACTATCAAGGAAAACCTAGCTGTGAAATGAGCAGCACCTATAGAACAGCTGAAAATCTTCACCGACGCTATCGCAGTACAAAACGGTGGGAAGAAAAAGGAGGTTGCAACTCACCAGAAAGCAGCAGCTTCACGGGGGAGCTTCAGTTGCGCGCACTTGGGGCATCTGAAAATATCGAACCGTTAGCAAACAACTTGAACAGAATAGCTCGTCCGGTTCCTTCGTGCGCACTCCACACCATGGATCAAATGGGCAGGGGATGGAATAAATGCCCCTCATAACAAACTAAAACAAGGATCCCACAACTAAAGATCCAACGACATAACTTCCCTATTTATAGCGCCCCTGCAAAGTTGCCCAGGACAATGACTACTTGCGCTAGATTGAGGATCCTAGAGCGTTTAATCTGTCGGGTGCTGATTTTTCGTATAATTGGTAGCAGCCGGAACCGGAGACGGCGCCGTCTTTCAGCTATTTTGCGACTAACTGGTGGCGGCGGGAGGGAGATGGGCAAGAAAACGTACTGGAGAGACGCGGGCTTGCCGCAGCGAGCGCAGTCGAGCGGCGACGACTCCGACGCCCCCTTCTCCATCTCTCAGCTGCCTGCGCCGCACGGGTGGTAAGATGGCCGATAAGAGGGGTGAAATGAAAGCGACGGGCGCGAAAAGATCAACTCACCTGCAGCGGGGCGGGGTGCGGCGCGGCGGGGCTAGGGTTCAGGCGGCGCCGGCGGTTGACCCTAGGGAGGGAGAGTCAGAAGATGGAGCAGAGGGGAGGAGGGTTTTATTGCGGCCAGACAAGTGAGGTGAACTTGAGCCGGGCCGGGGCGCCGTCGGGTAATCAAGAAAAGTCTATCTTAAAATTTAACTTTTATTACCTCTTCTAAATATAAAACATTTTTGAGATTTCGCTAGGACTACATACGGATGTACTTCCTCCGTTCCTAAATATAGGTCTTTCTAGAGATTTCAACAAATAACTACATACGGAGCAAAATAAGTAAATCTACACTCTAAAATATGTCTATATACATCCGTATGTGATAGTTCATTTGAAATCTCTACAAAGACTTATATTTTGAAACGGAGTGAGTATATGGATTTTAGAGTATGAATTCACTCATTTTACTCCATATGTGGTCCATATTAAAATCTCTAAGAGGACTTACATTTAGAAATTACGTACTTTTTTTATTCCCATGTTTCTTAAAAAAATGAAGAGGTGAAAGAGAGTAGAACTAAACTCTTGAATTATATTTTTCTGATAAAAGGATGGATTTTATTGACTCAAAATATTTGAAAACTATAAGTAAAGAAGTTTAATATAGCACATTATAACATTAAAAAGAGTGGAATACACAAAAAGGCCTGAGTGGATGAAAATGTCCCTGTAAAATAGAGTACAAATGAATCCTAAAAAAGTTCGTAAGAATTTCTATGGGCAACTGTACGCGTCGGCTGCCGCCTCGCAAGCTATTGATTCAATGGAGATGACCGTCAGATCCAGCGGTCAGCTTTGCAATAGGGATGATGTTGCGCTCGGATGTTTGCAACTGAATTCATGTCGTAGAACTTTTGCAACAAAGGTAGGAGTGAGCTCCCGTCCAATGGTGTTGAACTGCTGATGGAGGAGCGGTGTTGCCCATCCCTGGGCCGACGCTCGTGGTGGAGGCGCGGGGGCGGGGGGGGGGGGACAATACCTCCATTGCAAAAGTTCTAGAACATGAACTCGGTTGCAAACGTCTGAGCGTAACATCATCCTTGTTGCAAAAAACTGGCAGCCGAACCTAAAAGGCCATCTCAGATCCAATGACTCGCGTAAAAGATCCACCGCCCGACATGTGTTTGTTGGCATTGGCCCCAACGCATGGGTCCGTGTGTCAGTGTGTTGGGTCGACGGCTCGCTAAGTGTGGCCATTGGCTGGGGTGTTGCCATTTGGCACACTAGGTTAAAGCCGTTCTTCGGCACTGCCTTTATCCATGGTCATATCTTCTTGCTTCTATGTTTTCTTTTCTCCCTGTCGCGGCACCTCGTTCACGTCCACCATGTCGTGTCTAATAAAGCTTGTCGAGCTCCTCCTTTTTCGCTCGCGTTGAATGGAGGGGTCATGTAACCTTCTTCATCATCGTCATGTCAGTGTTCTCCTTCACGACCGACGTCTGATGTCTTAAAAGGCTTGTAGGTTCCTTCAGCTTTGCTCCCCTGGAATGGAAGGGGTTCGTTGAGCATTTCCATCGGTCCTCCTACTGGCTAGCTGAGTTGAGGTTCATATGCCCTTTACTTTCTTTCTTGTGCGTGATATTTTTTACATGCTTACTGTCTGTTTTCTTTTCCCTCACCTTTGCGGGTGCTGCCATCTTCTTGTCGTTGCTATGATGCAATTGTTCTTGGACTTTTGTTGTTGGATGTGGGTTGTCTCATCGGTTCGTCTGTGCCTGTCACGTTCTTGACTATCCTTCTTCGTATTTTTTTATTGTAGTTCCTTGCTGCAGCGTGTAGGATGCGTTCTGTTGTCGCCTTTGCAGTCCGTGTTTTGGAGAGACTGCCGAAGGGGGGGCTTTGCTAGCCTTGGCAAGATGGAGCTGCCTGCGGATATTGCTTCTTCCTAACCGAGGATGCTTGCTCGTGAGTGCCTCGTGGGCCATTCGGTTCGCAAGTGCCTCGCATCGGTGGCTGTTGGACGCGTCGCCACCGTTTGGTTGGTCTCACACATTCGTGACCATGCCTACAACCACGGGGCTGATGAAGCGTGATCAGTGGGCGCGTCCGTAGCCACCCTGTTCACCAACCGGTGCTCCGCCCGTGGGTGCGGCCTTTGTTCTATTTTTACAAGGGTCGTTGTATTTGAAAGGTGAGTCATTTTTCTGCTTGGTTCAACTGTTGTGGTGGTGGGTTAGCTCTATTGAGGTTTTGTTCACATTTGTTATTTCCTTCTGGCGCAGGTTATTTCACCACTGAGCCGCCTGTAAAAAATAATAAGTATTCTAAGTTGTAAGGAATAATAATCTTGCATGTTCATTTTCGCTTTCCATGTCTGTTTATTGTTTGTCACACTGTGTTTATAGATGTGCGCCTTTTGATTTATATCAAGCATTAGTTTAGAAGTTGGCATGAGATAAACCTTTGCCATTCGAGCTTATATGCTTCTTTATTTTGAGCTTTTTATGTCGCAGGGTGTGTTTGTATATGCAAGTGTATTAGGGTTAGTGTTTACCAACCTTGGTGAGCACCGCGGCGAGTTGTTTATGAATAACAACGAATCTACAAGTGGTCGAGCAGTTAACTACATGCAGTCGAGCAAATTAATAAATTGCTTGACCGCATGTACACTGGTACAGCGAGCTGCTGTACAAACGGGTTTTAACCCCTTTCCACGACGGCATTTTAAACCATCGCCTAGTGAGTGTGGGCGATAGGGGGACTTTCCCACACGACCCAGAAACCGTCGGTGATAGGTCCTCCGGTCACACACGCTGCGCAAAATGTGCCAAAATGAGCTCGTTTGCGAGTTAATTCCATGTGTAGTAAATTAGAAGGAATTTTCAAACATATTGGTGTCACGGCTTGGACACAAAGCATCGAGGGCCATGGCATTTAAATTTCAAAAAAATCAAAAATGATCGGAAATACATTGAAAGGATCGATATAGTTGACTAGAGGGGGGTGAATAGGCAACTAACAATTTTTAGCTTTTCTTTACCAATTTAAACTTTGCATCAAAGTAGGTTGTCTAGATATGCAACTAGGTGAGCAACCTATATGATGCAACAACAATAAGCACACACGCAAGCAAGACATAAAGCACAAATAATCTTGCACAAGTAAAGGCACGAGATAACCAAGAGTGGAGCCGGTGAAGACGAGGATGTGTTACCGAACTTCCTTCCCTTTGAGAGGAAGTACGTCTCCGTTGGAGCGGTGTGGAGGCACAATGCTCCCCAAGAAGCCACTAGGGCCACCGTATTCTCCTCACGCCCTCACACAATGCGAGATGCCGTGAATCCACTATTGGTGCCCTTGGAGGCGGCGACCGAACCTTTACAAACAAGGTTGGGGCAATCTCCACAACTTAATTGGAGGCTCCCAACGATACCACGAAGCTTCACCACAATGGACTATGGCTCCACGGTGACCTCAACCGTCTAGGGTGCTCAAACACCCAAGAGTAACAAGATCCACAAGGGATTAGTGGGGGATTCAAATTTCTCTTGGTGGAAGTGTAGATCGGGGCCTTCTCAACCAATCCCTAGAAAATCAACAAGTTTGATTGTAAGACAAACTTTGTGCTCGTGAGACCTTCTATCATATGGTGTAAGACATATGCACTCTATCGTACCGTAGTGAGCTTATTCTATCTTGTGCTTATTACATTATGCTCCTGTCTATCTTGCTTAGCTTTAGCCTTATTGCAAGATTTGCCATGTCTATAAAATATAGAGGGAGTGTTGATCCTAGTATGTGTGCCGTGTAGTCCAAAGCACTCATCGAGATAGCACACATCTAGGGGGAGCCCGTCTATATTTTAGAGACTTGGGGTTTGCCCTTGCTCTTTGCGTTATACCCTCGTGCAAATCCCGTGTTATCATCAATCCACCAAAAAGGGGGAGATTGTAAGGGCATTTTTATCCCTTAGTTGGTTTTGGTGATTGATGACAATGCTTTTGCGGACTAATCATGTGCATCGAATATTTCAGATATATTGACTAGGCACAAGATGATTTGGTTCCCCTCGAAGGCTATAGAAGACGGCGTTTCTCTTCATTTCTTTTCGGTGGTATTGAGTCGTAGGGAAGCCGTACTATTAAGAGGGGGTCCACGTTGGAAAGGTTGGGTGGATTCATCACGTACACATCTTCCTTTGCACCTCCTTTCCTCTAGCCTTTGCAGCATCCTATGTTTTCCTTGTCTATGCAAATATTGCTCTTGCTTGCCGAACTAGGGCGTGCGGTAGTACTGCTCCTTAGAGCGGTAGTACCGCAAGACCTTGCGGTAGTACCCCCCGCTGGTGCGGTAGTACCGCAAGGACCCACGGTAGTACCGCTTCTAGTAAGCGGTAGTACCGTGGTCTCTGACTTAGTTCCGCAAGTACGCGGCAGTAAGGGGCGGATGTAATTTTTTACATCCGCGCCTCGCGCGGTAGTACCGCTGCTGGCTTACGGTACTACCGTGTCGGGTTTTTGCATCGACTCCAACTCTGCGGAAGTAGCCACGGATGTAATTTTTATATCCGTGCCTTCCCATCCCTGGACAGCCCCTGCCTTGCGGTAGTACCGCAAGGGGAGCGGTAGTACCGCGCCAGCAGTACTACCGCCCTCTGCTTTAGTGCATTTTTGGCTGTTCTGGTCTCTGATGCGTGGGCGGTAGTACCGCGTGCCCCTGCGGTAGTACCGCGCCTCAGGTGCGGTAGTACCGCGCTGCGCAGGCTGAGTTGGTGGATAACGGTTGGATTTGTTCCTCCACTATATAAAGGGTGTCTTCCTCCTCTAGTTGACCATCTCTTCCACCTCCAAACTCCATTGTTGCTCCAAGCTCCATTTTCGCCCGATCTCCTTCCCTAGTCAATCAAACCAAAGCAAACCAAAGCAAATGAAATAAACGAAGTTCAACTGACCCAAACACGACACAACTCGCAAATCCTACACTCTCTTCCCCTTTGGCATGGAGATGCCAAAAAGGCAAAGAGGACACCTACAGCAATAGTGGTGGCTCAAGCGGAGTAGTCACTTGCACGCTCCCCGTCAGACTCTGCAGCTGGGACGGACTCCTCCTCAGACTCGGTCCACCGATAACCCTGCTTGTGCATCCATTCTAC
Source organism: Aegilops tauschii subsp. strangulata (assembly GCF_002575655.3). Lineage (NCBI taxonomy): Eukaryota > Viridiplantae > Streptophyta > Magnoliopsida > Poales > Poaceae > Aegilops > Aegilops tauschii. The sequence goes on from NC_053035.3 coordinate 263,574,138, forward strand.
CTCTGGGGTGATGTTCACCTCTGACCCGCTAGATATGTTCTCGCCAAAGGTCCTGAAAATCCGCTTGTCGCGGCAGCGAGTCTCCTTGGAAGCCACATGGGTCTGGTACTGCCCCTTTGCCTGCATACAAAACAACATCTTCATCTTGTTCTTCAGTCGCTTAGCCCAAGAAGGCTCAGAGGTGGGAGGGATGTAACCCTCTGAGCTGTCCTCGTCTGCTGCCTCCTCCTCATCCTCATCTGCATCCACATCCATGGCAGCCGCAGTATCAGCACGAGAGGTAGTGTTGGCCCACTGAGGCTTGATACGGAGGTTGATGGGCTCTTGCCGGATCCAACCAGGGGCCTCAAACTCATCCTGAGGGTAGACCCGCTCCCAAGTAGCCGAGATCAACTGAAACAAATAAGGTCCATAGATGGGGACCTTGCGGTTGTAGACCGCAAACCGAAGCTCATGCCACATGATATGTGAGACATCAAGTGGTAGTGTCTGAGAGTTGCGAGCATCTTCACACAGGAGCATCATATCCACCAGATAGGCATGCACCTTGTCCTTGTCCCCAATGCGTGGGAAGAGAGTGTTGCAGAAGATCCGGTGCATGATGTCAAGAAAGGAGTTGAGTACCCAAGATGACTTGCCATTGGAGAGCCTCTTCTCCACATAGTAGGGCATAAGCTTGTTCTTGTTGGCAGACTCGGGATTGGCATGAGGGAGAACACCTTGGGGTGTGGCGAGCCCCTCATCCGGAACCCCAAGTAAAGTCATGAATTCCTTCCAAGTAGCAGTCAGCTGCCGACCATTGGTCATCCAAGTCATGGTCCTTTCCTCATTGGGATGAAAATGCACTGAGGCAAAGAACTGAGCAAGGATCTCAGGATCATAGTATTTGTGGAATGAGATGATATGCTCAATGCCAAATTGCTCCACTAGGTCTAAAGCCTCACAAAAGTATTCCCGGTGCGCCTCTTTTCGCATGTGATGCATGTTGATCCACTTCACCTCCACATAGGTGTTTTGCTTGGCCTTGATGACATCCAGATAAATGAGATTCTGCTGCTTGGTCCAGAATAGCTCATTCCCTCGAAAGTTGGCACGAGGGTTTCCATATGGATTGATCTTCCTCCGAGAGATGAACTCAGCAAGCGGGATCTCATCCATACCCTTGGCGGGTTCCTTCTCTTTGGTGGCGGTGGTCTTGGTTCTGCGTTGGGGGGCATTGGAGCCCTCTGCTTCCTCTGTGTTGTGCATACGCTTGGATCCCGTGTCACGGCTTGGATTGGAGCGGCGAGCCGGAGCACCTGAGTCACCACCTAAAACACACACCACAAAACAAACACGCACGAAACGCGAGAAGGATCAATGCAAAGACCACAGTAAAGCAGATGAAACAAGTAGACATGGCACGGGAGAAGTGCCACAAGAGGGATTTGAGACAACGGTAGTATCGTGTGTTGCGCCACGTGCGGTAGTACAGCTCCAAGGAGCGGTAGTACCGTAGACGCGGTAGTACCGCACCAGCAGGGCGGTAGTACCGGACCTGCGGTAGTACCGCACCTAAAGAGTGGTAGTACCGCACGGTTGCAGATCTGAAACGGCCACGTAGATCTGAGCACAACCGTGTCAACACGCGGTACTACGGTCGATCAAATCCATCACGGGACAACTATAGCAAGTACCATCACTACACAAAACTACTCTCCTACGTCTTACTCTTGCATAGATTTGGCCTAAAATCTCAAGAACAACTTGCATCTCCCCAAAACCTAAAAGCAACAAGACGAACAAGAAAAAGGAGGGATTGGGGAGAAACCTTGTTCCATGGCAAGAGGGAGTGGTGGGGAACGATCCCACCGGTCGGAATCCGAGGAGAGCGGCCGGAGACGAAGATCCGGCGAGGACCTCCGGCGCCGTTCTTGAGCGAGAGAGAGAGAGACGAAGTGGGGAGAGAGACGAATGGGTATGGGGACCTAGCCTAGCAGGCGTTCCAGTCCAATCCGACGCGCGCCGCTCAGTCGCTGACGTCACGAAGGCTTCGGCTGATACCACGACGTCGAGTGCCCATAACTGTTCCCGCGTAGTTGGTTAGTGCGTATAGACCAAATGGCCAGAATCAGATCAAATACCAAGAACTCGTTAAGCGTGTTATTTTTAAGTATCCGCGAACGCCGACCAGGGCCAGACCCACCTCTCTCCTAGGTGGTCTCAACCTGCCCTGTCGCTCCGCCACAAAGTAACAGCCGGGGGCCGTCAGGAACCCAGGCCCACCTCTACCGGGATGGAGCCACCTTTCCTTTCAACCCCCTCATCAGAATCACTTGCGGGTACTCAACGAGCCGACCCGACTTTAGTCACCACATGTGTCATGTATATAATGTATAAGGTATATACCCGTGATCACCTCCCGCAGTGATCATGGCCCAGTAGTATAGCATGGCAGACGGACAAGAATGTAGGGCCACTGATGGAAAAACTAGCATCCTATTCTAAGTAGTAGGATAGCAGGTAAGGGTAACAACTGTAGCAACAATGAGAGGCTATGCAACAGAATAGGATTAACCGAAAGCAGTAACATGCTACACTCTTCTAATGCAAGCGGTATAGAGAAGAATAGGCGATATCTGGTGATCAAGGGGGGGCTTGCCTGGTTGCTCTGGCAAGGAGGGGTCGTCGTCGACGTAGTCGATCACAGGGGCGGCATCGGTCTCGGGGTCTATCAGAGAGAAGAGGGGGAAGAAACAATAAATATAAGCACACAGATGCAACGCTAAGCATGACATGACGATAACCAGAACTAGGGTCGACCTAACGTAGTACTACACGTTGCAGATGGAGGGGATAAACATCCGAGGATGAATTCCCGACGTTAGGTGGATTCCGGACAAAGGAAAAGAGGGGGAAAGTTCCAAGTTCATCATGCTAGGGGCATGTGACAGATGAACGGACCGCATATTCAGATTCGTTGGATTTTTCTGAGCAACTTTCATGTAGAAAACATTTTCATCGGAGTTACGGTTTAATTACTATGAATTTCTAAAGGTTAAGGTATTTTCTGGAATTATTAATATTAACAAAAAAGGAATATTGCATCAGCATGACGTCATTTTGACGTCAGCGGTCAACAGGACGGCTGACCAGGTCAAACTGACCAGTGGGTCCCACCTGTCATCGACAGTGGACTGACAGTGGGTTATTTTAATTAAACATGGCTAATTAGCAGCTGGGCCCCACATGTCAGTGACTATTTAGCTTAACTAATTATTTTTAATTATAAAACATTTTAATTAGCTTAATTAAGCAGTGGGGCCTGCATGTCAGTGGCACTGGGTTGCCCAGTCAGTAGTTGACTGGGTAGACCCAGTCAACTGGGGCCCGTGGGGCCCACTGGCAGTGAGCCAGGGGTGGGGCCCGGCCGGTCACGTCGGCAGGGCACCGGAGAGGGGCTCCGGTGAGCTCCAATGCGGCGGCGAGGCGCGGGTGAGCTTCGGGTTTCGCCCACAGGGCATCCCCGGGGCTGTGGTTTGGCCCGTTCGAACGGCCAGTCCACACCGCGTCGAATGGAGGTGGTGGCGTCGCCGGGGACGGCCGGGAACGTCGTCGGCGGTGAGTCAGGTGGTGGTGGGTTTCCGGTGAGCGGCGAACATGGGGCTACGGGGCACGGCGAGAGCAGCAGACGCGCGCGTTGTGCCACTAGGAACCCCAGGAGCACGATGCGGCGCTCGGCCGCATGTGAAGGCAACAATGGCCACGGCGCCGAGCTCGTCGGCGGCGAGGTTCTTCGGGCGAGCTACGGGAACGGGGCTACGGGCGTCGAAAAAGCTCGGGAGAGAGAGGGGAAAGAAGCGCAGGCTCACAGTGCTCCTGCAGATGTGCTCAAGCGTGCTCGAGGAGGGCTCGGTGCGGCGGAATCGACGGCGAAGCTCATCGGAGAAGAGGAGGAAGATGGCAACGTAGGGGATGATGCAGAGGCGCTCCTGCTCGGGTGATTCATCGGGGAGGAAGAGGAGGTCGAGGTGGTCCTTCTTGGCGCAGAGGAGAGGCGAGGTGGTGTCGGGGACCGTGTGCGTTATGGCGGCAGGGCCACGGCAGCGCTCGGATGCGGTGGGGAATGGGAGAGGCGGAGAGGGCAAGCAGCAGCTCGTGGGGAAGGGGGAAAAGATCTCTCGGAGGAGGCAGGGGGTCGTCGCTGGCGTCCTTATCCTCCCCGTGGCGCCTGTAGCGGCGTGGCCGGCGAGGTGGTTCGGCGGCGACGCCCCTGTTGCGGTCTGAGACCGAGGAACAGGGCGGGGGGAGAGAGACCGCTGCGAGGGGGCAACTGGGCTGGCTCGGGTGGGTTAGGTGGGCCGGCCCAGGTGGGTTCGGTCCAGGGAGGGGGTTGCTCTCTCTCTCTCCCCTTTCTTTCTCCTTTTTTTGTTTTTCTTTTTCCAGCAGCTTTTGCATTTTTCTTTTAGCCACTAATGACTTTGCAAAATTATGCCACTGGCTAAAACAATTCCAAAGAATTATTTTGCATTGCCACAAAAAGATTGTGAGGCTTTGTGAAAAAGGTAGCAAATTTTATAAATTAAAAAGCCATTTAATCTATTGTTTTAGCCATTGCTTTAATTGGTTTAGGCCATTTAAACACCTTGCAAAAATGTTGGTCCACCACCAATATTAACAAATGGTTATTTTCCACAAGATGAACATTTTAGATTTCATGTCTGACAAAAAGAATTTTTGACTTTAGATTGGATTTGAATTTGAATGGTGATTTGGATCAAGTGAAGATTAGCAACAGTAACTTGATGACATGGCACCATTAACAGGTGATTACTGTAGCATGACACTGGGGGTGTTACAACACCCGAACACCCAAAAGTACTTGAGGTTGGGCTTGTTACCGGTGAGTATCTCATATGGAGTCTTGTTCAAGCCCTTGCGGAGGTAGAGCCGATTGGATGCATGACACGCGGTGTTGATGGCTTCGGCCCAAAAGTTGTATGGAGACTTGAACTCCGCCATCATGGTCCTTGCCGCATCCATCAACGTCCGGTTCTTCCTCTCCACAACACCATTTTGTTGAGGGGTGTAAGGTGCGGAATATTGATGCTTGATCCCCTCATCACTAAGAAACTCATACAAGGTGTAGTTCTTGAACTCGGTGCCGTTGTCACTTCTTATTGTCAAGATCTTTGCATTGTGTTGACGTTGGGCTTCATTTGCAAAGTCAATGACAGTTTGTTGGGTCTCGCTCTTCCTCTTGAAGAAATACACCCAAGTGTACCTTGAATAGTCATCCACAATCACCAAGCAATACTTCCTACCCCCAAGACTATCAAAGGATGGAGGCCCAAAGAGATCCAAGTGAAGGAGCTCCAAAGGCCTCTTCGAGTAAATGATAGTCGTGGGAGGGTGAGCCTTCTCATGTAGCTTTCCTTCGATACAAGCACTGCAAGCATGATCTTTAGCAAAACTAATATTCGTTAGTCCACGGACATGGCCCCCCTTGAGAAGACTTTGCAAAGATCTCATATTGACATGGGCTAAACAGCGATGCCAAAGCCATCCCACGTCAACTTTAGCCATTAGGCATGTTGCGGTCTTAGTGGGTCGCTCCGAAAAGTTAATCACATAGAGACCGTTCTCGACATGCCCAACAAAGGCTACTTTAAGACCGTTGCTCCACAAGAGGGCCACGATATCAATATCAAAGAAAGTTGCAAAGCCCATGATTGCAAGTTGACGAACGAAAAGTAAATTGTATGCAAGGGACTCAACAAGCATGACCTTCTCGATCGTGAGATCGTGAGAAATGACAACTTTGCCGAGTCCCAATACCTTAGAAGACGAGGCATCACCCCACTCGACATTGGTGGGCATAGATGGAATCTTGTGCACGTCCACCACCAAGTCCTTGCTTCCGGTCATATGATTTGTAGCTCCACTATCGAGCAACCATGATCCCCCACCGGAAGCAAACACCTACAAGAGATCAATGCTTGGTTTTAGGTACCCATTTTGTAATGGGTCCTTTGATGTTAGTAACAAGGGTCTTAGGAACCCAAATAGACCATTCAATATACTCATGAGGAGAACCAACAAATTTGGCATAAACATGCCCATCACTAGCACGGCATAACACATAAGAAGGATTAAAGTCACCGGCTTTGTTGCAAGGGGTGGCATTGCCCTTCTTGACACCGCCACCCTTCGCATTGTTCTTCTTCTCCTTGGAAGCACCCTCTCCCTCCTTCACAAAAGTTTGCTTGAGAGGAGGAGGTCGTTTGATCTTGTCATTCTTCTTCTTGTTCTTGGGCTTGGGTGCGAACACAATCCCCTCCTTGGCCACAACTTCCTTTTGATTGCTCAAAAGTTCATTGAGGTTCTTCTCACCTTGTATGCATGACACAAGGCCTTTCTCAAGTTGCTCCTTCTGTTGGGGAACGTAGCAGAAATTCAAAATTTTCTACGCATCACCAAGATCAATCTATGGAGTAATCTAGCAACGAGGGGAAGGGGAGTGCATCTACATACCCTTGTAGATCACGATGCGGAAGAGTTGCAAGAACGCGGATGAAGGAGTCGTACTCGTAGCGATTCAGATCGCGGTTGATTCCGATCTAAGCACCGAAGAACGGTGCCTCCGCGTTCAACACACGTGCAGCTCGGTGACGTCTCCCACGCCTTGATCCAGCAAGGAGAGAGGGAGAGGTTGGGGAATACTCCGTCCAGCAGCAGCACAACGGCATGGTGGTGATGGAGGAGCGTGGCAATCCCGCAGGGCTTCGCCAAGCACCGCGGGAGAGGAGGAGGAAGAGGGGTAGGGCTGCACCAAGAGAAGAAGAACTTCGTCTGTCTTGGGCTGCCCCTTTGCCTCCACTATATATAGGGGGAGAGGGAGGGTTGTGCCCCCACCTAGGGTTCCCTCCCTAGGGGTGGCGGCAGCCCCAATTCCCATCCGGGGTGGCGGCCAAGTGGGGGGAGAGGGAGGCGCACCAGGCATGGGCCTTAAGGGCCCATCTGCCCTAGGGTTTGCCCCCTCTTCTTCCTAGGCGCATGGGCCTTGGTGGGGAGGCGCCCCAGCCCACCTAGGGGCTGGTCCCTTCTCACACTTGGCCCATGTATGCCTCCGGGGCCCGTGGCCCCTCCCGGTGGACCCCCGGACCCCTCCGGTGGTCCCGGTACACTACCGGTGATGCCCGGAACACTTCCGGTGGCCAAAACCATACTTCCTATATATAAATCTTTACCTCCGGACCATTCCGGAACTCCTCGTGACGTCCGGGATCTCATCCGGGACTCCGAACAACATTCGGTAACCACGTACATACTTTCCCTATAACCCTAGCGTCATCGAACCTTAAGCGTGTAGACCCTACGGGTTCGGGAACCATGCAGACATGACCGAGACGTTCTCCGGCCAATAACCAACAGCGGGATCTGGATACCCATGTTGGCTCCCACATGTTCCACGATGATCTCATCGGATGAACCACGATGTCGGGGATTCAATCGATCCCGTATTCAATTCCCTTTGTCTATCGATATGTTACTTGCCCGAGATTCGATCGTCGGTATCCCCATACCTTGTTCAATCTCGTTACCGGCAAGTCTCTTTACTCGTTCCGTAACTCACATCATCCCGTGATCAACTCCTTGGTCACATTGTGCACATTATGATGATGTCCTACCGAGTGGGCCCAGAGATACCTCTCCGTTTACACGGAGTGACAAATCCCAGTCTCGATTCATGCCAACCCAACAGACACTTTCGGAGATACCCGTAGTGCACCTTTATAGCCACCCAGTTACGTTGTGACGTATGGCACACCCAAAGCATTCCTACGGTATCCGGGAGTTGCACAATCTCATGGTCTAAGGAAATGATACTTGACATTAGAAAAGCTCTGAGCAAACGAACTACACGATCTTGTGCTAGGCTTAGGATTGGGTCTTGTCCATCACATCATTCTCCTAATGATGTGATCCCGTTATCAACGACATCCAATGTCCATGGTCAGGAAACCGTAACCATCTATTGATCAACGAGCTAGTCAACTAGAGGCTTACTAGGGACATGGTGTTGTCTATGTATCCACACATGTATCTGAGTTTCCTTTCAATACAATTCTGGCATGGATAATAAACGATTATCATGAACAAGGAAATATAATAATAACCAATTTATTATTGCCTCTAGGGCATATTTCCAACAGTCTCCCACTTGCACTAGAGTCAATAATCTAGTTCACATCACCATGTGATTAACACTCACAGGTCACATCACCATGTGACCAACATCTAAAGAGTTTACTAGATTCAACAATCTAGTTCACATCTCTATGTGATTAACACTCAATGAGTTCTGGTTTGATCATGTTATGCTTGTGAGAGAGGTTATTTAGTCAACGGGTCTGAACCTTTCAGATCCGTGCGTGCTTTACGAATATCTATGTCATCTTGTGGTTGCTACCACGCGCTATTTGGAGCCATTTCAAATAATTGCTCTACTATACGAATCCGGTTTACTACTCAGAGTCATCCGGATTAGTGTCAAGGTTCGCATCGACGTAACCCTTTACGACGAACTCCCTTTTCACCTCCATAATCGAGAAAATTCCTTAGTCCACTAGGTACTAAGGATAAGTTCGACCGCTGTCATGTGATCCATTCCCGGATCACTATTGTACCCTCTTGACCAACTCATGGCAAGGCACACTTCATGTGCGGTACACAGCATAGCATACTGTAGAGCCTACGTCTAAAGCATAGGGGACGACCTTCGTCCTTTCTCTCTCTTTTGCTGTGGTCAGGTCTTGAGTCTTACTCAATACTCACACCTTGTAACACAGCCAAGAACTCCTTCTTTGCTCATCTATTTTGAACTCTTTCAAAATCATGTCAAGGTGTGCGTTCTTTGAAAGTATCATCAGGCGTCTTGATCTATCTCTATAGATCTTGATGCCCAATATGTAAGCAGCTTTATCCAGATCTTCCCTTGAAAAACTCCTTTCAAACAACCCTTTATGCTTTCCAGAAATTCTACATCATTTCGGATCAACAATATGTCATTCACATATACTTATCAGAAATGTTGTAGCGCTCCCACTCACTTTATTGTAAATACAAGTTTCTAACAAACTTTGTATAAACCCAAAAACTTTGATCACTCCATCAAAGCGTATATTCTGACTCCGAGATGCTTGCTCTAGTCCATGGAAGGATCGCTGGAGCTAGCATACCTTTTAGCATCCTTAGGATGGACAAAACCTTTCTGATTGTATCACATACAACCTTTCCTTACGAAACCTGGTAAGGAAACTTGTTTTGACATCCATCTGCCAGATTTCATAAATGCAGCTAATGCTAACATGATTCTGACGGACTTAAGCATCGCTACGGATGAGAAAATCTCATCGTAGTCAACTCCTTGAACTTGTGGAAATACTCTTTGCCACAAGTCGAGCTTCATAGACGGTAACATTACCGTCCACGTCCGTCTTCTTCTCAAAGATCCATTTATCTCGGATTTCATGGCTTCTAACCATTTGTCGGAATATGGGCCCACCATCGCTTCTCCATAGCTCGTAGGTTCAGTATTGTCTAACAATATGATATCTAAGACAGGATCACGTACCACTCTGAAGTAGCACGCATCCTCGTCGTCCTACGAGGTTTGGTAGTGACTTGATCCGAAGTTTCATGATCACTATCATAAGCTTCCACTTCAATTGGTGTAGGTGCCATAGGAACAACTTCCTGTGCCCTGCTACACACTAGTTGAAGTGACGGTTCAATAACCTTATCAAGTCTCCACCATCCTCCCACTCAATTCTTTCGAGAGAAACTTTTCCTCGAGAAAGGAACCGTTTCTAGAAGCAATTACTTTTGCTTCCAGATCTGAAATAGGAGGTATACCCAACTGTTTTGGGTATTCTATGAAGATGCATTTATCCGCTTTGGGTTCGAGCTTATCGGCCTGAAACTTTTTCACATAAGCGTCGCAGCCCCAAACTTTTAAGAAACGACAACTTAGGTTTCTCTAAACGGTGTCGTCTCAACGGAATTGCGTGGTTCCCCTTTTAAAGTGAATGCGGTTATCTCTAATGCCTAACCCATAAACGATAGTGGTAATTCGATAAGAGACATCATGGTATGCACCATATCCAATAGGGTGCAGTTATGATGTTCGGACACACCATCACACTATGGTGTTCCAGGCGGTATTAATTGTGAAACACTTTCCACAATGTCTTAATTGTGTGCCAAACTCATAACTCAGATACTCATCTCTATGATCATATCACAGACATTTTATCCTCTTGTCACGACGATCTTCAACTTCACTCTGAAATTACTTGAACCTTTCAATAATTCAGACTTGTGTTTTACCAAGTAAATACACTCAGCATCTACTCAAATCATCTGTGAAGTAAGAACATATCGATATCCACTGCGTGCCTCGGCACTCATTGGACTGCACACATCAAATGTATTACTTCCAACAAGTTGCTCTCTTGTTCCATCTTACTGAAACGAGGCCTTTCAGTCATCTTGCCCATGTGGTATGATTTGCATGTCTCAAGTGATTCAAAATCAAGTGAGTCCAAACGATCCATCTGCATGGAGTTTCTTCATGCATATACCAATAGACATGGTTTGCATGTCTCACTCTTTTCAAAAACGAGTGAGTCCAAAGATCCATCTACATGGAGGTTCTTCATGCGTTCTATACCAATATGACTCAAATGGCAGTGCCACAAGTATGTGGTACTATCATTACTATTTTATATCTTTTGGCAAGAACATGTGTATCACTGCGATCGAGATTCATTTTAGGTGCAAGACCATTGAAGGTATTATTCAAATAAACAGAGTAACCATTATTCTCCTTAAATGAATAACCGTATTGCGATAAACATAATCCAATCATGTTTATGCTCAACGCAAACACCAAATAACAATTATTTAGGTTTAACACCAATCTCGATGGTAGAGGGAGCATGCGATGCTTGATCACATCAACCTTGGAAACACTTCCAACATACATCGTCATCTCACCTTTAGCTAGTCTCCATTTATTCCGCAGCTTTTATTTCGAGTTACTAACACTTAGCAACCGAACCGGTATCTAATACCCTGGTGCTGCTAGGAGTACTAGTAAAGTACACATTCATATAATGTATATCCTATATACTTCTGTCGACCTTGCCTGCCTTCTCATCTACCAAGTATCTAGGGTAGTACTGCTTCAGTGACCGTTCCCCTCATCACAGAAGCACTTAGTCTCGGGTTTGGGTTCAACCTTGGATTCTTCACTAGAGCAACAAATGATTTGCTGTTTCATGAAGTATCCTTTTTTGCCCTTGCCCTTCTAGAAACTAGTGGTTTTTACTAACCATCAACAATTGATGCTCCTTCTTGATTTCTACTTTCGCGGTGTCAAACATCGCGAGTTGCTCAAGGATCATCATCTATCCTTGATATTTATAGTTCATCACGAAGCTCTAATAGCTTGGTGGCAGTGATTATGGAGAACCATCACTATCTCATCTGGAAGATTAACTCCCACTCGATTCAAGTGATTGTAGTACTCAGACAATCTGAGCACAGCTCAACGATTGAGCTTTTCTCCCTTAGTTTGCAGGCTTAAGAAACTTGTCAGAGGTCTCATACCTCTTGACGTGGGCACTAGTCTGAAATCCCAATTTCAGTCTTCGGAACATCTCATATGTTCTGCGACGTTTCAAAAACGTCTTTGGTGCCACAATTCTAAACCGTTAGCATTACGCACTGAACTATCACGTAGTCATCAAAACGTGTATGTCAGATGTTTCGCAACATCTACAGACGACGCTGAGGTTCAGCACACCGAGCGGTGCATTAAGGACATAAGCCTTCTGTGCAGCAATGAGGACAATCCTCAGTTTACGGACCCAGTCCGCATAATTGCTACTACCAACTTTCAACTAAATTTTCTCTAGGAACATATCTTAAATAGTAGAACTAAAGCGCAAGATATGACATAATTTGCAAAGACTTTTTGACTATGTTCATGATAATGAAGTTCATCTGATTATTGAACTCCCACTCAGATAGACATCCCTCTAGTCATCTAAGTGATACATGATCCGAGTCAAACTAGGCCGTGTCCGATCATCACGTGAGACGGACTAGTCATCATCGGTGAACATCTCCATGTTGATCGCATCTACTATACGACTCATGTTCGACCTTTCGGTCTCTTGTGTTCCGAGGCCATGTCTGTACATGCTAGGCTCGTCAAGTCAACCTAAGTGTTTCGCATGTGTTCCGAGGCCATGTCTGTACATGCTAGGCTCGTCAACACCCGTTGTATTCGAACGTTAGAATCTATCACACCCGATCATCACGTGGTGCTGGTCCCTTCTCACACTTGGCGCATGTATGCCTCGTAGGACGACGAGGATGCGTGCTACTTCAGAGTGGTACGTGATCCTGTCTGAGATATCATGTTGTTGGACAATACTGAACCTACGAGCTATGGAGAAGCGATGGTGGGCCCATATTCCGACAAATGGTTAGAAGCCATGAAATCCGAGATAAATGGATCTTTAAGAAGAAGACGGACAAGGATGGTAATGTTACCGTCTATGAAGCTCGACTTGTGGCAAAGAGAATTTTCACAAGTTCAAGGAGTTGACTACGATGAGATTTTCTCATCCGTAGCGATGCTTAAGTCCGTCGGAATCATGTTAGCATTAGCTGCATTTATGAAATCTGGCAGATGGATGTCAAAACAAGTTTCCTTACCAGTTTTCGTAAGGAAAGATTGTATGTGATACAATCAGAAAGGTTTTGTCCATCCTAAGGATGCTAAAAGGTATGCTAGCTCCAGCGATCCTTCCATGGACTAGAGCAAGCATCTCGGAGTCAGAATATACGCTTTGATGGAGTGATCAAAGTTTTTGGGTTTATACAAAGTTTGTTAGAAACTTGTATTTACAATAAAGTGAGTGGGAGCGCTACAACATTTCTGATAAGTATATGTGAATGACATATTGTTGATCCGAAATGATGTAGAATTTCTGGAAAGCATAAAGGGTTGTTTGAAAGGAGTTTTTCAAGGGAAGATCTGGATAAAGCTGCTTACATATTGGGCATCAAGATCTATAGAGATAGATCAAGACGCCTGATGATACTTTCAAAGAACGCACACCTTGACATGATTTTGAAAGAGTTCAAAATAGATGAGCAAAGAAGGAGTTCTTGGCTGTGTTACAAGGTGTGAGTATTGAGTAAGACTCAAGACCTGACCACAGCAAAAGAGAGAGAAAGGACGAAGGTCGTCCCCTATGCTTTAGACGTAGGCTCTACAGTATGCTATGCTGTGTACCGCACATGAAGTGTGCCTTGCCATGAGTTGGTCAAGAGGGTACAATAGTGATCCGGGAATGGATCACATGACAGCGGTCGAACTTATCCTTAGTACCTAGTGGACTAAGGAATTTTCTCGATTATGGAGGTGAAAAGGGAGTTCGTCGTAAAGGGTTACGTCGATGCGAACCTTGACACTAATCCGGATGACTCTGAGTAGTAAACCGGATTCGTATAGTAGAGCAATTATTTGAAATGGCTCCAAATAGCGCGTGGTAGCAACCACAAGATGACATAGATATTCGTAAAGCACGCACGGATCTGAAAGGTTCAGACCCGTTGACTAAATAACCTCTCTCACAAGCATAACATGATCAAACCAGAACTCATTGAGTGTTAATCACATAGAGATGTGAACTAGATTGTTGAATCTAGTAAACTCTTTAGATGTTGGTCACATGGTGATGTGACCTGTGAGTGTTAATCACATGGTGATGTGAACTAGATTATTGACTCTAGTGCAAGTGGGAGACTGTTGGAAATATGCCCTAGAGGCAATAATAAATTGGTTATTATTATATTTCCTTGTTCATGATAATCGTTTATTATCCATGCCAGAATTGTATTGAAAGGAAACTCAGATACATGTGTGGATACATAGACAACACCATGTCCCTAGTAAGCCTCTAGTTGACTAGCTCGTTGATCAATAGATGGTTACGGTTTCCTGACCATGGACATTGGATGTCGTTGATAACGGGATCACATCATTAGGAGAATGATGTGATGGACAAGACCCAATCCTAAGCCTAGCACAAGATCGTGTAGTTCGTTTGCTCAGAGCTTTTCTAATGTCAAGTATCATTTCCTTAGACCATGAGATTGTGCAACTCCCGGATACCGTAGGAATGCTTTGGGTGTGCCAAACGTCACAACGTAACTGGGTGGCTATAAAGGTGCACTACGGGTATCTCCGAAAGTGTCTGTTGGGTTGGCATGAATCGAGACTGGGATTTGTCACTCCGTGTAAACGGAGAGGTATCTCTGGGCCCACTCGGTAGGACATCATCATAATGTGCACAATGTGACCAAGGAGTTGATCACGGGATGATGTGAGTTACGGAACGAGTAAAGAGACTTGCCGGTAACGAGATTGAACAAGGTATGGGGATACCGACGATCGAATCTCGGGCAAGTAACATACCGGTAGACAAAGGGAATTGTATACGGGATTGATTGAATGCTCGACATCGTGGTTCATCCGATGAGATCATCGAGGAGCATGTGGGAGCCAACATGGGTATCTAGATCCCGCTGTTGGTTATTGACCGGAGAGTCGTCTCGGTCATGTCTGCGTGTCTCCCGAACCCGTAGGGTCTACACACTTAAGGTTCGGTGACGCTAGGGTTGTAGAGATATTAGTATGCGGTAACCCGAAAGTTGTTCGGAGTCCCGGATGAGATCCCGGACGTCACGAGGAGTTCTGGAATGGTCCGGAGGTAAAGATTTATATATGGGAAGTCTTATTTTGGTCGCCGGAAAAGTTTCGCACTTTATCGGTATTGTACCGGGAGTGCCGAAAGGGGTCCGGGGGCCCACCAAGGGGTCCACCAGCCCCGGGGGGGCGACATGGGCTGTGGGGGGGTGCGCCTTGGCCTATATGGGCCAAGGAAACCAGCCCCAAGAGGCCCATGCGCCAAGAGATAAGATAAAGGGAGAGTCCTAAAGGGGGAAGGCACCTCCGAGGTGCCTTGGGGAGGAAGGACTCCTCCCTGGCCGCACCCTTCCTTGGAGGAAGGGCCAAGGCTGCGCCCCCCCTCTCTCTTGGCCCTATATATAGTGGGGGGGGGGAGGGAGGGCAGCAGCAATCCAAGCCCTGGCGCCTCCCTCTCCCTCCCGTGACACCTCTTCCTCCCCGCTTGCGCTTGGCGAAGCCCTGCCGGGATCCCGCTACTTCCACCACCACGCCGTCGTGCTGCTGGATCTCCATCAACCTCTCCTCCCCCCTTGCTGGATCAAGAAGGAGGAGACGTCGCTGCTCCGTACGTGTGTTGAACGCGGAGGTGCCGTCCGTTCGGCGCTAGGATCATCGGTGATTTGGATCACGACGAGTACGACTCCATCAACCCCGTTCTCTTGAACGCTTCCGCTCGCGATCTACAAGGGTATGTAGATGCACTCCTTCCCTCTCGTTGCTAGTAAACTCCATAGATTGATCTTGGTGATGCATAGAAAATTTTGAATTTCTGCTACGTTCCCCAACAGGCATAATGTCCGGGCTGCCCGCAAGTGAAACAAGAATTATTGCGCTGCCACTCCTCATGCATTGGATTGGCCACAACATTCTTGACTTGAGTGGTGGTCTTGTTAACATTCTGCTGCCAATTTGGCCGGTATTCCACCTGAGTCTGCTGCCAGGTATGATCCTTTTGTATAGGTTGCCCATCCTTCTTTGGCTCAAACTTGCGCTTGTTGTTGTTAACAAGCCTATTATCTGATATAAGCTTGTGTTCCCATTCAGCAATGAATGCCTTGTCTACCAGAGTTTGGAAATCCGTGAAATCAAACATACTGAGAGCACACCGAAGTTGTGGATTTAAACCTCCAAGAAATCTGTCCATCTTCCTTTCTTCGGTGGCTACGTCATACAGAGAGTAACGGGCCAGATGATTGAATTTTTGCAGATACTCAGCCACAAATTGATTTCCTTGGACAAGCGCGAGAAATTCACGCTGCTTGGCCTTCATAACTCCAGTAGGGATGTGATATTTGCGGAACTTATCCTTGAATTTTTCCCAGGTGACTTCCTCATCAATCAGCCACATGGCTTTTGTATTTTCCCACCATATGGCAGCTGCGCCTTCAAGGTATTGGGTTGCAAATGGGACTTTATCATTTCCTTCAGTACGGGCGATCTCAAGCTTTTTCTCCATGATTCGCAACCAATCGTCTGCATCCAATGGGTCAACAACCTGACTGAAATTGGGTGGATT
Source organism: Aegilops tauschii subsp. strangulata (assembly GCF_002575655.3). Classification (NCBI taxonomy): domain Eukaryota; kingdom Viridiplantae; phylum Streptophyta; class Magnoliopsida; order Poales; family Poaceae; genus Aegilops; species Aegilops tauschii. The sequence continues at coordinate 263,590,466 of NC_053035.3, forward strand.
GGTCCTCTGAAAATCTGACAGCTTTGAGTGATGACCATTATGATTTCCATTTTGTCCAACTATAGCTTGCACACTTCTCAATATTTCAATCAGATCATTGTTCCTTTTTTCTTCAAACATACGCAGAACTTGCTCGGTGGAGGGAGGATCAGGCGGAGGAGGTGGTGGCTGAACGTACGGCTCGGGAGAATATCCTGCCTGTCGTGCGGAACGACGAATAGGAGTTCCCTCACGAACGTTGCTACTACGGCCTCCCCGCGTCATCCTATTGAGTATTTTTTCCAAGGCAACGAAATCGAGATGAGAGACATCCAAGAATAAAATTGGGGAAAAGCCAGCAACAATTTTCGAAAAAAAACAAAAGAGCGAAGAGAATACGACGATTAAAGTCCCATCATAATTATACATAGACTCACACATGAAAATTTAACAACCTGACTGGTTCCACTACTCTCATACATGAAGCATCATGACTCGTACAACTACATCCGTACACCATCTAGACGACTGCGAATACTCAAAGACACTACTGCTCTGCTGGTGCTACGCTGTCCTCCCCTGAAGCGGTCTCAGATCCCGAACTGACGTGGTTAACGGAAACCTCCAGGTTAAAGGTAACACGACGACGCTGCCTCGAGGGATCTCCCTCAGGGGCAGGGGTAGGATGAAGCATCGGGACTGCAGGAGTAGCAAGAGGTGAGACCCACTCGACAGGAGTACTGAGAGGGTTCACGGCCGGAACGCCTGTGCTACTCGGGGGAGTAACCGGCGAAATAGGGGAGCTAGAGCTAACTGGGACATAAGGGGTAAATCCCAGTGAGGATGGAGTAATGGTGGATCTAGTAGTGATCAAGGTAGCGGCTAAAGCAGTACGGACATGAGTCAGCTCTCGAGCCAGCTCGTGGATCATCAGATAGCTAGCAGTGATATAGCGAGCAAGATGGCTAGCAACACTATCAGACTCCGGGTTAACGAGAGGAAAACGGACACGACCGTTGTCGTGCAGAGATGGGTAGTAATAGAATCCTGGGTGATGCTGCATTTGAACCTCGGTATAACGAAGCTCGACAAGGACCTCAAATGCGGCAAACTGGACAGCCTGAGAAGCGGTGGAGGCGTAACCGCTCCGAGAAGTGCGAGTGTAAGAACCGGAATCAAAACTGGTGCATAGAGTAACCATTGCGTGATACTCATACACTGAGTCTGCTAGACGCTCCCGGTACACACGGTAGACTGGTTCGTCTTCGTGAGGGTACAACCGATGCCACACGTTGCGGAGAAGGTGCGGTGACGTGTACGGCATCAACTGCAACTGGCACGGATACGGCACCGGAGCCATCTACACTCACAACCATTAACAGGTTAGCATAAAAATAATAATCAAATGACTACAATGCAACAACCAGCTATAACTGCTACCGACACTCACATTTACTCGTGTCTAGCGTCCAGTTAACACGTCGTAGTCTAGCGTGGCCTACATTCAGCGCGGCTCTGATACCAACCGTTGTGGCACCCCGGCTCAGAGTGACCGGTTTACCCTGCATTGCCAGCCCAGAGATCATGTCTTCTGGCAACACACAACATATTGGTATATAAAACAACCGCTTTATTGATGCTAGCGGAACAGAGTTTATATTACAACAGTGGTCGAGGCCAAGCGGCACACTCGGTGCGGCGGAACAATATGTACATTATTTAGTGAACATAAAGGGGCCTCGACTCGAACAACTACGTGGCAGCGGAATAACGTCGTAGTGGAAGCTCCATATCACAGGGACACTGATGTGGACACGATCTAGACTCGAACAGCACTCCTTTCCAACGAGACTTTCCTGAAATCTGGCATGACACGCCAGGTCAGTACATTGAATGTACTTGCAAGCTCACAATAAGCATAATCATAATGACAAACAATATCATGATATTTAACCAATTATTAATAATGCAACATTATACGTCAACATGCTGTGATCAAGCCCGAACGTCCCTCAGGACAGCTTACCAACTATGATCATCTCTGGACCACAACCACACCACCATAGTGGTCTTTCTCAAGAACAACTCGTGATCCTTACGGCGGTCACAACCACGACCATCATTTGGTCCCAAATACCTCGATGGCCTTTCTGCCATCCATTGACAATGCAAAGTTCATAGCTTAGTGTGCAATTTTTATTAAACGTTGACTCATGGTGGGACCTAGTACGAGGTGTCCGTGACCGTGGACTCGGCTATCGATAGATTATACACTCTGCAGAGGTAGCATACTGTACCCACACCACGGAACCCATGGCCTTGCATTTCCATTCGGGTGGACCAACGGCATTCCGACAAAACCCCTCCATTGCCACAACACTCTCCTGGCCACTCCGACCCAAATCCCCAACGGGCTGGTCCTGGGTGGCCCCATGTCTACCAAAGACACCCCGACCACCGTCGTGGTCAAAACACTCCCACTCGGGGACTCGGTACCATAATCTCACCAACGAGCACACAAGATTATGTGCGCTTACCGGGCCAGGGCAAACACGACATAATCTTCCCTAGATGGAGGCACCGACCAGAGGCCGTGTCAATGGACCGAATCAAGGCCTTCCCACAAGGCAAATGTGGTTGCACTGGAAAGAAACTCGATTCAGCGGCACCATGACCCAGTCAACGGTATATTCAAGTTGAGTTATATTCAGGATTAATCTTTAAACTAAAAATGGCCGGTGTCATAGCATGCCATGAAATGCAAAACAACACATGCATCACATACTTATAAAAATGACCGACATCATCCATATGCACACCAAGCATAAACGTCAACAACTCATATTACTCTACTTGCTCAAAATGACTCACAACTTAACCAAAATATTTTGCAACAAGTTTTATTAATTTCCTACGCAAGAAAGTAACTCTGATAAATCTTTCATATGCTTGACCAAAAGATATCATTATCAACAACTCTTAATTTCTTTATCACTAAGTTGGGTTCAAACATTCTGTAAGACAAGTAATATGATTAAACAAGTATTTAACAGAATATTTTCTAACAATTTTTTATCAATTTAAGAATGCAAACACAAAGCTTTAAATAATTACTAACATGCATAACAAAATTATTTCTAACATCACCTCAAATAAATTTTAACTTGCTTTACCCACTTAAACTAGTTTCAACTATTCCGTAAATCAAGCATAACAACTGACCAATACTTAACAGAATACAAATAATTCAATAATTATTTAAATGCATGGGTTAATCATTACATTTAAGTGAGAAAATCACAAATATTGAAATGGCACCATAAAAATGTTGCTGTGGCTTGCCTTAGTACAGATGAGGTTCACAAGCCTCCTGGTGATCCTCAAGACAAGCCTCACCTTCTGAAAATAATTTTAAACACAAAAAGAGAATATCAAGAACACTTCTGAAATTCACCAGAAATTCTAAACAGCTCAGAAAAATCTCATCTTTGGTGAGCTGTTAGATTTCCTTTCAAAGAACACAATGCAAAAAGAATCATCTCATTTGGACTTATGGTTAAAAAGTTAAAATTGTTTGAAGCTCTCTGGAATATAAATGAATTTGAATAAAAAGAAACAGCTGGGGGGTGACGTCGAAGGCGTAAAGCCCAGGGGCGCCACCACTCGTACCGTTTCGCACGTGTACTGAGTGGCTGACTAGCGGGCCCCACTAGTCAGGTGGGGGAAGAGGGAGAGAGAAACAGAGAGGGCCGCGGCTTCGCCGGAGCTCTCGCGGCGACGAGGGCTCCTTGGCCCAAACGAGAGGGAGGGATGGCAAGAGGAGGTCGAGGTGCACCTGCCCGTACCCGTAGCGTGGCTAGGGGTGGTCAGACGGCGTCGGAATCTAGCTCGCGAGCGGAGGCAGAACGAGGAGGTCGTCGGAGTTGAGGAAGACGGCGAGCAGAGGCCGCTCCAGGGGCTCCAAGCGGGCGAGACGGCCTTACCGGAGAGAGGCGGAGGCCCTGGAGAGGTTGCCCAGGCCTGGGAGGGGCTGGAGCTGCCGCGGCGACCAGAGGGGATCGCCGGCGAGCTCGAGCTCGGGGACGGCGGCCCGAGGCCTGCCCGGCTGGGCTACGGCTTCCTACTCGACCGTGGAGTGTGTGTGAGTGCTGGAGGATGCTCAAGAAGGTTGGGGAGGGGCTCTATATATAGGCGAGCGGCGAGGGTGCTTCGGGCTCCGCCGGTGGACACCTGTCCACGGCGCCCGGCGACGAGCGGCGTCAGTGAGAGGGGGAGAAGGCGACGGAGGTCACGCGGCCACTGTGGGCGAGCGGGGACGAGCACAGGATCAAGGGGGGTGACGACGAGCACAGTGCGCCCACACTGTTGGGCTGGCCGGACCTTGCCCGTGCTCGCTGCGGCGAGCTCCGGCGTCGGCGAGTGCCAGGGTGGAGTTAAGGACGTCGAGACGATGATGGTGGCGAGTTTTGGCATGGTTGGGCAGGCGGGGGAAGCAAGCACGCGCGAACAGAGCGTTCGGCGGCACCCAGAGCGCGTCGACACGCATGCCTGGCATCGTGGACACGCGTGGTCACCGCGCGAACTCTCTCATCAGGCCAGCCTTCGTCCAAAAATCATGTCTGGCATGTTGTTCGTGGTAGTTTTGAAGTTTACCACGGTTTGGTTTGGATCCAGGTGCAGTAGAGAAGATTTTACAAGCCGGGTAAGTTTCTGGTCGGTAACTTTGTGATGTTACTGTGGTCAAATGGCTGGGAGTTTGGGGCTGTGCTTTGGAGGCTAGTTATAAGTTACTAAGGTAAAGATGCACAAGAAAGTTCAGGTCAAATGGAGCAAGTAAAATGGTAGTTGCTGTAGAAACCACCATTTCTGTCCAGAACAGAAAAGATTTTCTATAGCAAAAATATTCCAAAAAGTGATGAAATATTTTTGCTCAGGGAGGTGCCCTAGGGTCCCTAGAATATTTGTGAATTATCTTAGAATTTTCTGAGTCATAAAAATTAGGGTTGCCTTGAAGCAAACAGATCTGGCTTAGGGTTTTTGAGAGAAAATGAATATTTTTCATTTAAGAAAAATATTCCAAAGGTTATTTTGTGGTGGATCGGAAGTGAAGTGATGGTTTGGGAGAGAAGTGAACACTTGGGTGAAAGCTAAGGATGCCCAAGTGTTTAAGTCCAAATGAAAAGATTCAGAAACTCCAAGTTTCAAAAACTTTCATATGAAATTTCAAGCAAATAAGAAAGGGCAAAAACCAGGCTGTCACAGCACATCATCAAACTACGTCAACACCCATACCACCACAAGCTCCTATTGTTCAACCAATGCCCGTAGACCAAATACAAGATGATGATCAAGCTCCTCTTCAGAGTGATCATCAAGAGCAAGATCATCCTCAAGGGCAAGAACAAGAAAGTGTAATCATTAACAATGAACCTCAACAAATGCAAGATGAAGAAGAAGATCTTCCACCACACATTAATGATCCATATGTTGAGGACGTGGATGATGGACATGAAGTTGAACCTCGTGAAACACTTACCTCCATCATGCCTCGAGTGGCCGGTCGTGTTGATATTGATAAAATCCTCACCGGCATATCGGAAGGTAGAGTCACTCGTAAACAATTGACAAACTTTTGTGCTCACTTCTCGTTTGTGTCTAGTGCTGAACCTCTCAAGGTACAAGAAGCTTTGATGGACAATGATTGGGTCATTGCTATGCAAGAAGAGTTGAATAGTTTTGAGCGCAACCAAGTGTGGTCATTAGTCAAAAGGCCAACTACGGAACACAATGTCATTGGAACAAAATGGGTTTTCAAGAACAAGCAAGATGAGAATGGGTTAATCATCCGCAACAAGGCAAGGTTAGTGGCACAAGGGTACTGACAAGTTGAAGGTTTGGACTTTGGTTAGACCTTTGCCCCCGTTGCCCGTCTTGAATCCATTCGCATCTTACTTGCTTATGCTACTTTAAATGGTTTTACATTACATCAAATGGATGTGAAGAGTGCTTTCCTTAACGTTCCTCTGCAAGAAGAAGTATATGTATCACAACCACCTGGGTTCGTTGATCCCGATCACAAAGACTATGTGTATAAACTGCATAAGGCTTTGTATGGCCTCAAACAAGCACCTCGTGCTTGGTATGATCATCTTAAGAAGTTTTTACTCAATGATGGTTTTGTGAGAGGGGTGATTGATCCCACTCTTTTTACTAAGAGGGACAAAGGTGATTTGATCTTATGCCAAATCTATGTAGATGATATCATTTTTGGTTCTCCTAACATTCATTTGTGCAAGAAGTTTGCGGCTTCAATGACCAAGAATTTTGAAATGTCACTCAATACGGATTTGAAGTTCTTCCTCGGATTTCAAATTCAACAATTTCAAGAAGGAATTTTCTTGTCTCAAGCAAAATACCTCAAGGATATCCTAGCGAAATTTGGCATGACTAATGCTAGCCCATGTAAGACACCCATGCCAACCAAAATTGTACTCACTGAAGACTCAAACGGTACCCCCTTCGACCCATCTAAATACCGCTCTATGATTGGTTCGTTGCTTTATCTTTGTGCATCTAGACCAGACATCATGTTTAGTGTATGCATGTGTGCTAGATTTCAAGCTTTCCCTATGGAAAGCCATCATAAGGCGGTTAAGCATATTCTTAGATACCTTATTCATACCCCAAAGTTAGGACTATGGTACCCCAAGGATGCTAAGTTTGATCTCATTGGGTACACGGATGCGGATTGGGCCGGAGACAAGGTGGATCGTAAGTCCACCTCCGGTGCATGTCAATTTCTTGGACGCTCCTTGGTAAGTTGGTCCTCGAAGAAACAAAATTGTGTTGCCCTCTCCATCGCAGAAGCTGAATACATTGCGACCGCCAGCTGTGCAACTCAATTACTATGGATGAGGCAAACTTTGAAGGATTACGGTATCACCTATAGACATGTGCCTCTTCTATGTGATAATGAAAGTGCCATCAATATTGCTGAGAACCCCAAAAATCATACCCGCACCAAGCATATTGATATCAGGTATCACTTCTTGAGAGATCATGTGGAGAAGGGTGATATTGACATTGCTCATGTTGGCACAGATAAGCAACTTGCAGATATTTTCACCAAGCCATTGGACAAAGCAAGGTTTTGTCAACTTAGGCGTGAACTTGGTATCTTGGAGCTTGACAACATTATGTGAAATCTAGTACCCATTCATGCATAAACTAAATGTCTTGTCTTGATGTAGGCATATATTTAGGGGGAGACACTCAATTCATGAGTACTCTCACCTTACATAATGCATAAAAAGAACAAACACTTTCAAAGTTATCATAGTTTTCGAACTAGGGTACTTTAACATGATGGAGTCGTGACCATGTGCTCAAAGTTTACATCTTTGTGATACCATGTTCCATATGCTCAAACATGGTGACCTTGGTCACCGCTTGTACAATGCTTGTCTGGACCTTTCCTTCTTAATATATTTTGGATTGTTAATACATCTTAGTATGGCCTTAGATTTCTCAGGTTTTCACCCCTATTAATCTCAAGAAAAACTTCTTGGCGGAGTCTATATCAAATTATACTTATTGGCCCCCTTCACATCTTTCCCTTGCCCTGCTCTTCTGTCTAGTGGCCGGACATCCGGCTCCCCCGCCGGACATCCGGGCCCTGGGATAATTTCCTTGCCACTCAAAACGATCATCAACCACTTCCAGTGGCCGGACATCCGGGCCTCAGCCGGACATCCGGGCCCTGAACCCATGCTGTCTGATTTCCTCACGCCGGATATCCGGGGTTATACCCGGATGTCCGGCCCATTGGCGTTGCTTCTTCTATTCTCTGTCTACCGCTCGCCGGATATCCGAGCCTTTCCCCGAATGTCCGGCCCGTCGCCCGCAGCCACATATGACTGGGGAGGGGCGTGGGATTTGGGGGCGGTTACTCACTTCTTTCGCTCCTATCCACCTCTCGCCTCACAGACGCCGCCGCCGGGCCGGCGCTCCGGTGCTGCCCCGACCCTCTCCACCGACCTCCGGCCCCGATCTCCTACTCACAGATTCCCCTCCTCCCAATCTATGATTCTATCCAATCCATTTCTTGGGTTGTGGTGTGAATCCCTCGGGAGGGACCGGTGTACCGTGGATTCACCGCCGGAGTTCCTCATGGCACGAACCAAGAACTGCGGCCCCAATCGCTCCGCGCCTTCTTCCCGGGGTATGGATGCTATCTCTACTCCATTCTCTTTTATGGTGACCTTAGGGCTTCATTCTCTCATGCAAATCTTGGCATCTATATCTTTCTCGAGTTTTGGTGTCTCTTGCCTAAGCCTAAAAATCTCTCTGTGTACTCGGCTAATCATTTTATCCGTGTTCCTACTTATTGGCTTCTTCTTATCGGAACCTATTCATTATCCTTTCCAGTCGATCGCCGGCAAGGCTCAACCGACTCCGATGAGCATGCTCGGCCTAAGAAGAAGAAGACCACCACCAAGAAGAAGAAGCGGGCACCATCCACCAGTCCATCGGCCTCGGATCTAGATGATGCAGACTATGTTGGGGAGGAAGAGGATGACAGTGCACCAAGACAGTCTGTTGGACAGTCCAAGCCCGGTACTAGGAGGGCGCCGGTGCCTCAAGTTCGTGGTTCTGCAATGCCCATTGTCCATGGTCGTCGCATCTCCATGGAGCTTCCTGACAGTGAAGGTCGCCCCACTCACGATTTCACAACTGTGGGGGCGGGGCAATATCTTCAGTTCCGTCGGGATGTCAATCAATATGAGATGGTGGCTGATGCCGAAGATCCTCAGTTCCGGACTCGTATGCAGCAGGATCTCTATTCCAGTTTTGTCCATGGGCGTGGCCTTGCTCCTCACTCATTCTTGGATCTAAACTTCCTGCGTGATAATCCTGCCATGTTCCCTCACGATCCGGTCAAGACCATTGATGATATGACTCTTGGTCCCGCAATGACCTTCAGGTGTGATTGGAGTGAAGCTGCCATTCTACAGTTCTATGCCACCTGTTTCTTTGGTCCGGACAACACTCTCACTTGGATGACCGATGACACTACACTGAGCATCACCTATGATAGGTTTGTTCAGATTTTTGGTCTCTCCGGTGTTGGCCATTGCATCCACAGTATGGATCGTACAAGCCCAAAGGGATTGATGCTTGCTTGCCACTTGTAAAACCTCCCTCTCAGCTCACTAAAGAAGAAAAAGCATATCCAGTCAATGAGGTATCCATCTTCCGTGCTCCCTTCTTCATCCTCTATCAGTGTGTGCTTCGCACTCTCTACCCTAAGAAGGGAGATCGCTCGAGGGCTCGCAACTATTGCATTGACTTGATGGTTCGTATGCATGACAAACCCACTGAGCCTCTGGACACATCCAATTTCATTTGGCATGAGATCCGTCTTTGCAGTTTCATTCAGACACGCCAGTTCCCTCATGCTCCATTTATTCAGGCTCTGATTGATTACACTGCTCCCTTTGAGGTGGTTAAGTCAGCTGTGCACTCCATTTGGAAGCCTCCTCCTCATATGCGCGTGGTGGCTACTGCTCCTACTCAGCCTAAGAGGTCTGCTGGTGGGAAGACAGCTGCTCCTACTCAGCCCACTGGTTCTTCTGTTCCATCTTCCTCGACCGCCCCTCGTGGCCGTCTTGCATCATTCTTGGGTAAGGCTCAGTCTGCTATCATGAAGGCGATCACTTTCAGCTGTCAGCAGAATCATGATGTTCAGAAGCGCCTCATCATCTCCAAGAATCAGCTCAAGCAGCGTCTTCGTGACCGTGGGAGCCCCGTGAGTGATGATGATCCTATTCCTGTGGCTCCATCCACCTCCACCTTCGGTTTCCCGTCTCATGATGAGTACCCAGAGTTCTTTGTTGCTGATGGTGACATCCGCCAGGAGTGACCGAGACCGTTTAGTTCTTTGCCCCTTTTTACTTGTTGCTGTCAAAGGGGGAGAAGTAGTATCTTAGTAATATGGTCATGCTATGATATGTTAGCTATGATATGTTATTCCAACTTTATGTTGCTACCTATGGTACTTGTTCGTTTGAGACTATGTTATTATCGTGTGGCCACTTGTTCGTCTGAGACTATGTTATTATCGTGTGGCCATGAAATGTTCTCAGTCTATTTGATGTGTTATGATGATTTCATATGTGCTTGTCTCTAATTTTTTTATCTCTTTGAGTTACATATGCTACCATACGAACTTTTGTATGCACACAATGAGGGGGAGCTAAAAGCAAATTGTAACTAAACATATTTTGTATCCTTTTTGCTCTCATGATTGTCATTGCTAAGATTATTTATTACATCTATGATACTACATGTATGATTGTCATCAACAAAAAGGGGGAGATTGAAAGTGCAATCAGGCCCTTACATTATGTTTTGATGTTAATGACAATCTACATGTAGGGGACTAACAATGGTTGTCAAGTGAATCTCAGGTGTTGGTCCCCGGTTCGTCAAATTGTGTGTGGATCAAGAGCATACGAAGTGGTTTCTCTCAAGGATGAAGTGTTAAAATGATGTTACATTTTGTTTCCTTGAGTATAGGATCCCGCACTATTAAGAGGGGATCGATTGGGTTCGTAAAAGACTTGCTCTAGTCAAAATACTCCTTCCCATAGTTCTTTTTATCCATCCTTATCTTTGAATCATTCTGTCTCTAGGAGTGCCGGATGTCCGGGCCTCGTGCCGGATATCCGGGCCGCTCTCCGGATGTCCGGCTCATGCCCCGGATATCTGGCTCTTGCCTTTCCCCTTTACAGAAGGTTGTCTATTTTACGCCGGATGTCCGGGTGTTTGCCGGATATCCGGGCCTTCCTGTCTCGCCGGATGTCCGGGCCCTATCCCGGATGTCCGGCCCCTTACTTCCCGTAAAACTGATATGATTCTGTAAACGCTTGTGGGCTCCCCGGGTATCCGGCTATCTTTCGGATGTCCGGGCTTTCCTGTTGTGCCGGATGTCCGGGCTTGACCCCCGGATGTCCGGCCCCTCTGTTTCCTGCTCTATTCTGCCTTGTTCTTCAAGTGGCTTGCCAGGCCGGATGTCCGGCCTGCCCGTTCACTTGCACTACAACGGCCATATTTGTGCTCACACTATATATAGCCCTTCTTCTTCACATGAGAGGGTTGGCCATTCACTTTGAACAAACCCTAGAACACTTCTCACTCTCTATCTCATTCCTCCACACCAAATCTTAGATCCCCAAGGGATTTGAGAGCTTTGGAGAGAAGTTGTCCGATCAAGTGATAGATCCACCTCTTCCCCTTCTTTGCACCCAAGGAATTCGTGATTTGAGCAAGTCTTGAGCTTTTCCCATCGATCTTGTTACTCTTGGAGGTTGGAGACTCCTAGGCGGTAGGAGTCTTTCGGAGAGGAATCGACCTTTGTGATTACCCCCGGAAAAGTTTGTGAGGGTTTGGAGACCACCCCAAGGTCTACTACTAGTGGTTGAGAAACGCCTTCATGGTGTTGTCTCAAAGGGAGAATAGGGTGAGCCTTCGTGGCGTTGGTGTGCCTTCGTGGTAACATCCACCTCTCTAACGGTGACATAGCTTCCCTCCAAGGAAGTGAACATCGGCATACATCCTCGTCTCCCGGAGTTGCAGTTATTCCTAATCCTAACTCTCTACTTGTGGTTACTTGTCTCTTAGCACTTAGTTATATCATATTGTGCTTGTTTACTTACATACTTGTGTTACTTGCTTATCTTGCTTAGCACTTAGTACTACACTTGCAATTGTTAGGCTCACTTTCATATTCCGCATTAGTGCCTAAAATTGCTAAGTAACAATTAAAATTTGTAATTGTACCTATTCACCCCCTCTAGGTCCATCTCGATCCTTTCAGAAACAACAAGAGCAGGATCAAGATCTTTCTTTAACTTAGCATGATCATCGTTGTGTGACTCCTCAAGAGCCAAACGAAGACCATGCTCTTCGTCAAGAGCATTGGAAAGATCCGAAATCTCATCGGCATAGTCACGACTATGCCCCTCCATCTTAGAGATGGTATCTTCATGAGCCTCGATCATGTCATTGGCTTCACCAAGTTGTTCCAAGAGAGCAACAAAGTGCTTCTTGGATTTACCCTTGAGTTTACCCATAAAGGTCTCAAACTCATTCTCCTCCACATTTGTCCCCTCATGTTCATCAATGCTATCCGAAGAAGGATGATTAATGATGGTAGTTTTGATGTTGGGGGTTACCTTGTTGGTGTCTTTAGCCATGAGGCACTTGGCGGTGATGTTCTCATTGGGTGAGTCAAAGAGAGACACCCATGGAGTCGTCGCAATGGCAACGGAGGCCATGGCAACCGACTCACCATCTTCCTCATCGTCATCATCCTCATTGTACTCTTCTTGTACCACCAATGCCTTGGGAGGAGTCTTCTTGGTGAAGTTGCTCTTGTTGGGGAACGACTTGGCCTTGTCCTTTCGGATGAGCTTGCCACCATTGTCTTCCCTCTTCTCATAAGGGCACTCCGCAACAAAGTGGCTCACATTGCCACAATTGAAGCAAGTCCTCACTCGTTGCTTGCCCTTTGCGCCACTTGAATTGTTCTTGTTCAAGTTGGGCCTTGAGTTCTTCTTGCTCCAAAATTGCCTTGAAGCAAGCACCATGTGTTCATGATAGGCATACTTCGTATCTTCGAGGTTGCTCTCCTCTTCTTCCTCTTCATCCTCTTCCTCCATACTAACCTTGGCATTTAGAGCAAGGTTGGGCTTCTTTACTCTTTGAGAGCGAAGAACCGCATTGTCGGCGGTCTTGTCCAAGATGCTCATAGCAACGAACTCATCCAACACTTCACTTGAGGACAAGGTGTGGAAGTCCGGCCTTTGACGAATGACGGAGGACATGGCTTTGTGGTAGGTCATCATTGCCTTGAGGAATTTGCGCTTGATCCAATTGTCATCCGTGTCCTTACTTCCATGATATCGGAGAGAGACCACAAGTTTAGTTACTCTCCGATAAAGCTCACGAGGTTCTTAATCTTCTTTCATTGCAAACTCATCGGCTTCATATTGCACCACTTCATAGTTGGAGCGTTGAATGCTTGCGCTTCCCCGATAGAGGGAAACCACTTGGTGCCAAGCATCTTTGGCCACGGTGTAGGGCCGGAGATGAGGAAGATCTTCGGGTGGGATTGCTTCTTGGATGATGAAGAGAGCATTCTCATTGAATTGATCATCCACGGCTTCTCTAGGAGTGAGGTTCCTTCGGTCATGCGGATAGAAACCTTCTTCAATGATTCTCCAAAGGTTAGTGTTCACATGATTTAAATGACGCTTAAAACGATAGACCCAAGAATCAAATTCTACATTCTTCTCAATCTTAGGGGCCGGTCCGGCATGATTCAAATGAGTGGAAGGAAGCGGTCCACCATAGACAGGTGGAGGTTCCACATGGGCAAAGATGCCGGTGCCATTTTTACCACTAGAAGAAGGAGCTTTCTCGCTAGTAGCTTCCCCCTTGTCGGAGGTAGCATCCATCACCTTGTTAGCAGGATCACCCACTTTCAACGGTGCGGTGGAAAGTTTAAGCCCTTCTAAGAATTTATTAAACATGCTTTCGACCTCGGTCGTCATGGAGGTTTTCAACGTGTCCAACGCCACATTGAATTCCTCACGAGAGACCGCGGTTCCCCCATCTCCCGTAGACGAGACCGGATTCACACCGGAGTGCTCCTCCACACCGTCTACGACGTCAACCATACTCTTTGGACGGTAAAGTCCTTAATAAAGAGACGAGGCTCTGATACCAATTGAAAGGATCGATATAGTTGACTAGAGGGGGGGGGGTGAATAGGCAACTAACAATTTTTAGCTTTTCTTTACCAATTTAAACTTTGCATCAAAGTAGGTTGTCTAGATATGCAACTAGGTGAGCAACCTATATGATGAACCAACAATAAGCACACACGCAAGCAAGAGATAAAGCACAAATAATCTTGCACAAGTAAAGGCACGAGATAACCAAGAGTGGAGCCGGTGAAGACGAGGATGTGTTACCGAAGTTCCTTCCCTTTGAGAGGAAGTACGTCTCCGTTGGAGCGGTGTGGAGGCACAATGCTCCCCAAGAAGCCACTAGGGCCACCGTATTCTCCTCACGCCCTCACACAATGCGAGATGCCGTGAATCCACTATTGGTGCCCTTGGAGGCGGCGACCGTACCTTTACAAACAAGGTTGGGGCAATCTCCACAACTTAATTGGAGGCTCCCAACGATACCACGAAGCTTCACCACAATGGACTATGGCTCCGCGGTGACCTCAACCGTCTAGGGTGCTCAAACACCCAAGAGTAACAAGATCCACAAGGGATTAGTGGGGGGATTCAAATTTCTATTGGTGGAAGTGTAGATCGAGGCCTTCTCAACCAATCCCTAGAGAATAAACAAGTTTGATTGGCTAGGGAAGGAGATCGGGCGAAAATGGAGCTTGGAGCAACAATGGAGCTTGGAGGTGGAAGAGATGGTCAACTAGAGGAGGAAGACACCCCTTATATAGTGGAGGAACAAATCCAACCGTTATCCACCAACTCAGCCTGCGCAGCGCGGTACTACCGCAGGGCCCCGCGGTACTACCGCCCACGCAGCAGAGACCAGAACAGCCAAAAATACACTAAAGCAGAGGGCGGTAGTACTGCTGGCGCGGTACTACCGCTCCCCTTGCGGTACTACCGCAAGGCAGGGGCTGTCCAGGGATGGGAAGGCACGGATATAAAAATTACATCCATGGCTACTTCCGCAGAGTTGGAGTCGATGCAAAAACCCGACGTGGTAGTACCGTAAGCCAACAGCAGTACTACCGCTCGAGGCGCGGATGTAAAAAATTACATCCGCCCCTTACTGCCGCACCAGCGGGCGGTACTACCGCAAGGTCCTGCGGTACTACCGCTCTAAGGAGCAGTACTACCACACGCCCTAGTTCGGCAAGCAAGAGCAATATTTGCATAGACAAGGAAAACATAGGATGCTCCAAAGGCTAGAGGAAAGGAGGTGCAAAGGAAGATGTGTACGTGATGAATCCACCCAACCTTTCCAACGCGGACCCCCTCTTAATAGTACGGCTTCCCTACGACTCAATACCACCGAAAAGAAACGAAGAGAAACGCCGTCTTCTATAGCCTTCGAGGGGAACCAAATCATCTTGTGCCTAGTCAATATATCTAAAATATTCGATGCACATGATTAGTCCGCAAAAGCATTGTCATCAATCACCAAAACCAACTAAGGGATAAAAATGCCCTTACATACATGAAACCTTACTTGACGTAATGGCATGCCACCAAGATGTTGTGGTAAAAAATGGCTTGTTTGACGAAAGTTTGGACACACATCCCTCACAAACCGGAGCAACTCACTAGAAGGCTCGTGGTTTCGAGAGAGAACAATGCATGTTTGATGACGAACCGACGATAGCTTCCTCTTATGGCCTTCAAAAACTTTCTACAGTTAACATGCACTAATACAATTGTCATGTGAAAATTTGAAAAATTTCAGGGGTCATTTAACCTTTTTAAGACATTTAAGTGATTTTCTGGCCATTTGAGGATCGTAATTCAAATTTAAACTACATGTACATGCAACAGCTAACCATAACGGTTTGAAAAATCATATATGTGTACTTGTTATGTGTGAGTTAATTCCAAGTGCAGTAAATTGGAATAAATTGTTAAACATATTGGTGTCACGGCTTGGACACATGCATGGAGTGCCATGGTAACACAAAATAAGTATTCATGCTTATATGAGAAAAGAAAATGTAAATATCTGGCAAGACAACCGGGCCCCACACGATTGGCACTCCATATCGTGCCTCGAGATTTGGAAGATGAGTGGTGTGGGTTATTAATCAGACGCGGTTCTGTATTGGAAACCTTAAGCTATTAAATTCACACACAACTTTTGCTGCGGGAATCGTGTGCAATTGAAATTACACTACTCGTAAATTTGGCGACCGACGTGTGTACTGTTTTCGTCGATTTAGATTCTGGCCGCCAATAAATACTATCTTGCTCACGTCGTCCCACCTGCATTTTCATTACATCCTCCCCTCGCTCGCCCTCTCTCTCTTTCTCTCTCTCTCACACACACACATACACAAATCTCTGCCATGGCGCCGCCCCCCGAGGACGTTCAGTCGAAGATCAGTGACGATGAGGACTCCTATGGGCCGCCGGACGAGGTTGCACCCCTCCCCACAACTTTGGAGTGGTTTTGGGGCCAGTACAATGTCTGTGGAAGTCACTGCCGCCGACTGAGAAAGCCAGGCAAGTGGCGTTCAAGAAGGAGATGGCGGAGGAGGAAGCCAGGTACCAGGCGGCCTGTGACGCCTGTGAGGCCGCCTAAAAAGGAGGCGGTGGAACTTTGGGGACGGGCGCGTCATCGTGCGGAGGAGGTGTACAAAGACGGGTACTTCGCGAGGAAGGTCAAAGGCGCTAGGCACCTCATCGCAGCATGGAGGTGGGCCGATAAGCTACTGCGTGCCACCGACGAGGAGCTCAGGTGGGCGCCCAACGAAATGGCAAGATCGTTCGCGCTCGTCGGCCGCAAGAGGCAGGTACGTCAAGCACTGTGAGGCGAAGGAGGTGGAGTACTGCCTCTGCGTTGGGAAGACGCCGCACACCAGGGAGCTACTGGCGTGGGGCTGCCGGAATACCGCCCCCAGGAGGGATTATTAGTTTTAGTATTGTTCATTTTCAGTTTTATGCATTGTACATAGTAGTTAAGTATAATCACGTATATGTGATGATATTATATATATATTCTCGGATGAACTAATGAATAATTAATATATACTCCATTTTTCTATCTATTTTCTTATATTAATTTGTATCTAGTTGTTATTACCCACATATACAAAATGGAAAGCATATATACACACATTAAAACAGAACATATAAGAACGAAAACAGAGTACACACATTGAAACAGAGCAATATTATGATTGTTGTGAATACATAGTGACCCACGTCGAAACGACTCAACTAAATAAAACGCGTCCATGACCAGCAACCCTTGCCTACGGTAGCTCTTGGCTCTGCCTGAACTCGTGAAGGCATTTGTTCAAGCGGTCGACATGCTCACGGTATATCTGAGTGCGATCTTGAGCTCCAAGTTAGCTATTTCATCGGAGATCATCGGCTCGAGGATGCGACGATCATGTTCCTCTACTACGCCCAGGTGGTCACCTGGGCCAAGAAGGTGGTCGAGCCTAGCGACCAGCTCGTTGGCATCGAGCAGGCCGCGGACAAGGTGAAAGGCGCAACCCATGTGAACGGCGTGGCGGGCGTCCGGCCCAAAGTACGGCACAGACGGCCTCTGCCCACTCCTGGCAAGGAATGGGGGTACTGACAAGACGTGTACCCAGTTGCGACGCCCTATCGACAGCAGGCAAGCGTCGATGGATCCGCTCTTGCTGTGCGGCGTGCCGCGCCTCTCGCTCTGCGACGCTCCAACGGTCTCGCTATGCGGCGATCCGTAGCCTATCGGCGCGGGCGCGCCTAGCTTGTTCTACGGCGCACCATCGATCATGTTGTGCGGCGAGCTGTAGCCTCTCGGCGCTGACATGCCTATCTTGATCCGCGGCGCTGAAGCGCTATGCACCAAGGGTCTGCCAACCCTGGCGATGACGCGCAACACGATGTCGTCCATCGCGTTGCCGGGGAGCGCCTTGGCCTCGACGGGCCGTGGCGCCTTCTTATTTTCCTCGTCGAGGAGGTTGATGGCAGAGGCGGCGCTTCTTTGGGTTGGTATGCTTAGAAAAGGTAGATGTTGAAGGAAATATGCCCTAGAGGCAATAATAAAGTTATTATTTATTTCCTTATTTCATGATAAATGTTTATTATTCATGCTAGAATTGTATTAACCAGAAACTTAGTACATGTGTGAATATATAGACAAACATAGTCTCACTAGTATGCCTCTACTTTACTAGCTCGTTGAATCAAAGATGGTTAAGTTTCCTAGCCATAGACATGAGTTGTCATTGATTAACGGGATCACATCATTAGAGAATGATGTGATTGACCTGACCCATTCTGTTAGCTTAGCACTTGATCGTTTAGTATGTTGCTATTGTTTTCTTCATGACTTATACATGTTCCTATGACTATGAGATTATGCAACTCCCGAATACCGGAGGAACACTTTGTGTGCTACCAAACATCACAACGTAACTGGGTGATTATAAAGGTGCTCTACAGGTGTCTCCGATGGTACTTGTTGAGTTGGCATAGATCGAGATTAGGATTTGTCACTCCGATTGTCGGAGAGGTATCTCTGGGCCCTCTCGGTAATGCACATCACTATTATCCTTACAAGCAATGTGACTAATGAGTTAGTTGCGGGATGATGCATTACGGAATGAGTAAAGAGACTTTCCGGTAATGAGATTGAACTAGGTATTGAGATACCGACGATCGAATCTTGGGCAAGTAACATACCGATGACAAAGGGAACAACGTATGTTGTTATGCGGTTTGACCGATAAAGATCTTCGTAGAATATGTAGGAGCCAATATGAGCATCCAGGTTCCACTATTGGTTATTGACCGGAGATGAGTCTCGGTCATGTCTACATAGTTCTCGAACCCGTAGGGTCTGCACGCTTAACGTTCGGTGATGATCGGTATTATGAGTTTATGTGTTTTGATGTACCGAAGGTTGTTCGGAGTCCCGGATGAGATCAGAGACATGACGAGGAGTCTCGAAATGTTCGAGACATAAAGATCGATATATTGGAAGGCTATATTCGGACATCGGAAAGGTTCTGAGTGGTTCGGGTATTTATCGGAGTACCGGAGAGTTACGAGAATTCGCCAGGGAGTATATGGGCCTTATTGGGCTTTAGGGGGAGAGAGAGAGGGGCTGCCTAGGGTAGGTCGCCCACCCGCCCAAGGACTATTCCGAATTGGACTAGGGGGAGGAGCGGCGCCCCCTCCTCCTTCTCTTCTCTCTTCCCCTTCCTTCTCTCCTACTCCTACTACTTGGAAGGGGGAATCCTACTCCCGGTGGGAGTAGGACTCCCCAGGGCGCGCCATAGTAGAGGGCCGGCCCTCCCCCTCCTCCACTCCTTTATATATGGGGGAGGGGGGCACCCCATAGACACACAAGTTGATCATTGAACTCTTAGCCATGTGTGGTGCCCCCCCTCCACCATAATCCACCTCGGTCATATCGTCGTAGTGCTTAGGCGAGCCCTGCGCCGATAGCTTCATCATCACCGTCATCACACCGTCGTGCTGACGAAGCTCTCCCTCGACACTTTGCTGGATCGTGAGTCCATGGGACGTCACCGAGCTGAACGTGTGCAGATCGCAGAGGTGTCGTACGTTTGGTACTAGGATCGGTCGATCGTGAAGACGTACGACTACATCAACCGCGTTGTCATAACGCTTCCGCTTTCGGTCTACGAGGGTACGTGGACAATACTCTCCCCTCTCATTGCTATGCATCACCATGATCTTGTGTGTGCGTAGGATTTTTTTTGAAATTACTACGTTCCCCAACAGTGGCATCCGAGCCAGGTTTATGCATAGATGTTATATGCACGAGTAGAACACAAGTGAGTTGTGGGCGATACTAGTCATACTGCATACCAGCATGTCATAATTGGATTCGGCGGTATTGTTGGATGAAGCGACCCGGACCGACATTACGCGTACGCTTACGTGAGACTGGTTCTACCGACGTGCTTCACACACAGGTGGCTGGCGGGTGTCAGTTTCCCCAACTTTAGTTGAATCGAGTGTGGCTATGCCCGGTCCTTGTGAAGGTTAAAACAACACATACTTGACGAAATATCGTTGTGGTTTTGATGCGTAGGTAAGAACGGTTCTTGCTCAGCCCGTAGCAGCCACGTAAAACTTGCAACAACAAAGTAGAGGACGTCTAACTTTTTTTGCAGGGCATGCTGTGATGTGATATGGTCAAGACATGATGCTAAATTTTACTGTATGAGATGATCATGTTTTGTAACGGAGTTATCGGCAACTGGCAGGAGCCATATGGTTGTCGCTTTATTGTATGAAATGCAATCGCCATGTAATTGCTTTACTTTATCACTAAGCGGTAGCGATAGTCGTAGAAGCAATAGTTGGCGAGACGACAACAATGCTACGATGGAGATCAAGGTGTTGCGCCGGTGACGATGGTGATCATGACGGTGCTTTGGAGATGGAGATCAAAGGCACAAGATGATGATGGCCATATCATATCACTTATATTTATTGCATATGATGTTTATCCTTTATGCATCTTATTTTGCTTAGTTCGACGGTAGCATTATAAGATGATCTCTCACTAAATTTCAAGGTACAAGTGTTCTCCCTGAGTATGCATCGTTGCGACAGTTCTTCGTGCTGAGACACCACGTGATGATCGGGTGTGATAAGCTCTACGTTCACATACAACGGGTGCAAGCCAGTTTTGCACACGCAAAATACTCGGGTTAAACTTGACAAGCCTAGCATATGCAGATATGGCCTCGGAACACTGGAGACCGAAAGGTCGAGCGTGAATCATATAGAAGATATGATCAACATAGTGATGTTCACCATTGAAAACTACTCCATCTCACGTGATGATCGGACATGGTTTAGTTGATATGGATCACGTGATCACTTAGATGATTAGAGGGATGTCTATCTAAGTGGGAGTTCTTAAGTAATATGATTAATTAAAATTTAATTTATCATGAACTTAGTCCTGGTAGTATTAGCATATCTATGTTGTAGATCAATAGCTCGCGTTTAGCTCCCTCGTTTTATTTTTTGATATGTTCCTAGAGAAAACTAAGTTGAAAGATGTTAGTAGCAATGATGCGGATTGGATCCGTGATTTGAGGATTATCCTCATTGCTGCACAGAAGAATTATGTCCTTGATGCACCGCTAGGTGACAGACCGATTGCAGGAGCAGATGCAGACGTTATGAACGTTTGGCAAGCTCGATATGATGACTACTTGATAGTTTAGTGCACCATGCTTTACGGCTTAGAATCAGGGCTTCAAAGATGTTTTTGAAATGCCACGGAGCATATGAGATGTTCCAAGAGTTGAAATTAGTATTTCAGACTCATGCCCATGTCGAAAGGTATGAGACCTTTGACAAGTACTTTGCCTACAAGATGGAGGAGAATAGCTCAGCTAGTGAGCATGTGCTCAGAATGTCTGAGTACTACAATCATTTGAACCAAGTGGGAGTTAATCTTCCAGATAAGATAGTGATTGACAGAGTTCTCTAGTCACTATCACCAAGTTACTAGAACTTTGTGATGAACTATAATATGCAAGGGATAACAGAAAGGATTCCCAAGCTCTTCGTGATGCTAAAATCGACGAAGGTAGAAATCAAGAAAAGCATCAAGTGTTGATGGTTGACAAGACCACTAGTTTCAAGAAAAGGGCAAAGGGAAGAAGGGGAACTTCAAAAAGAACGACAAGCAAGTTGCTGCTCAGCTGAAGAAGCCCAAGTGTGGACCTAAGCCTGAGACTAAGTGCTTCTACTGCACAGGGACTGGTAACTGGAAGCGGAACTGCCCCAAGTATTTGGGGGATAAGAAGGATGGCATAGTGAACAAAGGCATATTGGATATACATGTTATTGATGTGTACTTTACTAGTGTTTATAGCAACCCCTCGGTATTTGATACTGGTTTAGTTGCTAAGAGTAGTAACTCGAAATGGGAGTTGCAAAATAAACAGAGACTAGTTAAGGGTGAAGTGACGATGTGTGTTGGAAGTAGTTTCAAGATTGATATGATCATCATCGCACACTCCCTATACTTTCGGGATTAGTGTTGAACCTAAATAAGTGTTATTTGGTATTTGCATTGAGCATGAATATGATTTGATCATGTTTATTGCAATATGGTTATTCATTTAAGTTTGAGAATAATTGTTGTTCTGTTTACATGAATAAAACCTTCTATGGTCATACACCCAATGAAAATGGTTTGTTGGATCTCGATCGTAGTGATACACATATTCATAATATTGAAGCCAAAAGATGCAAAGTTAATAATGATAGTGCAACTTATTTGTAGCACTGCTGTTTAGGTCATATTGGTGTAAAGCGCATGAAGAAACTCCATGCTGATGGGCTTTTGGAATCACTTGATTATGAATCACTTGATGCTTGCGAACCATGCCTCATGGGCAAGATGACTAACACTCCGTTCTCCGGAACAATGGAGCGAGCAACAGACTTGTTGGAAATAATACATACTGATATATGCGGTCTGATGAGTGTTGAGGCTCGCGGCGGGTATCATTATTTTCTGACCTTCATAGATGATTTGAGCAGATATGGGTATATCTACTTGATGAAACATAAGTCTGAAACATTTGAAAAGTTCAAAGAATTTCAGAGTGAAGTGGAAAATCATCGTAACAAGAAAATAAAGTTTCTACGATTTGATCGCAGAGACGAATATTTGAGTTACGAGTTTGGTCTTCAATTAAAACAATGTGGAATAGTTTCACAAATTCATGCCACCTGGAACACCACAGCATAATGGTGTGTCCGAACATCATAACCGTACTTTATTGGATATAGTGCAATCTATGATGTCTCTTACCGATTTACCACTATCATTTTTGGGGTTATGCATTAGAAACAACTGCATTCACGTTAAATAGGGCACCATCTAAATCCATTGAGACGACACCTTATGAACTGTGGTTTGGCAAACCCAAGTTGTCGTTCTTAAAGTTTGGGGCTGCGATGCTTATGTGAAAAAGCTTCAACCTGATAAGCTCGAACCCAAATCGGAGAAATGCGTCTTCATAGGATACCCAAAAGAAACTGTTGGGTACACCTTCTATCACAGATCCGAAGGCAAGATCTTTGTTGCTAAGAATGGATCCTTTCTAGAGAAGGAGTTTCTCTCGAAAGAAGTGAGTGGGAGGAAAGTAGAACTTGATGAGGTAATTGTACCTTCTCCCGAATTGGAAAGTAGTTCATCACAGAAATTAGTTCCAGTGATTCCTACACCAATTAGTGAGGAAGCTAATGATGATGATCATGAAACTTCAGATCAAGTTACTACCGAACCTCATAGGTCAACCAGAATAAGATCCGCACCAGAGTGGTACGGGAATCCTGTTATGGAGGTCATGTTACTTGACCATGACGAACCTATGAACTATGAGGAAGCGATGATGAGCCCAGATTCCGCAAAATGGCTTGAGGCCATGAAATCTGAGATGGGATTCATGTATAAGAACAAAGTGTGGACTTTGGTGGACTTGCCCGATGATCGGCAAGCCGTTGAGAACAAATGGATCTTCAAGAGGAAGACGGACGTTGATAGTAGTGTTACTATCTACAAAGCTCGAATTGTCGCAAAAGGTTTTCGACAAGTTCAAGGTGTTGACTACGATGAGATTTTCTCACTCGTAGCGATGCTTAAGTCTGTCTGAATCATGTTAGCAATTGCCACATTTTCTGAAATCTGGCAAATGGATGTCAAAACTACATTCCTTAATGTATATCTCAAAGAAGAGTTGTATATGATGCAACCAGAAGGTTTTGTCGATCCTAAAGGTGCTAACAAAGTGTGCAAGCTCCAGCGTTCCATCTATGGACTGGTGCAAGCATCTCGGAGTTGGAATATACGCTTTGATAAGTTGATCAAAGCATATAGTTTTATACAGACTTGCGGTGAAGCCTGTATTTACAAGAAAGTGAGTGGGAGCGCTACAGCCTTTCTGATAAGTATATGTGAATGACATATTGTTGATCGGAAATGACGTAGAGTTTTCTGTAAAGCATAAAGGAGTGTTTGAAAGGAGTTTTTCAAAGAAAGACCTCGGTGAAGCTGCATACACATTGAGCATCAAAATCTATAGAGATAGATCAAGACGCTTGATAAGATTTTTCAATGAGTACATACCTTGACAAGTTTTTGAAGTAGTTCAAAATGGAACAGTCAAAGAAAGAGTTCTTGCCTGTGTTGCAAGGTGTGAAATTGAGTAAGACTCAAAGCCCGACCACGACAGAAGATAGAAAGAGAATGAAAGTCATTCCCTATGCCTCAGCCATAGGTTCTATAAAATATGCCATGCTATGTACCAGATCTATTGTATAACCTACACTGAGTTTGGCAAGGGAGTACAATAGTGATCTAGGAGTAGGTCACTGGACAACGGTCAAAATTATCCTTAGAGGACTAAGGAAATATTTCTCGGTTATGGAGGTGATAAAAATTCGTCGTAAGGAGTTACGTCGATGCAAGCTTTGACACCGAGCTGGATGACTCTAAGTCACAATCCGGATACATATTGAAAGTGGGAGCAATTAAGTTAGAGTAGCTCCGTGCAGAGCATTGTAGACATAGAAATTTGCAAAATACATACGGATCTGAATGTGGCAGACCCGTTGACTAAACTTCTCTCACAAGCAAAACATGATCACACCTTAGTACTCTTTGGGTGTTAATCACATGGCGATGTGAACTAAGATTACTGATTCTAGTAAACCCTTTGAGTGTTGGTCACATGGCGATGTGAACTATGGGTGTTAATCACATGGTGTCGTGAACTATTGGTGTTAAATCACATGGCGATGTGAACTAGATTATTGACTCTAGTGCAAGTGGGAGACTAAAGGAAATATGCCCTAGAGGCAATAATAAAGTTATTACTTATTTCCTTATTTCATGATAAATGTTTATTATTCATGCTAGAATTGTATTAACCGGAAACTTAGTGCATGTGTGAATATATAGACAAACAGAGTGTCACTAGTATGCCTCTACTTGACTAGCTCGTTGAATCAAAGATGGTTAAGTTTCCTAGCCATAGACATGAGTTGTCATTTGATTAACGGGATCACACAATTAGAGAATGATGTGATTGACTTGACCCATTCCGTTAGCTTAGCACTTGATTGTTTAGTATGTTGCTATTGCTTTCTTCATGACTTATACATGTTCCTATGACTACGAGATTATGCAACTCCCGAATACCGGAGGAACACTTTGTGTGCTACCAAACGTCACAACGGAATTGGGTGATTATAAAGGTGCTCTACAGGTGTCTCCGATGGTACTTGTTGAGTTGGCATAGATCGAGATTAGGATTTGTCACTCCGATTGTCGGAGAGGTATCTCTGGGCCCTCTCGGTAATGCACATCACTATAAGCCTTACAAGCAATGTGACAAATGAGTTAGTTGCGGGATGATGCATTACAGAACGAGTAAAGAGACTTGCCGATAATGAGATTGAACTAGGTATTGAGATACCGACGATCGAATCTCGGGCAAGTAACATACCGATGACAAAGGGAACAACGTATGTTGTTATGCGGTTTGACCGATAAAGATCTTCGTAGAATATGTAGGAGCCAATATGAGCATCCAGTTTCCGCTATTGGTTATTGACCGGAGATGAGTCTCGGTCATGTCTACATAGTTCTCGAACCCGTAGGGTCCGCACGCTTAACGTTCGGTGACGATCGGTATTATGAATTTATGTGTTTTGATGTACCGAAGGTTGTTCGGAGTCCCGGATGAGATCAGGGACATGACGAGGAGTCTCAAAATGTTTGATATGTAAAGATCGATATATTGGAAGGCTATATTCGGACATCAGAAAGGTTCTGAGTGGTTCGGGTATTTATCGGAGTACCGGAGAGTTACGGGAATTCGCCGGGGAGTATATGGGCCTTATTGGGCTTTAGGGGAGAGAGAGAGGGGCTGCCTAGGGCAGGCCGCGTGCCCCCCCCCAAGGCTTAGTCCAAATTGTACTAGGGGGAGGGGCGGCGCCCCCTCCTTCCTTCTCTTCTCTCTTCCCCTTCCTTCTTTCCTACTCCTACTACTTGGAAGGGGGGAAATCCTACTCCCGGTGGGAGTAGGACTCCCCAGGGCGTGCCATAGTAGAGGGTCGGCCCTCCCCCTCCTCCACTCCTTTATATACGGGGGAGGGGGGCACCCCATAGACACACAAGTTGATCATTGATCTCTTAGCCGTGTGTGGTGCCCCCCTCCAGCATAATCCACCTTGGTCATATCGTCATAGTGCTTAGGCGAAGCCCTGCGCCGGTAGCTTCATCATCACCGTCATCATACCGTCGTGCTGACGAAGCTCTCCCTCGACACTCTGCTGGATCATGAGTTCGTGGGACGTCACCGAGCTGAACGTGTGCAGATCGCGGAGGTGCCATACGTTCGGTACTAGGATCGGTCGATCGTGAAGACGTACGACTACATCAACCGCGTTCTCATGACGCTTCCTCTTTCAGTCTACGAGGGTACATGGACAATACTCTCCCCTCTCGTTGCTATGCATCACCATGATCTTGCCTGTGCATAGGATTTTTTTTGAAATTACTACGTTCCCCAACAGATGTGCTACAGGCTGCGCTTGTTGCCTCGATGCGTCGCACTCCGCCTAGGTTTATGCGCAATATCGCTGGGTGGCGATGTGAAACCGGTGAGGAAATGGCGGGAAATGGTGGCGTGTTCATAAAACACCATCAACTAGTGGAAACTTAGCATAGAAGGAAAAGCGAGCTAACACGACGCGTGCAGGCACATTTTGCTCGCCCAAGGGTATGATCCATATACTTGTGTGCCCAACAGAGCACACTATTCACAGTAAAGAATATTGTTCCATTTATCCTAGTAGAGCAGTGGCGGCAAGCGTCACAATAAGAAGTAGATGATGATCTGATGATCGTTTATCCTAGTTAATTGTGCATGTAATAGTTTACTTTGGTGTGTGGAAATGTCATGTGTGTACTAGCCACCTATGTAATTGGATGTTTAATTTGGTTGTGCAGTCATGTGCTTATTAGTATATATGTTATTGTTTTGTATGCAACCACATCGCACACGGAACAGACTAGGAAAACCTTCGGTGATGAATTCATCAATCATTGACAATTGTATACCAGGACGTGTTTGCCCACAACACACATGGCTTATTAGCGGCAATCGTCAGTGTTATTATCGTTCTTTGCACACATTTCTAATTACACACATGTTTACCGTGTAGCACACACATCTTGTTAAGTTGAATCGTTTTTGTTCTCTTGGCTCAACGCAAACAGTTCACCCGAGTGAATTGTATGTCGTATATCGCACACACCTTTGATTTGGTTGACCGTTTCTGTTGTGTTGTCTAATCACAAACAGTTCATCCGAGTGAACTGTATGTCGTATATAGCACACACCTTCATCTGGCTGCCCGTTTCTGTTGTTCTGCCTCATCGCAAACAGTTCATTGGAGTGAACCGTATGCCACGCATCGCACACGCAACTCTAATCTGAATCATGTTTGATGTCTCCGCCATCGCAAACATTTTGTATCTTTTTTACAGTCTTATTACATCACCGTTTATGACTAATGCATCACACACAGTTTTGTTGAAGGGTCTCTAATTGGACTATCGCGTTTGGACCATCCTGCAGTAGTGGTAGTTAATTGCTTGTGAAGGCGCCCATACGAGCCGTCAGTCCAGTCCTACTCCTTATTCGTTTGTTCCACGTCAGTGCCCTTCCAATCCGGGTGGCCTCGGCTTGCCCTATTTGAAGTCCGAGCAGCGAACGAGAATGATGTGTGTGGATGGCCAACATACAACCAAGATTGTCACGGCCCTGCCTGGCTGGCTTTATTGTGTACTTCCCATCCGGGTGGCCTCGACTTGCCCTATTAAAAGTCCGGGAAACAACAAAGAATGATGTGTGAATGACCAACAACATCCAACCAGGATTGGCAGGGCCTTGCCTGGCCGACTTTGTTTATGTATGCTTGGCCGCCTGGGTCAGCGTGTTGCATGCTCCATTTAACAGACCTGGGCCACTGAGGCTCCCCCATGAGGGGATACTCAGGGACGGTGCCCAGCTTTTTCCAGGGCATTCAGAGTCGGGCTTCTTCATGGGTGTTTCACTTATTTCCTTAAGACGGCTATGTTTTTCCATAAGTTTGTTGGTTTTATGCTGCACGTTGCACTACAAAAAAAAGACGCATCCGTGACATTTTGGGTCGAACAAAAAAAATTATGTCATGCTTATGACACTTCTATGATGATAATTGTGACAAAACCTGGTATCATCATAGATGTGGTGGGCTCCTACTTCTATGACAAAAAATCATGGCAAAAAATGGGCTTTTCATCCTGGGCAGGCCGGAGACGCGGCTGCATGACATTCTTTGGGCCGTCCATGACGGAAAAAACCGTGGTAGAAGCGAGGGCGAGGAAAATATCAGAAAATTCCCGGTTACGGTGGGTGGTCGGGGGCCGAGTGATGCGTGTTTCTCTCGTACGTACGCGCGTGTGTGCGAGGCGTTGCGCTCTAACTGAACCGGAGCGAGGCGTTGGGCTCTAACTGAACCCGAGCGATTGCACTGCAGGCTACGCGTTACTGAACCCGAGCGATCGATCGATCCCTTGCTGTTAACTGAACCCGAGTGATTCCTTCGCTACTACTGCTAACTGAAGCTGATCGAACCCTACTGCCTCCTTCCCTGGATGAACAGTAAGCATTGTTGGGGGGGGGGGTTGGATGAACAGTTCCCGGTGGGGGGTTGGATGAACAGTTCCCGGTGGGGGGTTGGATGAACAGGACCCCGTGGTAGTAGAGGCCATTGCAATTAATGTTTGTCCCAAGCTTGGGGATGCCATGTTTAATGAAGAGGATATTTTAGTCCCCCAAGTTTTCATATGCAAATTTATTATGATGATAACATGTCTCCTACTTATGATGATTATATTGATGAAAGTGGGTTTGGAAGAGTGTCAACTTTAGGAAGTAATGATCCCACTATTTTGGAGGGTGTTAAATATTATTGTGATAATTATAAAAGTGGATTTGGAGAGGTCATGACTTTATTTAGTAATGATTCCACTATCTTGGAAGAGGTTTCAATCGATTATGATGAGAACAAAGTTGCTACTTATGATAATTATTGTGATGATACTTATGCTATAAAAAGTAGTGATGATTATATTTATAAAACTTGTCATGATTATGATTACCCTTTTTCTGAACTTTATTCTTTCAATGTGGAAACAATTTATAGTATTCGAGTTTCTTATGATACTCTCACTATTCCGAATGAGAAGAAAATTGCTTATGTGGAGAGTAATAAAAATTCTATACTTGTAGATCATGAAAAGAATGCTTTATGTGATGGTTATATTGTTGAATTCATTCATGATGCTACTGAAAATTATTATGAGGGAGGAATATATGCTCGTAGGTATTGCAATAATATCAAGTTTCCTCTCTATGTGCTCAAAGTTTTAAAGTTGCTTGTTTTGCCTTCCTATGCTAGTTGATTATTGTTCCCATAAATTGTTTGCTCACAAAATCCCTATGCATAGGAAGTGGGTTAGACTTAAATGTGCTAGTCATATTCTTCATTTCAATTCTTATCTTTTGTGTGAGCATCATTGAAATCATCATGCCTAGCTAGGGGCGTTAAACGATAGCGCTTGTTGGGAGGCAACCCAATTTTATTTTTGTTTCTGTTTAGTAATAAATAATTCATCTAGCCTATGGTTAGATGTGGTTTTATGTTTTAATTAGTGTTTGTGCCAAGTAAAACCTTTGGGAAGACTTGGGTGAAGTCTTCATAATCTTCTTGTAAAAAACAGAAACTTTAGCACTCACGAGATTAGCTGCCATTTTTTACTGGAGAGTGCTTTTAGGTTGATTATTTTTGCAGATGATTAATAGACAAATTACTCAGGTCCACCAATTTAGTTCAGAATTTTTGAAGTTACATAAGTATTCGAATGATACAGATTACTACAGACTGTTCTGTTTTTGACAGATTCTGTTTTCACTGTGTTGTTTGCTTATTTTGATGAATCTATGAGTAGTATCGGAGGGTATGAACCATAGAGAAGTTGGAATACAGTAGATATTACACCAATATGAATTTAGAATGAGTTCACAATAGTACCTAAGTGGTGATTTATTTTCTTATACTAACGGAGCTTACGAGTTTTCTGTTGAGTTTTATGTTGTGAAGTTTTCAAGTTTTGGGTAAAGATTCGATGGATTATGGAATAAGGAGTGGCAAGAGCCTAAGCTTGGGGATGCCCAAGGCACCCCAAGGTAATATTCAAGTACAACCAAGAGCCTAAGCTTGGGGATGCCCCGGAAGGCATCCCCTCTTTCGTCTTCGTTCATCGGTAACTTTACTTGGAGCTATATTTTTATTCACCACATGATATGTGTTTTGCTTGGAGCGTCATTTTATTTTCTTTTGTTTTGCTTCCTGTTTGAATAAAATACCAAGATCTGAAATTCTTAAATGTTAGAGAGTCTTCACATAGTTGTATAATTATTCGACTACTCATTGATCTTCACCTATATCTTTCGGAGTAGTTTGTCATTTGCTCTAGTGCTTCACTTATATCTTTTTAGAGAACGACGGTGGTTTTATTTTTAAGGAATAGATGAACTCTGATGCTTCACTTATATTATTTTGAGAGTCTTTAGAACAGCATGGTAATTTTCTTTGGTTATGAAACTAGTCCTAATATGATAGGCATCCAAGAGGGATATAATGAAAACTTGCATATAAAGTGCATCGAATACTATGAGAAGTTTGATACTTGATGATTGTTTTGAGATATGAAGATGGTAATATTAGAGTCATGCTAGTTGAGTAGTTGTGAATTTGAGAAATACTTGTGTTAGAGTTTGCAAGTCCCGTAGCATGCACGTATGGTAAACGTTGTGTGACAAATTTGAAGCATGAGGTGTTCTTTGATTGTTTTCCTTATGAGTGGCGGTCGGGGACGAGCGATGGTCTTTTCCTACCAATCTATCCCCCTAGGAGCATGCGCGTAGTGCTTGGTTTTTTATGACTTGTAGATTTTTGCAATAAGTATGTGAGTTCTTTATGACTAATGTTGAGTCCATGGATTATACGCACTCTCACCTTTCCATCATTGCTAGCCTCTTCGGTACCGTGCATTTCCCTTTCTCACCTTGAGAGTTGGTGCAAACTTCGCCGGTGCATCCAAACCCCGTGATATGGTACGCTCTATCACACATAAACCTCCTTATATCTTCCTCAAAATAGCCACCATACCTACCTATTATGACATTTCCATAGCCATTCCGAGATATATTGCCATGCAACTTTCCACCGTTCCGTTTATTATGACACGCTTCATCATTGTCATATTGCATTGCATGATCATGTAGTTGACATCGTATTTGTGGCAAGGCCACCATGCATAATTTTTCATACATGTCACTCTTGATTCATTGCCCATCCCGGTACACTGCCGGAGGCATTCATATAGAGTCATATTTTGTTCTAGTATCGAGTTGTAATCATTGAGTTGTAAATAAAAAAAGTGTGATGATCATCATTAATAGAGCATTGTCCCATGAAAAAAAGGCAAAAAAAGGAGAAAGGCCAAATAAAAAAAGAGAAGGCCCAAAAAAAGAAAAAAAGGAAAGGCCAAAAAAAGGAAGGCCAAATAAAAAAAGAACTAAAAGGGACTATGCTACTATCCTTTTTCCACACTTGTGCTTCAAAGTAGCACCATGATCTTTATGATAGAGAGTCTCTTGTTTTGTCATTTTCATATACTAGTGGGAATTTTTCATTATAGAACTTGGCTTGTATATTCCAACAATGGGCTTCCTCAAATGCCCTAGGTCTTCGTGAGCAAGCAAGTTGGATGCACACCCACTTAGTTTCTTTTGTTGAGCTTTCATACATTTATAGCTCTAGTGCATCCGTTGCATGGCAATCCCTACTCCTCGCATTGACATCAATTGATGGGCATCTCCCTAGCCCATTGATTAGCCGCGTCAATATGAGACTTTCTCGTTTTTGTCTTCTCCACACAACCCCATCATTATACTCTGTTCCACCCATAGTGCTATGTCCATGGCTCACGCTCATGTATTGCGTGAAAGTTGAAAAAAGTTTGAGATTACTAAAGTATGAAACAATTTCTTGGCTTGTCATCGGGGTTGTGCATGATGAGAGCATTTTTGTGTGACGAAAATGAAGCATAGCCAAACTATATGATTTTGTAGGGATAAGCTTTCTTTGGCCATGTTATTTTGAGAAGACATAATTGCTTGGTTAGTATGCTTGAAGTATTATTATTTTTATGTCAATATTAAACTTTTGACTTGAATCTTATGGATCTGAATATTCTTGCCACAATAAAGAAGATTACATTGATAAATATGTTAGGTAGCATTCCACATCAAAAATTCTGTTTTTATCATTTACCTACTCGAGGAATTAAGCTTGTGGATGCTTGATACGTCTCCAACGTATCTATAATTTTTTATTGCTCCATGCTATTATATTATCCATCTAGGATGTTTTATATGCATTTATATGCTATTTTATATGATTTTTGGGACTAACCTATTAACCTAGAGCCCAGTGCCAGTTTCTGTTTTTCCTTGTTTTTGAGTATCGCAGAAAAGGAAAACCAAACGGAGTCCAATTGACCTGAAACTTCACGGAACTTATTTTTGGACCAGAAGAAGGCCATGGAGTAAAAGAGTTGGGCCAGAAGAGTCCCGGGCTGCCCACGAGGGTGGGGGGCGCGCCCACCCCTTGGGCGCGCCTCCCTACCTCGTGGACAGCCCGGATACCCCCCTAACTTGTTCTCGATGCCAAAACCTCTTATATATACTGAAACCTCCAGAACATAACCTAGATCGGGAGTTCTGCCGCCGCAAGCCTCTGTAGCCACCAAAAACCAATTGGGACCCTGTTCCGGCACCCTGTCGGAGGGGGGATCCCTCACCGGTGGCCATCTTCATCATCCCGACGCTTTCCATGATGAGGAGGGAGTAGTTCACCCTTGGGGCTGAGGGTATGTACCAGTAGCTATGTGTTTGATCTCTCTCTCTCTCTCTCTCGTGTTCTTGAGGTGGTGCGATCTTGATGTATCGCGAGCTTTGCTATTATAGTTGGATCTTATGATGTTTCTCCCCCTCTACTCTCTTGTAATGGATTGAGTTTTCCCTTTGAAGTTATTTTATCGGATTGAGTCTTTAAGGATTTGAGAACACTTGATGTATGTCTTGCATGTGCTTATCTGTGGTGACAATGGGATATCACGTGATCTACTTGATGTATGTTTTGGTGATCAACTTGCGGGTTCCGTGACCTTTTGAACTTATGCATAGGGGTTGGCACACGTTTTCGCCTTGACTCTCCGGTAGAAACTTTGGGGCACTCTTTGAGGTTCTTTGTGTTGGTTGAATAGATGAATCTGAAATTGTCTGATGCATATCGTATAATCATACCCACAGATACTTGAGGTGACATTGGAGTATCTAGGTGACATTAGGGTTTTGGTTGATTTGTGTCTTAAGGTGTTATTCTAGTACGAACTCTATGATAGATCGAACAGAAAGAATAGCTACGTGTTATTTTACTACGGACTCTTGAATAGATCGATCAGAAAGAATAACTTTGAGGTGGTTTCGTACCCTACAATAATCTCTTCGTTTGTTCTCCGCTATTAGTGACTTTGGAGTGACTCTTTGTTGCATGTTGAGGGATTGTTATATGATCCAATTATGTTATTATTGTTGAGAGAACTTGCACTAGTGAAAGTATGAACCCTAGGCCTTGTTTCAACGCATTGCAATACCGTCTGTGCTCACTTTTATCATTAGTTACCTTGCTGTTTTTATGTTTTCAGATTACAAAAACCTATATCTACCATCCATATTGCACTCGTATCACCATCTCTTCGCCGAACTAGTGCACCTATACAATTTACCATTGTATTGGGTGTGTTGGGGACACAAGAGACTCTTTGTTATTTGGTTGCAGGGTTGTTTGAGAGAGACCATCTTCATCCTACGCCTCCCACAGATTGATAAACCTTAGGTCATCCACTTGAGGGAAATTTGCTACTGTCCTACAAACCTCTGCACTTGGAGGCCCAACAACGTCTAGAAGAAGAAGGTTGTGTAGTAGACATCACCCGTTTCGACCGTAGAGCTCCAACACAAGTCCGTTTCCTCCGTTTTGCGGTACGCCACACCCCTCCCGATCAACAGGACCCCGTTTCGACCGTAGGAGGTCCAAAAGAAGTCTGTTTCCTTCGTTTTGCGGTACGCCAGACCCCTCCTGATGAACATGATCCCGTTTGGACCGTGGCCGGTCGAACACAAGGCCGTTTCCTCCGTTCTACGGTACGCCAGGTCTCGTTTCCATCGGCTATTCCGTCCAAGCCGGTTGGCTCCTGATGAACACGACGACGCATTTCGTTCCGACCCAGCCGGTTGTACGTACGTGGCCGTATTTACTTTCTTGCACCCTGGCCGTTGTACATACGTGTACATGCTACGTGCGCGCCTCTACTATGATACGTGCGCGCCTCTACTACGACACGTGCACGCCTCTACATCGACCAGTATGTACGTACACGTCCGCAACCAGAATGACAACGCTACATACGCTTCGACCAGGTGGGTCCCGACTTTCAGGCACTTCCTTGCGTGCGAAGATGTAGCTGGTGGGTCCCAGCAGTCAGGGGGAAACATTTTTTTCACGAAATACGGTGGCCCGTCCGGTGGGTCCCTGCTGTCAGGTGGAGGAATCATTATTTTCCGCGTAATAAGGAGGCACTTCCTTGCTGCTGCCATGGACCCAGGTGTCAGCCTCTCCACGTACAGTACTCTTCCGATGGAAGTCGTTCCTTGACCACGTTGACCACGCCACACCGAGAGCACTAGGGCGGTGGACAATGGTGAGGCCTAGGAAGGGGACGACGTGGAGCCAGGGAAGAGGCGGCAGTGGATGCCCACGCGAAGGGGAGTACATGGGTTGACTGCTTTGGCTGCGGTGTGAGGCTGCCATTGAGGGAGTCCTGGACTAAGGGGTCCTCGGGCGTCCGGCCTGTTAGCCATGGGCCGGACTGATGGGCTGTGAAGATACGAAGACCGAAGACTGCACCCGTGTCTGGATGGGATTCTCCTTGGCGTGGAAGGCAAGCTTGGCGACCGAATATGTAGATTCCTTTCCTTTGTAACCGACCTTGTGTAACCCTAGATCCTCCCGGTGTCTATATAAACCAGAGGACTTAGTCCGGAGGGGAGAGATACTCATTACCATAGTCATATAGGCTAGGCTTTTAGGGTTTAGCCATCTCGATCTCGTGGTAGATCAACTCTTGTAATACTCATATTCATCAAGATCAATCAAGCAGGAAGTAGGGTATTACCTCCCTAGAGAGGTCCCGAACCTGGGTAAACATCGTGTCCTCCGTCTCCTGTTACCATCGACCTTAGACGCACAGTTCGGGACCCCCTACCCGAGATCCGCCGGTTTTGACACCGACATTGGTGCTTTCATTGAGAGTTCCACTGTGCCGTCCCCAAAAGGTTCGATGGCCCCTTCAATCGTCGACAATGACGCTGTCCAAGGAGAAACCTTCCTCCCCGGACAGATCTTCTTATTCGGCGGCTTCGCACTGCGGGCCAACTCGTTTGGCCATCTGGAGCAGATCGATAGCTACGCCCCATGCCATCAGGTCAGATTTGGGAGCTTGAACTACGTCGCGGACGTCCGTGGAGATTTGATCTTCACCGGATTTGAGACCGCGGCAACCACTCCTGGTCACCTTGATGAACATGACTTAAATCTGTCGTCAAACCGTATCCAGGAGACAGCTCCTGTAATAGCTCTGGCCTTAGACCCGGAGCATACAGCGTCGTCCAAGGATTGGAGGCTCAACCCCACCACGGAGGCCACAGATTCCCCGGTGTTGTAGCCGCACATGGACGTAACCTCACACAATATTTGTGTCACCAGAACTCTGGACTCGTCTCTGGGCGTAAGTTCCGAACCATGTGAGCCCGCGGATGCCGAACTTGATCGTTTATCGATCTTCGAGTTCGGCGCCACAGACATCTTCCAGCACTCGCCCTTGGGCGATGTGCTAAACTCATTAAAGAGCCTGTCCTTGGCGGGGGACTCATAGCCGAACTATTTTCGGTTCGAACTAGGGGCTGATGAAGGAGAATCTTGCTTCCCACCCGCCACCCACTTCATAGCCACAGTCAAAGATTTAACCGACACGCTTGATTACGACTCCGAAGACATCGACGGTATGGACGACGATGAGGACGAGGAGCAAAATCAAAGTCCGCCATTCACTGGACGCTAGACGGCCACCTCTTCATACGATGTGTACTTGGTAGACACACCCAAAACAACCATCGACGATGAAAAAGAAAATCCAGTCGAGAATAAACCTCCTGAGAAACAGCAAAAACGTCGGCGTCCTCGGCGCCGCTCTAAGTCATGTCGTTCAAAAGACAGAAATGCTGGCACCGGAGAAAATAATACTCCGGACGATGCAGAAAACAATGAAGACCTTGCCGAGGTAACATCCGAACAGGAGGAGCAAGAAAACGGGCAAGCTAACCCCGACGAGCAGGCC
Organism: Aegilops tauschii subsp. strangulata; assembly: GCF_002575655.3. Taxonomy (NCBI): domain Eukaryota; kingdom Viridiplantae; phylum Streptophyta; class Magnoliopsida; order Poales; family Poaceae; genus Aegilops; species Aegilops tauschii. Next base: position 263,626,886 of record NC_053035.3, read on the forward strand.
AGGCCCAACGACTCAGAGGACGGTAGTTATCGTCCGCTCTCTGAGGATGAGGAAAGCCTCGGCAATGAAGATTTCATCGTGCCTGAGGAACCTCTTGAGCAAGAGCGCTTCAAGCGCCAGCTAATAGCCACAGCAAGGAGCCTGAAAAAGAAGCAGCAGCAGCAGCAGCTTCAAGCTGACCAAGATCTACTCATCGACAGATGGACTGATGTCCTGGCAGCCGAAGAGCACGGCCTCAGACGCCCAGCCAAGAGTTACCCGAAGCGAAGGTTGCTACCTCAGTTCGATGAAGAGGCGCCGGAACCCATACTTCCCACACGTAATGCGGCCGACCGAATACTACGCGGTCGGGACATTGCGGTGGACCGACCACCTCGCAGTCGGGATAGAGCGGCAACTCAAGCCGAACAGCAGCCCGCCCCGCCGCCACGAAAAAACAGAGACAAAACAGTCCGGGGTCATGCATACGACCTCCGGCAAACCCTGGATAGTAGAGCAGGATATACCCGATCGATCTACGGATCACGAGGACGCTCCTTGACACGTGATGATGGCTACCTATTCGGACGTGACAAACTTAGTCACACCCGAGTCGACAACCACAGACGGACTCCATCGGAGCTACGTCGTGACGCGACCCGATATAGAGGCGCCGCACATCCTCTTTGCTTCACTGATGAAGTAATGGATCACGAATTCCCCGAAGGGTTCAAACTCGTGAATATTGAATCATACGAAGGAACAACTGATCCCGCGGTATGGATCGAGGACTTTATCCTCCACATCCACATGGCTCGCGGAGATGACCTCCACACTATCAAATACCTCCCACTAAAGCTTAAAGGGCCAGCTCGACACTGGCTAAACAACTTGCCTGAAAATTCTATTGGCGGCTGGGAGGACTTGGAAGAGGCCTTCCTCGATAACTTCCAAGGTACATATGTCTGGCCACCAGACGCCGATGACTTAAGCCACATAGTTCAACAGCCTAGGGAGTCAGCCAGGAAGTTCTGGACTAGGTTCCTAACTAAAAAGAACCAGATCGTCGACTGTCCGGATGCCGAAGCTCCAGCAGCCTTTAAACACAGCATCCGCGACGAATGGCTCGCCCGCCACCTCGGCCAAGAAAAGCCAAAATCTATGGCAGCCCTCATGGCACTCATGACCCGCTTTTGCGCGGGTGAGGATAGTTGGTTGGCTCGCAGCAAGAACACAGCCAGCGAGGCAGGCCCCTCTGAGGTTAAGAACAACAACGGCAAGCTCTGACGTAACAGACACAAACGCCGAAGCAATGGTGATAATACCGACGACACTACAGTCAACATCGGATTTAGTGGCTCCAAGTCCAGCCAGCGGAAGAAACCATACAAGAGAAACAATCAGGGACCATCCAGCCTGGACCGCATACTCGATCGCCCGTGCCAGATACATGGCACCCCAGACAAACCAGCCAATCATACCAATAGAGATTGTTGGGTTTTTAAACAGGCCGGCAAATTAAATGCCGAGAATAGGGAAAAGGGATCACAAAGCGAGGACGACGACGAGGAGCCCCGGCAAGCGAACGCAGGGGGACAGAAGAAGTTTCCCCCTCAAGTGAAAACAGTAAACATGATATATGTGACACACATCCCTAAAAGGGAGCGCAAACACGCACTAAGGGACATCTATGAGATAGAGCCAGTTGCCCCAAAATTCAATCCATGGTCGTCATTCCCAATCACCTTTGATCGTCGGGACCACCTGACTAGTATCTGTCATGGCGGTTCAGCCGCACTAGTCCTCGACCCAATCATCGATGGATTTCACCTGATGCGCGTCCTTATGGACGGAGGTAGCAGCCTCAACCTGCTTTATCAGGATACAATGCGAAAAATGGGCATCAATCCATCACGGATCAAGCCCACAAAGACTACCTTCAAAGGAGTCATACCAGGTGTCGAGGCCCGCTGTACGGGCGCAATCACGCTAGAAGTTGTCTTCGGGTCTCCGGACAATTTCTGAAGCGAGGAATTAATCTTCGACGTCGTCCCCTTTCGCAGCGGCTATCACGCACTGCTCGGACGAACCGCGTTCGCTCGATTCAATGCAGTGCCACACTATGCTTATCTTAAGCTCAAGATGCCCGGTCCACGCGGCGTCATCACGGTCAACGGAAATACGGAACGCTCCCTCCGTACAGAAGAGCACACAGCTGCCTTAGCAGCAGAAGTACAGAGCGGCCTTCTCAAGCAGAACCCTAATTCAGCTGCCGAGCCCACGGACACCGTTAAGAGGGTCCGAACTACCCTGCACCAGGACAACTCGGCTCGTCAGGAGCTCGACTAACAATCCGGCCTCTGTGTCAGTCCCGATCAGGCGGTGGCATTCACGCCGCGCGTACATAACTACGCACTCGAAATTACATGGGCATCGACGGAGGAACAACTACCTTGTGACCCACAATGCGGCTCAACCGGCACCGGATACACACACACTTACACTCTTACTTTTTTCCTTTCAGGTCTCAATCCCGAAGACCTCATCCGATGGCCTGATCAAGGGTCCTCTTGAAGGACAAACACACAAATACAGCAAGAATAAGAGCGGTCGGGATAGCTGACCCTATTGGATGGTATTATACAAGCTCGGCACGAGAGAGCCGCAGACATATGGGGAACTTCTCTAGGTGGTTTGGTTAAACGATCACTCTACCTGTTCTTCAGGACCCATACACAGCTCTCTCTCGGTGAAGGCATAGTAAATAGCCTTTCTGCTTATTGCACTACTTGTATAAATGCGCTTTAACGCACCAAATGAAATTATAATAGAAACAGTTTGCGGCCCAAATTTCCACGGCTCTAGCTTACCACTGGTTCTTCCTCTTTCTTTCTTTTTTGCCTTTTCCTTCCTGGTAATTTTATCATATAACACTCGCACACTCGGCGTGTTCCACCTTGCCAGGGGCTTCATAGCACCCCACAACATGGCAACCCAAGTCTGAACACTTTTACAGTATAGTTCGGCACCTCGAATTTAGCATTATATGTGTTGGCTCCGAATCATGTCTTTGGTCAATAGTTGGGTTGCCCGGCTCCTGTGCTTGCTACCTTACGTTCTGCTATATTGGCTAAGGTAGTAAAGGGAGAACTACTGCGATTATGCCCTGGTTTATCCAAAGGAGCACCTCAGTAGAGAAAGCCGAAAACTGACTGTCATGATACGGCGAGAGCCGGTCAGCTGTTCGAAGGTTGCAAATCGTTGGAGATTTCTCTTGCATTACGCAAAGGATCGGTACTTCCCGATCAGACGCTCATAGCACTCTGGTTCGGATACTAGGGGCTGCGCCTATGTTTTATTGTAAAACTCCTATGGCCAAGTGAGGGCGTTTAAGCCGCATAGTCTGATTGCCTGGTTCGTTGCGCTAAACAACTCCTTCAAGGACCATATAACTGGATCAAGATTGTTTAGATTCCATCCCGAACACCTTTGTACTACCTACGTGGGGGCAGAAGCCGACGACTGGCCAACCCTCAAATTCCATACAACACGGCCGCACAGGAGGAAAAAATTAAAACATAACAAGCATTATATTGCAAATCGACTTTGTTTCATCATACAAGGCGAAGACAACACAAATGTATTCATTCAAAAATAATGTCCTGCCCACACTGCGTTGCCACAATGCGAGACCCCTCTAGGACATCCGCAAAATAGCCCTCGGGTGTGTGGTGCTCCTTGCCCTCTGGCGGCCTCCTGGCCAGCTCGACGGCGTTCATCTTCGCCCACCACATCTTGCAACGGGTGAAGGCCATGCGCGCACCTTCAATACAGGCCGATCGCTTGACGACGTCCAGCCGAGGACAAGCGTTCACCAGCCGCTTCACGAGTCCAAAGTAGCTGCCGAGCATAGCTTCGGCTGGCCATAGCCGGATTATCAAATCCTTCATGGCTAGTTCGGCCACCCTATGCAGCTCCACCAGCTATTTCAGCTGATCGGTGAAGGGCACGGGATGCTCTGGCGCAAGATACTGCGACCAGAACAATTTCTCCGTGGAGCTCCCTTCCTCGGCTCGAAAGAACTCCGCGGCGTCGAACACACTGCGCGCTAGATCTGCGTAGGCTCCTGGAGAACTCCAAATCCGGGTTAGTAAGAGATACTTCTTCCTCATACACTTGCCTTGCATACTAAATGCCTTACCCGCCGCAATCTTCCTGGCCTCCTGGATCTCTTGGAGGGCGCCCTGGGCCTCATTCTGGACCCTCTCCGCGCTCTGACGAGCCTTGGCGGGTTCGGTCTCTCGAACCGATGTGTCGTGCTCCAAGGTCTCGCACTTCCTCGTCGCGTCCTGGAACTCTTGTTGAACCTCATTGACCCGGGCCTTGAGCTTCTTACGGGTGGCCTGCTCCTTGTCAGCCTTCCCCTCGGCTTCGGCCAGGGCCTCCTTCAGGGCCTCGACCTTGGTCATTGCTCCTATACGTATCATGGCACTTCGGTCAATACATATAATCTTACTCTTTTTGAATATTTCACGGGTTATTACGTACCTTGATTCTCCTCGAGCTGCCTCTTCACCTGGCCGAGCTCCTCCTTGGCCTGCTCCAGTCTCCGCTTCAGTTCGGAGACTTCGGCAGCATGTGAGGCCGTGGCCAGCAGCGACGCCTGCATATCCATTCCAGACAAATTTAGTTAGTTTCCTGCAATAAAGGATTGATCCTCTGTCTGGCTTTTTCTTTCCAAAGCATCGGACAGTGTCTCAGGGGCTACTGTCTATGTTGGGATTTTCTCTTTTTGCGTCGCTTACCTCAAAACCTGTCAGCAGGCTGCTGCAGGCTTCGGTTAGTCCGCTCTTGGCAGACTGAACCTTTTCAATCACCGTGCCCATAAGGACACAGTGCTCATCCACAATGGAAGCGCCTCGCAGCGCCTCCAGCAGATCACCTGGTGCCCCTGGTTGGACAGGGGTCACCGGTGGAATAGGCATACCCCCTCCTTTCAAAGGAGGTTGCGTGCCGGATTCCGGAGCCATATCGGTCTCCGGAATCAAGTCCGGATGAGGGCCGAACTGAATATGGCCCTCATCCCCAGTCTCCAGGGGGATTGGCTCCCCCTGGTGTTCGGCGGCGGGGGCTTCGCCTTCGGGCACCTCCTGAGCCTCTCCCCGGCCTAGGAAGGTCCGTTGGGAGAGAACCTCGTCGTCTCCTTTGGCCTTGGGAGAATAAGCGTTCGGCGGTGTCTCGCTGGCCATCTCCTTTGAGTCCAACGAACCTCTTGATGAGGATCGCTGGGAGCTGTCATGGGCCGAACTGCAATAGCATAATGAACCATGTCAATACATTAAAGTGGAGAGGCTGGACATATGGGTATGCGGGAGTCATAGCACTTACGATGCAGCTTGAGGCTTGGTGCGGGGGTGTCGCTCCGGACTGTTGTCGACGTCCCACGCGGATTTGTCCGCGAAGGAGCCCTTCCCCTTCTTGGACGTCCCCGCCTCCAGGTTCGTGGAGGCCGCCCTCTTCTTCCTTCCCTCATCGGGGGGAGGGTTGTTCTCCTCCTCCTCCTCCTCCTCATCATCATCTTCGGAGGCGGAGGAGCGGGTCTTGTCTTCGGACGTCGCGTCCGAAGCGCTCTTGCGATGGGGGCCACGCCGGACCCCCTTCGCCTTCCCCTTGGCCTTCTTCGCCGGCTGTATAGGGCGCCGGCACCAGCATCTTTGCTAAACGCAGAATGACTAGTTCTTCAGGTAGCGGAGCCGGACACCGGATCCGCTTCGCCCTCTTCATCCATTCCTGAAGAAGCAATGACAGTAAAAGTTCAGATATCCTCCTTGAAGCAAACAAGTAGAGGACGTGTTGGAAACTCACCTCGCTGGCAGGGTGGTTAATGTCGTGCCCACGATCCGAATCCGTGGCTGGCGGTGTCTCGTTGCCCATAAAGAGCAACTTCCAGGCATCTTTGTGAGTGGTCTCAAAGAGCCTCTTCAGGGTATGGTGCTTCTTCGGATTGAACTTCCATAGTGGGAGGCTTCGGCTTTGGCACGGGAGAATCCAGCGAACTAGCATCACCTGGATTATATCGACAAGTTTGACATCCTTGTCCACCATGCTTTGAACGCGCGTCTGCAGCGCTATCAGCTCGTCTGGCGAACACCAGTTTGGGCTCTTCTCAACCCAGGAGGTAAGCTGCATTGGGGCACCGGGGTTGAATTCGGCAGCTGCGGCCCAGTTGGTGCCGCGGGGTTCTGTAATGTAGAACCACTATTTCTGCCATTCCTTGACAGTCTCCACGAAAGTGCCTTTCGGCCAGGAGACATTGGACAACTTACTCACCATGGCTCTTCCGCACTCCGCGTGCTGGCTATCCACCACCTTCGGCTTCACGTTGAAGACCTTGAGCCACAACCCGAAGTGGGGTTGGATGCGGAGGAAGGCCTCACACACGACGATGAACGCCGAGATCTTGAGGAAAGAGTTCGGGGATAGATCATGGAAATCTATCCCGTAATAGTACATCAGCCCGCGGACGAAAGGGTGGAGTGGAAACCCTAGCCCGCGAAGGAAATGAGGGATGAATACCACCCTCTCGTTGGGCTTCGATGTGGGGACGATTTGCCCCTGGGCTGGAAGACGGTGGGCAATTTCCTTCGCCAAGTACCCGGCCGCCCGAAGCTCAATAATGTCCTTCTCCTTGACAGAGGAGACCATCCACTTGCCTTGACCTCCAGATCCGAACATGGTTGAGTGCTAGCTTGAGTGGGTAGAAGATGGGGACTTGGGCGCTGGAGCTCGAGATTGGAAGGGCGGAGGAAGAGTGAAGGCGTGGGAGAAGAAGGGGGATCCTAATCCCCTTATAAAGGCAATGAATATTGAACGCCTCCCCATTCGCCTCGAAACTTGCCTATTCCCAAGGACTGTGTAAACAGCACGGTTGGGTTACCCACGCTCGTATTGATGAGAATCCCGCGATAACGGGACACGATCTCTGCTTTGACAAGACGTGCCAATGTCAACCGCGTCTCTAAACATGGAGCGGTAGACAAAAACGGTTCGAAAATATGATCGGACAGATATGATGTCATGTTACAAAAAGTTGTCAGCAGATTGGACTCGTATAAAATTATATTCTCTCTGCGGTTGTGTGTGGTGTGTGTGTTACAGGTCCGGGCACGTCGGTACGTCCGAAGACTATTTTGGAGTTTGGAAAGAAGAACTCGCCTTGCAATGCCGAAGACAGATCTACGCGCCGGATACCTTGTCATTGAAGCCAGGTTCACGGGCTACTGAGGGAGTCCTGGACTAAGGGGTCCTCGGGCGTCCGACCTGTTAGCCATGGGCTGGACTGATGGGCTGTGAAGATACGAAGACCGAAGACTGCACCCGTGTCCGGATGGGATTCTCCTTGGCGTGGAAGGCAAGCTTGGCGACCGAATATGTAGATTCCTTTCCTTTGTAACCGACCTTGTGTAACCCTAGATCCTCCCGGTGTCTATATAAACCAGAGGACTTAGTCCGGAGGGGAGAGATACTCATTACCATAGTCATACAGGCTAGGCTTTTAGGGTTTAGCGATCTCGATCTCGTGGTAGATCAACTCTTGTAATACTCATATTCATCAAGATCAATCAAGCAGGAAGTAGGGTATTACCTCCATAGAGAGGGCCCGAACCTGGGTAAACATCGTGTCCCCCGTCTCTTGTTACCATCGACCTTAGACGCACAGTTCGGGACCCCCTACCCGAGATCCGCCGGTTTTGCCACCGACAACCGTCGCTGGAGAATAATAGGAGGTGTGGGTGAGTATAGAGGGATGGCATGGCCAGCGGTGGCAGCACAGCCGGACACGGGAGGCAGGAGCAGGCGGCACGCCCGATGCTTGTTTGGGCGGCTGGAGCATGAAGACCAGAGGTTGAAGAAGCACTACAGCCGTTGGATGGACATCGTACGGTCACTGGAGCTAGAATCATTCATATTGACTAAGTTGACAAAGCCCTCCATCCCCGTCATCTTAGTAGGCCCACAAGTCAGCCTCCCACTATGGTGGGTCCCAGCTAGCATGGGGTGTATTCATTTTTTGTGCGTAATAACGAGGCACTTCCTTGTGTGAGAAGATATAGCTGGTGGGTCCGACCTGTCAGCGGGGGGAACATTTTTTCGTGAAATACAGAGGCCCTTCCGATGGATCCCAGCTGTCAGGTGGAGGAATCATTATTTTGCGTGTAATAAGGAGGCATTTCCTTGCGTGCGGCCGTGGACCCAACTGTCAGCCTCTCCACGTACAGTCCACTTCAGATGCATGTCGTTCATTGACCATGTTGACCACGCTGCGCCGAGAGCACCAGGGCGGTGGACGATGGCGAGGCCTAGGAAGGGAACGACATGGAGCCAGGGAAGACTCGGCAGTTGTTTCCCACGCGGAGGGGAGTATGAGGGTTTACTGGTTCGTCTGCCGTCGCTGGAGAATAACAATAGGAGTGGGTGAGTAGAGGGATGGCTAGGCCAGCGATAGAAGTACGGTGGGGCGATGAGGCCTGCGCGGCAGCATAGTCGGCCGCGGGAGGAGGGAACAGGCAGTCCCGCCGGCGCTTGTTTGAGCGGCTGGAGCAGGAAGAGCAGAGATTGAAGAAACACGACGGCCGTTGGATGGACATCCAACAGTCATTGCTTGTGCGTCAGCCTTTTTTAGGAAAGCCTCAAATCTGTGAAAAACAGCATACAACCCATCTGCCATTATTTCTAATAATTTACAACCCATTTGCTAATTCTTAAGGGTTTTTTGGAGCCCATATTCTTTTTGTTAGCATTACAACCCATATTGTGGCCACGGTTAAACAACTATACAAAATTTTGCATATTTCGATGCGGTCCGAACTGTTTTTAATCCCGAAATTTCGAGTCACATTCAAACTGATTTAAAAAATAAATGTATATCAATATAAAATCCAACAAATTACCCACACATAAAAATCAATGTAATTTAAAATCTTGAAATAAAAAAACAAATTTGAAACTAATTGCCGGTTTGATGTGTTTTAAAAATGTACAGCCCATTTCTCATTACTGATAGGCCATTTTCTCGGCCAGCCGAATGAAGCTCTCCTCGTCTTGAAAGATTTGCAGACCAACAGGTCTGACAAAGCGACTTACTTGACAAATCACAAAGAAACTGGGCTAGCCATTTTCAGAAAGAAAAAAAAACTACTGGCTGGTATTTGGTAAACATAAAAGAAAAGGCTGTCTAGACAGGCCAGAGTGCCCCGCACAGCCCAGTTGACACCCTGCTTCCGTCTCAAAAACAAATTAGATAAATGCCACTCCAATTATGGCGATTCATAAAAATGCCACTACAATTTCCAAACTTTAAAAAATGCCACTGCAATTTTTGCAAACTTTCAAAAACGCCACTGCAATTTTTGCAAACTTTGAAAAGCACCACTCCAGACTTTGAAAAATGCCACTGGAAATGGCATGAAATGGCATTTTCCAGAGTTTGGAAATTGCAGTGGCATTTCTCCGAATCACCAGATTTGGATTGGCATTTATCAAATTAACCCAAAACAAAAATAACTGGGTGAGCTGTTGGGTCCCTCATGTCAGCCGCTCGTTGTGCAATTCTCTCATTTATTGACTACGTTGACAATGGCATGGGACCCAAATGTCAGAAATCCATTAGGAGGAGCCATTTTTTAATTAGCTTGAAATAAGGAGGCACTTGCTTGCGTACTGCCATGACCTTGGTGGGTCCCTGCTGTCATCCTCTCCACGTACAATCATCTCCTGATTGTGTACGCGTCAACTTGATAGGCCCACAAGTTAGCCTCTAAACCCGTGGCAGACAAATACAACCCGAAAGTTCAACATTTAGAGCAAAGTAACAGGTCTGATCCAGATATAGAGTACTGAACTTCCATGTTGACAACCATCATAGCCAAGTTAACTATCTACTCCCACTAATACTCTAGTAGTGTAGTCTTAGCTAACTAGACGATGCCGGCCGCCATCTGCAGTACACGCTAAACGCCGGCGCCGACGTCCTCCGCCTCGCCTCGGACTTGCCAGAGGTGCGATAGGGTGTGTTGCTCGCGCGCGTTGGCCCTTTCCATGTCTGTGTGGTCCACCGAAGCTTCGGCTTCTAAGCGGGAAACCCACTTGACGAGCTGGTAGTAAAATTTGGCGTCGCGAATGCGTGCGTGCCCGACAGCCTCCAGGGCTATTTGCCGGGCACCGGCCTCCATGTAGTCGGCCCAGTTGCGGGCGCTCTGCTCGCGACTCAGAGCGTCAGTGCGCTCCTGCTCCATGTCCCGCTGGCGGTGCAAATCGGCGATACGCTGCTCCTCCACCAGACGGTCGTGCTCCAACAACTCCTCATACTCCGCATTGCCATCTAAAGACCGATAGAATGCCTCCTCCCTCTGTCTGCCTTCCGGTTAAAAACCGAACACTAGTTCCGGCGGTGACCGCCTCCGGCGTCGCCTATCGCGGATGGGCGGGGGCATGGAGGACGTGGCGAGAGCGAGGATAAGTGGCGAGCGACGTTGGGCCGGTGGGGGCTTATGAGGATAGGGCGAGTTGGGTGATGGTGCCACCGGAGAAGGCCGGGAAACAGTAATTATAGGCGGAAGGTAGGCGAACCAGCGTGTCGCGGGAAACGCGACGGTCATCGTGGTCATCGGAATTCAATGCATAAGCAGGCATGGCTTAGCGCGCCAGCTTGCCATGGAAAACTAGAAAAACTGAAATTATGACTGTGCCGTCCCGCCCCGTCAGTGGCGTGTCCCGTCCGTGCTGGGCCGCACGCCGGCATGACGGTCAACGAGTGCACTCGAATCATCCAGATGAGGTACTCCCTCCTTGTCAAAAATGATTCCACCACTAATCATCTACCTTGGTTGGTGAGATTTTTGAATTAAGCCCTGCAAACCAGAAAGGAGGTAGTACGTGCGTGATCCGCTATTTATTCGTGTAGGATCGAGTAGGTCATTTTTTGAATTGAGCCCTGCAAACCGGAAAGGAGGTAGTTGCTACCTCTTGAGCACTGTGTTGGTTTTCCCTTGAAGAGGAAAGCGTGATGCAGTAAAGTAGCGTAAGTATTTCCCTCAGTTTTTGAGAACCAAGGTATCAATCCAGTAGGAGACCACGCTCGAGTCCCACACACCTACACAAACAAATAAGAACCTCGCAACCAACGCGATAAAGGGGTTGTCAATCCCTTCACGGTCACTTACGAGAGTGAGATCTGATAGAGATGATAAGATAATATTTTTGGTATTTTTATGATAAAGAGTAAATAAAGATGCAAAGTAAAATAAACGGCAATAGAAATAGCTAAGTGTTGGAATATTAATATGATGGAAAATAGACCCGGGGGCCATAGGTTTCACTAGTGGCTTCTCTCAAGAGCATAAGTATTACGGTGGGTAAAGGAATTACTGTCGAGCAATTGATAAAATTGAGCATAGTTATGAGAATATCTAGGTATGATCATGTATATAGGCATCACGTCCGTGACAAGTAGACCGAAACAATTCTGCATCTACTACTATTACTCCACACATCGACCGCTATCTAGCATGCATCTAGAGTATCAAGTTCATAAGAATAGAGTAATGCTTTAAGTAAGATGACATGATGTAGAGGGATAAACTCATGCAATATGATATAAACCCCATCTTTTTATCCTCGATGGCAACAATACAATACGTGCCTTGCTGCCCCTGCTGTCACTGGGAAAGGACACCGCAAGATTGAACCCAAAGCTAAGCACTTCTCCCATTGCAAGAAAGATAAATCTAGTAGGCCAAACCAAACTGATAATTCGAAGAGGCTTGAAAAGATAACCAATCATACATAAAAGAATTTAGAGGAGATTCAAATATTGTTCATAGATAATCTTGATCATAAACCCACAATTCATCGGATCTCGACAAACACACCGCAAAAGAAGATTACATCGAATAGATCTCCAAGAAGATCGAGGAGAACTTTGTATTGAGATCCAAAGAGAGAGAAGAAGCCATCTAGCTAATAACTATGGCCCCGAAGGTTTGAGGTAAACTACTCACACATCATTGGAGAGGCTATGGTGTTGAAGTAGAAGCCCTCCGTGATCAACGCCCCCTCCGGTGGAGCGCCGAAAAAGGCCCCAAGATGGAATCTCACGGGTACAGAAGGTTACGGTGGCGGAAATAGGGTTTTTGCTCCATATCTGATGTTTCCAGGGTATATGGGTATATATAGGAGGCCCCAAGATGGAGCAACGGGGGGCCCACGAGGGTGGAGGGCACGCCTGGGGGAGGTGGGCGCGCCCCCTACCTCGTGCCTTCCTTGTTGATTGCTTTACGTAGACTCCAATTCCTCTGGATCACGTTTGTTCCGAAAATCACGTTCCCGAAGGTTTCATTCCGTTTGGACTCCATTTGACATCCTTTTCCTTCGAAACACTGAAATAGGCAAAAAAGCAGCAATTTGGGATGGGCCTCCGGTTAATAGGTTAGTCCCAAAAATAATATAAAAGTGTATAATAAAGCCCATTAAACATCCAAAACAGAATATAATATAGCATGGAACAATAAAAAATTATAGATACGTTGGAGACGTATCAGTAGTACGCGCGTGATCCGCTATTTATCTGTATAGGATCGAGTAGGTCGGATGGTGTACGTGTAGGATCGGATTAGCTGATGAACGTTCGCTGGGAGATAAGGCATTTGCGAACGTTTTTGCTGGCAGTTTCTTCAGATTCGCATTGCATTTTCTTCAGAGCAGCTTGTCAGTTTCTTCAGAGGTAGGCATTTTTATTCAAAAAACTGCCACTTCGGATCTTGCGTCGCAACTAAAACTGCCAGGATCGCATTAGTAGGCTAGCTAGTGATCGATCGGTAACTTGTAAACATTGAGCGAACAGAAATAAGGAACTGTTAGTAACTTGTAAACACTGAGAACACAGAAATAAGGATCATGTTGTGCACAACAGTAAGAGCCGATCCATTCGAAATGTTCACACGAGACTCACAGGCCTGGCATTGTAATATGTTCACATTAGTAGCCCAAATTCAAAACCAACTAGTACGATTCTCATACATAAGATCAACATGTTAATTCATCTCAATGATTCACAGATCATATACAAATATGTAGCTCGAAAAGCAAAGATCTAGAAAAAAACATCTGTTCTTCCGACTAACATGGATGCTTCTCTTGGCCAACATTCAGTACAAAGTGAAAGACAAATTGGTTTGTGAAGTCTACAATTCCTCTTGCAAACGTAAGTGGTTTCACCAACATCTGGAACCATGAGAATGAACTACACATGATGGAGGAACATCCACTGCAATATGATGTGCTCTTCTCTTGATCACACAGGGAGACTATTTTCAGAATACAAACTTTAACTTAGGCAAAATGATGCCCATTGTATAATTAGACCAAAGCAATGAAGCACCTAGTGTTGGCCAATAAATAGTACAGTACTACTTTTCTGCAGTCCATGAAGTGACTATCCAATCTTTCCGTGTCTATTTTCAAATGGCACTGCATGCAGTGACTATACTATTCTCTTGTGCAGTTCAACCAAAATTGCGGTCACTTTGTTTGTTTGCCAAATAGCAACGGGCAGACATCTCTGTCAGCACAAATATCAAGCAGCTAGTAAACATATACCCCACCTTGTATTTTAGGTTTAAATACGTCTCTTCCGCTTAGCATCTGTCATGTTTTGCACTGGACAATTTGATACAGTCATGTTTTGCCCTGGACAATTTCATACTGAATTGATTTGCTGGTTCAGCGCAGAAATATAGCTCCTATTCTTCATCAAACCAAGGATATCCATGTTCGCAGTGATGGAAGAGGTGAAATCGATACAACCGAAATTGAGCATCCAATCATTGAATCATGTCCTGCACCTCCAATGTAGGTCCACCCTGCCAATAAATTCACATGCAAACCACTAGTATTACTATCTAATGACAGTACAAGAATAGTAGCAAACCATGTACCTTCGTAATGAACAACTCATAGTGCCACCAACTGGATATAAAGGTTTGAAAGAAAACATGCTCCTAATGTTGAACCATTTGGACTTTTTGTGTAGTTCCACTAAAATCGAGCATCCCTGTTTGCATAGATATTGAAAGTGTGATTACTATAAAAGTGGCACTAGTTGAAGCATAGACTCACAAATATAAGCATTCCAATTTCTTAATGAGAAAAGGTAGCAAGACTGTTTCTAACCACCTGTTTGAAGGAATAAATAAGGCAACAACGGCTATATGTCAGGAAGGCATACATAGTTTTTTCTGAAAAATTGAACCATTCCTGACCTTTCCTCTTCTTTTAAGCATATTTTGTGCAGTTCAACTAAAATAAAATGCCATCACCACCTTGAAAATTCAGTGACACTGTACAAAAGGAAATGACTTAACATTACATCATGATGTCAGGTATGTAGTCGACAGGCATTAGAGACAAACATACAAACCTCCTCCGGTAACATAATGAACATTAATTTTAACAAAGGTGTGACTAGCTTTACCGGGATAAGAGCATCTCCAATAGCATGTGTATATTTGGATGTCTATATATTCATATAGACAATGGTCTAACAAGATTCCCTTATATACACATCCAGTTTTGCATCAGAACATCTATATACAGGGACCATGACAGGTGGGTCGTCGCTGGGGAGAGGAAGAAATCATGACTGCAGCTGAGTTTAGACGACGCCTTCACAATGTCCAGGCGTGGACATTGTCGAGGTCGATTTAGAGGATGTGTATATTTGGACGACCATATAGACAAGCTGTTGGACGCCTGTTTTGGGCTCACGTCGTGGAAAACGAGTATAGACATCCATATAGACAAGCTATTGGAGATGCTCTAATTTGAGTGAACTCTACACCCTATGTTCCTTAATATAAAACGTTTCCGCAGTTCAATTTAAAGTACCCAAACGTCTAGTATTTAGAAAAACAGGTAGTAGTTTTCTTGAGCACATATCTGGGAAAGCTTGCCACACTTTATATATGTCCATAGGCTAATGCAACACCATTCGAATAGTACAAATATACACTAATCCAGTGGCTAGTGCAACAGTAGAGTAGTTATTTTATTATAGGGTACACTACAATGGTTTTACTGAACAGATTTCCATAAGCTCTAGCACTGGAAGATTTCTATAAGAATTAACAATACAAAATGTAAAGGTAACCAATTTTAGCATTGGTATACTAGTTGTGCAAGAGCATTAAACCAAATACAAAAGTCTGAAGGTAACTAGCATTATTAACTAATGACAGTATAAAAAAATTGCAAACCATGTACCTTCAAGGTAAATATCATTTCGAACTCGAGGGGGCCTAAAAATTGCTATCCCAATCTTGATACTCGATCAAACATAAAATATTGATCGAGTGAATCAAGAGAACAGCCGGAGGAGGAGGTGCCCACTCTTGAACTTTCATCTTGACACTGTACAAAACAAATTGACTTATCTCATGAAAGTGAGGTATGTAATCTATAAGCATTAATAGTGCAAAAATCTAAAGGTAGTAACAAGACTCATCGGTGGTATACTGGTTGTGCAACAACATTAGAATGCCTTAGCTGAAAAATCTTTAATACATCCACAATCAACAGCTAACCCTAAAACAATCCAGTGACATTAAATGGCATTACTTAAATTTATCGGTGGCATTAGACTGAGTGCGGCATTAGTTAAATGTGGCATCACTTTAGCTGTAGCATTGCTTGACTTGACCGCTGGCATTATACTAACAGCAAAAACGTGGCAATAAGAGCATGGGATGCCCATTCGGACAGTGGGCGCACCAGTATGATGTACCTCCACGGACGCATAGAGTGGTGAGGGAGGTATGGTTGCCCAGAGCAACAAATATCCAGGCAACATATGTGGATTACGTCCCATTTTTGTTCTCTTTAGCCACCTTTTTCCTATGTGAGGACAACAAACCGATCGACCTGGTCATTCTCTATTGCGTTGTCATGCCTTTCTACCCTTCTTCAACCAAGAGACACGAGACTCGTTCCTTAGCTACTGATTTCCCCCTTTTCAACCTAGATGCGGGTCGATGCCTAGTCTCTTGGACAGTACAATCTCCCTTCCTTTCCTTATTCAACCCAGACATGGATTAGTCTGCATGAAGTAGGGTTTCCTTTAATAGTGCAAGTTAAGGTTTTCGTCTACATGACCAGCAGAGCAGAGGATGGCAAATTTGGAAGATGGTGGAGTGGAAAAAGATCCACATGCAGCGACGTGGCAGATGGGGCAATAGAACAAGGGTATGGTTCGAAAAGAGGTAGCATACCAGAGGGTCGACGGGAAGTGGCTTCGCTCGTTGTCGTCGTCCTCCGCACACTACGACAATGAGCTTGGGGATGAAGGCCATCCCGCGCCGGTGCTAGGTCTGAGAGGATGGCCTTGTTGTCAGTGCATTACCTCGCTCGGCGACGACGAGTGCGTCAACGCTGCACGTCATTTCCTTCCCCGGCGGATCTGTGACCACCGGTGAGGAGGGAGAGAGAGGCTGTCTTTTTTAGATCTGGAGAGAGGGTGATAGTGTGAGAAGAAAGTGGGCTGCCCTTAGCGAAAAAGCGCTGAAGCTCCAGCCTATATATCTTTTTTATACTACTAGTACTAGAGGTGGAGTAGTGGTAGAGTAGTTTATATTTTCTCAGCATACAGTACCAGTTAGTCGTGCTTCAAAACTGAACGACACACCATTAAAAAAATAAAGGTCGATAACTAATGCGGCACCTCGGGCCAACGCGGCCAGATAGCATTTTGCACGAGAAATTACACACCATGTTTCATTGACATGTGGTCCCATTCCAACATGTTAGTGAGACGACGGCGAGTCCTTTTGTACAATTTCCGAACATACGTCTATGTAGGCCGGGGCGCCTCTTTGTGTACCATGGCAATCGTCCATCAACTCTTCGCCTTTCCCTCTTGATTTGGAACTGCTATCGCATGCTCTTCCTCCCTCCTCCATTTGCCTTCACCCTTCCTTCTGCCATTGTTCGATCGTCTTCTCCATGGAGGGAACAGGCCGGAAACGACCCCGTTATTCTTGCCCCGATCTGAATGATGACGCGGTGGAGGAACTCATTGATCGGTGTGATGTCATCACCTCGGCTAGCATGGCAGGTTCATTCAGGACCATTCTCAACTCAACTAATAACATCATTTCAAGGAACCCAAGGGTCCAGGAGCGGTTTGATCTCCCCTATCTTCTTCGCCGTGACCCTGCTGACTGGCGCGCGGACGACAGAGGCCTCGCCTTGTGCAAGTTGATGCCGCTTGATAATGATACATGTGATGTTAAGATGCCATCGCTTGAGGGTAAGTCTTGGGCAGGTGCAAATGGAGATTGGGTTGTTTATATTGGGTACAACTACTAGTGGGAACTTGTGAATGTGTACACTCGTCACCGGGTTCCACTTCCAAAAATCTCAGACTGCCCAGAGGTTGAGTACACCGGTATTCTACATGAGTTCAAATATGATCATGGTGACTGTCGTCTACGGAATATAGCAATTTGTCGAGTTCCCAACCGCTCTTGGGATTACACGAACTATGAAGTTGTTGCTATCTTCGACAAGCTTGTTGCCGTCCTTACTTCCACGCCTCGATGGATATTGCTCAAAAATCAATTTTTGTACACGGATGAGTACTGTGATGCAATTCGATACGAGGGTCTTGTGTTTGCCGCCACCACTCGTGGCACTATTTTTGCATGGAATCCTAATGCTTTCGGTACGTTTGTCTTCCACCGTAATTATAATTGTTTCATCCACATGCATGCGGGTTAGCTAGTTTCCCTTTACTAATTAACCTTCTTGTGTTTCCAAGGTCCTGTGAACATTCCACCACCTATACTTGAAATTTTTTATAACCAAGGGGGAGATGATGATGATGATGATCACGAGCATGAGGACCCATATACTCAGTGGCGCCTGGCAACTTATTCCGATGGATCACCTCTTCTTGTCTGTATACAGGGCATCGCTGATGTGACTAAGGAAGTAGGTGTTGTCTCCCATGGTCGCACTCTCTGGACCTATTCCAACATCCGTTCCAGGGTATTCGGGATGGATACTAGTGTGCTAGCGCCAACACCTTCTCCCTGGTTCAGTATTGATACTCTTGGAGGAAACTCGCTCTTCCTTGGACAAAACTATCCAACCATGGTGAAAGGCGATCCAGCTGTTGTTGATAGAATGTTACTACCATTTATGAGAAGCAACTATATCTATACCTCGGACATTGCTATGCTTCCCTACCATCCCAATATGGGTCCTGACATAGGCCGCTTCATCCTGGATGATCAGTCCCGCGTTGGTCTCGAGATTGACAGTAGCTGGCCCTTCACAGAATCACTTCTGGTTCAAAGCAAGCGTTTCCAAAGCCGACGAGTGGTTGAGCTGAAGTTCATTTCATTGCTTGTTATTTGTTGTGTGATGAAAACTTTAGTATTTATAATGTATCCTCATTGTCGTTGTGGGTTCATGACCTGTTGTATGTAATAAAATGATATGCCTGTGATAAACTTACTAAATTTATGAATGGCTTTCGAGTCGCTTCTCTGAGTGGGTGCTGCGACGAGGCAAAAAAATATTTTCCGAATACATAATTGTACGTGCATTGCAACAGCTTATCGGATGAGTCCAATCAACAATAGTACTACTATTTGTACTAGCTTCACATGCTTCGCGCGTCGGGCGGGTGTTTTTACTATAGCTGTGAATCCCACCATCCTAGGTCCTCGGATGAGTCCCGTAGAAATTGCATTCTGATGTTTGGTTAAAACTTTCAAAACTACTGCACTATCTCTACGTCTACGTATACGCAACAAGTTTTAAACTTGAGACCAGCCACCCACCCTCACAAAGAACACTTTTTAACCTAGCACAGACTCCAGGAAATTTGGCCACAGTGTGAGGTGGGCCATATGTTAATGTGTTCGCTGTACGTAACCAGCACCTCGAATCCTCGATATATAGTAGGGTGGCATGGGCCAGAACAAGCATTCACGTCCAGGAGTACGACACACGCCACCAGCACGACTTCCATCTGACTCCATATTTCTTGGAGTTCGTGCTACAACTATCTCTTCAACCTCCTCGTTTTTCTAACTCAGCCATCACGCGACGGGTGAGGTGGGGGTTTGCCGATAGTCGGTTTCCTCAACTGCGGTCCCACTTGTAAGGCCAACTCCAACGCACGACCCCAAACGGACCTCCGTTTTGCTCGGATCATGTTCGTTTGGGTAGGGCAATGGGGTCGTTTCTGGGCCATTTCTCGGATGCGGTGGCCGTGCGCCCAACGCGCGAACGCATCCCGCCCGCGCACATTTTTCTTTGCAAACACATATCTTTTTTTCATCATTGATTTTTGGTACAAGGAAATACATCACCAAAATTTGACTAGAAAAGCAAGACCAAAGAAAACAAGAACCACAAGAATATATTTTAGGAGATATCCAACTTCCATAATTGCTCCTGTAAGTTGGATTAGTGCCTTCTCGATGCATTCATTGTTGATCTGCAGAGGCTCGATCTTGCGTGCTTCTTTCTTCTTCGAGTGTAAAGAAGTAGACGTTGCTTCCTCGCATCTAGTCTCATGTCTAGCCTCTATTCTATCAACAAGTGCACTAGTCTCATCTCTAGCCTTTATGCTAGCTAGAAGTTCTACAACATCTACTAAATTGCGCTCTATCAATATATCGATGTACTCTTCTTCCCAATACCAAAACTTGCATCCATTCTACACAATAAAAATTTAAGTTAGCACAACTAGTCTAATCCGAGAGCACAACCGAAGCTAAAGTAGCACATACCCCATCGGTTGAGCACTTGATGAACACCCATCCGGGATGTTCCGTCATTGTAGACACGCGGCGCAAGACCTACTTTGGGTAGTCGTCGCACGTAATGAGTGGCAACGGTACGCCGACGAGCTTTTGGGCCAGCACCGAGCCCGGCCGACCGCCATTCATGTATCTGCCAGCGAACCGCCGACGGTGTAGATCCGAGCGGCTAGAGGAGGAGTTAGTACCTGCATGCGTCCTTGCGTCCTTGTCGGGGCCTTCCGGCCCGGTGCCCGGCCAGTCCATGGCGTGGCGCGGCCTCCCATAGCCGGGCGAGCTCAAGAGCCCGACTGGATCCGCTCCAAATCCAGCCGTTAGATGCGCAAAACACGTAGCCATGGTTGGGTAGCTCCGAGGCGTCGAGGGAAAGGGGGCTGAGTGAGCGCGCGTCCGAGCTGCACGCGCTGGAGTTGGCCTAGCGGCGTGGCGGACCAACCGTGTGGGGGTGCGAAGTGGCTTCGCTCGTGTGGGGGACGGAAGCCATCCCGTGCGGGTGCTAGGTCTGACAGGACGGCCCTGTCATTAGTGTGTGACCTCTGTGGCAACCGTCCGCTCCACTAGCCTCTTCGTTGACATGTGGTCCCGTTCCAACATGTTAGTGAGACAACGATGAGTCCTTTTGTACAATTTCTGAACAGACGTCTATGTAGGACGGGGCGCCTCTTCGTGTACCGTCGCAACCGTCCATCGACTCTTCGCCTTTCCATCTTTATTTGGAACTGCTGTCGCACACTCTTCCTCCGTCCTCCATTTGCCTTCACCCTTCCTTCTGCCATTGTTCGATCATCTTCTCCATGGAGGGAACAGGCCGGAAACGACCCCGTTATTCTTGCCCCGGTCTGAACGATGACGTGGTGGAGGAACTCATTGATCGGTGCAACGTCATCACCTCGGCTAGCATGTCAGGTTCGTTCAAGACCATTCTCGACTCACCTAATAACATCATTACAAGGAACCCAAGGGTCCAGGAGCGGTTTGATCTCCCCTATCTTCTTCATCGTGACCCTGCTGACTGGCGCGCGGACGACAGAGGCCTCGCCTTGTGCAAGTTGGTGTCGCTTGATAATGATATGTGTGATGTTAAGATGCCATCGCTTGAGGGTAAGTCTTGGGTAGGCGCAAATGGAGATTGGGTTGTTTATATTGGGTACAACTGCGAGTGGGAACTTGTGAAGGTGTACACTCGTCACTGGGTTCCACTTCCAAAAATCTCAGACTGCCCAGAGGTTGAGCACACCGGTATTCTATGTACGTTCAACTACGATCATGGTGACTGTTGTCTATAGAAGATAGCAATTTGTCAAGTTCCTGACCGCTCTTGGGATTTAATGGACTATGGAGTTGTTGCTATCTTCGACAAGCTTGTTGCCTTCCTTCATAGTTCGACTAGATGGATATTGCTCAAAAATCAGTTTCTATACATGGATGTGTACTGTGATGCAATTCAAGATGAGGGTCTTGTGTTTCCTGCCACCACTCATGGCACTGTTTTTGCATGGAATCCTTATGCTTTCGGTATGTTTGTCTTCCACCGTAATTATAATTGTTTCATCCACATGCATGCAGGTTAGCTAGTTTCCCTTTACTAATTAACCTACTTGTGTTTCCAAGGTCCTGCGAACATTCCACCACCTATACTTGAAAAAATTTATAACCAAGGGGGAGCTGACGACGATGATGATCACGAGCATGAGGACCCATATACTCAGTGGCGCCTGGCAACTTATTCCGATGGATCACCTCTTATTGTCCGTATATAGGGCACCGCTGATGTGACTAAGGAAGTAGGTGTTGTCTCCCATGGTCGCACTCTCCGGACCTATTCCAACATCCGTTGCAGGGTATTCGGGATGGATACTAGTGTGCTAGCGCCAACACCTTCTCCCTGGTTCAGTATTGATACTCTTGGAGGAAACTCGCTCTTCCTTGGACAAAACTATCCAATAATGGTGAAAGGCGATCTAGCTGATGTTGACAGAACGTTACTACCATTTATGAGAAGCAATTGTATCTATACCTCGAACATTGCTATGCTTCCCTACCGTGGCTATCACAATATGGGTCATGAAATAGGCCGCTTCAGCCTGGATGATCAGTCCTGCATTGGTCTCGAGATTGACAGTTGTCGGATTTCGGGTTCCGGCAAAACTCTTGAGGTTCTAACACTGGGGTGCGCGCAAAGATTTCCCCCTACCTAATCACGCCCTCAGCCTCGCCGCAATCTTAAAGCTTAGCTCGACGAACTCGCAACACAAGAGACACAAGATTTATAATGGTTCGGGCCACCGTTGTGGTGTAATACCCTACTCCAGTGTGGTGTGATGGATTGCCTCTTGGGCTGAGGATGAACAGTACAAGGGGAAGAACAGCCTCCTGAGGTGAGGTGTTCTTGTGCTTGGCAAACTTGTGTGGGTGAGGATGAATCTGAATCCGTTGCCTCCTACTGTGGTGGCTAGTCCTATTTATAGAGGCCCTGGTCCTCTCCCCAAATATTGAGCGGGAAGGGATGCCACAACGACCAATTTGAAGGGGGACAGCTAGTACAAGTTATCCTGGCTAAAGGTGGTCTTCGCCTGCCAAAGGCTCTGGTGGTGACGCCGTCTTGGGCTCCATAGTGACCTCCGTCCCGCCGTCCTGCTGGTCTTGGTCTCGTTGCACCAATAAGGAAACCTTTGGCTGATGCCTCGGTACTCATCGCTTGCGCTTGCCCCCTTAGCACCAAAGAAGAAGTGAGGACACTGTGCGCGCTGGCACCCGCCTGGTCTTGGTCGTCATGGCTTACGTCATTGGAACCTCGCGAGGTTTGTCTTGCCTTGATCTCTCCGCCCCTCACGAGCCAGCCTGGTGAGGCCGCCCCCGAGGAGGTCTTGTGTCGTCCACCTCGCGAGGCTTGGCCCCTCGCGAGGGTCTTGAGTGATTGCTGGTGAAGACGGGCCATACTTGGCCACGAGTGGAGCCACGCCATGGGCCGCAGGCAGGCAAGTCTGGGGACCCCCGTTCCCAGAACGCCGACAGTAGCCCCCGAGCCCAAGGTGCGCTCGGACTTGGCTTTGAGGCGAAGCCAAAGGGCAAGTGCGGAGCGCCGCGGGCCCCAACAGCCTGCGTCCTTGGTCGACGTGTGGCGATTGATTGGACGTGGGCGTCTCCGCTTCCGCACGCTGCTTCGGCAACTGCCCGACTTGACGAGTCCTTGCTGCATGCAAGGAACAACCATCATTACCTGTGATCGTGGGGGCGCTGGTTGGCCTTCTCCTGCTATAAATGGGGAGGGGGGCAGAGCCCCCATCGCCCATCTCTTCCCATTCCGCTCGCTTCTCCTCCCTTGCTCCATTGCCAGTAGCAACTCCCATGGCGCCTGCGAAGAGGTTTTCGGCCGCGGAGAAGGGGAAGGCTTGCCAGGAGGGGCCCGGCGCTCCGCCGCCCAAGCATGGACGCAGTCATCCTCGCAAGCACTCCACGACCCCGGTCGCGGCTCCCCGCGGCTGCAGCAGTGCTCCTTCGCATGGTGGGAGCCGCCCATGTCGAAGCAACCCCGTCGATGAAGGGAGGCGCGCCATGGTCGCGCGGCCTCCCCGGCCGTGCTTCCACTCAACAGAGGTGCTGCCGGAGTTCGTGGTGTGGTCGGAGAACCCTGCCGGCTCCTGGCTTCAGCTCCCGCGCTTCTTCATCGACGAACTGCCGGCCACGACTCCGGGCGGGCTCTGGATGTAGACGGACGGCTGTTGCAGCAAAGCTTCGTGGGTCGCGGTCGAGATCTCCATTGCTGGCAATGTGGCTCTGGCTCGCGGCTGGCAGACGTTTGCCCACGCGCGCGGCCTGGGTAGGCGGTGCACTCTCCACTTCAAGTACGACGGCAACGTGTCCCTCTATGTGAGGGTGTTCGGAGAAGACGGTCGCCGCGCCGGGTGCTGCCCCGAGGACAACAACGACGGTGAGGTGCTTGGCCTTGGCGACGGTCGGGATGAGGGTGAGGACGATCTCGCGCCCAGCTACAGCGGCCCTCCCTCCGGCGACAGCTCCAGCAGCGGTGGCTACGACCAGCCGCCACGCTGCCGCGCCCGCTTCGAAGGTGGCAGCGGGTCGTCTCGCCGCCGTGTCCCAGTGAAGCGCGAGGAAGGGTCCGACTGAGGAAGGTCCGTCCGTCGCTGTTTGCCGCTATTTCCGACTCTAGTTCACCCGTGTTCTCTCTCTCGCATACCTTGCGAGGGGGCTAGGAAAGTGCCCTCGCGAGCGTTTTTCCTTCTGCATTTTTCCTTCTCTCTGCCTTCCGTCTGCCTTCTCGCGAGGCACCCTCGTTCGAGTCCACAAGCTGGCGCATCTCTCCTAATCCGTGCCCCTCGGGTACCGTGATATGAAGCGCTGGGTCAAGCCTCGGGTGAATGATAAGTCTCCTAGCGAGCTTCCTAACAATTTTTTTGCAGTTCCTGGGTGACCACTAAGTCAAGGCGGGCACGAGGAAACAAGTGCCTCGTGAAGAGGAGGCAGTCCCGAACGCGCTAGGCTAAGTCACATCTGTACAAAATAACGACACAGCACGGAAACAACAAGCATAACATAATGATTGAGGAATCATAATTCGATACACGCCCCTCCGGGCCCATACTGGTTTCATTTTGATGCAGGAAAGAAAAGAAGAACAAAACAAAAGCGGCGCTGCAGCGGTCCACGGCAGCAGGCCCCTGGCGATGTCCCGAGCTTAGCCAGATCCCTCCTCGCGCTTCACGGAGGCGCAGCGACGAGACGACCCACTACCACCTTCGAAGTGAGCGCGGCGGCGTGGCAGCTGGTCGTAGCCGCCGCCGCTGGAGCTGTCGCCAACAGAAGAGCCACCGTAACTAGACGAGGCGTGGCCGGCGGGCTCGCCCTCGCCCTCGTCGCGGCCGTCGCCAAGGCCGAGCACCTCCTCGCCGTCGTTCATCTCGGGGCAGCACCCGGCGCGGCGACCATCTTCCCCAAACACCCTCACGTAGAGGGTCACATCACCGTCGTCCTTGAAATGGAGGGTGCATCGCCTGCCCAGGCCACGCGCGCGGGCGAACATCTACCAACCCCGGGCTAGAGCTATGTTGCCCGCGGCGGAGACCTCAACCACGACCCAGGAGGCCCTGCTGCAGCAGCCGTCCGCCTGCAGCCAGAGCCCGCCTGGACCAGAAGCTGGCAGCTCGTTAACGAAGAAGCGTGGAAGCTGAAGCCAGCTGCCGGCCGGATCCTCCGTCCAGACAACGAACTCCGGCAGCACCTCTGCCGAGTGGAAGCGCGGTCGGGGAGGCCGCGCAACCACGGCACGTCTCCCTTCATCGACAGGGCTGCCGCAACCGGAGCGACCCCTGCCACGCGCAGCGGCACCACCCCGAGAGCGGAGGGCCGCGGCGGGAGTCGCGGTGTGCTTACGGGGACGACCGCGTCCCCGCTTGGGCGCCGGGGAGCCGGGCCCCTCGCGAGGGGCCTTTCCCTTCTCTGCGGTGGAGAACCTCTTCGACGGTGCCATGGGAGTCAGTGGTGGAGCAGAGGAGGAAGAAGCCAGCGGAATGGGAAAGAATGGGCGACGGGGGCTCCGCCCCCTCCCTCATTTATAGCAGGAGAAGGCCAACCAGCGCCCCCACGATCACAGGTAATGATGGTTTTCCTTGCATGTCGCAGGGACTTGTCAAGTCGGGCAGTTGCCGAGGCAGGGTGGGGAAGTGGAGACGCACACGTCCAATCAACCACCACGCGTCGACCAAGGCCGCGGGCTTTTGGGGCCCGCGGCGCTCCGTACTTGACCTTTTGCTTCGCCTCGAAGCCAAGCCCGAGCACGCCTTGCGGCCAGGGGCTACTGTCGGCGTTCTAGGAACGGGGGTCCCCAGACTTGCCTGCCTGCGGCCCACGGCGTGGCTATGCTAGTAGGCCTATACGGCCCATCTTCATCAACAAGGCACTCAAGACCCTCGCGAGGGGCCAAGCCTCGCGAGGCGGACGACGCAAGACCTCCTCAGGAGCGGCCTCACCAGGCAGGCTCGCGAGGGGCGGAGAGATCAAGGTAGGGCAAACCTCGCGAGGTTCTCATGACGTGAGACATGACGATCGAGACCAGGCGGGCGCCAGGCGGGCGCCAGCGCGCGCAATGTCCTTGTTTCCCCTTTGGTGCTAAGGAGGCAAGCGTAGGCGCGGAGTACCGAGGCATCAAGCAAAGGTTTCTATATCGGTGCAACGAGACCAAGACCAACAGGACGACAAGACGGAGGTCACCATGGAGCCCAAGGCGGCGTCACCACCAGAGCCTTTCGCAGGCGAAGACCGCTTTTGTGAGGATAAGCTGTACTAGCTGTCCGCTTTCAAATTGGCCGTTGTTGGCTCCCTTCCCACTCAATATTTGGGGAGAGGACCATGGCCTATATAAGTAGAGCTAGCCACCACTGTGGGAGACAACTCATTCAGAGGCATCTCACCCAATCCTTAGCCACACACCGAGCATAAGAACACCTCAACCTTAGGAGGTTGTTCTTCCCCTTGTACTGTTCATCATCAGCCCAAGAGGCAATCCACCACACCACACTGGAGTAGGGTATTACACCACAACGGTGGCCCGAACTAGTATAAATCTTGTGTCTCTTGTGTTGCGAGTTCATCGAGCTAAGCTTTGAGATAGCGGCAAGGCTGAGGGCGTGATTAGGTAGGGGGAAATCTTCGTGCGCACCCTAGTGTTCAAACCTCAAGGGTTTTGCCGGAACCCGAAATCCGACAACTATCAATCTTGAGACCTCCTCGGGGGCAGCCTCACTGGGCTGGCTCGCGAGGGGCAGAGAGATCAAGGGAAGACAAACCTTGCGAGGTTCCAATGACGTAAGCCATGACGACCAAGACCAGGCGGGTGCCAGCGCGGACAGTGTCCTCGCTTCCTCTTTGGTGCTAAGGGGGCAAGCGCAGGCGATGAGTACCGAGGCATCCGGCAAAGGTTTCCTTATCGGTGCAACGAGACCAAGACCAGCAGGACGGCAGGACGGAGGTCACCGTGGAGCCCAAGACGGCGTCACCACCAGAGCCTTTGGCAGGCGAAGACCACCTTTAGTCAGGATAGCTTGTACTAGCTGCCCCCCTTCAAATTGGCCGTTGTGGCATCCCTTCCTGCTCAATATTTGGGGAGAGGGCCAGGGCCTCTATAAATAGGACTAGCCACCACAGTAGGAGGCAACGGATTCAAATCCTCCTCACCCACACAAGTTCGCCAAGCACAAGAACACCTCACCTCAGGAGGTTGTTCTTCCCCTTGTACTATTCATCCTCAGCCCAAGAGGCAATCCACCACACCACACTGGAGTAGGGTATTACACCACAACGGTGGCCCGAACCAGTATAAATCTTGTGTCCCTTGTGTTGTGAGTTCGTCGAGCTCGTTCTTGAGATCTTATCCAGTTAGGATGTGGATCGGTAGGGAGGAAATCTTCGCGCGCACCCCAGTGTTCGAACCTTAAGGGTTTTGCCGGAACCCGTGATCCGACAGCTTCACCCCCAGGGCCACCACAGCCTTGAGGCCAGCTATGAGGCCTTCGTACTCTGCTATGTTGTTGGAGACCTTCTCGCCCTGCTAGAAATAGAGTTGCACGGCGTAGCAAAGCTTGTCCTGAGTGGGTGAGATGAGCACTACTCCAGCCCCCGCGCCCTGGCACGCATAGGCGCCATCAAAATACATGACCCAGCCGTCTGGCGCTTCACTCCCCGGTGAGAAAGACCTATCCTCACCTTCCTCAACCCCGGGGCGTCCGTCCATTCCGCCACGAAATCAGCGAGCACGGCTCCCTTGATGACCCTGGTCGTGCTGAACTATAACTGGAATGCCTGTAGCTCGATGTTCCACTCAGCGACTCTCCCAGCGGAGTTGGGGCTCCCGAGCACCTTTTCCCACGGGTAGGCCGAGACGACCTTGATGGGGTGGCCTTGAAAGTAGTGTTGCAGCTTGCGTGAGGCCACCAAGAGCACGAGCAGGAGCTTCTGAGGCATGGGGTACCGTGCCCTCACGTCCCGCAGCACCGTGCTGACAAAATACACAGGGTGCTCGATGAGGGCGGGTGTATTGATGAGGCTTGCGGCTTCTGTAGGCCCAGGCGCGCCGTCTTGTTGAGCCTGGTCGTTTGCTGGTGTCATCGCAGCTCGAGCAGAGCCCTCTGGGTCTTGCGCCGCTCCGGCTGAGGAAGCGGCTTGGCGCGACACACCCTTGGCTCGGTGCTCCTCCCGGACCGCCACCAGAGCTGCGCTGGCGGAGTAAGGGGTGGCGGCAAGGTACAACACCAGAGGCTCGAGAGGTCAGGGTGCCACCATCACCGGAGGGCTAGTCAGGTATCTCTTGAGGTCTTGAAATGCTTGGTCGGCCTCTGGAGTCCACTTGAATGGGCCCTTCTTCTTCATCAGCTTGAAGAACGGCAGGGCGCGCTCTCCAAGCTTGGAGATGAAATGCCCTAACGCGGTCACGCGGCCGGCGAGCTTATGCATTTCCTTGAGGGTTTGTGGTGGACTCATGTCTTCGATTGCCTTGACCTTCTTCGGGTTCGCCTCGATCCCTCTGTGGGACACGAGGAAACCCAGCAGCTTGCCGGAAGGGACGCCAAACACGCATTTCTCCGGGTTAAGCCACAAGTCTACCTGGCGCAGGCTTTCGAAGGTCTCCTCCAGGTCTTGAATCAAAGTTCTCGCCTCCCGAGACTTCACCACCATGTCATCGACGTAGGCTTCAGCATTCCTCCCGAGCTGCCGGCCCAAGGCGATGTGCATCAGTCGTTGAAAGGTCGCGCCCACGTTGCGCGGCCCGAACGGCATGCAAGTGTAGCAGTATACCCCGCACGGGGTCAGGAAGGCCGTCTTCTTGACGTCTTCAACTGCCATCTTGATCCGGTGGTAGCCTGAGAACGCATCTAGGAAGCACAACAGGTCACACTCGGCGGTGGAGTCGACGATCTGGTCGATGCGTGGAAGCAGGAACGGATCTTGGGGGCAGGCCTTGTTGAGGTTGGTGAAGTCGACAGACATGCGCTCCTTCCCGCCTTTCTTGGGCACAACGATGGGGTTTGCCAACCATTCAGGGTACCGGACCTCACGAATGACGCCTGCTGCCTCCAGCTTGAGGGTTTCTTGGACGATGAAGGTCTGCTTCTCCGTGGACTGCCGCCGCGCCCTCTGCTTCACAGGGCGTACATTGGGGCACACCTTCAAGTGATGCTCAATCACTCCTCTTGGGACCCCTACCAGTTGATCGGGCTCCCAAGTGAATACTTCCTTGTTTGCGCGCAAGAACTTCACTAATGCCTCCTCTTGGTCGGGGTCGAGGTTGGCGCCTATGGTGAAGGTGGCCCTTGAGGACCCGTCTTCCTCGACCGGCACCTGCTTGGTTTCTGCCCAATCTTGAGTGAACAACTGCTTCTTCTTGGTCGGTGCGGTCGCCTTAGCTCCGGAGGTACCCGCATCGGCCGGTTGCGCTGTCGCGGCGGTCTTGAGGGCAAGCTTGAGTGCCGCAGAGCCTCCTTGGTATCCCCCACTATGGTGAGGACGTCCTTGCTCCCAGGCATCTTCATGAGGTTGTAGGCCGGATGGGTCGCCGCCATGAACTGAGCTAGAGCCGGTACCCAAGGATAGCATTGTACGGAGGCCGATGTGGGCGACGTCGAAGTCGATCAGCTCGGTGCGGTAGTTGTCGCGGGTGCGGAAGGTCACGGGAAGACGGATCTGCCCCAAGGGGCTGGAGGAGCTGCCTCCGACGCTGGAGAATGGCTTGCTGGGGCGGAGCGGCTCGAGTGGTACGTGAAGGAGGTTGAAGGTCTCCACTGAGAGCACGTTGAGGCTGGCGCCACCGTCGATGAGGGTCTTGGTGACGGCTACGTGGCAGATGGTGGGCATCCAAAGCATCGGGAGCATGCCCGAGCCTACGGTGGTGACAGGGTGATCTTCCGAACTGAAGGTCAGGTCGGCCTTGGGCGCCACCCAACCCGGGGGAGCCCCCTGCCGCGCGGAAGCGGCACCAATCTGCCGAAAGAACGACTTTGCGTGATGGTCCAAGGGCGGCGCCTGCGAGCCGCCGAGGAGGGCCGCGACCACATGGGGCGCCGGTGCCGCGAAGCGCGCGGCGAAGAGACCGCGCAACTCCTCCCGGGATGCCATCGTGGATCCGGGGAGGTTGAGGAGCCAGGCGTGCAGCACACCAGTGAGGGCCATGGGAAGCCAGTTGGCCATGACCTTGTCGTCGCCCCTGGCCTTAAGGGCGGCCTCCTCGTACTCCAGCACGAAAGCCACTGGGTCCGCCGCACCGTCGTAGCGCGGTGGCATCTCTGGCTTGAACTTGAGCGGCCACTGCACCTGCCGTAAGGCGGGGGCCAAGGCTCGGAGCCCCTTGGCCCCGTCACTGGCACTAGTCGTCGGAGCCGGAAGCGCGGCGCCTATCATGGGGGCGAAGCGCAGTGACGGCGGAGCGCAGATCGACGGAAGGAAACTCCGGCACACCCCTACCTGGCGCGCCAAATGTCGGATTTCGGGTTCCGGCAAAACCCTTGAGGTTCGAACACTAGGGTGCGCACGAAGATTTCCCCCTACCTAATCACACCCTCAGCCTTGCCTCTATCTCAAAGCTTAGCTCGACGAACTCGCAACACAAGAGACACAAGATTTATACTAGTTCGGGCCACCGTTGTGGTGTAATACCCTACTCCAGTGTGGTGTGGTGGATTGCCTCTTGGGCTGAGGATGATTAGTACAAGGGGAGGAACAGCCTCCTGAGGTGAGGTGTTCTTGTGCTTGGCGAACTTGTGTGGGTGAGGAGGATTTGAATCCGTTGCCTCCTACTGTGGTGGCTAGTCCTATTTATAGAGGCCCTGGTCCTCTCCCCAAATATTTAGCAGGAAGGGATGCCACAACGGCCAATTTGAAGGGGGGCAGCTAGTACAAGCTATCCTGACTAAAGGTGGTCTTCGCCTGCCAAAGGCTCTGGTGGTGACGCCGTCTTGGGCTCCACGGTGACCTTTGTCCTGCCGTCTTGCTGGTCTTGGTCTCGTTGCACCGATAAGGAAACCTTTTGCCTGATGCCTCGGTACTCATCGCCTGCGCTTGCCCCCTTAGCACCAAAGAGGAAGCGAGGACACTATGCGCGCTGGCACCCGCCTGGTCTTGGTCGTCATGGCTTACGTCATTGGAACCTCGCGAGGTTTGTCTTGCCTTGATCTCTCCGCCCCTCGCGAGCCAGCCCGGTGAGGCCGCCCCCGAGGAGGTCTTCTGTCGTCCGCCTCGTGAGGCTTGGCCCCTCGCGAGGGTCTTGAGTGATTGCTGGTGAAGACGGGCCGTACTGGGCCACGAGTGGAGCCACGCCGCGGGCCACAGGCAGGCAAATCTGGGGACCCCCGTTCCGAGAATGTCGACAACAGTAGCTGGCCCTTCTGAGAGAAACTCTTCTGGTTCAAAGCAAGTGTTTCCAACGCCGAGGATTGGTTGAGCTGAAGTTCATTTCATTGCTTGTTATTTGTTGTCTGATGAAAACTTTAGTATTTACTAGAATGTTTTGTTGGAACTAATCTATAATCCAACATGTATCCTCGTTGTCGTTGTGTGTTGATGACTTGTTGTATGTAATGAATGGTACATTTGCATATGCATGTCATAAACTCAATTTATAAATGGTTTTCGACTCACTTCTTGGAGTGTTAGTGCCGTAGTAGTATAGCCAGCATCTGTAGTAGTATGAAGTTGCCACATCACATAGAGCCTACCAATAGTTAGTTCTAGTTAGATCAACTAGAGCCAGGTGTTGCACGGAGGCCGAGAAATATTGTGATAGCGTGACTGCGTGAGGTGGGCTTGTACGTAGTATGATGTAGGCACGGGGCTTGCCATGTTTCCTACTCCTCCGATCTAAATGTGGAGAAGATTTAGTCGAGTTCTTCCTCCTTTCGCCGACACGTGGGACATCCAGCATCCAGGTCGTGTCATGCAAGAAAATGGAGTGGTAGTTGAAGCCACGTGATGTGCATCTTGGGTTAAACTGTAAATAGAATCTTACTACTCTTGAGTAACTCCAAAAGCGGCCATCGAAGATCTTTATTGGATTTGTTTTTCATCACCAGCACGTCGAGGTGAAAGATGTGCAGGTTCAGTGGGTCCTCTTGTGTTTTCACTGACATGTGGGACCGCATGTGAGCAAACAGACGATGGGCTCCGCGCGTCTGCTGGCTGGCTGAGAAGTGATATAGAGGAGGGTTGAGCACAGACTCCAGGAAATTTGTTATACGTAACCAGCACCTCGATATAGGCTCGATATAGTGGGGTGGCATGGGCCATAACTAGCATTCACGTCTAGCAGTACGGCAGACGCCACCCACACGAGTCCCATCCGACACCAGTTTTCTTGGAGTCCGTGCTACATCCATCTCTTCTCCCTCCTGTGTTGTCAGCCATCACGCGGTGGGCGGGGTGGGGGTTTGCCGATAGTTGGCTTGCTCAACTGCGGTCCCACTTGTAAGTGAAAATGCAACATAGCACGCATCCCCCTTGAGCAGCGTGCCGGACCAATCGTGTGGTGGTGCGACACGAACACGGTAGGCTTTTCCTTTTGAACTTGTAACTTGTAAAATTTGGTTCTGCTCCATGGCGCGACCGATAGATAGAAATAACGATTTTCCCTAGAGTAACGAGAAGTTTGGTTCTGGTGCGGTTCATGCATGGAGTACGTACGAAAATTATGAAGTTGATGCGAAAGGTAAGATAATTACTAGTAGTACCATATACTACTACATGGATTTGACAGAAAGATAAAGATACATATGGATCCATCAACGACATCCTCATGCCCTAGTGCGCCGGGTCACCAACCGATGTGTGAGGAGCAGCGGCGTTGGCGGCGAGCTCAACGTGCTTCTGAACAATGCTGTCCAAGGTTGCCCTGCAGGTCAAGAAGGCCAGCGACCTATCGTCCTCCTCTGGCACGTAGTAGTCCTTGTGGACGATTTGCGCGTAGACGTGGGTGATTATGTTGACGGTGTCTTGCTGCGCCAGGCGCTGCGTGGCGAGCGCGACCTCGAGGTGGACATTCTCCGGTGCGATGGCGGGCAGTCGCAGGGCCACCAGTGCGTCGAAGAGGTTGTCACCATAGAGGCCATTGAGGATGGCGGGCATCACAGAGCCTAGGCGCGTGGGCTGGAGGCATACGTCAAGGTCGTCCGCGAGCTTCTTGACGACGGTGAATTTGTCGAGGAAGCCGACGAGGACCTCGTCGAACAAGGAGACGAAGCTGTCATCCAAGCGGCCTCTCGCCCTGGCAACCTCAAGCATGACCTGGAGACGTTCCTCGGTGCCGGGCTATAGGCCGGCGTCTTGGACCATCTGCACAGCCGGCTGATGCTCGCGCTCATCGCCTCCATGGGTCTAGCTTCTAGTCAACTGATCTTGCGATTGGAGTGATCACTCTTGCCCTTGGTTATAGGGTGCGCAGGTGCGTAGGATTTCGTAGATTGGACTGGTGAGGAGCCTTTATATGAGAAGTGCAGACTGCATTGCATTCACGTGTGTGTTGGCCATCTACTCCTCGACCCTCTACTGCACCTGCCTTTGGCTGTATGACAGGTGGGCCAGCCACCTGTTGGGCCCACGTGTCATTCACCCAAACGCAGGTGCAGTAATTCAATGAAGCTGCGTCCCCCTCCGTGGCGGTGCAGTATAGTCATCTCACCGGACCTCTAGTTGGGGCCAAACGAGAGAACTTTGATGTTTACTGGTTTATTGGTCCCCTTTGCATTTTGCGCCAAGTTTTGACCTTTGATTTAACTAATATAATGTTAATGCATGTAACCAAAAATGTTGTGTAAGTCACCTTACGAAAACCAAATAATCCCAAAACACTTAGGCACGGTACATTAACTCCCTCCTCGTTTCTTATTCCGTGACATATAAACCAATGGGAGATGTGGGCCGTGCATGCTTTCATTGACTTGAGACTACCAAACATGACACGCAGTGGTTAGTTCATTGCATGTAATCCTATTAATTAGAAAAAAGACATTAAGTTCTCTCGCTTTCCCCTTCGTCTTGGTCACGGTGCACAACCTAAGGCTAGTCATAGTGGGGAGTAACTTAGACTAGTAACATGCATATGTTATTAGTCTATGTTACTACCTTCATAGTGGGGAGTAACATGTACGTGGTATCATGCAAGCCATCATTTATTAAGATGTAGACTCATTTTGCCTCGTGATGTGTTATGTTATAGTAACATAGTATGTTACTCCAACCATCTCTCTTCGCATTAAATACATGCCATGTAAGCAAACTTTTTTTGGAGTGTGTTATGTTACTTGCTAAGTTACTCCCACTATGACCAGCCTAAGAGCATGGTTAATAGTATAGCCAGCTGCTGGCTATATGATGTTGCCATGTCATATAGAGCCATCACTTGTAGCCACTCATACAATAAGGTTAGCTATAAGGCTGGCTATAAGACTAGTCATAGTGGGGAGTAACATAGAGTGTAAAATGCATATGTTACTAGTCTATGTTACTACCGCCATAGTGGGTAGTAACATATGTGTTGTGTCATGCATCACTTCATTTATTAGGTCGTAGACTCATCTTTTCTTGATATGTGTGATGTTACAGTAACTAGCTATGTTACCACATGCCTCTCTTTCTTCATTAATTACATGCCACATCATCTATTTTGCCTAGATAAGTGTGATCTTACCACCTATGTTACTCCCACTGTCGGCGTTCTGGGAACGGGGGTCCCCAGACTTGCCTGCCTGCGGCCCACGGCGTGGCTCCCCTCGTGGCCCAGTGTGGCCCATCTTCACCAACAAACGCTCAAGACCCTCGCGAGGAGCCAACCCTCGCGAGGCGGACGACACAAGACCTCCTCGGGGGCGGCTTCACCAGGCTGGCTCGCGAGGGGCGGAGAGATCAAGGCAAGACGAACCTCGCGAGGTTCCAATGACGTAAGCCATGACGACTGAGACCAGGCGGGCGCCAGGCGGGCGCTAGGGCGCACAGTATCCTCGCTTCCTCTTTGGTGTTAAGGAGGTAAGCGCAGGCGAGGAGTACCGAGGCATCAGGCAAAGGTTTCCATATCGGTGCAATGAGATCAAGACCAGCAGGACGGCAGGACGGAGGTCACCGTGGAGCCCAAGACGGCGTCACCACCAGAGCCTTTGGTAGGCGAAGACCACCTTTAGTCAGGATAGCTTGTACTAGCTGCCCCCTTCAAATTGGCCGTTGTGGCATCCCTTCCCGCTCAATATTTGGGAAGAGGACCAGGGCCTCTATAAATAGGACTAGCCATCACCGTAGGAGGCAACTCATCTCATCACAAACTCAACTCATCTCGAACTCATTCAGTTCATCCTCACACCCACCAAGCACAAGAACACCTCTCCTTAGGAGGCTGTTCTTCCCTTCTACTGTTCATCCTCAGCCCGAGAGGCAATCCACCACACCACACTGGAGTAGGGTATTACACCACAATGGTGGCCAGAACCAGTATAAATCTCATGTCTCTTGTGTTGCGAGTTCGTCGAGCTAAGCTTTGAGATTGCGGTGAGGCTGAGGGCATGATTAGGTAGGGGGAAAATCTTCGTGCGCACCCCAGTGTTCGAACCTCAAGGGTTTTGCCGGAACCCGAAATCCGACATTTGGCGCGCCAGGTAGGGGTGCGCTGGAGTTTCCTTCCGTCGATTTGCGCCCTGCTATCACCGCGCTTCGCCCCCATGGCAGGCGCCGCACTTCCGGCTCCGACGACTGGTGCCAGTGACGGGGCCAAGGGGCTCCGAGCCTTGGCCCCCGCCTTACGACAGGTGCAGTGGCCGCCCAAGTTCAAGCCGGAGATGCCACCGTGCTACGACGGCACGGCGGACGCGGTGGCTTTCCTGCTGGCATACGAGGAGGCCGTCCTTAAGGCCGGGGGCGATGACAAGGTCATGGCCAACTGGCTTCCCATGGCCCTCACTGGCGTGTCGCGCACCTGGCTGCTCAACCTCCCCGGATCCACGGTGGCATCCTGGGAGGAGTTGCACGGTCTCTTCGCCACGCGCTTCGCGGCACCGGCGCCCCATGCAGTCGCGGCCCTCCTCGGCGGCTCGCAGGCGCCGCCCTCGGGCCGTCACGCAAAGCCGTTCTTTCGCCAGATCGGCGCCGCTTCCGCGCGGCAGGGGGCTCCCCCGGGTTGGGTGGCGCCCAAGGCCGACCTGGCCTTCAGTTTGGAAGATCACCCCATCACCACCTCGGCTCGGGCGTGCTCCCGATGCTCTGCACGCCCACCATCTGCCACGTAGCCGTCACCAAGACCATCATCAACGGCGGCGCCGGCCTCAACATGCTCTCGGTGGAGGCCTTCAGCCTCCTTCACGTTCCACTTGAGCGGCTCCGCCCCAGCAAGCCATTCTCCGGCATCGGAGGCGGCTCCTCCAGCCCCCTGGGGCAGATTCGTCTTCCCGTGACCTTCGGCACCCGTGACAACTACCACACCGAGCTGATCGACTTCGACGTCGCCCACATCGGCCTCCCATACAACGCTATCCTTGGGTACCCGGCTCTGGCTCAGTTCACGGCGGCGACCCATCCGGCCTACAACCTCATGAAGATGCCTGGGAGCAAGGACGTCCTCACCATAGTGGGGGATACCAAGGAGGCTCTGGCGGCACTCAAGCTTGCCCTCAAGACCACCGTGGCGGCGCAACCGGCCGATGCGGGTACCTCCGGGGCTAAGGCGGCCGCACCGACCAAGAAGAAGCAGTTGTTCACTCAAGACCGGGCATGAAACCAAGCAGGTGCCGGTCGAGGAAGACGGGTCCTCAGGGGCCACCATCACCATAGGCGCCAACCTCGACCCCGACCGAGAGGAGGCACTGGTGAAGTTCTTGCGCGCAAACAAGGAAGTATTCGCCTGGGAGCCCGATCAGTTGGTAGGGGTCCCAAGAGGAGTGATTGAGCATCACTTGAAGGTGTGCCCCAACGTACGCCCTGTGAAGCAGAGGGCGCGGCGGCAGTCCACGGAGAAGCAGACCTTCATCATCTAAGAAACCCGCAAGCTGGAGGCGGCATGCGTCATTCGCGAGGTCCGGTACCCTGAATGGTTGGCAAACCCCATCGTTGTGCCCAAGAAAGGCTGGAAGGAGCGCATGTGTGTCGACTTCACCAACCTCAACAAGGCATGCCCCCAAGATCCGTTCCCGCTTCCACGCATCGGCCAGATCATCGACTCCACGGCCGAGTGTGACCTGCTGTGCTTCCTAGATGCATTCTCAGGCTACCACCAGAT
Organism: Aegilops tauschii subsp. strangulata; assembly: GCF_002575655.3. Classification (NCBI taxonomy): domain Eukaryota; kingdom Viridiplantae; phylum Streptophyta; class Magnoliopsida; order Poales; family Poaceae; genus Aegilops; species Aegilops tauschii. The sequence goes on from NC_053035.3 coordinate 263,664,002, forward strand.
CAAGATGGCAGTTGAAGACGTCGAGAAGACGACCTTCCTGACCCCGTGCGGGGTATACTGCTACACTTGCATGCCGTTCGGGCTGCGCAAAGCGGGCGCGACCTTTCAACGGCTGATGCACATCGCCCTGGGCCGGCAGCTCGGGAGGAATGCTGAAGCCTACGTCGATGACATGGTGGTGAAGTCTCGGGAGGCGAGAACTTTGATTCAAGACCTGGAGGAGACCTTCGAAAGCCTGCGCCAGGTAGACTTGTGGCTTAACCCGGAGAAATGCGTGTTTGGCGTCCCTTCCGGCAAGCTGCTGGGTTTCCTCGTGTCCCACAGAGGGATCGAGGCGAACCCGAAGAAGGTCAAGGCAATCGAAGACATGAGTCCACCACAAACCCTCAAGGAAATGCATAAGCTCGCCGGCCGCGTGACCGCGTTAGGGCATTTCATCTCCAAGCTGGGAGAGCGCGCCCTGCCGTTCTTCAAGCTGATGAAGAAGAAGGGCCCATTCAAGTGGACTCCAGAGGCCGACCAAGCATTTCAAGACCTCAAGAGATACCTAACTAGCCCTCCGGTGATGGTGGCACCCTGACCTCTCGAGCCTCTGGTGTTGTACCTTGCCGCCACCCCTTACTCCGCCAGCGCGGCCCTGTTGGCGGTCCGGGAGGAGCACCGAGCCAAGGATGCGTCACGCCAAGCCGCTTCCTTAGCCGGAGCGGCGCAAGACCCAGAGGGCTCTGCTCGAGCTGCGATGACACCAGCAAACGACCAGGCTCAACAAGACGACGCACTTAGGCCTGCGGAAGCCCCAACGGGCGACCAGGCTTTGGGGGCTTCGTTGCCTCAGGAGGCGCCCCAACCTCCGGAAGCCGCAAGCCTCGCCAAGGCACCCGCCCTCGTCGAGCACCCTGTGTATTTTGTCAGCACAGTGTTGCGGGACGTGAGGGCATGGTACCCCATGCCTCAGAAGCTCCTGTTCACGCTCCTGGTGGCCTCGCGCAAGCTGTGACACTACTTTCAAGGTCACCCCATCAAGGTCGTCTCGGCCTACCTGTTGGAGAGGGTGCTCAGGAGCCCCAACTCCACCGTGAGAGTCGCCGAGTGGAACATCGAGCTACAGGCATTCCAGTTGGAGTTCAGCACGACCAGGGTCATCAAGGGGGCTGCGCTCATTGACTTCGTGGCGGAATGGACAGACGCCCCGCAGCTTGAAGAAGGCGAGGATAGATCCCTCTCTCCAGGGAGTGAAGCACCAGATGGCTGGGTTATGTATTTCGATGGCACCTTCGCACGCCAGAGCGCGGGGGTTGGAGCTGTGCTCATCTCACCTACTCAGGACAAGCTTTACTACACCGTGCAGCTCTGCTTCTAGCAGGGCAAGAAGGTCTCCAACAACATAGCAGACTACGAAGGCCTCATAGCTGGCCTCAAGGTTGTGGTGGCCCTGGGGGTGAAGCGCCTCACCATCAAGGGTGATTCGCGGCTCCTCGTCAACTTATCCAACAAGGTGTACGAGCCAAAGGACGAGCACATGGAGGCGTACCTCGCGGAGGTGCGCAAGATGGAGAAGCAGTTCTTGGGCCTGGAATTGCAGCAGCGACCCTCATCGGCAAGGTGTTTCGCAGCGGATTCTACTGGCCTACGGCACTCAACGACGCGACTGAACTGGTGAAGTCCTGCGAGGCCTGCGAGTTCCACGCCAAGCAGATCCATCAGCCGGCTCAGGGCCTCCAGACCATCCCACTCTCGTGGCCATTCGTGGTCTGGGGTCTGGACATCTTGGGCCCGTTCCCTCGAGCGCCTGGGGGCTACCGCTACCTCTACGTCGCCATCGACAAGTTCACCAAGTGGGCGGAGGTAGAAGCCGTCCGCACCATCCCGGCCGGTTCCGCGGTCAAGTTCATCAAAGGTCTCGTGAGCCGGTTTGGGGTGCCCAACCGCATCATCATCGACAACGGCTCGCACTTCACTAGTAACCTCTTCAAGACATATTGTGCTAACCTTGGAACGCAGATCTGCTACGCTTCGGTGGCGCACCCCCGGAGCAATGGCCAGGCCGAACGCGCCAACACGGAGGTCCTGAGAGGCCTCAAGACCAGGACCTTCAAGAAGAAGCTCGAGGCCTGCGGCAGGGGCTGGCACGACAAGCTCTAGTCCGTGCTGTGGTCCATCTGCACCACCGCCACCAAGCCAACGGGCGAGAACCCATTCTTCCTCGTCTACGGAGCTGAAGCAGTTCTCCCTCACGAGGTTAAGCATCGCTCCGCGCGGGGCCTGGCGTTTGATGAGACACAGCAGAACGCCATGCGGGGGATGGACCTCGTGCTGGGGGAGGAACGTTGCCATGAAGCCACGCTGCGGGCGGCAAGATATCAGCAGGCGCTGCGACGGTACCACTGTCGCAGCGTCCGCTCCAGGACGCTCGAGGTGGGTGACCTCGTCCTACGGCGGGTGCTCTCCAGGGAAGGGCTGCATAAGCTCTCACCCATGTGGGAGGGCCCGTTTAGGGTCGCCCACATCTCCAGGCCTGGCGCCGCGCGCCTGGAGACGCAGGACGGGGTACCCATCCAAAATGCGTGGAACATCCAGCACCTCTGGAAGTTCTACCCATGAAGAAAGGCCCAGCGCCTGTGAAGAAGGCCCCATGCCTGTGAAGGTCTCCGCTCGTGACACTCTCACGTAATAATGAGTGGGGCTGTACACGTCCCAGAGTCTCAGGAGTGCCACCCTCGGGCCTCTGGGGCTCCCTCCCACGTCCTAGTGGCAGCACTTAGCTCCGCACTGGTGAGAAGACAAGAAGACTAGACTAGGTGCCGGGCACGGCTTTTCATTTGCTTTCCGTAGTTGGCTTGCCCCTCTTTAAATCAAAATTTGCTTTCTGGTGTTGCTCGCTGATCTTGTTTCATCGACTTCTGCTTCTGTTTCTGCCTTCGGTTCTTTGTCTGACCTGCACCCTCACAAGGGGGCTGGACAGGTGCCATCGTGCCCTCGCAAGGGGGCTGGACATGTGCCATCGTGCCCTCGTGAGCGCCTTGTCTGTTTTTTTCGTGAGGCACCCTCGTTCGAGCCGCAAGTTGGCGCACCTCTCTCAATCCGTGCCCCTCGGGCACCGCGATACGAGGCGCTGGATCGTGGCCAGAGGCGCCTGCGACCAAGGCTCGGATCTCCTAACAAATTTTCGCAGTTCCTCCTCACCAGGTACTGAGGAGCGTGCGCCTCATGAGGCGGAAACTACTTCAATCCCGTCAAGCTAAGTTTTTCCTACATGCTTATATAAAACATTGATATCGCGACGCGGCACGGGAATGATAAACACAGCATAACAACTTGGAAATCATAGTTTGTTGCACGCCCCCACAGGGCCCCATACTTGTCTCTCTCAATGCAGGAATGTCGGCGTTCTGGGAACGGGGGTCCCCAGACTCGCCTGCATGAGGCCCACGGTGTGGCTTTGCTAGCAGGCCCGTACAACCCATCTTCACCAACAAGGCATTCAAGACCCTCGCGAGGGGCCAAGCCTCGCAAGGCGGACGATGCAGGACCTCCTCAGGAGCGGCCTCACTAGGCTACCTCGCGAGGAGAGATATCAAGGCGGGGCGAACCTCGCGAGGCTCTCGCGACGTGAGCCATGATGATCGACACCAGGCGGGCGCCAGCGCGCGCAGCGTCCTCGCTTCCTCTTTGGTGCTAAGGAGGCAAGCGCAGGCGCGGAGTACCGAGGCATCAGGAAAAGGTTTCCATATCGGTGCAACAAGACCAAGACCAGCAGGCCAGCAGGATGGAGGTCACCGTGGAGCCCAAGACGGCGTCATCACCAGAGCCTTTTGCAGGCGAAGACCACTTTTGTCAGGATAGCTTGTACTAGTTGTCCCCTTTCAAATTTGCCCGCCATTGTTGGCTCCCTTCCCGCTCAATATTTGGTTAGAGGACCAGGGCCTATATAAGTAGAACTAGCCACCACAGTAGGGGGGGTCTGGATCGGATAGCTCATCGAGTCCTCACCCCCACGAGTTCACCGAGCACAAGAACACCTCAACCTCAGGAGGCTGTTCTTCCTCTTGTACTGTTCTTCATCAGCCCAAGAGGCAATCCACCACCACACACTGGAGTAGGGTATTACACCAAAACGGTGGCCTGAACCAGTATAAATCTCGTGTGTTTCTGTGTTGCGAGTTCGTCGAGTTCGTCCGTGAGATCTTAGCGAGCTAGGGCGTGGATCGGTAGGAGGGAAAGAACTTCGTGCGCACCCCAGAGTTTGAACCTTAAGGGTTTTGCCGGAACCCCAGATCCGACATTTGGCGCGCCAGGCAGGGGTGCGCCGGAGCCTCTTCCCCGCCGATCGATCCTTCGAAGCTCCGCGCCCCGATGTCCGGCAATCCAAGGACAGACTCCGACCGCTGGGCAGCTTGGCCAGCCCGAGCGGTGTCACCTGCCCATGAAGACCTCGACCCCGTGCTCCAGGCGGCGCGAGCACCGCCCAACATTGCGGGGGGCGGGCGGCGTGGCCAGGCGTCGTCTACCCTCACTCCACGGCAAGTACGAGCTGCTGTAAGGGCGGCAAGCCACGCCGCAGCAACAGCTCCACACTCACGATGGGAGCAGGCAAACATGCGGGCAGCGCTCACGGTGGTGCGAGGGCTGCTGCGGTGCCGGCTGATGGAGAGCGGCCGGGATGCACTGCTGGAGCGCGTTGCCAAGCTGCTAGATGCGGCGGCATCGGGAGCGCCGCCCTTCTGCTATCAGCTTCCTTCTCAGGCCACTACGGGGTCTCACGGCGGGCCTCGCCGCAACCACGCGCCATCGGGTGCGCCTGGGGGCTTCGTCAACACCAGCACGGTCGGCGGCGCCGGGGGCTCCACTGACCCCATGCCGCCTGCAACAAGCATGGGTACAAGCATCGCCTCCCATGGTCCCAGTGGGATGCCGCGTTACGACCCTTAGGACGCCACGCTGGGCCGGGCAACATGGAGTGTGGGGCACTACGGTGAGGTGTCCGGAGATGGCTGAAGAAGCGGGAGAACGCGCGCCCGAGCAGGCCCCGACTCCTCTCTTCCACGAGCTGGCGAGCCCTATCAGACCGGGCTTCCAGGCAAGTCAACACGTTGGTGAAGAAGGTCAGGTGGCTGGCGTAGTCATTCGAGTGGGGGGGTGCATTCTCGTCGCAGATGAAGCCCAGGGTGGTGTTGGCCCTGTTTCGGAGGTCCTGAAGCATGGGGGCATGCTCGCGCCCCAGCGTCCGCCGTTGAAGCACTTCCTCCCTGTTCTGCCGCGCGACGGCCTCGGCATCATCAACCCGTTTCTGAAGCGAAAACAGCTCGGCGCGGGCGGAGGCCAAGTCCGCCTACGCCGTGACCAAGGCGGCAGCCGCGGCCTCCCCACGTCTCTCCACCTCGTCTAACCTGGGCCTGAGAGCGGCGGTCCTGCCCTCCGCCTCAGTTCCTGCAAGCTTCAGCTTTAGGTCGTACCGATCTTCAAGATCCGCGCGAACCCGGGCCACCTGGCGATCGACTTCCTCCTGGACCTTGGCCTCGCGAGCCCCAACAGCATCCTCCGCCTGGGCAACTTGGCGTTCCCTCGTCTCCAACCGCTCGAGCTCGAGGCTGCGCTCCACGGCTTCTAGGGCCAACGACTCCTCGTGCTTCCGGACCTCTTCTTCCTCGGCGGGTGTCCCCCTCGGCAACGCAAGGGCGGCTCTGCGCGCCTCCACCTGCTGCTCGAGGGACGCACTCCAGGCCTGGAGCTCCCACGCGCGCTTCTCCGCAGCCTCGCGGCGGCGGTCAGCCTCGCAAGCCTCCTCCAAGGCTCGGGAGCAAGCTTCACGGGAAACCTTGAGGGACGCCTCGGCCTTCGCATTGTCAAGATCACGCTGATAGCGGCCAAGGTTGATGGCCACCCTCAGCTTACGCCATTCCTCCACCAGCCGAAGACCTTCAGCCTCAAGGCGCGAGTCAACACATGTGAGTTCTTCGCCGAGTCGACTCATCGCACCCATCGCCTGCTGGAAGAGTTCATGACGAACGACGCTCCGCCCACGTTCCAACTCCAACGCACGGCTCACCTCATCCTCCACCCCGGGGGCTGCACGCGGGACATCAAGCGACGCACCACCTCTCGGCAGGGGGCTGGGGGCTGGTGCTGCCCCAGGCGCCAGCCAGTCCTTGCGGGGGGCCCTAGCCAGTCGGGGCCCGCCGCTTGAGGAAGAGCTGGAGGCCGAGCCCAACCAGCTGCTGTCCATAACCAGAGGAGGAGAACGGGGAACGCCCGCCGGGCTCCAAGCCAGACCGTGCAGGAAGGGCAACGAGGTCGCAGATTCGAGGCTCCATGAAGGCGAGCGCACCCCCTCGGTCGGCCCGGCTCCGGGCGCGGCATACAGGCCCGGGGTGCACAAGGCCAACGGCGGTGCCGAGGAAGGCGAGGATTGCTTCGCGAGGGACCCAACGGCCCTGGCGGAAGGGGGCCTGAAGAGCCAGCGTCAGGAAGGAAAGCAGCAATCAAGAAACCACAAGGTGTAGTACTTACTCGTCGACAGCGAAGTAATTTCGCCGCTTCAACGGCCCGAAGATGCTGCTGCCGCTCAGGGATCCTTTCCTCTTGCGGAGCTCCTCGAAGTCCACGCAAAGCCGACCGAAGCGCTGGACATGGCGGCCAGCGCGAGGCGCGGCCGAAGAAGAGCTTGGAGGGACAACTTCAGGGGTGCCCGGCAGCGGTGAACAGTCGGGCGCCGTCTCGCCGCGACCTCCCGAGGCTTCCGGGGCTTTGACCTCGGGAACCGCGTGCTGCATCGCCTCAGTAACCGACGCCCCAGGGGAGGGCTCGCGGGCTCCCGAGGACAACGCCCCAAGATCACCATGTGAATGTGTTCCTCAGCACTCGGGCCCCCGACCTTCGTCGGAGCTCGCCCTCCTGCACCCTCACTTGGGGCGAGCCCGGCACCGGCGGCGAGGAAGGGAACCACGTCGACGGGGTACTCGCGGGGCCCCACCAGGCTGATCGAGCGCAGCCCCCACTCATCAAAGGAGGGAATGCTCGCGGCAAACTCGGCCTTGTTCTCGCAGCGGTACAGCAGACAGCTCTTCCTGGGCATGTCGTCCGGCAGAGGGGCACCCGTCAGGACCACAAGCACCGTCTGTCGCGTCGTAAGAGGAAGTCCCTCCTCCTGAAACCTCATGTGGTCCTGGCTGCTGAGCAAGGTCCACATCGGGCGGGAATGGCGCTGAAGCGGGGCGACTCGGCGCTTGACGAACTCCTTCACCACCAAAGGCGCAGTCACGCCGCGGTCCTTCTGCCTCCTCAACCTGAGCCAGACAGGAGGGAGACGGGGGCTCGCGAGCCTCTAGTGGCCCCAACTGGAGTTGGGAACAGCAGGCCCTGGTGGAGCATGGAGCAGAGGGCTGAGCACACCGGCGTCAACAAACACCCATCGTGTCCGAAACTCGCTCGTGGATGGAGGAAGCTCAAAGTCGATCCCCGCGCCCGTTGTCGCAGCCACGACCTGGAAGCTCACACACCCCGAGCTCTGCCGAGGGTCAGTCAGATGCAATGAGAAGAAATGTCAAAGGAGGGCCACAGAAGGGGCGATACCAACCATGGCTTCGCACACAAAGGCGAAGACGGCGAGAAGAGTCACGAATTGAGGGTCAAGGTGCAACATGTGGATCTGATAATGCTCGAGCACCGCATTGAAGAAGGCAGAGAAGGGGGAATCAAGCCAACCCAAAGGGCATCTATGAAGATTGGGACCTCAATGGCTGCCCGAGCGATGCGGGTGCGAGATGCGGGCAAAGCCACCGTCTCTCCCCACTCGTTGAAACTAGAAGCAAGCATGGGGCGCACCTTGTCTATGGCCTCGTCGTTGAGCACCCGGGGACGGCCGAGCGCAGGCTCGAAGGATGGAGGCGCACTTGGCAAAGACAAAGGTTTCTTCCCCTTGTCAGCCTGTTTCGGCGCCATGGCGATGAAGCAGGCGAAACGAAGGTCAGATTGGAAGGAAGGAGCAGAGTCTCGAGGAAGCAGAGAGATTGGGGGAGCCAGGCGTGGGCGAAAGAAGAATAACTACGTAGGCTGCGGGGGCCGCATAGCCAGGCAGATTCAAAGGCAGCATGGGGAAGCGGAGACGCCCATGTCCAATCAACCGCCACGCATTGACCAAGGCCGCAGGCTTTTGGGGCCCGCGGCGCTCCGTACTTGACCTTTGGCTTCGCCTCGTAGCCAAGCCCGAGCGCACCTTGGGCCCGGGGGCTACTGTCGGCGTTCTGGGAACGGGGGTCCCCAGACTTGCCTGCCTGCGGCCCACGGTGTGGCTTTGCTAGCAGGCCCGTACGGCCCATCTTCATCAACAAGGCATTCAAGACCCTCGCGAGGGGCCAAGCCTCGTGAGGCGGACGACGTAGGACCTCCTCAGGAGCGGCCTCACCAGGCTGCCTCGCAAGGAGCGGAGATATCAAGGCGGGGTGAACCACACGAGGCTCTCGTGATGTGAGCCATGATGATCGACACCAGGCGGGAGCCAGCGCGCGCAGCGTCCTCGCTTCCTCTTTGGTGCTAAGGAGGCAAGCGCAGGCGCGGAGTACCGAGGCATCAGGCAAAGGTTTCCATATCGGTGCAATGAGACCAAGACCAGCAGGCCAGCAGGACAGAGGTCACCGTGGAGCCCAAGACGGCGTCATCACCAAAGCCTTTTGCAGGCGAAGACCACTTTTGTTAGGATAGCTTGTACTAGTTGTCCCCTTTCAAATTTGCCCGCCGTTGTTGGCTCCCTTCCCGCCCAATATTTGGGGAGAGGACCAGGGCCTATATAAGTAGAACTAGCCACCACAGTAGGGGGGATCTGGATCGGATAGCTCATCGAGTCCTCACCCCACGAGTTCACCGAGCACAAGAACACCTCAACCTCAGGAGGCTGTTCTTCCCCTTGTACTGTTCTTCATCAGCCCAAGAGGCAATCCACCACCACACACTGGAGTGGGGTATTACACCACAACAGTGGCCCGAACCAGTATAAATCTCGTGTCTTTCTGTGTTGCGAGTTCGTCGAGTTCGTCCGCGAGATCTTAGCGAGCTAGGGCGTGGATCGGTAGGAGGGAAAGAACTTCGTGCGCACCCCAGAGTTTGAACCTTAAGGGTTTTGCCGGAACCCCAGATCCGACAAGGAAGGAAAAGAAGAACGAAACAAAAGCGGCGCGTGCCCCCGTAGCAGCTCTTGAGGATGGGCCCATGGCACTCTCCCGAGCTCAGTCGGACCCTTCCTCACGCTTCACTGGGGCACGGCGAAGAGACGACCCGCTGCCACCTTCGAAGCGGGCGCGGCGGCTGGTCATAGCCACCGCTGCTGGAGCTGTCGCCGGATGGAGAACCGCCGTAGCTGGGCGCGAGATCGTCCTCACCCTCATCCCGACCGTCGCCAAGGCCAAGCACCTCGTCGCCGTCGTTGTCCTCGGGGTAGCACCCGGCGCGGCGGCTGTCTTCTCTGAACACCGTCACATAGAGGGTCGCGTTGCCGTCGTACTTGAAGTGGAGAGTGCACCGCCTGCCCAGGCAGCGCGTGCGGGCAAACATCCACCAGCCGCGAGCCAGAGCCACATTGCCAGCAACGGAGGTCTCGACCGCGACCCACGAAGCTTTGCTGCAATAGCCGTTCGCCTGCAGCCAGAGCCCGCCTGGACCCATGGCCGGCAGTTCGCCGGCGAAGAAGCACGGGAGCTGAAGCCAGGAGCCGGCAGGGTTCTCCGACCACACCACGAACTCCGGTAGCACCTCCGCCGAGTGGAAGCACGGCCGGGGAGGCCGTGCGACCATGGCGCGCCTCCCTACATCGACGGGGCTGCCTTGACATGGGCGGCTCCCACCACACGAAGGAGCACCGCCACGGCCGCGGGGGGGGGGGGGGGGGCGGCGGGGGTCGCGGAGTGCTTACAAGGACGACCGCGTCCACGCTTGGGCGGCGGAGAGCCGGGCTCCTCCCGGCGAGCCTTCCCCTTCTCGGCGGCCGAAAACTTCTTCGTAGGTGCCATGGGAGTCGCTACTGGCAATGGAGCAAGGGAGGAGAAGCGAGTGGAGCAGGAAGAGATGGGCGACGGGGGCTCCGCCTCCCTCCTCATTTATAGCCCAGAGGAGGCCAACCGCCGGCCTCCACGATCACAGGTAATGATAACTCTTTTTGCATGCAGCAGCGACTCGTCAAGTCGGGTTGTTGCCGAGGCAGCGTGGGGAAGCGGAGATGCCCACGTCCAATCAGTCGCCACTCAAGGCCGTAGGCTGTTGGGGCCCGCGGCGTTCCGCACTTGCCCTTTGGCTTCACCTCGAAGCCAAGTCCGAGCGCGCCTTGGGCCCGGGGGCTACTGTCGGCGTTCTGGGAATGGGGGTCCCCAGACTTGCCTGCCTATGGCCCACGGCGTGGCTCCCCTCGCGGCCCAGTACGTCCCATCTTCACCAACAAACGCTCAAGACCCTCGCAAGGGGCCAAGCCTTGCGAGGCGGACGACACAAGACCTCCTCGGGGGCGGCCTCACCAGGCTGGCTCGCGAGGGGCGGAGAGATCAAGGCAAGACGAACCTCGCGAGGTTCCAATGACGTAAGCCATGACGACCGAGACCAGGCGGGCGCCAGGCAGGCGCAGTGTCCTTGCTTCCTCTTTGGTGTTAAGGAGGCAAGCGCAGGCGAGGAGTACCGAGGCATCAGGCAAAGGTTTCCATATCGGTGCAACGAGACCAAGACCAGCAGGACGGCATGATGGAGGTCACCGTGGAGCCCAAGATGGCGTCACCACCAGAGCCTTTCGTAGGCGAAGACCACCTTTAGTCAGGATAGCTTGTACTAGCTGTCCCCCTTCAAATTGGCCGTTGTGGCATCCCTTCCCGCTCAATATTTGGGAAGAGGACCAGGGCCTCTATAAATAGGACTAGCCATCACAGTAGGAGGGAACTTATCTCATCTTGAACTCAACTCATCTCGAACTCATTCAGTTCATCCTCACACCCACCAAGCACAAGAACACCTCTCCTCGGGAGGCTGTTCTTCCCTTGTACCGTTCATCCTCAGCCCGAGAGGCAATCCACCACACCACACTGGAGTAGGGTATTACACCACAACGGTGGCCCGAACCAGTATAAATCTTGTGTCTCTTGTGTTGCGAGTTCCTCGAGCTAAGCTTTGAGATTGCGGTGAGGCTGAGGGTGTGATTAGGTAGGGGGAATCTTCGTGCGCACCCCAGTGTTCGAACCTCAAGGGTTTGGCCGGAACCCGAAATCTGACACCCACTGTGGGTAGTCTAAGAGTACTACTTTTTTCTCATCTTCTCTCTCTTTCTTCATCTTTATTGTATATCGGCCTAGCTAGGAATACACATATAGCTAGGCTCTTGCATGAGAGCCCGCTCCTCTTTTTCACTTGCTCTAAGATGACTTATACACCTAGACGGAGGGAGTAGTCTCAAGTCATTGGATGCATAAGCACCCCACGTCTCGTATTGGGTGATTTCTTTCTTCGTGGCAAAAAACAGGGAACGAGGTGGGTAGTTAATGCACCGCGCCTAATTTTTTTGGGATTACTATTTGATTTTCGTAACGTGACTAATGCACCAGTACGGAGGGAGTACAATAGTAGTCTTTGATTGCAATTTGTTGGTGGCTTACAAAGCTGAGCGCTCGGTGAGTACAATAGTAGTCTAATTGATGAGACTTCAGATTTGAGCCATCTACTAGAAGGAATAAAACAATACACCATGTATTTATTTACAGAGGGAGTAGTACATTTTTTGTGACATGCATTACTAGATATTGCTAGTCAAATACTAAATCCAGATGGACATGGTAGTACTACTAGATCCAGACGGTGGTGCTAGTACTAGTAGTAGTACTACCAATGTAGTAGTATTGTACTACCCGTTGGTCAAATTATTACATGCTGCTCCTCATAGTCAAGTGACAAGACCCTGCGCCGGAGATGACACCTGAGTATAGGCGCCGTGTTCGGCATACCATAGTCAGCCTCACCGTCTGTAGTCACTATCATCATGGCTGTAGAGCCAGCCTGCTTACAACTAGCCGTGTTCGACATAATTTCCCGTGCGTAGATGCCCGTGCATTGCACGAAACACCAAGATTGGGGGTGGACGGCGCCAACAGCGGCCATCGCGCCAGATTTTCCATGGCCTTCTGGATGTGGTGGGGAGGAGATAAGGCTGATTGTGAGAGACAAGGAGTTGTTTGTAAATAGGGAACAAGTGCGGGCATCTTTTTGCAAAACTGGAGAAGTTTGGTTTGTATGCGTCAGATCTAGATCTGACGGCTATTGGTGAAAGATGGTAGGCACAACATCATCACCAACTCAGGACCTCTTTGATTCGCAGGATTTTGAAAATGCAGGGATACGACACGACAATATTACAAGTTTCAAACTGATATTACAAATGTTAGGAGTAATGTTGCACCTACGAAGAGGGAATTACTAGGAAGTTTACGTAAGAACTTTCGTTACTTTAGGTGGATGCAGCATTAGCGTACAAACTAAAGTCCACCGCCCTGACAAGTCACTAATGGGCAAATAAATTTTCGAGTCTCTGGCCACTTGATGTTTCAAAAGCAAATACAGCTTCTGCGGAGACTTTGTCATTTAGGCTTAGACGCTTGCGGTGATCAGCACACCATTCATTGTTGCGCCAGAGAAGCCAAACCTCATTACCTTGAGCACACTTGCCTCCAGAACAAAGAACCTGGCCAATTTAATCTCAGATGTGCTGCCTCGGTAGTCGATCTGTCGGTGTACAAAAGTAGGGGGTCCCTTTTTGCACCCCTTGTGTGCGGGCAGTCGCAGTCCGCGCCCCTGGCCACGCTTGGCGGGGCAGAGGAAGCAAAGGCACAAGACGACCACACCGACGCCGAGCCGGAGACACAAAGAGCACAAGGGCGAGGTGGACTCCCCCGACAAGGCCCTTGCCGGGGCGGCCTCCACAACCCCGGCAAGAGCCTTGCCGGGGCAACTTGCCCAACGCCAGCAGGGCTGCTACCCTCGAGCGTGAGAGTTCCGACGCCCTCAACCACATTGGAACCAAAGGGCGGGAGGCGCCTCCATGGTGGCATGTAGATCTTTGTGAAGACTAGAAGCATACAAGACTAGATAAATAACCAGAAGACGAAGATCCTCGGCGAGATCCTTGCCAAGGATACCCACGAGACCCCCAGCAAGCCCCTTGCCGGGGACGACCACGACGTCGCGGCAAGACCCTTGCCGGGGCCCCGGCAAGGCTCTTGCCGAAGACATCCGCGGGGCCGCAGCCAGGCCCACATCTGCCAAAGCTCCGCCGCCGTTCCCATGCAGCTGCCAGCCCACCAACTAGGCGAACACCTGCGTGGCGACGTGCGGCCTCTAAGCCAACTTAGCAAGCACCTGCGTGGTGGCATGCAGATCTTTGTGAAGGCTCTGCCACCGCACCAACTCAGCAGCCAGCTAGCCAGTGTGGCACTACTCGCCTCGTCAGTTCGGACGCGCGTCGAAGCCAGGCGAGGCGGCGATAGCTGGGACGAGCTTCCTTGTCGTCCCTGATAAAGCAAGAAGGGCATGTCAGCAGCGCATTAAATGCGTTTGTCCTACGGTGCCAGAGGATAGACTCGACCACTGTATAGCTTTCCACCTCCTGTGTGCCACTTTGGCAGCCCCTCTGTCTATAAAAGGAGGCCCGCGGCCTACTGGGAGAGGATTCAGACTTTTTGGACCCTGCACGCCTTGTAGTTAGTCCAAGAACACCTGATAAACAGAAACTAGCAGGAGTAGAGTATTACGCGTCCTCGCGGCCTGAACCTGGATAATCCCCCCGCGTTGATCTCTCAATCCCGCTCTTTCCACAGCCCCGTGCCCGCCAACCGTAGCAAAAGGGATTCAGAGTGATCCCATAGGTGTCATTTCCCCCGACATCTTTGGCGCGCCAGGTAGGGGGCGCAAGCTGTGAAAATCCGGTTTGAAGGTTAGCACACCGACTTCGACATCACCATGGCCCCCAAGAAAAAGGGGATCACAGCGATCGGCTTGTCCGGGGCCGGCCCGTCCACGCCAGCGCGAGCAGGCAGCCGGGTGCCCACGGATGGGGTCGGGGACGTGGCCCGCGAGCATCCACGACATTCTGGCGATTGAAACCAGGCGAGCGGCGTCGTCCGGATCCGAGACGACGAGCTACGTGCCGCTAGGTCCGGGGGCGGGGTTGTGCTGCCCGCGGGCGGCGCAGCAGCCTCTACGGCACCCCAGCCGGCGCCCAGGCCGTGCGCGATGAGCAACACCGCGATGCCGAAGCCCCCGGGCACCGCCACGGAAAGAGCCCTGTGCGCCACTCACAGGACGAACCAGGCCGGCGTGCGCGCTCAGACACCGGTGCAGGTGACGTGCGACCGCGAGATAGCGACAGAGCCCCTTCTAACCCGGTTAGAAGTCGGAGCGCATCACGGTCTACACAGATCTCGCTGCCGCCTACGCCAGTAGAAGCGCTAGCGTGCGTGCAGCTGCTCCTCGACTTCCCCCTGCTGCGGAGAAGCTCGACGAGTGGAGAGCCACCATCTGAAGCCTTGTCAGCTTCGCCAACAAAGACGAGCCGCTCCCGACGGGACCCTCTCGCACCAGCGTCCTGACGAGCCGGTGCGTGCCGGCGGTGGGGGGACCAGAGACGCTGCGACCACGGCGCACTCCCCCCCCCCCCCCGCGGCCGCGACAACAGCCACCGGCCCGTCGACCCGACGTCGGTGACAATGTTTCCACAGCGTCGTCCGACCCGCGAACATGCCGCGACCAACATCAAGTCCTTCGGGAACAGGCCCAGGAAGACGCTCGAACTACCATCGAACGACAATGGGAGACAAGCCATCAGTCAGATCGGCGTGCGGGGCCTACTATGGACCACCAAACGCCGGGGGGCCCCGGCGACCTACCTTACGAGGTGGGTTGTCTAGCCTTTACTCGAGAGCTGCGGAAGTTCCAGTGGCCCTCCCACCGCATGTTCAAGCCCGATGTTGGCGAGAAGTACAACGGCAAGACCCACCCGTCGGAGTTCCTCAGCATCTACACCATCGCGATGCAAGCTGCTGGAGCTCGCGATGACAAGGTGCTTGCCAATTACTTCCCGTTGGCACTCAAACCCAACGTCATGTCATGGTTGATGCACTTGCCAGTGGATTCCATTTCTTCTTGGTCGGATTTGTGTCATGAGTTTGTTGGTGCCTTCACTAGAGGCCACCAAGCTCATGGCCAGGCAAGCAATTTGCATATCATCCCCCAGAAAGAAGGTGAAAACCTGCGCAAGTACATACAGAGGTTCAGCAGGGTGCAGTACAACATCCCAGATGTTCATCCCGCCGCCGTTATTAGCGCATTCCACCAGAATGTGCGCAACCGCAAGATGCGTGAAGAGTTGGCGATGAACAAGGTTAAAGATGTGGCCGAACTTTATGTTCTGGCTGATAGATGTGCTCGAGCTGAAGAAGGGAGGAAGTACCCCGGCGAGGACGCCGGTGCGGAAACCGACTCCACAGACGAAGACACCACCGCCCCGACAAAGAAAGGCCGGCACCACAACAAGAAGTGCAAGGGCAAGACTGTGTTTGCCGTTGAGGGATCCGGCGAGCTCGGCGCCGCCAAAAAGGCCAAGGCTGACGACCCCGGCAAGGAGGTTGCCGGGTGTGCCGCCTGCTTGGCCCTGGCGGCCGCTGGCAAGCCAGGAGGCTCCGACAAACAATACTGCAAGATCCACTGCACCAAGGGCCATGACCTCCAAAACTGCCGACAAGTTGAGCTGCTTGCAGAAAAGCGGAAGGCTGAATATGAAAGTCGAGACAAGGAGAAGGGTCAGGATGGTGCTGAGGGATCTGACAAGAAGCGTGGCGGCCAAGGGGGTCACCGCGGCAAAGATAACCAACAAGAGAGGCCCGCTCGGGGCCGCGACAAGAAAGAGGAGGAGGATGATCATGACGAGGACAACGAGTCCGGCGAGCACAAGTTTCAGAAGGCTACAGAGGCTATGTGCGTCGACGGTGGTGCCTCGTTGCACACTTCACACCGCCAGCTGAAGCAGTGGGCGCGTGAGGTCACTGCAGCGGAGCCGTCGTTCGATGCCTAGAAGCCACTGAAGTGGTCCCGCACGCCCATCGTTTTTGACACCGAGGATCACCCTGACCGCACAACTGCGGTCGGGTGTTTTCCGTTGTTGGTTTCACCAACAATACACAACCTCAAGGTGACCAAAGTGCTGGTTGACGGTGGGGCCGGTCTGAATTTGATCTCGCCCGCTGTGATCAAGAAGCTGCAGATTCCTGATGGAGACCTCGAAGAAATGGGCACGTTTCAAGGGGTCACCCGGGAAGGAGCCAGCCTAAAGGTAAAATCACACTGCCCGTTACGTTTGGGGGCGAGCTGAACTATAGGACGGAGAAGATTGTCTTCGATGTCGCCGAGATCCCCTTGCCATACAATGGGATCCTTGGCCGCCCAGTGTTGGCCAAGTTCATGGCGGCGTCCCATTATGCCTACAACACGTTGAAGATGCCGGGGCCGCTGACCATCATCACCGTCCCCTCTGACAAGAAAGACGCCCTCATCTGCGCCGACCAACTCTATCGAGAGGCGGTTGCAGCAACTGCCGCCAGGGCACTTGCTCCTGCCGCTGAAGCTCCAGGGAGGAAGAAGGCCGGCAAGACTCCTTCCAGCAAGACCTCTTGCACCCACTCTCGCAAGCGCACCTCTTCGGAGTGTTGTGCTACCATTGAGGACGTGCCAGAGAGCTCCACCGGCAAGAGCAAAAAGTCCAAGGCTGCACCACCAGAAACCAAGAAGGTGTCCGTCAAGGAGGATGGCACGGGCGAAGCTTTCACTATAAGATCCACCCTCGACAGCAAATAGGAAAGCGCGCTCGTCGCCTTCCTGCGGGCAAATGTCGATGTATTTGCATGGCAAGCATCTGACATCCCTGACGTTCCCAGAGGTGATTGAGCACCATCTTGCTATCTGTCCTCACACACGGCCCGTCAAGCAGAAGGTCAGGAAGCAAGCTTTGGAGTGGCAAGAGTTCATCATTGAAGAGATCAGGAAGTTGGAGGCGGCAGGCCTGGTAAGAGGAGTACTCCACCCCACATGGTTGGCCAACCCGGTGGTGGTGCGTAAGGCAAACGGGAAGTGGAGGTTGTGCATTGACTACACCGACATCAATAAAGCTTGTCCAAAGGATCCTTTCCCTTTGCCACGCATCGACCAGATTTTAGACTCCACTGCCGGGTGTGACCTGCTGTCATTCCTCGATGCCTATTCAGGGTACCACTAGATCTTCATGATGAAGGAAGATGAAGAAAAGACCGCGTTCATCACCCCATGTGGTACGTACTGTTTTGTACGAATGCCTTTCGGGTTGAAGAGCGCTGGTTCGACATTTGCCCGAGCAGTCCAGATTGGTTTTGAGCCCCAGCTACATAGAAAATGGAAGCTTATATGGATGACATAGTGGTCAAAACCAAGGACAGGGCCACACTCGTGCAAGATTTAGAAGAAACATTCGCAAACCTGTGCAAGATCAACCTCAAGCTCAACCCAGAGAAGTGTGTGTTCGGTGTCCCCTCCGGCAAACTTCTCGGGTTCTTTGTGTCTCAACGCAGAATCGAAGCAAATCCCGACAAGATCAAAGCGATTGAGCAGATTGAGGCGCCAAAATGGGTCAAAGACGTCTGTAGGCTCGCCGGCTGCGTTGCTGCCCTGAGTAGGTTCATCTCCAAATCTGCTGAGCGCGCCCTCCCCTTTTTCAAAGTTTTGAAAAAGTCGGGTCCAGTAAAATGGACTCCGGAGGCAGAGGCAGCACTACAAGATTTGAAGAGGTACCTCTCCTCCACGCCAATACTAGTCGCGCCTAAAGCACGAGAGCCGTTGCTGCTGTACTTAGCAGCAACGAATCAAGTGGTCAGTGCTGCGCTGGTGGCGCAGAGGGAACCTGAGGGAGAAGCAGCAGTTGTAGCAGAGCCGTCGGATGGCGGGCTGGGGTCTTCCCCGGCAGAGCCTGACGCCGGCAAACCAGAACCCCCGGCAAGGCCCGAACCCGGCGAGGCAGAGCCTGAGCGGATGGGCGAAGTAGGACAGAAGAAGAAGACGGTGCACCACCCAGTGTATTTTTTCAGTTCCCTCTTGCAGGGGGCTAGGTCAAGATATTCTGGAATGCAGAAGCTGCTTTTCGGCCTTCTCATGGCCTCGAGAAAGCTGTGCCACTATTTCCAAGCGCACGAGATCACCGTCGTCACCCGCCTCCCTTTGCAACGGATTTTGCACAACCCAGATGCGACAGGGAGGATTGTGGAGTGGGCATTGGAGTTGTTGAGCTTTGGCCTCAGGTTTGAAAGTACTTCAACGATCAAGAGCCGAGCTTTGGCAGAGTTCATAGCAGAGTGGACCGCAACGCCTGACGAGGAGATTCAAGAGACCGCCCTTCCCGGTAAGGAGACGAGCAGTGAGTGGATCATGTATTTTGATGGAGCTTTTGCACTCCAAGGTGCTGGTGCTGGCGTGCTACTCGTCGCACCCACCGGAGAGCACCTCAAGTACATAATCCAGATGCACTTCCCCCGGGAAAAATCAACGAACAATACGGCGGAGTACGAGGGGTTGCTTGCCGGTCTCAGGATCGCGGCAGACCTCAAAATCAAGAAGCTCATCATCAGGGGTGATTTGCAGCTCGTCGTCAAGCAAATCAACAAGGATTACCAGAGCCCGTTGATGGAGGCCTACGTGAATGAAGTGAGGAAGTTGGAAGAACGTTTCGATGGCCTACAGGCAGAACATGTTCCCCGAGCGGAGAACAGCATTGCCGACGACCTGTCGAAACGCGCTGCCCTCAAGTTACCTGTGGAACTAGGTACCTTTGTACTTCAGTTAATACAACCATCCGTAGAGCCATCAGTGGGGCAGAACAAGCGAAGGAAGACAAGCCTCGGCAAGTACCTTCCCACCGAGCTCCCAGGAGCCGCCGGCAAGGAGGTTGTCGGGTATCCCAAGCTTGCTGAGGGGCAAGTACCTCCGACGGGGCCCCAGGCCCTGACCGTAGAGGCAGCTGCCCCTGCGGCCGAAGATGTGCCTTTGGTCCTTGCCGTCGAGCCCCAGGCTCCGGCATGGGTGCAACCCACCATCCATTTCCTCCAAACAGGAGAACTCCCCGAGGAGCAGGAAGAAGCAGAGAAAGTAGCCCGTCGGTCCAACATGTACCAGTTTGTGGATGATACCCTGTATAGAAGGAGGCCAAACGGAGTCAGGCTGAAGTGTATTCCTCGAGAGGACGGACTAGAGCTGTTGGCAGAGATACATGGAGGTATGTGTGGCTCCCACATAGGGTCAAGGGCCCTTGCCGACAAGGCATTCCGGCAAGGTTTCTTCTGGCCCACAACCCTCCAGGATGCAGCTGTGCTAGTAACCAAGTGTGAAGCATGTCAGTTCTATTCGAAGAAGCTTCATCAACTAGCTCAAGCGCTTCAAACAATCCCTCTCTCCTGGCCATTTTCGGTCTGGGGGATCGACATACTGGGCCCCTTCCCCCATGCTGTCGGGGGCTTTGAGTACTTGTATGTCGCAATCGACAAGTTCACAAAGTGGCCCGAAGTGGAGGCAGTGAGGAAGGTGACAGCTCAGTCAGCCGTCAAGTTCTTCAAGGGGCTAGTTTGTCATTTTGGTGTGCCAAACAGGGTCATCACCGACAACTGCATGCAGTTCACAAGCCGCACCTTCATGCAATACATCCAGGACCTCGGTAGCAAGGTTTGTTTCGCTTTGGTGGCACACCCACGGAGCAACGGCCAGGCGGAGAGGGCAAATGCTGAAGTATTGCGAGGCCTGAGGACAAACACTTTTGACAGGCTACACAAGTGTGGAAGGCACTGGATTGATGAGTTGCCGATGGTTCTTTGGTCGATCAAAATGATACCAAATCGAGCCACCGGCCAGACACCCTTTGCCCTGGTATACGGGGCAGAAGCAGTTCTCCCCACGGAACTCACATATGGGTCACCTCGAGTGCTCGCTTATGACGATCTTGAGAAAGAGCAGTTGCAGCAAGATGACATCCGCGGGGACGCAACCATGCCCACATTTGCCAAAGCTCTGCCGCTGTTCCCATGCAGCTGCCAGCCCACCGACTAGGCGAACACCTGCGTGGCGACGTGCGGCCTCTAAGCCAACTCAGCAAGCACCTGCGTGGTGGCATGCAGATCTTCGTGAAGGCTCTGCCACCGCACCAACTCAGCAGCCAGCCAGACAACGTGGCACTACTCGCCTCGTCAGTTCGGATGCGCGTCGAAGCCAGGCGAGGCGGCGACAGTTGGGACGAGCTTCCTTGTCGTCCCCAATAAGCAAGAAGGGCACGTCAGCAGCGCATTAAATGTGTTTGTCCTACGGTGCTAGAGGATAGACTCGACCACTATATAGCTTTTCACCTCCTGTGTGCCACTGTGGCAGCCCCTTTGTCTATGAAAGGAGGCCCGCGGCGTACTGGGAGAGGATTCGGACTTTTTGGACCCTACACGCCTTGTAGTTAGTCCAAGAACACCAGATAAACAGAAACTAGCAGGAGTAGGGTATTACGCATCCTCGCGGCCCGAACCTGGATAATCCCCCCGCGTTGATCTCTCAATCCCGCTCTTTCCACAACCCCGCGCCCGCCAACCGTAGCAAAAGGGATTCCCAGTGAACCCATAGGCGTCGTTTCCCCCGACACAATCAAATCAATTTCTGTAAGATGGAGATCAAGGCATTCGATGAGATTGTTATAGTGCAACACATTTTTCACTTCCGGGTCTTTTTTTATCTGCAAAAGAAGAGAACATATTAGAGCAGCTGGCTGTATAAGATTGCCGTGTCATCAAGAGGTACCAATATCATTCGCTCATACGATAGGGTTGGCTGGCTAGTGATATTTTTTCACTCTCTCTCTCTCTTTCTCTTTCCTCTCATTTACCTAGGAGCACGTGAAGAGCTTGGGCATTTGTTGCCTTCCACTATGTGGCTGATGCCATATTTCTCAAAAGTATGCCACATAATACGCATCGATGTCAAATCAAAAGATTTTGCCACCGCTCTCGCGATGTGAGAGAGTTGGCACCGCTGTCCACACAGACCCACATGTATAAACAAATCAATCAAACCAACTACACCAGCCTCTCACTCTCCCAAACAAGTGTTTTTTTATTGCCTCAGTCCTCTCTCTACCACGCAAGTGTTTTTTCATTGCGTGAGTTAATTTGGCACCGGAGCAAAGTAGGTGATCCAGATTGGGGCACCAGGTGCAACGGAGGGGCATCGGTGCCAAATGCATCACAAATGAATTTGGCACATGTTTTGGCCTACATAGCGGAGGGCCGTTATAGCCCACTTTTGTACTACCTCGTATTTAGTGTAAAATTTTGCCCATAGATTTACCTAAGAAAATGCCAATGCATGTCACCAAAAATTGTAACATTTTAAATTATGTTCAAATACGAATCCAACGATATAATTTTTAGTGACATGCATTAACATTTTGTCAGTTAAATCTATGGTCAAATTTTGATACTACAAAATAGGAAGAGTAAACCAGGACGGAGGTAGTACTTGCTCTTAGGGTAACCATAGAGTTACTAGTCTAAGTTACTTTCCACTATGACTACCCTAGGCTACTATAGTAGTACAACAAAAAACGATGCAGTGATCACGTGAGAAAAAATACTAAAAACATTACTTTCGGTGAAGTGCATAGATGCAGTTTTGAACACTACACTTGTCTTCGTAATTTGGGAAAATTACGAAAAAATTGAGCTACGTTGTGATTACCGTTTACTACTAGGAAATGCGTTTCACCTCGATGAGTAGCTTCTCCGTGCACGGAAAGCATGTAAGGAATCCAACAACTTGATCCAGATTGGGGCCGATAGATTTTATTGCCAAGATCTTCACTGTGCGCATAGACTGGGTCAAGCTTGTGGGAATCATTTTCTGGAAGACGGTCGTAAATACATCAAGAAGAAATTTTAAAATGTGAATTTCAAGAAGACGGAGAAGAAGATGAGTGTTGTACCTAAACGATTACGGATCCAATAAAGAGTTCGGAGAATTTGGAACACGAGTACACCAACGCTTTCAATTTCGGCGCGCCAATGACCCTGATTTTTGCTAGACCTTCTAGATCAGATACAAGCAATCTCTCAAGGAAAGGCGCATTCTCAATGACCATAACGTGGAACAGCTGGAGTGATCTCTTCCCAATTGATGTCTTGTTGCGGGGCCAGCAAGACACATAAATCCATCAGAGATTCATCAAGGCGATGTGGAGGCTAATGAACCCGTGGATCTTCTCAAGACGAAGGTACTCGAGCGCAGTACAGCCGCAGAGCAGGTGCTCCATAGCCTTCTTCGAGATGACAACGTCGAAGAGGTCGAGCTGCTTGAGTTGAGGGAGAAGAAGGGCGGGCGCGACATTAATCTGGGGAAGATAGCAGGAGCTGAAGCTGGCGCGGTGCAACGTTGGCGTGAGGCGGAGCGCGGGCGGCGGCAGATAGCGACATCGTCCAGCTTTAAAGCTAAGCTCCTCGAGCTGATCTAGGGCGGGGGATAAGAACCACTCGTCGAACTTGGCTTGGACCTTGCAGTTGGTACTGAACATGCGGATGTCAAGGCGTCTGGCTGGCCCAGGGTGCGATGAAAGGATCTTAGAGACTGCGGCCATGAGTTTGCAATCCCCGTCACAGAGGTAGCTGTCGACGGTGAGGTTGAGGGGGACACGGCGCCAGAGGGGGCGCCACCACTGGGAGAGCAGGGCGGTCCGCACGGCAGATTTGGTTGGGAGGAGGCCGATGATGACGAGCAGCATGTCATCGGGGAGGCTGCTGATGAAGTCCAGGCTCGCCGGATGCGGTTCTGACTCGAGCCGCCTCCGCTTGTTGGCTGCCTCGCCGTCCATCTCAACCAGTGGCAACGCCGGTGTACACGTGTGCTGGTGTGTGTTGTGTGCTGGCCTGCTGGGTGTACGCGAGTGCATCCTTCTGTGCATGCCGCCGCGCAATGGTGAATTGTGCGCGAGTGCGTCCTTCATGCAGAAGAAGTGTGCCCTCAATTTACTAGCATGCGGGGTGCTACCCCGAGTGGTTTCAACTTTGTTTACTTCACCGCGTGTCAGATGGGCCTCTAGTTTACTTATTTTCACCCACTGCCACATGGGCCAGCACACGAAGATAGAGAACACGAGCTGACAAGGCAGCATGTGGACTGGTTGACCGGTCAACTAAACAATATACGGAGCTATACGCTGACACAGTGAGCGTATAATCTGTCGGTATAGAGTTCGAGTGAGAGGGGAGGCCCGTGAGAGATAGCAGAGAGAGAGAGAGAGAGAAAGAGCTACTCCCTCCGTTTGATAATGTAGTGCCAACATTTTTTTAAAAGTCAAACTTTTGAAACTTTGACCAAGTTTATAAACAAATTACTTATATCTACAATACCAAAGATAAATGATAGTATGAAGTAAGTACATGTTGTGATGAATCTAATGATCGTTCCAGATGTAAATGTTTTTCTCCACATATACTTGGTCTAACTTTTCTGAGGTTTGACTTTTCAAATCATCCATATGCTTATGGACGTGAGAGAGTACCTAACTAGAGAGAGTGTGTGTGAAATATAAAGAATGACAGAAAAAAAGTGTGTGTGCGTGTATGAAAAAGACATGGACAACACATGATAAAAGTAGAGAAAAAGCATGTGTGTCTTATGCAAACATATCACACATGCATCTTCGACATCGGAAGCAAGGTGAGGAGATAGTGTGTGGTTGTTTTCAACCAAGAGAGAAAGACCCCTAGCACGTGGCCAAGAGGGGTCTAACAAACAAGGGAGAGAGGTCGAGAGAGACGTACGGAGAAAATGCAGACATGGGGAGGAGAGAGTGTATGTTTGTCATAGAGAGATCCCCTGGAGATCGTGATGGGACTACATGGGTGGGAGATCGAGTGACAAGGTGTGTGCGCGATAGAAGATACCCCGAGAGATATCGAGATAGATGTATGGATGGAAGGAGACAATACGTGTGTTCCTGATGGCTAGCGAGAGATAATCATACTTAGGGGGGAGTGCGTGCACCTATGATGGAGTGGGGGATTATGGTACTTAGGGGGGTGCGTGTCACATAGAGAGAGAACAAGGGCAGAGAGTGTTAGATGGGTCTATGTAGCGCGAGCAAGACATGTGTATGTGTGAATCAGGGAGATATAAAGTTTGAGAGAGATAGAGGAGCCTCGATAAGGCTGAGTGGTGCTTCAGATAGCTGAGAGGGGGAAAGAGATATTCCATCCGCTCGATAATGCAGTGCATGTAAATTTTTTAGAAGTCGAACTTTGGAAACTTTGACCATGTTTACGCAAATGTTATTTATATCTACAATACCAAAGATACATCATACGAAACTACATCTCACGATGAATCTAATGGTATATGTTCGCCGTTCTAGATGTAAATGTTTTTCTCCACGTACATGGTCAAACTTTGTGATGTTTGTCTTTTCAATAAATCTATATGCTATGGACCAAAGAGAGTGCCTAAGTCGAGAGAGATCAAGTGCGTGTGGAGGAGAATGAGTGAGTGTGCAAAAAGAGTATGTGTGTGAAAGAGAAAGGGACAACAAACGATAAATTAGAAAGAGAGAGTGTGTGTTTTCGTTTCTTACGCAAACATATCACGCATGCATCTCCGAGATAGAAAAGCGAGGTGAGAAGATACATGAAGATAGGTAGTGCGTGATTGTTTGCAACAGAGAGAGACACCCCTATAGCACATGTCCAATAGAGGTCTGGCCAACAAGGAACAAAGGTCAAGAGGGACGCATGGAGAACATGGACGCATGGGGAGGGAGAGAGGGTGTGTTTGTGATAGAGAGATCCCCTCGAGATCATGAGGGGACTATATGGGTGGGAGATCGAGGGAGGTGCGTGCGCGATAGAAAGATCCCCCGAGAGAAATCGAGATAGACCATGCACATGTTTTTGATGGAGACTAAGATTAGCTAGTCATTTACATATAGGGGGAACTGCGTGTGCCTACAATTGAGTGAGAGACCATCATACTTGGCTAGGCATGAGATTGTGTGTGTGTGTGTGTGTGCGTGTGAGATGGAGAGAGGGAGAGAGATAGACTTTTAGATGGGTCTATCGAGTGCGAGTGAGATATGCATGTGTATGTGTGACCCAGGGAGATGGAGAATTTGAGAGAGAGAGAGGGAACAACTCCAAGATGATAGAGTGGTGCGTGAGAGAGTTACGCGCAACGAGCCAAGGAATTTGTGTGCGTACGATGAGTGCACCCAAGATATTTAGCTTGGACTAGAGAATCATACATAATGTGCGAGAGAGACCTATAGATGGAGTATATATGCATGCAAACTAGAAAGACCCCTCCCCCCCACACACAAAGAGAGAGACAGAGAGAGAGATGGAGAGAGAGGGAGAGGGATCAACAAGGTTTGTGTGTTGGATGCGTGCGACAGAATTGAAGATTGTCGGCGAGAGAGAGAAAGAGAGAGAGAGAGCAGGAGTCCGGGAGAGGGGGAGGTCGCGTTTTATGCATCAAAGACTGATATAAACCATGTTTCGATATAAACTTGCATTCAAATATTTAAATTGGAGAACATGTTGTCTGCAATCCACACATGAACGGAGATATGCGTATATCAAACAATTTTATTAATTTGACTTTTATCATGTTCATGGAGTATTATAATACTGTACAACATGCTACTCGATTGAGGTGTTCAATTTTGGATTTAGTTCACTATTTTGACCTGGTGAACGAGCTATTTCATTGAATCGAGATATTTCATTTTGGGTTTGATTCCCGTTTTTTAGTGGGTCAACTATTTGTCATATAGTAAATCGTTAGCAACTAGCATGTAAAAACACATTACTCCCGAGCATCAACTCTCCATCTAAAAAAGAAGGGGCAAGCTAATATTTCAAAATTTGATTCGAATCGACTTGGTAAGGTAGACATGGATGCTCGTTCTCTGAAAATTTGAACGAACCGTTAAACACTCTCTGCTCGGTGGAATTCGCCCGAGCAAATAAATAGGAGACGCGAAATTACCGGCCTATGTGGGACACACATCAATTGGCCCGTTGTACATTGAGGGTAGGTTCGTAACTTCATCCAAGCGCGCCTTCTCCTCGGCTGAAATGACATGTGCCGAATAATTCATAAACCATGGTCGGAAAAACACCTCTCCTTGCCCGAAATAGCTCGCGCCCACTATTTCAAAACACGCTCTCCTCGCCCGAAATCGCTCGCGCCCACTATATTTTAAAACACGCCCTCCTCGCCCAAAATCGCTCGCGCCCACTATATTTCAAAACACGCCCTCCTCACCCGAAATCGCTCGCGCCCACTATATTTCAAAACACGACGCTCGCGCCCACTATTTGGGAGAAGCAAAGTTACTCTACTATCCCCGACCCTCAGTACACAGACCCAAGCCGAGAAGCCTAAAGGCAGGGGTAGAATTGTAACCCCCCCACATTTCAGACAAATGCGTCCGTAAGACATGGTTCCCCCTCCCAATTCCCCATTCATACCCCGTGGGCGCCAAATCACCTTCTCCCCGGAAGCTCCCTTCTCCCGAGCCGCGAAACCTCAGCCCCTCCTCCATGGCGCCCCCCACCGCACCAAATTCACAGCCGCCCTCCTCTCTAATCCTGGAGACGCTGTCCATTTGCTGTCGTGCACTGGGCCGTGTGCCTCTTACTCCGTGCTGTCGGAGCTGCCTCGGCGACGACCGCGTGAAACATACCGGAGCCGATTCACCCCCGCCGTTGTTCACGGCGCCAGAGCGGCTCCAACTTTGGATCCGTCCAGAGCCCCGGCGCTGCTTCCCCGTAGCCGTCGACCATCGCTACATCTCTGCTTCCCTGCCGCCGGTAGCCACCGCAACCGCACCGGCCTCACCGACTCGGCAGCTGGAGCTGCCTACTTCACCGGGCTGCCAGATAGGTCACACCCTCATCTCAAATCACTTTATGTAGGCGTCAGTTGTCTGATTTTTTATTCTGGGCCAATCGATTCCCAATGGGAAGCAGCACCCCTCGAGCCGGCGGAGCTCCTAGGTTGCCGGTTGGCTGGTGTCTAACGTAAGGGTGCGGGGGCGCAAGTTCGCCGCGGAAGCAGCGCTTAGATGGCTATCTTAGAGTTGCGTGGGTTGAAGGTACTGCCGCCGCCGGATCTGGATGACGACGAGTCTTTGTGAATTGGCCCGGGGGCGGCGCAACCACGGCAGTGCGGTGGGGCGGGGAGCGGGGTTTTGGTCGGGGCCACGGACGGCGGAGGCAGGCTGCTCTGCCGGTGGTCGCTGGCTCTTCGGGGAAGATTCCGAACAGTGTCAGCCGGGAGGCACAAGACTGCCATCAATCCATCTGGCGTAGATCGGACAGTACGAAAATAAAATAAAATCGTGTGACCCCAATTTAGTCTTCAGTCAACAGACGTGTGACCACTCTCGTACCTTGCTGTTGATCTCTTTTAGGGTATTTCTTCAGATCAGAGAGATGTGTCGTTCTTAAAATTATGCATTTTCTGCATCTTCAGCCACACCGTCTTCCGACTCACCGCAATTGCTTCAACAAGGGAAGCATACACCAGAAGGGAGCTATAGTCCCCACTCAACAGTTCCCTGCATCGAATGCGCGTGCCCGACATGGACAACCACAACAACTGCAGGGCCATTGACAACACGGTGATCATAACGACAACTTACATGTTCATCGAAAAGTTTGACAAAGGACTAGATAGCTCGAGAGTGGATTGCTCCTTCGACGATGGAGACATATTCTTAGTGCCCTCTCGGTGTGACGACATCCATCATCATTTGGCCAGACACAAGTGACTATGTGTAGGATCAAAAGTCTCTATCTATCTATCTATCTATCTATATCTATACCTCTATTAATTTGAGACTCCTTAAAAATTACCACGTTAATTATTAGAAATTACGAGCCGTTTATCCATTGGGACGAAATTATAACGGTGGTGATTAATCCATGCAACTCTGAGCCAATTCCCCCCGTAATCAGAAATGTACACAAATCATCCACGGTACCAAATTAGCCCGTCTTCCTCCTCCGCCTCAAAATTCCACCGCTGCCTCTCCATGCCCTAGAGCCTCCCGTCCCAGATCTCAACATCCCATCCCTGCTACAATCCAATCTCTCTGTATTCTTTTTATCTGGAAAAGGTTGCATTGCAAGAGCATCCGAGAGGTGGAGAAGGGGAGCAAGGGGTGGAGGTGGTTGGATCGGGGCTGGTGGTGCTGCGGTGTCGTGGCAGGGGTTGGGGAGGCGCCGTTGGGCAGCCGAGGATGCTCGAGAAGCGGCGACCGAAGAAGGAAGCTCTACTGGATGTGGAGAAGCTCCATGGCGCGAGGGCCGAGGTGGGGCGAGCAGATGGACAGCCGACGAGGCGCACGAGAGGCGGCAACGCCTTGGACGGCTGCAGAGGAGATAGGCCATGAGGGGAGGAGGAGCTGAGGCAGAACGGCAGTGTGCCATGGCGCGGCGGCATGCTGCCGTGGTGGAGGTCGACCGCTGCAGCGGTTGGGCCTGCCCCTCTCCACCTTGATGCATTCAAGAGCCCCCAATAATTTGGCTGTAAAATCTCATCAAGAAAAAAAAACGGTACTGTACATTTTTTCACATCACAGCTCTTACCAGATTATGAATTATAGGATGTGAAGGAGAACCAGCCAGCTGAGATAATCTGCATGGCATCTGGTGCCAACTTGCAGTGTTGTGTAAATATAGAAATCAACCACTGTCAGCCAAATCTGTTTGATGTTCATATAAGCTTTATATGGAAAGGATTTGGAGATTGCACATTTTTCTTTGAATATGTGCTAACTCTCAGATTATCTGCATTTTAACAAACAATTCTTCTATCCAGGATTAAGAATCATATCTTATAGAGTGTACAATGTTTTCTTGGTAGATTTGTAAGATTTAAGTATTGTTGGTTGTGCAAAAAATAGCTTCATGTATGTATTATTGAGTTACACATGTTTCTGTGTCTGGTTTCTTTGTTGTATTTGGGAACAGATCTAGATAGATGATCTTTTTTATACAAAACATCCATATTAGTTTTTCTGCATTTATGTAACCATGGAAACCATAATATCATTGTTTCTTTTTAATAACATGTGTGATCCTTCCTTTGTAGTTACCAGATAGCATAGTTGCCACTTACAGAAAATCTCCTAAAGAATTTTCTGATACACTTTCAGAGTGCCCTCACAGTGATTTTCATGCTTATTGTAGTGGGTTCTGCATAATGATAAATCTGCTCTAAAAAATAGTTGATTTATGTTGTCCCATTATGCGTAGCAGAATATTCACGCATGCCTCTAGAGCTGCTTCATCGAACAGTAATCTGCGGTCTTCACTAGCATAGAACAAGAAATTCTCTGATGAAGCTTACACAGTAGCATAACATCGTATGCAGATGAAAAGTTTGATTTAAAATGGCTTTAGCCACTGCCAATTCCAATATTGTCACGTAAGTTGCTTCTGCGTTGAAAGTTTGACTTGAGTCCTAACTTCTAGAGGTAAGGAATTGATTTGCCTCTTGATAGGTTTCTATCTCTTTGGGTTTATCTTTCCGTTGCAACAAAATTGCATTATTATTTTCTGCAAATCAAAGTTGAAGTCCGTGGTTTCTCTATGCTGGTAAAAAATAAAACAGTGTTCTTGATATTCCCCATCTCTTTTCGTAATACAATACGCATCTTATCTTCACTGATTTAAGCAATTTCAGTAAGACTCCTCTATCTTCAAACCACACTAAGTCCATGGTTTCCCTCGGTGTGACAAACTATAGTTGGATCAGTGTTTCAAAAGACATGGCATGGGCTTGAAGGGTACCACGGAGTCGGAGGGCTTGGCAAGGGGAGGTTCCCAGGGCTATGAACTAGCAATTAACTTGTATTTTCTTTATTATTGTATTTTTTGTTTGTCCTAAATTCCACTCCCTCAGATCCATATTAATTGGTTGTACCGAGTCAGCGACAATTAATATGGATCGGAGGGAGTACTTGATTCGTGTTTCTTGCTTTCCATTGTTTGTAATATGAACCAAACTCTTCACGTGTTTATATTGCTTGAATAGTTCATAGTAAAACCACATGTCGTTCATAGTACTTCTGGATGGTCACAGTTAAAATGATAGCTTGGTTGTGTATACTACTTCAAGAACTTTTCTCTGACAAAGAGGTTGCTGAGCTCAGCCATGGATGGCACTGCCCAGTCTCTATTTTTTCAGTAGTGAAGCTACCACTATTTTTGGTTTTTAGTTTGAAAACTCCAAATTCCCCAGAACGTATTTTATTTATTATTATATTTTTTGTTTGTGCTAAATACTACTCCCTCCAATCCAAAATAAGTGTCGTGGTTTTAGTTCAAATTTGTACTAAAACTACGACACTTATGTTGGATCGAAGGGAGTACTTGATTCATGTTTCTTGCTTTCTACTGTTTGTAATATGAAGCAAACACCTCACGTGTTTATGTTGCTTGAATATTTCAGACCGAGATAGAAGTAAAATGAAGTGTGGTTCATAGTACTTCTGGATGGTCACAGCTAAAATGATAGCTTGGCTGTGTAGACTACTTCAAGAATTTCTGACCGCCCAATGTTGTTTATAAACAACAGAGGCTCAGTGGCCTATACACAACTCTTTCAGGTTGTTCCCACAAAAAAAAAAAAACTCTTTTAAGGTTGTTGAACCTCGCCTAATCTAATAGAATCTTTTTGAATTATGTTTTGGCCAGAATTACTATATAGGAGTATGATTTATCTTTGCCTCTTTCGTACACATTCCTTCTGCATGAGACTTGAGGAGGTCAAATACTGACATAAATCGGAATGGTGACATGCTACTTCTTTACAAACAGGGTACAAACTGTAAGAAAGCTCTTAGAAATTGTTAAACTTATTAGTCCGTGATAACTTAATACCTGACAAAGAGGTTGCTGAGCTCAGTCTTAAAAATAGAAAGAGCTATGGGTGGTACTGCCCAGTCTCTATTTTGTTTTCAGTAGGGAAGCTACCACTATATGTTGTTTTCAGTGTGAAAACTCTAATTTTTTCCCCAACACGTATTTTCTTTATTATTATATTTTTATTTTGTCCTAAATACTACTTGGTTCATATTTCTTGCTTTCCATTGTTTGTAATGTGAACCAAAATCCTCACATGTTTATGTTGCTTGAATATTTCAGAACGGGTTAGAAGCAAAACTACATGCCATTCATAGTAATTTTAGATGGTCACAGCTAAAATGATAGCTTGGCTGTGTAGACTACTTCAAGAATCTCTCTGACTGCCACTTCTGTTTATAAACTACAGAGGCTCACTGGCCTATACGCAACTCTTTCAGGTTGTCGAGCCTCGCCTAATCTAATAGAGTATTTTTATATAATGTTTTGGCCAGAATTACTATATAGGAGTATGATTTATCTTTGTCTCTTTCTTACGCATTCCTTCTGCATGGGAATTGAAAAGGTGAAACACTGACATAAATGACACGGTGACACACTTATCAAAGTTGACATGGTACTTGTTTACAAACAGGGTACAAACTGCAAGAAAGCTCTTAGAAATTGGTAAACTTATTAGTCCGTGATATAGTAATACCTGACAAAGAGCTTGCTGAGCTCAGTCTTAAAAATGGAAAGAGCCATGGGTGGTACTGCCCAGTCTCTGTTTCGTGTTTAGTAGTGAAGCTACCACTATTTTTTGTTTTCAGTGTCAAAACTCCAAAATTTTCACATTGTTAGCCAGATCCTCGAAATATTTTGACGAACCTTTAGTCTCTATTTTGTACGCTCATGGAGATTTTCGCTGGGTACAATTGCATCACAATATACGCTGGGTACAGTTGCATCACAATATGGTTACCTGTTGATAATGCTACTGCAGAAAATATGTGAATGCCATCCCAGGACAGAGAAAGAGGCGTTATGGACTAGGGATTACATGCTGGCTATCACCGAGGCACCGAATGGAAATATGAGACATGGATTGAGACGGACACAAGGTATTACAAATTTTGTACTCCCATATAATCTTGAAAAGGATGAGTTAGCCTTTCCTTCGTGAGCTTATTTTCTTTATGATTCATGTACAGAGAAAGAAGAAACAAAAATAACATTATAGACCAGATGATGAGAACAATGGTTTCTCTCAGCGCTGCATGCTTAGCTGATGGAACATACTCCTGGGACATAGCAGGCTAAGTGATGTTCTACAGTACACATGGAAAGTGACTTGATGGAAGTCAACAACATGGTAACAGGGTGATTGGATTTTGTGTAATTTTGCATAGTTCATTTATATGTTCATTTCAAATCAGTTAGCAATGACATTCAACTTGGAAAGGAAGGTGAGAAACTTATGATTTCCAAGTATATATGATTTCCATGCTTTGTGTTACTTTTTTTTGGCTTTAATGGGTCCTACGAGTGTGCATTGGGAAAAAAATATTTCAATCTTAGTGGCAACAGGTTCCAACATGTATAAGTATTATGTGGTAATAACGCACAAAAGTCTTCAAGTATATCATCCATCATGTCACCAACTTCCTGTCCATGGCACACCCATGCTGCTGCATGTTGTAAGCACATTTAACTCCTTCCATGACTACCTTAACTCCTGAAGCTATGGCCTACTCTGTTGCCAGTTTTGTAGAGTATGATCCTTTTTCGCCCTTTTTATGAAGTTGGCTATATTATCCTTGAGCTTAGTTTTATTTGGGAGGGAGAGAGGAAGAAAGGTTGATGACCCACCATCCAACAGCCAACCCTATCAAACTTGAAGATGATAATATTAAGCATTCTCGTGCAAGTTAGAAGTACGATAAAACAACAACATCGTCTATTCATTTGCCTACTTGAATACTAAACACGATTACTTCCTCAATTTTAACCAGGCATGATGATTCACAAATTTATATATGGGGGAAATATGTTATCTTCTAGATGTATTGGTATAATTGTTTTCTACGTAACATCTGTTAGATATAATCTTCACATTGTATATATACACGTACTTCAAAAGTACAAAATAAAGGAATTTCCATAGTAGTTTAGTCAGAGAAAGAACAAGAACTAATTAAACAATATATTGCTCCCGTCGTTCGGATTTTTTTAGTGCTAGATACATCAATTTGAGCCAATTTGAGCGACAACTAATTCGGGACGCGGAAGTATTAGGAAAGAGAGACCCAAGACCGAACACTACGATGGTGTACAAAATGGAAGACCCATGTGCTACAAAATGACATGTCTGCATCAATTATGCAGTAATACCAAATAGATTCTAAGAGCAACTCCAACGGGCCGACCCAAACGGACGGCGCATTTGTCTGTTTTTTGTCCGTTTGGCTCGGGCGTCCGCCCAGTTTTGTATTTGGGTCGGCAGTGCGTCCAACGCGCCGACCCATTTCATGTCCGCATTCAACTTTTAAATAAAAAAGGCCCGCAGTCGATCATGCCAGCGGCCATGTCTCATGCCGGCACCATGCCAGCGCCGGCATACAATGCCGGCTTCAGAAAATACCACAGTTCATGCTGGCGCACTCGCCAGCCGGCCGACACACATGCCAGCACACACAAAAGGGTGGGACTTGAGTTCGACCATGCCATCGTGGCTCCCGTGGTCATGCCGGCACACCTGCCGGCATACAAAAAAGATGGCCCTCGCCGCCATAGATCACTCATCGTCGAACTTGAGCATGTCGGCCTGCCCCCGCCGCGTCGGACGACGAGGCACCGACCACCGGGGTGGCGTTGAGGTCGATGGGCGCGGGCGCGGGCGTGGAAGGCCCGACCACGCTCATGTCGGGTGAGCACTCCCCGGAGAGGCGGGAGGCCTACGGGTAGACGTGGAAGCCGGGGACCGGGCTGCAAGCCGACGCGCGGGGTGAGTCGGGCAGCACCATCCGAGGAAACGCCGACGAGCCGGTGCTGGCCGCGGCGACGACGGCTTGGAGGACGCTGTGCTGGCTAGGGTTTACCCCTAGCATGTAGAGCGCCTCCCTCGTTGCCGTCGCGATGCGGGCGTTGGTGAACTCCTGCTGCGCGGCGGCCTCATCCCTCGCGTCCGTAGCGTGCCTCCGGCCCTTCCTCTTGGCCGACTCCCTTGCCCGTTGTTCGGGCGTCAGCGCCTTCTTCGGCTTGGTCGCGGCAGCGGTCTTGCGCGGGGCACGAGGCTTGCCTTTCCCGGAGGGGGCGACGGCGCCGGACGAGGCGAGGGAGGCGAGGCCGGTGGCGAGGTCGAGGTCGATGGCGTCCTCCATGGCTGGTTGGGTGGCGGGGGCGCGCGCGGGCGGGAGTGTTTTTGGGGAAAATGGGGGGAAATGGTGGTGGCTGCCACCGACCGACGGGCCCGGGAAGAGAAGTAGGCGCGCGCGCGTCCGTCTCGTGTCCGCGCCGACGCAATTCTGGCTCAAAATTGGGCCGGGAATGAAAAACGGACGCGCGTCCGTTTGGGTCGGCGTGTTGGGCCGCCACTTTTGTCCGCGCCGACCCAAACGGACGCGGGCGGATGAAATGGGTCGCCCCATTGGAGTTGCTCTAACAACTCAATTGTCATAGACAAAGCAAGAACCTTCGATGACTAATGCTTACAAAATGATTCTTCTATGCAATATGATGAAGATCGCTTCAACAACTATATCAAAATAACTACACATTCTGATGTGACATGTAGCAATCCCAAAAAGTAACAGCTCAATTGGCAGAGAGGAAGCGCTAACATTGGTGAGTAATGATTACAAAAATAATTAGAAGACAAGAGAAGGAATTAGATTACAAAAAGAATTAGATGACAATATAAAGGGTTAGAAGACAATGGAGAGATAAGATAGCAAAAACTTAGTTACACAGCAAACATATATCGTCCAATCAAGTATCTATTGAAGAAAATGTGCCCTAAAGAATCTAGGAGTATAATTTCGTACTTCCAAGGAATATTTATGAAGTACTTTTACATTTTATACTGCATTTGCAATTTAATAAATGTAACAAAGACCTAATTGATCCAATTTAAAATTTCTAGCCCGTGCGAATGCACGGATTGACGACTAGTATGTCCAGAAGGGGGTGTAGAGGGATAAATCCAATCAATATGAAATAAACCCCATATTTTTATCCGTAATGGCAACAATACAAATACGTGCCTCGCTACCCTTTCTATCACTAAGTGAGGACACCGCAAGATTGAACCCAAAAGAAAGCACCTCTTCCATTGCAAGAAAAATCAATCTAGTTGGCCAAACCAAATCAATAGATCGGAGAGAAATACAAAGCTATCTTAATCATGCATAAAAGAGTTCAGAGAAGACTCAAAAAATAGTCATAGATAATCTGATTATAAATCCACAATTCATCGGATCTCAACAAACGCACAACAAAATAAGATTACATCAAATAGATCTCCAAGAACATCGAGGAGAACATTGTATTGAAGATCAAAGAGAGAGATAAGAAGCCATCTAGATACTAGCTATGGACCCGTAGGTCTGTGGTAAACTACTCACACATCATTGAAAGGGCAGCAAGGTTGATGTAGAGGCCCTTCGTGATCGAATCCCCCTCCAGCAGAGTACCAGAACAAGTCTCCAGATTGGATCTCACGAGGACAGAAACTTGCGGCGGCGGAAAAGTATTTTTGGTGTACCCTATGGTATACGGGGAATATTTAGGTATTTATAGAGCTGAGATTAGGGTTAGAGGTGCCACAGGGGCCCCACAAGCCTGGGGGGCATGCCTCCCGAGCTTGTCGTGGCCTCGTGGCTCTTCTGGCCTCCTCCCGAAACTTCCTAGGTGTCTTCTGGCAAAAGAAAAATCGTCAAAAAGTTTTGTTCCGTTTGGTATTAATTTTCTGTAAAAGACAAAAACATAGAAAAAAACAACAACTGGCATTGGGCACTAGGTTAATAGGTTAATCCCAAAAAATGATATAAAATAGCATAATAATGCATATAAAACATCCAAGATGGATAATATAATAGCATGGAACATTAAAAAATTATAGATATATTGGAGACGTATTAAACATCCCCAAGCTTAATTCCCACTCGTCCTCGAGTCGGTAAATGATAAAAACAAATTTTTTGATGTGGAATGCTACCTAACATGTTTATCATGTAATCTTTTCTTTATGTTGCATGGATATTCAGAACCATAAGATTCAAAACAAAAGTTTAATATTGACATAAAAACAATAATACTTCAGGCATACTAATAAAGCAATCATGTCTTCTCAAAATATTATGGCTAAAGAAAGTTATCCCTATAAAATCATATAATCTTGTCATGCTTTATCTTCATAACAAAAATATTTATCATGCACAACCCCGATGACAAGCCAAGCAATTGGTTCATACTTTTTACACAGTTAAGCTTTTTCAACTCTCACGCAATACATGGACGTGAGCCATGGATATAACACTATAGGTGGAATAGAATATGATGGTGGAGGTTATGTGGAGAAGACAAAAAATAGAGAAAGTCTCACATTGATGAGGCTAATCAATGGGCTATGGAGATGCCCATCAATTGATGTCAATGCAAGGAGTAGGGATTGCCATGCAACTGATGCACTAGAGCTATAAGTGTATGAAAGCTCAAAAGAAAACTAAGTGGGTGTGCATCTAACTCGCTTGCTGACGAAGACCTAGGGCAATTTGGGGGCGCCCAGAATGTACAAGCCAAGTTCTATAATGAAAAATTCCCACTAGTAATATATGAAAGTGACAAAATAGAAGACTCTCTATCATGAAGGACATGGTGCTACTTTGAAGCACAAGTGCGGAAAAGGATAGTAACATTGTCCCTTCTCTCTTTTTCTCTCATTTTTTTTATTTTTTTTTTATTTTGGGCTCTTTGGCCTCTTTTTTTTTGGGGGGGGGGGGGGGCTCTTTGGCCTCCTTTTTTATTGAAGTCGGAGTCTCATCCCGAGCTATGGGGGAATCATAGTCTCCATCATCCTTTCCTGACAAGGGAGAATGCTCTAATAATGATGATCATCACACTTTTATTTACTTACAACTCAAGAATTACAACTCGATAATAGAACAAAAATATGACTATATGAATGCCTCCGGCAGTGTATCGGCATGTGCAATGATCTAGCTTGACATGTATAAAAAATATGAACGGTGGCCAAGCCACAAATACTATGTCAACTATATGATCATGTAAAGCAATATGACAATGATGGTATGTGTCATAATTCTTGGCGTCCTAGGAACCGGGGTACTCAGACTTGCCTTTCTGCGGTCCACGACGTGGCTCCATCGACGGCCTGGTACGGCCCAGCTTCAGCAACAACAACCCAAGACCCTCATGAGGGGCCAAGCCACGCGGGGCGGACGACACCAAGACCTCCCTGGGGGCGGCCTCACCAGGCTGGCTCCCGAGGAGCGGAGATATCTATGCAAGGCGCACCTTGTGAGGTTCATATGACGTAAGCCATGACGACCAAGGCCAGGCGGGCGCCAGCGGGCGCAATGTACCAGTTTCCTCTTTGGCGCTAAAGAGGCAAGCGCAGGCGCGGATTCTCGAGGAATCAAGCAAAGGTTTCCATATCGGTGCAACAAGACCAGGACCGCCAGGACGGAGGTCATCGCGGAGCCCACCGCAGCGTCACCACCAGAGGCTTTTGCAGGCAAAGACTACTTTTGTCAGGATAACTCGTACTAGTTGTCTCCCTTCGAATTTGGCCGTTGTGGGATCCCTTCCCGCCTACATTTGGGAAGAGGACCAATGCCACTATAAATAGGACTTAGCCACCACCATAGAGGGGACGGATCATTCAGACCACCCTCACACCCACCAGCTCACCGAGCTCAAGAACACCTCACCTTCCGAGGCTGTTCAACCACTGTATCAGTTCATCCTCAGCCCCTCGAGGCAATCCACCACAAAGCTGGAGTAGGGTATTACACCGCAAGGTGTCCTGAACCAGGATAAACTGTTGTGTCTCTTGTTCATTGGTTCGTCGAGCTAGGCCATGGATTCGGTGAGCAGGCAGACTGGGAAGGATGAGTTCTTCGCACGCACCCCAGAGTTCAAACCTTTCATGGGTCTGCGGAACCGATGATTCGACATTTGGCGCGCCAGGTAGGGGTGCGTCGTAGCTTTGCCTCTCCGTCCGCTCCATCTCTCCGTGCCCTTCATCTCTTCGTTCGGCTCTCATGGCGAGTTCCGGCCCTCCGGCTGGATCGACGGGCACCCGCGGAGGCGCCGTGGGCCTTCGGGCCTTCACCCCTGCCTTACGACAAGTGCAGTGGCCGCCCAAGTTCAGGCCAGACCTGCCGCCCCGATACGATGGTGCGGCAGACCCGACAGGCTTCCTCCAAGCATACGAGGAGGCTGTCTGGGCGGCCGACGGCGACGACAAGGTCATGGCGAACTGGCTTCCCATGGCCCTTGCGGGTGCGCCGCGCGCCTGGCTCCTCGACCTGCCAAGATCTTCGGTGGCCACCTGGGAAGATCTGCACGGCCTCTTCATCGCACGCTTCGCGGCACCAGCACCCGACGTCGTCGTAGCTCTCCTCGGTGGCTCGCAGGCGCCACCCTCGGACCGCCATATCAAGCAGTTCTTCCGCCAAGTGGGTGCCGCACGCGTGCTGCTGAGAGCTCCTCCGGGATGGGCGGCACCCAAGGCCGACCTCACCTTCGACTCAAGGGACCACCCTGCGACCACCACGGGCGCAGGCGCGCTCCCGATGCTCTGCACCCCTACCATCTGCAATGTAGCGGTAACCAAGACCCTCATCGACAGCGGGGCCGGCCTCAATGTGCTCTCCGTGGAAGCTTTTGGCCTGCTTCACGTGCTACATGGCCGGCTCCGCCCCACCAAGCCGTTCTCCGGGGTTGTCGACGGCTCCACCAGCCCCCTGGGGCAGATCCGCCTCCCTGTCACCTTTGGCACCCGCGACAACTACCGCACCGAGCTTATCGACTTCGACATCGCCCGCATCGGCCACCCGTACAACGCCATCCTCGGGTACCCGGCCCTGGCCAAGTTCATGGCGACAACTCATCCTGCCTACAACCTCATGAAGATTCCGGGGAGCAGCGGCGTCCTCACTGTGGCTGGTGACACTAAGGAGGCCCTGATGGCCATCAAGCTCACCTTCAGGACCGCGGCTGCCGCGCGGCCGAGGGAGGAAGGATCCCTAGAGGCTCCGGCGGCTACACCAGCAAAGAAGAAGCAGCTGTTCTCCCAAGACCGCACCGAGACGAAGCAAGTGCCGGTTGACGAAGACGGAGCATCAGGCGCCACCTTCACTGTAGGTGTTGGCCTCCCTTCAGATCAGGAAAAGGCGTTGGTCAATTTTTTGTGCAAGAACAAGAATGTGTTCGCATGGGAACCCAAGGATCTGGTCGGAGTCCCAAGAGGAGTGATTGAGCATCACCTGAGGGTGTGTCCTAACGTACGCCCAGTGAAGCAGAGGGCACGGCGGCAATCCACGGAGAAGCAGTCGTTCATCGTCCAAGAGACCCGTAAGATACAAGACGCTGGTGTCATTCGGGAAGTGCGGTACCCGGAATGGCTGGCGAACCCGGTCATCGTCCCCAAGAAGGGCGGGAAGGAACACATGTGCGTCGACTTCACCAACCTCAATAAAGCTTGCCCTCAAGACCCCTTCCCGCTTCCGCGCATTGATCAGATTGTCGA
Source organism: Aegilops tauschii subsp. strangulata (assembly GCF_002575655.3). Lineage (NCBI taxonomy): Eukaryota > Viridiplantae > Streptophyta > Magnoliopsida > Poales > Poaceae > Aegilops > Aegilops tauschii. The sequence continues at coordinate 263,703,728 of NC_053035.3, forward strand.
CTCCACCGCCGAGTGCAAACTGTTGTGCTTTCTGGATGCCTTCTCAGGTTACCACCAGATCAAGATGGCGGTACAGGACGTCGAGAAGACAACCTTCTTGACTCCATGTGGGGTGTACTGCTACACCTGCATGACGTTCGGGCTGCGTAACGCCGGAGCAACTTTCCAGCGGCTGATGCACATCGCTTTGGGCCGGCAGCTCGGGAGGAACGCCGAGGCCTACGTCGACGACATAGTGGTAAAGTCTCGGGAGGCAAGGTCCCTCATCGAGGACCTGGAAGAAACATTCGCTGGCCTGCGGAAGGTGGACCTGCGGCTCAACCCGGAGAAATGTGTGTTCGGCGTTCCCTCCGGTAAGCTGTTGGGTTTTCTCGTATCACACAAGGGAATCGAGGCGAACCCAGAGAAGGTCAAGGCAATAGAAGAGATGAGCCCACCGCAGACTCTCAAGGAAATGCAAAAGCTGGCGGGTTGCGTGACCTCGCTGGGGCACTTCATCTCCAAGCTGGGGGAGCGTGTCCTCCCGTTCTTCAAGCTGATGAAAAAGAAGGGCCCGTTCGAGTGGACTCCTGAGGCCAACGCAGCATTCCAAGACCTCAAGAGATACCTCACCAGCCCACCGGTGATGGTGGCGCCGCGTCCTCTCAAGCCCCTAGTGCTTTACCTGGCCGCCACGCCTCACTCAGCCAGCGCAGCGCTGGTGGCCGTCCAGGAGGAGCGCCAGGCCAAGGGCCTGCCACACGACGCCGCACGCTCGGTCGAGATGATGCAGCCTCAAGACGACGCACCTGAAGCCTCGGCGGTGCCAACAGGTGACCAGGCTCCACAAGACGGTGCTCCTGGGGCCGCGGCTGCCCCAACAGATGACCAAGCTCCTGAGGCCCCCAGCCTCAGGAGGTTCCCCAACCTTAGGAGGTCTCGGACTCCACCAACACTTCCGCCCTCGTCGAGCACCCAGTGTACTTCGTCAGCATGGTACTACGTGACGCGCGGGCACGCTACCCCATGCCGCAAAAGCTCTTGCTCGCGCTCCTCGTCGCCTCACGCAAGCTGTGCCACTACTTCCAAGGCCACCCCATGAAGGTCGTCTCGGCTTACCCGCTGGAAAGGGTGCTCCAGAGCCCCAATGCTACAGGGAGGGTCGCCGAGTGGAACATCGAATTGCAGGCATTCCAGCTAGAGTTCAGCACCACCAGGGTCATCAAGGGTGCTACACTCGCCGACTTTGTGGCGGAATGGACCGATGCTCCAGGGTCAGAAGCGGGCAAGGACCGATCCCTCTCGCCAGGGAGCGAGGCACCAGACGGCTGGTCATGTACTTCGACGGCGCCTTCGCGCGTCAGGGTGCGGGGGCTGGAGCCGTGCTTGTCTCACCCACTCAGGACAAGCTCTACTACGCCGTGCAACTCTGCTTCCAACATGGCGAAAAGGTCTCCAACAACATCGCGGAATACGAAGGCCTGATCGCCGGTCTCAAGGCTGCAGCAGCCTTGGGAGTAAAGCGCCTTACCATCAAGGGCGACTCCCAGCTCCTCGTCAACTTCTCCAACAAGGTATACGAGCCGAAGGATGAACACATGGAGGCATACCTGGCGGAGGTACGCAAAATCGAGAAACAATTCTTGGGTCTGGAACTGCAGCACGTACCGCGCGACACGAACAAGGAAGCGGACGACATCGCCAAGAGAGCATCTAAGCGCCAGCCTCAAGATCCCGGCGTCTTTGAGGAGCGGCTCTTCAAGCCTTCGGCAGCCCCTCCTGCCGCAGAGCTAGCACCGGCTCGGGAGGAGCTCCCCCCAGCACCGACCTCGGGAGCCCCCGCCTGTGGCCCGACCTCAGGAGCGCGTCTGCTCCTCGCGCTCGAGCCTCAGGAGGGGTGCTGGACCGAAGAGTTCAAGGCATACCTGCTTCAGGGAACCCTGCCTGAGAAGGAGGAGGACGCGGAGCGCGTGGCTCGACAGGCCACAGCCTACTTCATTCAGGACGGTGAGCTCTACCGAAAATGACCCAACGATGTTTCCTTGCGATGCATCTCCAGGGAGCAGGGGTGCGAGCTATTAACCGACATACACGGTGGAGATTGCGGGCATCACTCGTCATCACGCACCCTGGTGGGCAAGGCGTTCCACAGCGGATTCTACCGGCCTACTGCACTCAACGACGCCGCTGAGCTGGTGAGGACCTGCAAAGCCTGCCAGTTCCATGCCAAGCAAAACCACTAGCCTGCTCAGGGCCTCCAGACCATCCCACTCTCGTGGCCGTTCGCGGTCTGGGGGCTGGACATCTTGGGTCCGTTCCCTCGAGCGCCCGGGGGCTACCGCTACCTCTACGTCACCATCGACAAGTTCACCAAGTGGGCGGAAGTGGAAGGAGTCCGGACCATCCCAGCTGGCTCGATGGTCAAGTTCATCAAGGGCCTCGTGAGCCGGTTCGGGGTCCCCAATCGCATCATCACCGACAACGGCTCGCAGTTCACTAGTAACCTCTTCAAAACATACTGTGCTAACCTTGGAACGCAGATATGCTACGCTCCGGTGGCGCACCCCAGGAGCAACGGCCAAGCCGAGCGCGCCAACGCGGAGGTTCTGAGGGGCCTCAAGGCAAGAACCTTCAAGAAGAAGCTCGAGGCTTGCGGCAGGGGCTGGCTGGACGAGCTCCAGTCCGTGCTGTGGTCCATCCACACCACCACGACCAAGCCGACCAGTGAGACTCCATTCTTCCTCATCTACGGAGCCGAAGCGGTTCTCCCACACGAGGTCAGGCATCACTCCGCGTGGGTCCTGGCGTTTGACGAGGCACGTCAGGACGCCACGTGGGGGATGGATCTCGTGCTGGGGGAGGAACGCCGCCACCAAGCCTCGCTCCGAGCGGCAAGGTACCAGCAGGCGCTGCGGCGGTACCACTATCGCAGTGTCCGCTCCAGGACGCTCGAGGTGGGTGATCTCGTCCTATGGCGGGTGCTCTCCAGGGAAGGGCTGCATAAGCTCTCGCCCATGTGGGAGGGCCCGTTTAGGGTCGCCCGCGTCTCCAGGCCTGGTGCCGCGCGCCTGGAGATGCAGGACAAGATCTCCATCCAGAACGCCTGGAGCATCCAGCACCTCCAGAAGTTCTACCCATGAAGCAAGGCCTAGTGCTTGTGCAGGTCTCTGCTCGTGACACTCTCACGTAATAATGAGTGGGGTTGTACACGCCCCGGAGTCTCCGGAGTGCCGCCCTCGGGCCTCGGGGGCTCCCTCCCACGTCCTAGTGGCATCACTTAGCTCCGCGCTGGTGAGAAGACTAGACTAGGTGCCAGATGCGGCTGTTCATTTGCTTGCTTTCTGTAGTTGGTTTGCAACCTTTTAAATGGAATTTGGAGTTCTTGCGTTTTCGATTGCCAAGCCGGATTTCCCCTTCATTTTCTCTCTTGCACTTCGGTCTTGGCCCAGGAGGAGCGGTAGTTGCCCGTCGCTCTTTGATACGTCTCCAACGTATCTATAATTTTTGATTGTTCCATGCTATTATATTATCCATCTTGGATGTTTTATGGGCTTTACTATGCACTTTTATATTACTTTTGGGACTAACCTATTGACCCAGAACCCAATGCCAGTTTCTGTTTTTTCCCTTGTTTCAGTGTTTCGCAGAAAAGAAATATCAAACGGAGTCCAAACGGAATGAAACCTTCGGAAAAGTTATTTTTGGAAAGAAAGCAATACGGGAGACTTGGAGTGCACGTCAGGGAATCAACGAGGAAGGCACGAGGCAGGGGGCGCGCCCACCCCCCTGGGCGCGCCCTCCACCCTCGTGGGCCCCTCGTGGCTCCCCTGACGTATTTCTTCCTCCTATATATACCAATATACCCTAAAACTATCGGGGAACAAAATAGATCGGGAGTTCCGCCGCCGCAAGCCTCTGTAGCCACCAAAAACCAATCGGGACCCTGTTCCGGCACCCTACCGGAGGGGGGATCCCTCACCGGTGGCCATCTTCATCATCCCGGCGCTCTCCATGACGAGGAGGGAGTAGTTCACCCTCGGGGCTGAGGGTATGTACCAGTAGCTATGTGTTTGATCTCTCTCTCTCTCTCGTGTTCTTGATTTGGCACGATCTTGATGTATCGCGAGCTTTGCTATTATAGTTGGATCTTATGATGTTTCTCCCCCTCTACTCTCTTGTAATGGATTGAGTTTTCCCTTTAAAGTTATCTTATCGGATTGAGTCTTTAAAGATTTGAGAACACTTGATGTATATCTTGCCGTGCTTATCTGTGGTGACAATGGGATATCACGTGATCCACTTGATGTATGTTTTGGTGATCAACTTGCGGGTTCCGCCCATGAACCTATGCATAGGGGTTGGCACACGTTTTCGTCTTGACTCTCCGGTAGAAACTTTGGGAAACTCTTTGAGGTTCTATGTGTTGGTTGAATAGATGAATCTGAGATTGTGTGATGCATATCGTATAATCATACCCACGGATACTTGAGGTGACATTGGAGTATCTAGGTGACATTAAGGTTTTGGTTGATGTGTGTCTTAAGGTGTTATTTTACTATGAACTCTAGGGCTGTTTGTGACACTTATAGGAATAGCCCAATGGATTGATCGGAAAGAATAACTTTGAGGTGGTTTCGTACCCTACCATAATCTCTTCGTTTGTTCTCCGCTATTAGTGACTTTGGAGTGACTCTTTGTTGCATGTTGAGGGATAGTTATATGATCCAATTATGTTATTATTGTTGAGAGAACTTGCATTAGTGAAAGTATGAACCCTAGGCCTTGTTTCCTAGCATTGCAGTACCGTTTACGCTCACTTTTATCATTAATTATCTTGCTGTTTTTATATTTTTCAGATTACAAAAACCTATATCTACCATCCATATTGCACTTGTATCACCATCTCTTCGCTGAACTAGTGCACCTATACAATTTACCATTGTATTGGGTGTGTTGGGGACACAAGAGACTCTTTGTTATTTGGTTGCAGGGTTGCTTGAGAGAGACCATCTTCATCCTACGCCTCCCATGGATTGATAAACCTTAGGTCATCCACTCGAGGGAAATTTGCTACTGTCCTACAAACCTCTGCACTTGGAGGCCCAACAACGTCTACAAGAAGAAGGTTGCGTAGTAGACAACAAGCTCTTTTCTGGCGCCGTTGCCGGGGAGGTGAGTGCTTGAAGGTATATCTTTAGATCTTGCAATCGAATCTTTTAGTTTCTTGTTTTATCTTTAGATCTTGCAACCAAATCTTTTAGTTTCTTGTTTTATCACTAGTTTAGTTTATAAAAGAAAACTACAAAAAATGGAATTAAGGGTGCCTCATATGCTTCATCTTTTTAATGTCTTCCGTGAAAATGATGGGAAGGAGAATTGTGCTCAAGTATTAGAAGAAGAATGCATTATAATGTTGGCACTAAATACTTGAATGATGAGCATGATTGCAATGTTGTTAGTATGAATTCTTTGAATACCCATGATGTTAATGATATGCAAAGCCACAAGCTTGGGGAAGCTATGTTTGATGAAGATGATATTTTTTGTCCCCCAAGCTTTGATGAGCAAATTTACTATGATGAAAGCATGCCTCCTATCTATGATGATTATTGTGATGACACATATGCTACAAAGAATAATGATAACCTTGAAACTTGTCATCTTGATCTTAATTTTCAATCACATGATAGCTATTTTGTTGAGTTTGTTCCCACTACTATTGATGAGAAGAATTTTGCTTATGTGGAGAATAATAAAATTTCTATGCTTGTAGATCATGAAAACAATGCTTTAGGTGCTGGTTATATTGTTGAATTCATTCATGATTCTACTGAAAATTATTATGAGGGAGGAATGTATGCTTGTAGGAATTGCAATAATATCAAGTTTCCTCTCTATGTGCTTAAAGTTTTAAAGTTATGCTTGTTTTGCCTTCCTATGGTAGTTCATTTTTGTTCCCATAAGTTGTTTGCTCACAAAATCCCTATGCATAGGAAGTGGGTTAGACTTAAATGTGCTAGTCATATTCTTCATGATGCTCTCTTTATGTTTCAATTCTTATCTTTTATGTGAGCATCATCGAAATCATCATGCCTAGCTAGGGGCGTTAAACGTTAGCCCTTGTTGGGAGGCAACCCAATTTTATTTTAGTTTCTTGCTTTTTGGTTCTGTTTAGGAATAAATAATTCATCTAGCCTCTGGTTAGATGTGGTTTTATGTTTTAATTAGTGTTTGTGCCAAGTAAGACCTATAGGATCTTCTTGGATGATAGTTATTTGATCTTGCTGAAAATTCCAGAAACCTTCCGTTCATGAAAACAATTGTTAAAAATCACCAGAACGTGATAAAATATTGATTCCAATTGCAGAAGATCAATAAAAAAATTGTCTAGGTCTTCCTATTTTGGCTGAATTTTTTGAGTTCCAGAAGTTTGCGTTAGTTACAGATTACTACAGACTGTTCTGTTTTTGACAGATTCTGTTTTTCGTGTGTTGTTTGCTTATTTTGATGAATCTATGGCTAGTAAAATAGTTTATAAACCATAGAAAAGTTGGAATACAGTAGGTTTAACACCATTATAAATAAAGAATGAGTTCATTACGGTATCTTGAAGTGGTGTTTTGTTTTCCTTCGCTAACGGAGCTTACGAGTTTTCTGTTGAGTTTTGTGTTGTGAAGTTTTCAAGTTTTGGGTGAAGATTCGATGGACTATGGAATAAGGAGAGGCAAGAGCCTAAGCTTGGGGATGCCCAAGGCACCCCAAGGTAATATTCAAGGACAACCAAAAGCCTAAGCTTGGGGATGCCCCAGAAGGCATCCCCTCTTTCGTCTTCGTTCATCGGTAACTTTACTTGGAGCTATATTTTTATTCACCACATGATATGTGTTTTGCTTGGAGCGTCATTTTATTTTCTTTTGTTTTGCTTGCTGTTTGAATAAAATACCAAGATATGAAATTCTTAAATGTTAGAGAGTCTTCACATAGTTGCATAATTATTAAACTACTCATTGATCTTCACTTATATCTTTCGGAGTAGTTTGTCGGTTGCTCTAGTGCTTCACTTATATCTTTTAGAGCACGACGGTGGTTTTATTTTGAAAAAATAGATGAACTCTCATGCTTCACTTATATTATTTTGAGAGTCCTAAACAGCATGGTAATTTGCTTTGGTTATGAAACTAGTCCTAATATGATAGGCATCCAAGATGAGTATAAGAAAAACTTTCATATAAAGTGCATAATACTAAGAGAAGTTTAATTCATTATGATTGTTTTGAGATATGAAGATGATGATATTAGAGTCATGCCAGTTGAGTAGTTGTGAATTTGAGAGATACTTGTGTTAAAGTTTGTAATTCCCGTAGCATGCACGTATGGTGAACCGTTATGTGATGAAGTCGGAGCATGATTTATTTATTGATTGTCTTCCTTATGAGTGGCGGTCGGGGACGAGCGATGGTCTTTTCCTACCAATCTATCCCCCTAGGAGCATGCGCGTAGTACTTCGTTTCGATAACTAATAGATTTTTGCAATAAGTATGTGAGTTCTTTATGACTAATGTTGAGTCCATGGATTATACGCACTCTCACCCTTCCACCATTGCTAGCCTCTCTAATACCGCGCACCTTTCGCCGGTATCATACACCCACCATATACCTTCCTCAAAACAACCACCATACCTTCCTATTATGGCATTTTCATAGCCATTCTGAGATATACTGCCATGCAACTTTCCACCGTTCCGTTTATTATGACACGCTCCATCATTGTCATATTGCTTTGCATGATCATGTAGTTGACATCGTATTTGTGGCAAAGCCACCTTTCATAATTCTTTCATACATGTCACTCATGAGTCATTGCACATCCCGGTACACCGCCGGAGGCATTCATATAGAGTCATATCTTGTTCTAAGTATTGAGTTGTAATTCTTGAGTTGTAAGTAAATAAAAGTGCGATGATCATCATTATTAGAGCATTGTCCCAGTGAGGAAAGGATGATGGAGGCTATGATTCCCTCACAAGTCGGGATGAGACTCCGGACGAAAAAAAGAGAGGCCAAAGATGCCCAAATAAAAAAAAGAGAAAAAAGAGGCCATAAAAAAAGAGAAGGCCCAAAAAAGAGAGAGAAAAAGAGAGAAGGGGCAATGCTACTATCCTTTTACCACACTTGTGCTTCAAAGTAGCACCATGATCTTCATGATAGAGAGTCTCCTATGTTGTCATTTTCATATACTAGTGGGAATTTTACATTATAGAACTTGGCCTGTATATTCCAATGATGGGCTTCCTCAAAATGCCCTAGGTCTTCGTGAGCAAGCGAGTTGGATGCACACCCACTTATTTTCTTTTTGAGCTTTCATACACTTATAGCTCTAGTGCATCCGTTGCATGGCAATCCCTACTCACTCACATTGATATCTATTGATGGGCATCCCCATAGCCCGTTGATACGCCTAGTTGATGTGAGACTATCTTCTCCTTTTTGTCTTCTCCACAACCACCATTCTATTCCACCTATAGTGCTATGTCCATGGCTCACGCTCATGTATTGCGCGAAGATTGAAAAAGTTTGAGAACATCAAAAGTATTAAACAATTGCTTGGCTTGTCATCGGGGTTGTGCATGATTTAAATATTTTGTGTGGTGAAGATAGAGCATAGCCAGACTATATGATTTTGTAGGGATAACTTTCTTTGGCCATGTTATTTTGAGAAGACATAATTGCTTAGTTAGTATGTTTGAAGTATTATTATTTTTATGTCAATATTAAACTTTTGTCTTGAATCTTTCGGATCTGAATATTCATACCACAATTAAGAAGAATTACATTGAAATTATGCCAAGTAGCATTCTACATCAAAAATTCTGTTTTTATCATTTACCTACTCGAGGACGAGCAGGAATTAAGCTTGGGGATGCTGATACGTCTCCAACGTATCTCTCTTCCTCGCGCGTCTCGCGCATGGGGGCTGGGCAGGCGTGTGCGTGCGTCAGGTCCGCCCCGTGCCGCAAACACACTTCGCCATAGCCATGTTCCCCTAGAGCCTTGGCTTTTTCTATCCTCGCGAGACGCCCTCGAATGAGCTCGTGATTTACGCACCCTCTTAAAAGTCCATGCCCCACGGGCACGGCGACGCGGTGCACTAAGCCACGGTAGCCCATGCATGAGGAATCGCGCAAGGAAGAATGAGGCACCCGACAGGTTTTCTAACAATTCTGCAGCTTTATGATGTCTCCTGAGGCCGGCGGCCCCTGAGTCGGCAACAAAGGGGGCCTCACCAGATGCTGAAGGGCGCACCCTCGCGAGGTGGGAAACTACCGCGAGTGTATCAAGCTAAGTTACCCTACCGTGCCTACTCGGAACATGAACACCACATTATAACATCAGAACAATAAACATAGCATAGTAGCATAGGTACCATAGTTCATTACACGCCCTAGCAGGGCCCTCTACTTTTTTCAAATTGCAGGATAAAGGAAAGGTCAAACAAAAGCGGCCCGCGCGACCGTAGCAGCTCACGAGGCCTGGCTCCGGAGGCCTCCTGGGCTCAGCCCGAGCCTTCCTCCCACTTCACCGGAGCATGGCGACGAGACGATCTGCTGCCTCCTTCAAAGCAAGCCCGGCGATGTGCTGGCTGGTCATAGCCGTCGCTGTTGGACGAGCCGCGGCCATCGCCAAGGGCAAGCTCACCCTCAGCGTCGTCATGACCATCGTCAAGGCCAAGCTCATCGTCGCCACTGCCGTCTTCGGGGCAGCACCCTACGCGGCGGCCATCTTCCCCAAACACCCTCACGTAGAGGGTCGCAACGCCATCGTACTTGAAGTGGAGAGAGCACCTCCTGCCCAGGCCGTGCGTGCGGGCGAACGCCTGCCAGCCGCGGGTCAGGGCCATGTTGCTCGCGGCAGAGACCTCAACCGTGGCCCACGAGGCCTTACTGCAGCAGCCATCGGCCTGCAGCCAGAGGCCGTCAGGCCTCGTGGCCGGCAGCTCGCCGGCAAAAAAGTGCGGAAGCTGGAGCTAGGTGCCGGCTAGCCTCTCCGACCACACGACGAACTCCGGGAGCACCTCCGCCAAGTGGAAGCGCGACCGAGGAGGCCGGGAAACCATGGCGCACCTCCCATCGTCGCAGGGGCTGCCTCGCCCTTGGCGGCTCCCGCCACGGCCGCCCAGGGCGGCGCCTGCCCTCGAGGGAGTGCGCCTGCGCCCCCGAGGAACCACCGCAGGGGCCGCGACGTGCTTATGGGGGCAGCCTTGCCCTCTCTTGGGCGGAGGCGAGCTGGGTCCCTCCTTGGGGGCCTTCCCCTTTTCTGCGGCAGAGAACTTCCTCGTCGGCACCATGAGGACTACAGCAAGATGGCGAGGCGAGAAGGAAGAATAAGGAGCGGGTGGTGAGAAGACGGAGATGAGCAAGGGGGATCTGCCCCTCCCCTCATTTATATTTATAGCCAGAGGAAGGCCAACCGCCGGCCTCCACGATCATACGCAATGATGGTTTCTGCATGCAGCAGGGACTCGTCAAGTCGAACGGTTGCCGAGGCAGCATGGGGAAGCGGAGGTGCCCACGACCCATCAATCGCCACGCGTCAACCAAGGCCGCAGGCGGTTAGGGCCCGCGATGCTCCGCACTTGCCCTTTGGTTTAAATATCATCCTCCCATTGAAGTTAAAGTAGTAGAACCAATTAAAGTTGAAGAATAAACTATTACTTATAATGTTGATCCTATTGTTCCTATTACTTATATTGAGAAACCACCTTTCCCTGTTAGAATAAAGGAGCATGCTAAAGCTTCAGCTGTGGTTTGTAAGAGTTATACTAGAACACCTACACCCCCTGAACTAATTAAAGTTGATTCTAGTATTGATATGGTTAAAGATCTCTTGGTCCATAATATTGATGGGCATGTTATTTACTTCTATGATGAAGCTGCTAGAATTGCTAGACCCAATGATAAAGATAAACATAGACCTGTTGTTGGCAGGCATGTTGTTTCTGTTAAAATAGGAGATCATTGTTATCATGGTTTATGTGATTTGGGTGCTAGTGTGAGTGCTATTCCCTTTACTTTATATCAAGAAATTATGAATGATATTGCACCTGCTGAAATAGAAGATATTGATGTTACTATTAAGCTTGCTGATGTCGCTTGAAGCTACCTCGGTATTTCCCCAAAGAGGAAGGGATGATGCAACACAGCGGCGGTAGGTATTTCCCTCAGATATGAAACCAAGGTTATCGAACCAGTAGGAGAAACAAGAAACACAACGTAAACAGCCTCTACACACAAGTAACAAATCCTCGCAACCCTACGTGTTGAAGGGGTTGTCAATCCCTTCCGGGTACGGCGCCTCAAGATAGGAAAATGGACATGAGATGTAGTAGATTGATAGATCGAACGCCAAATAAAATAAATAATAATAAATTGCAGCAAGGTATTTTTGTATTTTTGGTTTAATAGATCTGAAAATAAATGCAAAGGAAAAGTAGACCGCAAAGGCAAATATATGAGAAAGAGACCCGGGGACCGTAGGTTTCACTAGTGGCTTCTCTCGAGAAAAATAGCAAACAATGGGCGAACAAATTACTATTGGGTAATTGATAGAACTTCGAATAATCATGACGATATCCAGGCAATGATCATTATATAGGCATCACGTCCAAGATTAGTAGACCGACTCCTACCTGCATCTACTACTATTACTCCACACATCGACCGCTATCCAACATGCATCTAGTGTATTAAGTTCATGGAGAAATGGAGTAATGCAATAAGAACGATGACATGATGTAGACAAGATCTATCTATGTAGAGACAGACCCCATCGTTTTATCCTTAGTAGCAATGATACATACGTGTCGGTTCCCCTTCTGTCACTGGGATCAAGCACCGTAAGATCGAACCCCACTACAAAGCACCTCTTCCCATTGCAAGATAAATAGATCAACTTGGCCAAACAAAACCCAAATATCGGAGAAGAAATATGAGGCTATAAGCAATCATGCATATAAGAGATCAAAGAAACTCAAATAACATTCATGGATATAAAAAGATAGATGTGATCATAAACTCAAAGTTCATCGATCCCAACAAACACACCGCAAAAAGAGTTACATCATATGGATCTCCAAGAGACCATTGTATTGAGAATTCAGCGAGAGAGAGGAAGCCATCTAGCTACTAACTACGGACCCGAAGGTCTACAAAGAACTACTCACGCATCATCGGAGAGGCACCAATGGAGGTGGTGAACCCCATCCGAGATGGTGTCTAGATTGGATCTGGTGGTTCTGGACTCTGCAGCGGCTGGATCAATATTTTGTCGACTCCCCTAGGGTTTTGGGGATATTGGGGTATTTATAGAGCAAAGAGGCGGTCCGGGGGGCACCCGAGGTGGGCACAACCCACCAGGGCGCGCCTGGGCCTCCTGGCGCGCCCTGGTTGGTTGTGCTCTCCTCGGAGCACCGCCCAGGTGCAGCCATGGCCCATTATGTTCCTTCTGGTCCAAAAAAAAATCTCCGTAAAGTTTCGTTGCGTTTGGACTCCGTTTAATATTGATTTCCTGCGATGTAAAAAACATGCAGAAAACAGCAACTCGCACTTGGCACTATGTCAATAGGTTAGTACCAAAAAATGATATAAAATGACTATAAAATGATTATAAAAATCCAGGATTGATAATATAACAGCATGGAACAATCAAAAATTATAGATACGTTGGAGATGTATCAACATCCCCAAGCTTAACTCCTACTCGTCCTTGAGTAGGGAAGTGATAAAAACAGAATTTTTGATGTGGAATGCTGCCTAACATGTCATATCATATTATTTATTTATAGCATGGACATTTGGAATTTTATGTGATTCAAAGCAATAGTCTAGTTTTGACATGATAATTTAAATACTCAAGCATATCAACAAGCAACCATGTCTTTCAAAATATCAACGCTAAAATAAGTTATCCCTAGCCCATCATGCTCAACCATTGATCCATTCATGAAACACACTCGCATATTAGCTACACCCAATACTCAAGTACGATCATATTGCCTCCTAGTTGGTGCTTTTATAAGAGAAGATGGAGTCTCAAATTCAAAAACAAAAAATGCATAAAGTAAAAGAAAGGCCCTTCGGAGAGGGAAGTAGGGATTTGTAGAGGTGGCAGAGCTCAAAGCGAAAAACTTAGAGATAAAAACATTTTGGGAGGTGTATCCATCCCACCAACGAAAACGACTTAAGAGTTCCCAACACTTTCCATGCTAGATATATCATAGGCGGTTCCCAAACAGAAAATAAAGTTTATTCCTTTTTCCACCATACTTTCACTTTCCATGGCTAGCCGTATCCACGGTTGCCCTCCATACCAACACTTTCCAAGGAATTTATTATTTGACAACATAAAGTAAATTCATTTTTCATATCTAGACTGGGCATCCCTAATATCTTTGCCTTACTCTCGTGCAATGACAAGTGAATAAACACTCATCGTGAGAATAACACATCTAGCATGGAAAATATTAGCCACCCCTCACCGCTTCGCGAGTGAAACGAACACACAAAAGAGAAGGTTATTTTGAAAATTAGAGATGGCACATGAAAATTTGCTTAGAACGGCAAAAGAATACCGCATATAGGTAGATATAGTGGACTCATGTGGCAAAACTGGTTTAAAGGATTTTGGATACTTGTGCAAAGTGAAGGCTAGTAAAAGATTGAGAAGCGACCAACCAAGAAACGGATAATCTCATAAGCAAGCATTAAGCATAATTAACACCGAATAATGCACCACAAGTAGGATATAATTTCATTGCATGACTATTGACTTTCGTGCTTGCATAGGGAATCACAAACCTTAACACCAATATTCTTACTAAAGCATAATTACTCATCAACATAACTCACCTATCACATCATCATATCTCAAAACTATTACTAAGAATCAAGTTTATTTTGTCCAATGATGTTCATGAAAGTTTTTATTATATCCTTCTTGGATATCTATCACTTTGGGACTAATTTTCATGTGTTTCTTTTCATAAGCTCAAACAAATATAAGTGAAGATCATGAGCATAATATTTCTTTCTTTCTCTCAAATTAATTTAAGTGAAGCAAGAGAGAATTTCTTGAAAATTTTACTAACTCTCAAATAAATCTAAGTGAAGCAAGAGAGCATTTCTTCAAAAATACTAAAGCACACCATGCTCAAAAAGATATAAGTGAGGCACTAGAGCAAGTCCATAACTCATACACATTTAAGTGAAGCAAAGAGAGCAAATTTAACAAGTCATGACATAATTTTGGCTCTCTCAAATAGGTGTGTCCAGCAAGGGATCAAGACTTAAAACACAAAATAAAATAAGCAAAAACTCATATCATACAAGACGCTCAAAGCAATACACATAGTATGTGACGAATAAAAATATAGCTTCGAGTAAAATACCGATGGTCGTTAGAAGAAAGAGGGGATGCCACTCGGGGGCATCCCCAAGCTTAGTTGGTTGATCATTTTTGGATAATAGCTTGGGATGCCAGGGCATCCCCAAGCTTAGGCTCTTCTACTCCTTATTCCTTCATCTATCGTAAGATAACCCAAAACATGAAACTTCAATCACACAAAACTCAACAAAACCTTCGCGAGATCCGTTAGTGTGAGAAAAATAAATCACTACTATAAGTGCTGTGTCAAACCAATTAATATTTTATTTTTGCATTATATCTACTGTATTCCAACTTTTCTATGGCAAAAACTCATCAAATAAAACCATAGAGCCATCAAAATAAGCACACAACGCAAAGAAAACAGAATCTGTCAAAACAGAATAGTCTGTAGAAATCTGATTTGTTCGAATTCTTCTAGAACTCCGAAAATTCTGAAAAATTCGGACGTCCTGAGAAATTTGTATATTAATATTCTGCAAAAAGAATTGGTATTTTATCACGCTCTGGTAAAAAATTAGAATTGTTTACGTGAGCGCAAAAGTTTTTGTTTTCAGAAAGATCAAACAACTATCACCCAAGAAGATCCTAAAGGCTTTACTTGGGACAAACACTAATTAAAACACAAAAAACACAATCATAACAGTAGCATAATTGTGCAAACACACAAGAACAGAAAGCAAAATGCAAAAATAAAATTTATTCATTGGGTTGTCTCCCAACAAGCGCTATAGTTTTACGCCCTTAGCTAGGCACAAAGCCAGGATCTAAGTTTTGTCATCTTTGGTTCGAGATCCATAAGATGCCCTCATGATTGATTCATAAGGTGGACTAATTCTTGTTCTAGGGAAGTGTTCCATACCCTTCCTCAAAAGAAATTGGAACTTAATATTGCCTTCTTTCATATCAATCACGACACCGATAGTGCGTAGAAACGGTCTACCAAGAATAATAGGACAAGACGGATTGCAATCAATATTAAGAAAAATAAAATCTATGGGCACATAATTCCTATTTGCAAGAATAAGAACATCATTAATTATCCCCATAGGCTTTTTAATAGTAGAATCCGCCAAGTGCAAATTTAAAGAACATTCTTCAAGATCGGTAAAACCAAGCACATCACATAAAGATTTTGGAATTGTAGAAACACTAGCACCCAAGTCACACAAAGCAAAAAATTCATAATTTTTAATCTTGACTTTGATAGTAGGTTCCCACTCATCATGCAATTTTCTAGGAATTAAAACTTCTAATTCCAATTTTTCTTCAAAAGCTTTCATCATAGCATCAACAATATGTTTAGTAAAAGCTTTATTTTGTTCATAAGCATGGGGTGAATTTATCATGGATTGCAACAAAGAAGTATAATCAATCAAAGAGTAACTATCATAATTAAGGTCTTTGTAATCCAAAAGAATGGGCACATCACTAGCTAAAGTTTTGACCTCTTCAAACCCACTTTCATCAATTTTCTCAATAAGATTTTCACCCTCCGAAATATTGGGACGCCTTCTACCTAAAGTTGACTATTCTCCAGTCCCTTTTTCATCAATCTTAACTTTACTAAACAAGAATCAATAGAAGAAACACCAATCATTTTAAGATCTTCATCACATCTGTGAAAGAAATCACTAGAAAACGCTTTTTCTAAAAATTCTCTTTTAGCTCTAAGCTTAGCGGTTCTTTACTTACTTTCATCCATAGAAACATAAAGAGCTTTAATTGATTCATCTACTTTAGGCACAAAAAATTTCATCTTGAGATTTTCCACATCATGAGCAATTATATCAACACTTCTAGACAAATCATCAATCTTACTCAACTTTTCTTCTATGGGAGTGTTGAAAACTTTTTGCATGTTGATAAATTCTTTAATATTGTTCTCAAGATCAGAGGTGTTCCTATTATTATTATAAGATTGATTTCCATAGGAATTACCATAATTATTAGAGGAATTACTAGGAAAAGGCCTAGGATTAAAATTACCTTTATAAGCATTCTTATTGAAATTATTTCGAGAGATAAAATTCACATCTATGGCATCACTATTTTGCTCAATCAAGGTAGACAAAGGCATATCATTAAAGTCAATAGGAGCACTTTTACTAGCAACCAATTTCATAAGAGCATCAACTTTTTCACTCAAAGAAGAAATTTCTTCAACCGAATTAACTTTTTTTGCTAGTAGGAGCCCTTTCGGCATGCCATTGTGAATAATTTGCCATGATATTATCAAGCAATTTGGAGGCTTCACCCAAAGTAATTTCCATAAAAGTACCACCTGCGGCGGAATCTAAAAGATTACGAGAAACAAAATTCAAACCCGCATAATTTTTTGTATGGTCATCCAAAGATTTAACCCATGAGTTGGGAAATTCCTTAGCATCATTTTGATCCTTTCCCAAGATTGTGCAACATGATCATGTTCAAGTTGCTTGAAATTCATGATCTGGGTTCTAAGGCAAATAATTTTTGCGGGCGGAAAATACTTAGTGATAAAAGCATGTTTGCATTTATTCCAAGAATCGATACTATTGCGAGGCAAAGAAGAGAACCAATTTTTTGCAGAATCACGCAAAGAAAATGGAAATAATTTCATCTTCACCACATCATTGTCCGCATCCTTTTTCATTTTCATATCGCATAATTCCACGAAGGTATTAAGATGGGAAGCGACATCCTCACTAGGAGTACCGGAAAATTGATATTTCATAACAAGATTCAGCAAAGCAGTATTAATATCACAAGACACCACACTAGTGGCGGGGGGAGAAATCGGAGTGCCAATAAAATCATTGTTGTTGGTATTTGAGAAATCACATAACTTGGTGTTTCTTGAGTCATGACGACCACACAACAAGATTGCACTAAAAAATAGATCCGCCAAGAAAACGGCGAACGGAAAAAAGAGGGGCGAATAAAACGGCAAATTTTTGTGAAGTGGGGGGGGGGAGGAAAATGAGAGGCAAATGACAAATAATGTAAATTGCGAGGGGATGAGATTTGTGATTAGGAACCTGGTATATGTTGAAGATCCTCCCCGGCAACAGCGCCAGAAATTCCTTTCGATGTCGCTTGAAGCTACGTCGGTATTTCCCCAAAGAGGAAGGGATGATGCAGCACAACGGCGATAGGTATTTCCCTCTGATATGAAACCAAGGTTATCGAACCAGTAGGAGAGCCAAGCAACACAACGTAAACATCCCCTGCACACAGATAACAAATCCTCGCAACCCGACGTGTTAAAGGGGTTGTCAATCCCTTCTGGGTCCGGCGCCTCAAGATAGGCAAACGGACGTGAGATAAAATTGTAGTAGATTGATAGATCGAACGCCAAATAAAATAAATAAGAATAAATTGCAGCAAGGTATTTTTGTATTTTTGGTTTAATAGATCTGAAAATAAATGCAAAGGAAAAGTAGATCGCAAAGGCAAATATATGAGAAAGAGACCCGGGGCCCGTTGGTTTCACTAGTGGCTTCTCTCGAGAAAAATAGCAAATGGTGGGTGAACAAATTACTCTTGGGCAATTGATAGAACTTCAAATAATCATGATGATATCCAGGCAATGATCATTATATAGGCATCACGTCCAAGATTAGTAGACCGACTCCTGCCTGCATCTACTACTATTACTCCACACATTGACCGCTATCCAGCATGCATCTAGTGTATTAAGTTCATGGAGAAACAGAGTAATGCAATAAGAATGGTGACATGATGTAGACAAGATCTATCTATTAGAGACAGACCCCATCATTTTATCCTTAGTAGCAACGATACATATGTGTCGGTTCCCCTTCTATCACTGGGATCAAGCACCGTAAGATCGAACCCACTACAAAGCACCTCTTCCCATTGCAAGATAAATAGATCAAGTTGGCCAAACAAAACCCAAATATCGGAGAAGAAATACGAGGCTATAAGCAATCATGCATATGCGAGATCAAAGAAACTCAAATAACTTTCATGGATATAAAAAGATAGATTTGATCATAAACTCAAGGTTCATCGATCCCAACAAACACACCGCAAAAGAAGTTACATCATATGGATCTCCAAGAGACCATTGTATTGAGAATTCAGCGTGAGAGAGAGGAAGCCATCTAGCTACTAACCACGGACCCGAAGGTCTACAAAGAACTACTCACGCATCATCGGAGAGGCACCAATGGAGGTGGTGAACCCCATCCGAGATGGTGTCTAGATTGGATCTGGTGGTTCTGGACTCTGTGGCGGCTGGATCAATATTTCGTCGACTCCCCTAGGGTTTTGGGAATATTGGGGTATTTATAGAGCAAAGAGGCGGTCCGGGGGGCACCCGAGGTGGGCACAACCCACCAGGGCGCGCCTGGGCCTCCTGGCGCGCCCTGGTGGGTTGTGCTCTCCTCGGAGCACCCCCCAGGCGCAGCCAGGGCTCATTATGTTCCTTCTGGTCAAAAAAAATCTCCATAAAGTTTCGTTGCGTTTGGACTCCGTTTGATATTGATTTCCTGCGATGTAAAAAACATGCAAACAACAGCAACTGGCACTTGGCACCATGTCAATAGGTTAGTACCAAAAAATGATATAAAGTGACTATAAGATGATTATAAAACATCCAAGATTGAGAATATAACAGCATGGAACAACCAAAAATTATAGATATGTTGGAGACGTATCACTTGCTAATAGAGATACTATATCACCAATTGGGATTGTTAGAGATGTGGAAGTCTTGTGTGGGAAAAATAAAATTCCCTACTGATTTTCTAGTTCTTTGTTCCCCACAAGATGATTTTTGTCCCATTATTTGACCTTTAAGTCCGCCTATGTTGTCTCAACATAGCCGGTCCCAAGCCCGAGTAAAGGAGGAGGGTTGTGATAGGCTTGGCGAGCCAATGTAAAAACTCAGCCACTCTTATGGAGATGAAACCCAAAATATTTTCGTTGGGGCGTAACCCTCTCAACGACGCGCCACATCGAAACTCGGGTGTGGTGGAAAATGGGAAAGGGCCGGGCCGTCACCCCCAGGTGGTGCTCCGTATCTTGATCTAGATACGGTGGCAAGTGAGCGAGGGTCGGGTCGTCGCGTCCTTAGTGGCGCGCTACATCAGCGCCCGGATGTAGTGGAAAATGAGCAAGGGTCTTTGCATTTGACTCGACGAGTATGAAGGGTAAGGAAGCTAGCCAAGCCTAGGAGGATTCGCTTAGGTAGCTAGAACGTAGGGTGTCTGACAGGGAAGCTTCGGGAGCTAGTTGATGCAGCGGTGAGGAGAGGTGTTGATATACTTTGCGTCCAAGAAACAAAATGGAGAGGACAGAAGGCGAAGGAGGCGGAGGATACCGGCTTCAAGCTGTGGTACACGGGGACGACTGCAAACAGAAATGGCGTAGGCATCTTGATCAACAAGAGCCTCAAGTATGGAGTGGTAGACGTCAAGAGACGTCAAACAGTAATGCTCCATGGTATGTAGATTATGCTAGTTGCTAAATTTATTCCACCTAGTTTCACATACCAGCAAAAGATTTTTTTTCTATGATTTAAGTCATTACTTTTGGGATGACCCACAACTTTATAAAGGAGTAGATGGTGTTATTAGACTTTGTGTACCAGAGCATGAACAGGAACAAATCTTACGCAAGTGTCACTCAGAGGCCTACGGAGGACATCATGCTGGAGATAGAACTGCACACAAGGTATTACAATCTGGTTTTTATTGGCCTACTCTCTTCAAAGATGCTCGTAAGTATGTATTGTCTTGTGATGAATGCCATAGAATTGGTAATATTAGTAGACGTCAGGAAATGCCTATGAATTATTCACTTGTTATTGAACCATTTGATGTTTGGGGCTTTGATTATGTGGGACCTTTTCCTTCTTCTAATGGGTATACACATATTTTGGTTGCTGTTGATTATGTTACTAAGTGGGTAGAAGCTATTCCAACTAGTAGTGTTGATCATAGCACCTCCATTAAAATGCTCAAAGAAGTTATTTTCCCGAGGTTTGAAGTCCCTAGATATTTAATGTCTGATGGTCGTTCACACTTTATTCATGGTGCTTTCCGTAAATTTCTTGCTAAATATGATGTCAACCATAGAATTGTATCTCCTTATCATCCTCAGTCTAGTGGTCAAGTGGAATTGAGTAACCGAGAAATAAAGTTGATCTTGCAAAAGACTGTTAATAGATCTAGAAAGAATTGGTCTAAGAAACTTGATGATGCATTATGGGCTTATAGAACTGCTTATAAAAACCCTATGGGTATGTCTCCATATAAAATGGTTTATGGAAAAGCATGTCACTTACCTCTTGAACTAGAACATAAAGCTTATTGGGCAATTATAGAGCTCAACTATGATTTCAAACTTGCCGGTGAAAAGAGGTTATTTGACATTAGCTCACTTGATGAATGGAGAACCCAAGCCTATGAGAATGGTAAGTTGTTTAAAGATAAAGTTAAAAGATGGCATGACAAAAGGATACAAAAGCGTGAATTTAATGTCGGTGACCTTGTCTTGCTATACAACTCTCGTTTAAATTTTCTTTGCAGGAAAGCTTCTCTCTAAATGGGAAGGTCCTTATATTACCGAGGAGGTTTACCGTTCCGGTGCCATCAAAATCAACAACGCCGAAGGCACCAACCCGAAGGTGGTAAACGGGCAAAGAATCAAACACTACATCTCAGGTACTCCCATAAATGTTGAGACCAATATTATTAATACCATAACACTGGAGGAGTACATAAGGGAAACCTACTAGAACGTTCTAGACTCCGAAAATGAATAGATCTGGAAAATATGTCGTCTCAAGATTCGGAGGGAGAGAGCTATGTCGTTGATTTCATTGCCAACCCAAAGGTTTATGGGGAGGTGGAGCATTATGGCTGGACTACAGAGGCGGAGGAATACTCCGACATGGGAGAGAACAATGGATGATAGTTCTGACGAAGATGAAGATCCACTACCTCAACCCGGCGATATCCATGTGGAATTCAAGAAGTCAAGCCTTCCTAAGGTCCAATCTATCCCACCATGTTTTTTGTAGGACAACAAGGCGGCCTTCTGCAAAAAGATAATGAGACTCGAGCTTGAGAATGAGGATCCGAGGGAGGAAAATTTAGGCTTAGACGCAAGCTGGAGAAGAAGAATGCAACAACTCCATCATCACCACCTCCGAAGAAAGAGACCTAAATACTTGGGTATAGGCACTCCCCTTGGCAAATACCAAGCTTGGGGGGTGCCCCGGTATCGTATCACCATCACATCTTTACCTTTATTATTTTTCTTAGTTCAATCCTTTTGGTTATATCTCGGTTTAGTAGAATAAATATTTAGTATGATCTAGCTTTGAGTTTTGCTCTATGTTTCCTCTATGTAATCGAGTCTGAGAGTTATATAATAAAGATTAGTTTTGAGTTGAGGGTTTTGGTTTCTTGCTATGATCATGATAAAAAGAAATAGAGAATTAAAGAAATAAAAAGGTTGTATAATGATCTTATGGGAAGTGATGACTTCACATATCAGAAGTATCTCGCATGAAACTTGTTGTTAGTTGACAAACATAGTTTTGGTCATTGTTGCGATTAATAGGAAGTAATAAAGAAAGAGAGGTCTCACACATAAATATACTATCTTGGACATATTTTGTGATTGTGAGCACTCATTAAAATATTATATGCTAAAAGGTTGATGTTGGACAAGGAAGACAACCTAATGGGTTATGTTTCTTTATATCCGAATAGAAGCTATATTGTCATGGATCCTCCAACATGTTGAGTTTGCTTCTCACCCTTTGCTAGCCAAATCTTTTGCACCAAGTAGAGATACTACTTGTGCATACAAACATCCCTCAACCCAATTTTTCCATGAGAGTCCACCATACCTACCTATGGATTGAGTAAGATCCTTCAAGTAAGTTGTCATCAGTGCAAGCAATAAAAATTTCTCTCTAAATATGTATAATCTATTAGTGTGGGGAAAATAAGCTTTATACGAACTTGTGATATAGAAGAAATAAAAGCGAAAGACTGCATAATAAAGTTCTTTATCACAAGCGGCAATATAAAGTGATGTTTTTTCACATTAAGATTTTGTCATCCAACCATAAAAGCGCATGACAACCTCTGCTTCCCTCTGCGAAGGGCCTATCTTTTACTTTTATCTTCTACGCTTATACACGAGTCATGGTGATCACCACCTATTCCTTTTTACACTTTTTCTTTTTGGCAAGCACTATATGTTGGCCGGAGATCCACACATATATATATATATATATCCACTCGGATGTAGATATTCATAAACTATTATTGTTGACATTACCCCTGAGGTAAAAGGTTGGGAGGCGAAACCATAAGCCCCTATCTTTCTCTGTGTCCGATTGAAACTTTGATCTCATGAGTATCGCGTGAGTGTTAGCAATTATGAAAGACTAAATGATGGTTGAGTATGTGAACTTGCTGAAAAGCTCTTATATTGACTCTTTCCTATGTTATGATAAATTGCAATTGCTCCAATGACTGAAATAATAGGTTGTTAGCTTTCAATAAAGTTCTTGTTTCATACTTTGCCTTATGAATGAATTGTTACTTTGACATAAGAAATTATATGACAAATTATGTTGATGTTCTAAAGATGATCACGATACCTTCATGCCCGTATTTTATTTTATCGACACCTCTATCTCTAAACATGTGGACATGATTATCGATTTTGGTTTCCGCTTGAGAACAAGCGAGGTCTAAGCTTGGGGGAGTTGCTACGTCCATTTTGCATCATGCTTTTATATTGATATTTATTACATTATGGGATGTTATTACACATTATGGTACAATACTTATGCCATTTCTCTCTTATTTTACAAGGTTTACATGAAGAGGGAGAATGCCGACAGCTGGAATTCTGGACCGAAAGGGAGTGAATCTGAGAGAGCTATTATGCACAACTCCAAAAGTCCTAAAAATTTATGAAGAATTATTTTGGAATATATAAAAAAAATATTTGGCGAAGAAAATACCAGAGGGGACCCACCAGGAGGCCACAAGCCTGGGGGCGCGCGCCCTACCCCCTAGGTGTGCCCCTGTGGCTTGTGGGCCCCCTGGCAAGCCTCCGGTTCCCATCTTCTCCTATATGGAGGGTTTTTACCTGAAAAAAAAAATCAAGAGAGAGCTTTCGGGACGAAGCGCCGCCGTCTCGAGGCGGAACTTGGGCAGAACCAATCTAAGGCTCCGGCGGAGCTGTTTTGCCGGGGAAACTTCCCTCCCGGAGAGGGAAATCAAAGCCATCATCATCACCAATGATCCTCTCATCGAGAGGGGTCAATCTCCATCAACATCTTCACCAGCACAATCTTATCTCAAACCCTAGTTCATCTCTTGTATCTGATCTTTGTCTTAAAACCTGAGATTGGTACATGTGGGTTGCTAGTAGTGCTGATTACTCCTTGCAGTTGGTGCTAGTTGGTTTATTCGGTGGAAGATCATATGTTCAG
Organism: Aegilops tauschii subsp. strangulata; assembly: GCF_002575655.3. Lineage (NCBI taxonomy): Eukaryota > Viridiplantae > Streptophyta > Magnoliopsida > Poales > Poaceae > Aegilops > Aegilops tauschii. Next base: position 263,727,621 of record NC_053035.3, read on the forward strand.
ATCCTTAATGATATTTATTACTTCTCTGATTATGAACATGAATATGCTTTGTGAGTAGTTACGTTTGTTCCTGAGGACATGAGAGAAGTCTTGTTATAAGTAATCATGTGAATTTGGTATTTGTTTGATATTTTGATGAGATGTATGTTGTCTTCCCTGTAGTGGTGTTATGTGAATGTCGAGTACATGACACTTCACCATTGTTTGGGCCTAGGGGAAGGTATTGGGAAGTAATAAGTAGATGATGGGTTGCTAGAGTGATAGAAGCTTAAACCCTAGTTTATGCGTTGCTTCATAAGGGGCTGATTTGGATCCATATGTTTCATGCTATGGTTAGATTTATCTTAATTCTTCTTTCACAGTTGCGGATGCTTGCGAGAGTGGTTAATCATAAGTGGGAGGCTTGTCCAAGTAAGGACAACACCCAAGCACCGGTCCACCCACATATCAAATTATCAAACTAACGAACACGAATCATATCAGCACGATGAAAACTAACTTGACAATAATTCCCATGTGTCCTCGGGAGCGCTTTGCTTTATATAAGAGTTCGTCCAGGCTTGTCCTTTGCTACAAAAAGGATTGGGACACCTTGCTGCATGTTAGTTACACTTGTTACTTGTTACCCGTTACGAATTATCTTATCACAAAACTATTTGGTACTGACAATTTCAGTGCTTGCAGAGAATACCTTGCTGAAAATCGCTTGTCGTTTCCTTCTGCTCCTCGTTGGGTTCGACACTATTACTTATCAAAAGGAATACGATAGATCCCCTATACTTGTGGGTCATCACTCCCTTCTTAGGGACACAATGAACAAGACTTACCCATTTACTATCAACTATGGGATAGATTATACCTGCTTCTAGAAATGTATTTCAGTTCTTACCACTTCCTTCATCTTAGGATTCAATTGTCATTGGTGATCAACAACGGGTTTAGCATTTGGTTCCATATTGATCTTGTGGTGACAAAGAGTGGGACTAATTCCCTTAAGATCATCAAGAGTATATCCAATAGCAGCTCGGTGCTTCCTCAGAATTTTTAATAATCTTTCTTCTTCATGTTTTGAAAGGTTAGCACTAATAACAACAAGATATATTTTTTCTCATCAAGATAAGCATATTTCAAAGTGTCAGGAAATTGCTTTGATTCAAACACAGGATCACCTTTAGGTGGAGGAGGACCTCCTAGAGATTCAGTAGGCAAATTGTGTTTAAGGTTAGGTTGTTGTTCAAGGAAGATTCTATCTATTTCATTTCTTTCACGCAAGTGCATATCATTTTCATGGTCTAGCAAATATTGTTCCAAAGGGTCAGTGGGTGGTACGGTAATAGAAGCAAGACCAATTATTTCATCTTTACTATGCAATTATTCATTACGCGGTTGTCTACTAAACTTGGAGAAATTAAACTCACGAGGCACATCACCAAAACTAACACCGCCAGTTTGTTTTTCACAATCTATCTTAGCATTGACGATGTTCAAGAAAGGTCTTCCAAAGATAATGGGACAAAAATCATCTTATGGGGAACCAAGAACTAGAAAATCAGTAGGATATTTTATTTTCCCACACAAGACTTCAACATCTCTAACTATCCCAAGTGGTGTGATGGTGTCTCGGTTTGCAAGTTTAATAGTAACATCAATGTCTTCTATTTCAGCGGGTGCTAAATCATTCATAATTTCTTGATATAAAGTAAAATGAATATCACTAAGGATGGCAATGGGTAGGGTATGGGCAGGGTAGAGCAATACCATACCCATACCCGTATAGTGAGTAGGTACAAAATTATACCCATACCCGTACCCATGGGTATGAAATTGTACCCATACCCATGCCCGACGGGTACCCATACCCATTGGGTACCCAACGGGTGGAACAAATAGTACACAGGTTGTTCACAATTTTACGCTCATTGATAGCACATTTGACAAAAAAATTATCTCAGCTAAATAATAGGTGGATAAGTAAATGACCAATATCAAAATTTAGAAACCATAACATACTCTTAAGTCAATAGGAGTAGACGAGTCACATGACAAATTAATGACTAATTGATGACAAATTAACATTCATTCACAAACGGGAAGGGTAAGGGTATACCCGCGGGTACAAGGCTATACCCGTACCCTATCCATGACTTAACGGGTAGGGTATGGGTATTGCCCATGGGTATAAAAGTGTGCCCATACCCTGCCCATGTGGGTACGGTACCCGCGGGTACCCGTACCCATGGGTAAAATTGCCATCCTTAAATATCACTCACACTAGCACCTAAATCACATAAGCCATGATAGCAATGATCTCCAATTTTACTGAGACAACATGCATGCCAACAACTGGTCTATGTTTATCTTTTCATCGGGTTTGGCAATTCTAGCAGCTTCACCAACGAAATAAATAACATGCCCATAAATATTATCGACCAAGAGATCTTTCACCATAGCAACACTAGGTTACACTTTGATTTGTTCATAAGGTTTAGGTGCCTTAATATCACTTTTGCGAACTACAGTTAATACCTTAGCATGTTCCTTTATCCTAACAGGGAAAGGTGGTTTTTCGATATAAGCAGTAGGCACAACTGGATCAACATTGTATATGATAGTTTCCTTTTTAGCTTTCACCGGTTCTTTAATTTCTTCTTTAATAAGGGGATGCTATTTAAACCACTTCTCCTTAGGGATATCAACATGAGTAGCAAATGATTCAAAGAAAGAGGCCACTATCTCAGAGTCAAGTCCATATTTAGTGCTAAACTTGTGAAAAACATCGGTACTCCTAAAAGATTTAACACAATCAAACTCAAGCTTAATACCTGAATCTTTACCTTCCTCGAGTTCCCAATCTTCAAAGTTACGTTTAATTCTTTCCAAAAGATCCCACTTGAATTCAATAGTTTTCTTCATAAAAGAACCAGTACAAGAAGTATCGAGCATGGATCGATTATCATGAGAAAGCTGAGCATAAAAATTCTAAATAATAATTTCTCTTGAGAGCTCATGATTGGGACATGAATGTAACATTGACTTAAGCCTCCCCAAGCTAGAGCGATACTTTCTCCTTCGCGAGGCCAAAAATTATATATATAATTCCGATCACGATGAACTAGATGCATATGATAATTTTTTTGGCGAAATTCCAATTTCAATCGATTCCAGTTCCAAGATCCAAATTTCATCGCATAGCCTATACCATGTCAATGCTTTTCCCTTAAAAGATAAAGGGAAAACCTTCTTCTTAGCTTCATCTCTGGGTAAACCTGGAAGCTTAAACAATCCACAAATTTTATCCACATATGTCAAGTGCGTATCAGGATGTTCAGTTCCGTCTCCTGCATAAGGATTAGCTAGCAGTTGTTCTATCATACCCGAAGGAATTTCATAACCAATATTTTTAGTAGGTGCATTAGGTTGAGGGGTAACTGATTGTTCTTCCGGTCGAGGTGGAGATTTCTACTTCTTGAGATTGTGTTGATTTTTCCCTTGAAGAGGAAAGGGTGATGCAGCAAAGTAGAGATAAGTATTTCCCTCAATTAAGAACCAAGGTATCAATCAAGTAGGAGGCACAAGCAAGTCTCCAATATATGCACCTGCACAAACTAACGAACACTTGCGCACAACGCGAAAAAGGATTTGTCAATCCCTTCACGGTCACGAACAAGAGTGAGATCTAATAGAGATAGGTATAAAAGATAAATAAAAGAGAAGTAAATAGAAATAAATTGCAGCAAGGTATTTTTGGGTTTATAGATCCGAAAATATATAATGGAAAATAGACCCGGGGGCCATAGGTTTCACTAGAGGCTTCTCTCTTGAAAGAAAACATACAGTAGGTAAACAAATTATTGTTGAGCAATTGATAGAAAATCGCATAGTTATGATGATATCTAAGGCAATGATAATGAATATAGGCATCACGTCCGTGACAAGTAGACCGACTCCTGCCTACATCTACTATTATTACTCCACACATCGACCACTATCCAGCACACATCTAGAGTATTAAGTTCATAAGAACGGAGTAACGCTTTAAGTAAGATACATGATGTAGAGGGATAAACTCAAGCAATATGACATAAACCCCATATTTTTATCCTGGATGGCAACAATACAATACGTGCCTTGCTACCCCTTCTGTCACTGGGTGAGGACACCGCAAGATTGAACCCAAAACTAAGCACCTCTCCCATTGCAAGAAAAACCAATCTGATAGTTCAAAGAGAAATACAAAGATATCTTAATCATGCATAAAAGGGTTCAGAGAAGACTAAAAATATATTCATAAATAATATGATCATAAATCCACAATTCATCAGATCTCAACAAACACCGCAAAAGAGAATTACATCAGATAGAACTGCAAGAACATCGAGGAGAACATTGTATTGAAGATCAAAGAGAGAGAAGAAGCCATCTAGCTACTAGCTATGGACCCATAGGTCTATGGCAAACTACTCATGCTTCATTGGAAGGGCAACAAGGTTGATGTAGAGGCCCTCCATGATCGAATGCCCCTTCGGCAGAGTGCCGGAAAAGGCCCAAAGATGGGAGCTCACGAGAATAGAAGCTTGCAGCAGCAAAAAAGTATTTTGGTGGACACTTTTGATGTTTGGGGAATATTTGAGAATATATAGAGCTAGAATTAGGGTTAGGGGACTCCCGAGGGGCCCACAAGCCAGGGGGCACCCCCCTGGGGCGCGCCGTAGAGGCTTGTGGCCTCCTTAGGACTCTTCTGGCCCTCTCTCCAAGCCTCATAGGTGTCTTCTGGTCCAAGAAAAATCATCATAAAGTTTTATTCCATTTAGATTCCATTTGATATTCCTTTTCTGTAGAAGTCAAAACAAGGAAAAAGTAGAAACTGGCACTGGGCTCTAGGTTAATAGGTTAGTCCCAAAAAAATATAAAATAGCATATTAATGCATATAAAACATCCAAAACAGATAATATAATAGCGTGGAACAATAAAGAATTATAGATACATTGGAGACGTATCAAAGATACCCCAAACAAACCCCTCAAAGGATGGTTTCCCATAGTAGCAAGTGACAATAAATTTTAGCACGTAATATAAATTTTTCCTTACCGATTCCCACTTACCAAGAGCGCTTCACTCCCCGGCAACGACACCTGAAAAGAGTCTTGATGACCCACAAGTATAGGGGATCAATCATAGTCCTTTCTATAAGTAAGAGTGTCAAACCCAACGAGGAGTAGAAGGAGATGACAAGTGGTTTTCAGCAAGGTAATTTTTGCAAGAACTGAAATTGTCAGTAACAGGTAGTTTGATAGCAAGATAATTTGTAACAAGCAAGTAACGGTAATGGTAAATAAAGCGCAGTAAGGTAGCCCAATCCTTTTGTGGCAAAGGACATGCCAAAATGGTCTCTTGTAATAAGCAAAGCGTTCTTGAGGGCACACGGGAATTTCATTTAGTCATTTTCATCGTGTTGGTTTGACTCGTGTTCGCTACTTTGCTAATTTGATATGTGGGTGGACCGGTGCATGGGTGCTGTTCTTACTTGAACAAACCTCACACTTATGGTTAACCCCCTCACAAGCATCCGCAACTATGAGAAAAGTATTAAGACAAAAATCTAACCATAACATTAAACATATGGATCCAAATCACTCCCTTACGAAGTAGCGCATAAACTAGGGTTTAAGCTTCTGTCACTCAGCAACCCATCATCTAATAACTACTCCACAATGCATTTCCTTAGGCCCAAATATGGTGAAGTGCCATGTAGTCGACGTTCACATGACACCACTAAGAGAATCACAACATACATATCATCAAAATATCGAACACATATCAAATTCACATGATTACTTGCAACATGATTTCTCCCGTGACCTCAAGAACAAAGGTAACTCCTCACAAATGATATTCATGCTCATGATCAGAGGGGTATTAAATAGCATAATGGATCTGAACATATGATCTTCCACCAAATAAACCATATAGTAATCAACTACAAGATGTAATCAACACCACCAGTCACCCACATGCACCAATCTGAGGTTCCGGTACAAAGATTAAACACAAGAGATGAACTAGGGTTTGAGATGAGATGGTGCTGTTGAAGATGTTGATGGAGATTGGCCTCCCAAAGATGAGAGGGTTGTTGGTGACGACGATGACTTTGATTTCCCCCTCCGGGAGGGAAGTTCCCCCAACGGAATCACTCCGCCGGAGGGCAAAACTGCTCCTGCCCAAGTTCCGCCTCGAGACGGCGACGTCCTGTCCCGAAAGTCCTCTCTTGATTTTTTTCTAGGTCAAAAGACCTTAAGTACTAGAAGATGGACACCGGAGGTGGGCCGGGCTTGCCACAATCCACCAGGGCACGCCTGGGGGGCCTGGCGCGCCCTGGTGTCTTGTGGTCACCAGGTGGCCCCCTCCGGTAGTTATTTGCTACAGTATTTTTTTATATATTCCAAAATAAATCTCCGTAAATTTTCAGCTCAGTTGGAGATGTGCAGAAATAGGTATCTCGGACGTAGCTTTTTCAGGTCCAGAATTCCAGCTGCCGGCATTCTCCCTGTTTGTACAAACCTAGCATATTATGAGAGAAAAGGCATTAGAATTACTCCATAAAGCATTATTATGCATAAAACACTATAAATAACAGTAGGAAATCATGATGCAAAATGGACGTATCAAGGAATCATCGCGTTTTACGATACGGAGCCGCCGCCACCTCCTGTTCTTCATCGGGAGGGATGGTCTGTAGTCCGTTCGGGGCTCTAGAGGGTGGAGATCATCGTCGTTGTCATCATCAACCCTTCTCCATCAACAATTCCATGATGCTCACCACCGGGAGTGAGTAATTACTTCGTAGGCTTGCTGGACTGTGACGGAGTTGGAAGAGATTTATCATGTAGTGGAGTCAATTTGTTAGGACTTGATCCCTAGTATCCACTATGTTCTGAGATTGATGTTGATATGACTTTGCTATGCTTAATGCTTGTCACTAGGGCCCGAGTGCCATGATTTCAGATCCGAACCCTTTATGTTTTCATGAATATATTTGAGTTCTTGATCCTATCTTGCAAGTTGTATGCACCTATTAAGTGTTATGATCCGTAGACCCCAAAGTGATAATAGTTGGGATTCACTCCGGTGATGACCGTAGTATGAGGAGTTCATGTATTTACTAAGTGCTAATGCTTTGTTCCGGTTCTCTATTAATAGGAGGCCTTAATATCCCTTAGATTTCCTTATGGACTTCGCTGCCATGGGAGGGTAGGACAAAAGATGTCATGCAAGTTCTTATTATAAGCACGTATGACTATATACAGAATACATGCCTACATAGAATTGATGAATTAGAGCTATTTGTGTCTCGCTCTAGGTTATAAATGTTATATAATGAATATCATCCAACACAATCCATCGATGATGCAATGCCTACGCTTTTCTCATATTGATCTTTGCTAAGTTACTTTCGTTGTTGCTGATGTTACAATCACTATAAAACTGCTATTGTTATTGTTGCTACTGTTATCTCTACTATCAAAACTATCAAACTACTGTGCAACTAAACACTTTGTTGTAGATATTTAGTTCTCCAGGTGTGGATGAATTGGCAACTCAACTGATAATACTCATAACAATTCTTTGGCTCCCCTTGTGTCGAATCAATGAATGGGTGAAATGCTACTCTCGAAGGCTGTCGTGATCCCCCATACTTGTGGGTTATCAGTACTCTGCCGGAGGGGGAATCAATAATGGAGGGCTTCTACATCATCCTTGCTACCTTACGATGATGCATGAGTAGTTTACCACATACCTACAGGTCCATAGCTAGTAGCTAGATGGCTTCTTCTCTCTCTTTGGTCTTCAATACAATGTTCTCCTTGATCTTCTTGAAGTTCTCCGATGTAGTCTTCTTTTGCGGTGTGCTTGTTGATAGCTTTGTATTTATCTCCGATCTATCCGTTTGGTTTGGCCAACTAGATTGATTTATCTCCAGTGGGAGAGGTGCTTTGTAGGGTTCAATCTCGCAATGTTCTCACCCAGTGACAGAAGGGGTAGTGAGGCACATATTGTATTGTTGCTATTAAGGCTAAAACGATGGAGTTTAATCATATTGCTTGAGTTTACTTTGTCTACATCATGTCATCTTGGTTAAGGCGTTACTCTGTTTGTCATGAACTTAATACCATAGATGCATGGTGGATAGCGGTCGATTGGTGGAGTAATATTAGTAGATGCAGGCAGGAGTCGGTCTACTTGTCACGAATGTGGTGCATATATACATGATTGATACGTCTCTGTCGTATCTATAATTGTCGATTGTTTCATGCCAATATTCTACAACTTTCATATACGTGTGGAAATATTTTATATTGTTTTTGGGACTAACATATTGATCTAGTGCCCAGTGCCAATTCCTGTTTGTTGCATGTTTTTTGTTTCGCAGAATACCCATATCAAACAAAGTCCAAACACGATAAACATTTCTGCAGAATTATTTTGGAATATATGTCACTTTTGGGAAGTGGAATCAACGCGAGACGATGCCTGAGGGGCCCACAAGCCCAAGAGGCGCGCCCCCTACCCAGGGCGCGATTGGCAAGCTTGTGGGGCCCTTGTAAGGCGGTTGGTGCCCTTCTTCGGCCGCAAGAAATCTAATATCTGGGTAAAAATTGTGTTAAAATTTCAGCCCAATCGGAGTGAATGATCTCCGGAAATTTAAGAAACGGTGAAAGGCCAGAAAACAGAACGTAGAAACACACAGAGAGAGAGATCCAATCTCGGAGGGGCTCTCGCCCCTCCGCCGCCATGGAGGCCAAGGACTAGAGGGAAACCCTCCTCCCATCTAGGGGGGAGGCCAAGGAAGAAGAATAAGGAGGGGGGCTCTCCCCCTCTCTCCCGATGGTGCCGGAACACCGCCGGGGCCATCATCGTGACGGTGATCTACACCAACAACTTCACCGCCTTCATCACCAACTCTCCCTCCCTCTATGCAGCGGTGTAACACCTCTTCTCCCTGTTGTAGTCTCTACTTAAACATGGTTCTCAACGCTATATATTATTTCCCAATGATGTATGTATGATGTTTGAGTAGATCCGTTTTGTCCTATGGGTTGATTGGTGATCATGATTGGTTTGAGTTGTATATTTTATTATTGAAGTTGTCCTATGGTGCTCTCCATGTCGTGCAAGTGTGAGGGATCCCCGCTGTAGGGTGTTGCAATATGTTCATGATTCGCTTATGGTGGTTGACGTGAGTGCCAGAAGCACAGACCTGAGTAAGTGGGTTGTTGCGTATGGGAGTAAAGAGGACTTGATACTTAATTCTATGGTTAGGTTTTACCTTAATGATATTTAGTAGTTGCGGATGCTTGCTAGATTTCCAATCATAAGTGCATATGATCCAAGTAGAGAAAGTATGTTAGCTCATGCCTGTTCCTCATATAAAATTGCAATAATGATTACCGGTCTGGGTATCGATTGCCTAGGGACAAATAACTTTCTTGTGACAAAAAGCTCTCTACTAAACAAACTTAATTGTTTATTTATCTAAACAACCCCTAGCTTTTATTTACGTGTTCTTATTATCTTGCAAACCTATCCCTTTACACCTACAAAGTACTTCTAGTTTCATACCTGTTCTAGGTAAAGCGAACGTTAAGCGTGCGTAGAGTTGTATCGGTGGTCGATAGAACTTGAAGGGAATATAAATTCTACCTTTAGCTCCCCGTTGGGTTCGACACTCTTACTTATCGATCAAGGCTACAATTTATCCCCTATACTTGAGGGTTATCAATGATCATTGCCATGAATATGTCATAACTATGCGCTTTTCTATCAATTGCCCAACAGTAATTTGTTTACCCACCGTGTGCTATTGTTTCGAGAGAGAAGCCTGTAATGAAAACTATGGCCGCCGGGTGTACTTTAATCATATTATAAAATCCAAAAATATCTTGCTGCAATTTATTTACTTTTATTTTGTTTTGCAATTTATCTATCTACCTATACAAGATTTGATCCTTGCAAGTAACGAGTTCAAGGGGATTGACAACCCTCTTGCCCGCGTTGGGTGCAAGTATTTGCTTTTGTGTGTGCAGGTGCCGTTCACTAGGATTTGTGTGGTTCTCCTTTTGGTTTGATAAAACTTGGTTCTCACGGAGGGAAATATTTATCTCTACTGTACTGCTTCACCCTTCCTATTCAGGGAAAATCCCAACGTAGCTCACAAGTAGCAGAAAGAATTTCTGGTGCCATTGCTGGGGAGACATCATCAAATCTTATCAAGCGCCTTCACTCAAACTATCATCTACTTGATCTACTTTTTATTTGCCTTTTTTACTTGCCTCTCTTTTTCATCTCCTCCACTTCTCTACAAATAAAAAACACAAAAATATTTTACTTTGTTAGTTTGCTCGTTTGCTTGCTTTGTAACTATGTCTCAAGAAAACAACTAAGTTATGTGATTTCTTAAATGTTAATAATAATGATGTTATTAGTACTCTAATTGCTCTTCCTGCCACTAGTGCAGAGTCATGTGATATTAATGCTGCTTTGCTAACTCTTATTATGAAAGAACAATTTTCTAGAAATCATAATGAAGATGTTGCATCCCATCTTAATACCTTCTGATACGTCTCCAACGTATCTATAATTTTTGATTGTTCCATGCTGTTATATTATCATTCCTGGATGTTTTCCAATCATTCTATAACAACTTTATATCATTTTTTGGGACTAACCTATTGACATAGTGCCCAATGCCAGTTGCTATTTTTGCTTGTTTTTTACTTCGTAGAAAATCAATACCAAATGGAGTCCAAACGCAGCAAAACTTTTTGGTGATTTTTTCTGGACCAGAAGACACCTGTTGGGCCAAAGAAGTACCAGAGGGGGGTTCCGAGGGGAGCACAACCCACCAGGGCGTGCCTCGGGGCCCAGGCGTGCCCGGGTGGGTTGTGCCCACCTCGGTGGCCTCCCGCACCACCTTTTCGCTCTATAAATACCCCAATATTCCAGAAACCCTAGGGGAATCGACGAAAATCAATTCCAGCCGCTGCAAGTTCCAGAACCACCAGATCCAATCTAGACACCATCAGGGAAGGGTTCATCATCCTCATTGGTGCCCAAGTTTTGAGTATTGTGTGCTGAAGTTTTCAAGTTTTGGGTGTGATCATGATGGATGAAGGAATAACGAGCGGCAATACCCTAAGCTTGGGGATGCCCAAGGCACCCCAAGGTCATATTCAAGGAATACCCAAGCGTCTAAGCTTGGGGATGCCCCAGATGGCATCCCCTCTTTCGTCTACAATCTATCGGTATGTTACTTGGACCTATATTTCTATTCATCACATGATATGAGTTCTGCTTGGAGCGTATTGTACCATAGTTTTACTTTCTTTGCTTTTTAGTTTGCCACAATCATTGTTTGTTGAACACACCTTTTGAGAGAGACACACATTTAACGTGATTTTTTACAATACTCTATGTGCTTCGCTTATATCTTTTGAGCTAGGTAGTTGCTCTAGTGCTTCACTTATATCTTTTAGAGCACGATGGTGGTTATATTTTATAGAAATGATTGCACTCTTTTGCTTCACTTAAATCTTTTTGAGAGTCTATGAATAGTAAATGGTAATGTGCACATGTTATGAGACTAGTCCAAGAAGGATAGGTATTCAAGGGGGATATAATAAAAACTTTCATGTAGATCACTAAATATGAAATACATGGTTTAATGATATTGATGTCATAATATTAAAGGATATTGGTTCATGATCATTGGTTAGTAGAAATATCAGTATTAAAGCTTTTTATTAACTTCTCATCTAAGTGTTGGTCATGGCATCGTGGGGAGATTTGAGCATTTGTATTTCTGATTGAAATCCTTGAGTGCTGTTATAATCAGATGTGCGTGATGGTTAACTCCTGCCAACCAATTCCCCTGGGGCATGTGAGTAGTACTTTGCTTCGAGGGCTAATAGGCTTTCACAATAAGTATGTGAGTTCTTTAGGACCAATGTGAGTCCATGGATTATACGCACTCCTACCTTTCCACAATTTGCTAGCCTCTTTGTACCGTGCATTGCCCTTTCTCACCTCAAGAGTTGGTGCAAACTTATCCGGTGCATCCAAACCCTGTGGTATGATATGCTCTGTCACACATAAGCCCCCTTATATCTTCCTCATAATAGCCACCATACCTACCTATTATGGCATTTCCATAGTCATTCCGGGATATATTGCCATGCAATTTTCACCGTTCCTTCACATGACTTGCGTGTTCATCATCATATTGCTTTGCATGATCATATGGAGCTGGCATGATATTTGTGGCACAACCACAGTTCATCATTATTATACATGTTACTCTAGATCATTGCACATCCTGGTGCACTGCCAGAGGCATGCATATGGAGTCATATTGTTTCAGTTTTGTCGAGTTGCAAGTAAATAAAAGTGTGATGATCATCATTATTAGAGCATTGCCCCAGTGAGGAAAGGATGATGGAGACTATGATTCCCCCACAAGTCGGGATGAGATTCCGGATGAAAAAATAAAAAAAGAGAAAAAAGAAGAAAAAATAAAATAAAGAAATAAATAAATGAGAGAAAAGAGAGAAGGGGCAATGTTACTATCCTTTTCCACACTGGTGATTTAGAGTAGCACCATGTTCTTCATATAAATAGTCTCCTGAGTTATCACTTTCATATACTAGTGGGAATTTTTCATTATAGAACTTGGCTTGTATATTCCGATGATGGACTTCCTCAAATGCCCGAGGTCTTCATGAGCAAGCGAGTTGGATGCACACCCACTTAGTTTCCATTGAGCTTTCATACACTTATAGCTCTTAGTGCATCTGTTGCATGGCAATTCCTACTCCTGCATTGACATCGATTGATGGGCCTCTCCATTGCCCATTGATTAGCCGCGTTGATGCGAGACTTTCTTCCTTTTTTGACTTCCCTTATTGACCTCTATCACCACATTCTATTCCACCTATAGTGCTATATACTCCCTCCGTTCCAGAATATAAGGTGTATTGATTTCCGTGGAAGTCAACCATTTGAAAGTTTGACCAAGATTATAGAATAAAATAACAAAATGTGATACCTAGTAGATAAAATATGAAACTACTTTTCATGATGAATCAAATGATGTAAAGTTTGTACCGTGGATATTGATATATTTTTCTAAAAACTTGGTCAAACATGCATGACTTTTGAAAAAACAAATACACCTTATATAAAGAAACGAAGGGAGTACATGGCTCACGCTCATGTATTGCATGGGGTTGAAAATGCTGAAGCGTGTTAGAAGTATGATCCAATTGCCTGGTTTGACACCGGGGTGCTCATGATTTATATTTATGCAGTGAAGGTAGTGTCATGCCATGCTAACATGATAAAATGAGTGGGCATAACATTAGTTAAGGATCGTATATTTTGAAAAAGTAATGATTATGCTTCTTATATTCATGGATATTATTATGTCGGTATTGTTACTTCGTTGTTTGTCAGTAATTATACCGTAAAGAGATTACATGATACACATGTTAGGTAGCATTCAACATAAAAATTATGTTTTTATCATTTACCTACTCGAGAACGAGCATGAGTTAAGCTTGGGATGCTGATACGTCTACAACAAATCTATATTTTTTGATTGTTTCATTCTATTATATTATCAATCTTGGATTCTTTATATGCATTTTATGCTATTTTATATCAATTTTTGGGACTACCTTTTAACCCAGTGCACAGTGCCAGTTCTTGTTTTTTGCTTGCTTTTGGCTTTTCAGAAAATAATTACCAAACAAAGTCCAAACATGATGAAACTTTACACTGATTTTTTCTGGACCAGAAGGGACCCTAGAAGGTTCGAGAGGAGGCCAGAAGACCTACGAGAGAGCCATGAGCTCACCGGGCGTGCCCCTGAGCTAGTTGGCCCCTTTTTTTAGCAACAAAGAGTGGGGAAGACCCCCACTGTAACTCTCATTTTCATTTATAAAATGGGACAGTTACAAATGGATGTACATGATGGAGTATGAAAGAAATAAAACAAAAAGTCTACAAATGGTCTAGCCAACTTTGCATGCCCTCCTTCAAGCCAGGTTTTGCCTTCTTTATGATCATGCTGAAGTGCTTCTTGAACATGGCTTTACAATATGCCATATCCTTGACATTGTGATCGAAAATGATGCTATTTCTGTGCTTCCATAGACTCCAGCAACCAGCAATCAGGCACTCTTTAAAACAACCATAAGTATCTTGTTTCCTACCCTCCAAGAGCATTTCTATCAGGTTATAATTAGTGTCCCATTGGTAGCCAATGTTCATCTAGAAATTTTGGCTGAAATCACAGCTAAAAAAGAGGTGCATTAGATGTTCATTAGGATCATCATCACATAACTCACACTTACTTGTCTCTATGTAGAAATTATTCCTGTTGAGCAGATCTCTAGTGTTTAGTCTGTCTTGCAATAGAAGCCAGAAGAAGAATTTCTACCTAGGGAGAGAACAAGACTTCCATATCCATTGATATGGTTTAGGAGCATCAGCAGGATTTCCCATGAATTCAAGGTATATTCTCTTATTAGAGTACTTTGTGCCACCCCAATGAAATTTCCACGAGTCTGGCATTTGCTGGTTATCTTTGCTATTGATCATCACTCTGAGGTTGTTACTCTGTTGGACTGCAATTGAGGACATAGGCAGGTGAAACATGTCATAAAAGTCGTTTTCTTCCAAGTTGCCGACAGTTGCAAGGGTGATATAAATTTTTTTGCATAAGAATATAGCTGAGGCATTGACTGTGAAAGTATATGTGAACACCATTTATCTGACCATAACTTAATTGTGTTACCATTCCCAGCATAGCTAATAGTCATATCCTTGAAATCTTTCAAGATAGAACAACAGTCTCTCCACCAGAATGATCCCACCCTGGTAGGGAAACTAGGTACCTCACCATTGTCATAGTAATTGTTCCAGATAAGGTTAACCCAGGGGATATCATGCTTGTTAAAAAATTTGAAAAGGAATTTTGTAAGCAGAGTTTTGTTTTGTATTCTTAGATCTAGCACTCCCAGACCCCCTGCTTTTTTTGGCAAACAAACATTATCCCATTTGACAAGGCAGTTTCCTTTTTTATTGATGTCATTGCCATACCAAAGGAAATTTCTACCAGACTTTTCAAAGTGGTCCAGAATGGTGAGAGGAACTCTGATGCAGCACATAGCAAAAATTGGCAGAGCTGCAACTATGGATTTGAGATGTACAAGTCTCCCAGAGTATGACATCATGGAAGCAATGCGAGATAGACTGTGATCAAGTCTTGATACCATGGGCATCAAATCAGAAACTTTAGGCCTTGTAGATCCCATTGGTAAACCAAGATATGTAAATGGCATGGCTTCTTTTTTGCAGTTAAAGGTATTAGCCAGATCCTGAGCTTTATCATCAGAGATATTGATAGGTACCATAGAGGATTTACTGTAGTTTATTACAAGCCCTGTGAAATTGGAAAAATTGTCAAGGATCTCAATAAAATTCCTGATTTGTGTCTCATCAGCAGGCAGGATAACTAGGGTATCATCACCATACTGTATGATGGGGTAGCATTCAGTATAGTTGGTCTGAATAGGCAAAGATACTAATCCATTCCTCCATGCTTCATTAACCATGATTTGTAATAATTCTCCAACCATAACATACAGTAATGGGGAGAAGGGATCTCCTTGTCTGACACCACATTTGCATTGTATGCACTTACCTGGTACACCATTCAGGATGATAGATGTGGTGGCAGTAGATAAGATAGATGTGACCCATCTAATCCATTTGCTGCTAAATCCCAGATGCTTCATCATGAATAAGATGGCCTTATAGTTTACCTTGCCAAATGCCTTAACAAAGTCAATCTTAAAAATGATGATTTCTTTCTTGGACTTGTGGCACATATGTATATGTTCAAAACTCCATGCAAGGCAGTCTTGAATATTCCTTGGCTTGATAACGCCATATTGATTCTTGCTAACTCTAGATATAATAATCTGCTGTGCTCTGTTAGCAAGTAGTTTGGTAAGTATTTTGATAGGCATACTTACAAGTGATATGGGCCTAAAATCATCAGGAGTTTCAGGATTATCATTCTTGGGTATCAGAGTTATGTAGGCAGTGTTAACTGGAGCTAGAGATACAATTTCATTGTAGAAATCATTGATGAATTTGTAGAAATATTGTTTGATGATGTGCCAACATTTCTTCATAAATAGGCCATTGAAACCATCAGGTCCAGGAGATTTGCCATTGGGCATTTTATTGATGATATCATCAATTTCTTCATTGGAGAATGGTCTGTCAAGATCATGTAGATCATCATCCATAGCAAGGTGGGATATATCAAAGTTTTGTGTGCAGTTTGTTTCAGTGCCAATCCTATTCTTGAAAGATGCCCAGATATATAGCAGCTTTATGGTCATGATCAAATACTTGCTTTCCATCCCTTGTCATAAGATAAGTGATGTAGTTGTGCCTAAAGACATAAGTAGCAATGGCATGAAAGAATTTAGTATTTTCATCACCCAGGTTTGCCCATCTGATGTTTGCCCTAATTCTCCAATATATTCTCTTTGCCTCCAGTAACTTGTTTGTATGATTGATGAGAAAAATCCTGAAATTCCTTCCCACTCTAGATAGTGGTCTTTGTTCCTCAAGACCATCAATTAACTTCACATAGAAACAGCAATTGTCAATTATTTTGTTCATTTGGGGAGTATTGCTTGCTCCATGTTTTCAGACCTCTTCTAATAGCTTTAAACTTGGAATTTAAGTTTTTTGCAGAATCGGAAAAATGGGTGGAATTCAACCAGTGTTTCTCCACAGCATCAAGAAATCCACTAAATTCAGTCCAATATTCTTCAAATCTGAATATCTGGCTTTTGGGGATATTGCTGTCAATTTGTATTTTGATAGGTACATGGTCAGATGTGATTTTTGCCAGTGGTACAGCCATAGTAGATGGATGAGCAGTAGTCCAGTGGGGGCTGGTAAATATCTAGTCTAACTTTTCCAAAAGTGGCTGATCATGCTTATTGCTCCATGTGAAGGATCTTCCTTTGAGGAAGATTTCAACCAGATCCAAATTGACAATGATATTGTTAAAAGTCATAATACTGGCAGGATCACCACCTGGTTTGTTCCTATTGTCAGGGCTTCTTATAAAATTAAAGTCACCAAGTATCATCCATAGCTTAGACTGTTGCATATTCAGATTCATAAGCCAGTCAGTGAATTCCACTTTACCTTCAGAGCAGTTGGGCCCATAAACATTAGTGAGGTACCAACAAGTATTATCCAAATTAGATGTAAACTCCATGGTGATCTGAAAGTAATTTTGGGAGATTACTTTGCCCTTCATTGTGCTACCATTCCAAATAGTAATCAAACCTCCAGAGCTACCATTGGATGGAGAATAACAGAATTGGTTGAACCTTTTGGGGCAAAAATTCTTGATGTATGCATTATCAAATGATTCTCTCTTGGTTTCTTGAAAAGTCATGATGCAGCATGCACTTTCATCAATTTTCCTTCTAATATCATTCCATCTAGTTGTGGAATTAATACCTCTCACATTCCAATTTAGGATATTCCAACTTCTATTCATGGCAAATATATAGATGGATGCATTGGATCATATTATGAAAAGCATAATATGATCATCCAGAAGGTTTGGCGATATTATTGCTGCAGTAAGTGTCATGTGTATAACAGGTACCACTGAATAAGAGAAAGTGCATAAACAGATAGGTAATAACCAAATTGTTCTGGCTCATATAACAGCAAGATCGTCTGACAGATAGCCCATGAGAACAGAGGTAGCACATAGCATACTTATTACATACCATATTGATAACTGATGCATGCAGGCATCCAAATAACAGAGTAGAGCAAGCAAAATGCATGGAAATCATAACTAGTAGGCAGTTTTGGGAGCCAACAAAGCCCACAGGACAGTAGCAGCTCCTAATCATCAGAACTGTCATAGTGCAGGGCACTAGGTGACACTTCATGAGGTGCCATCTTACATGGGCCAGTGCCAATGGCCTGCAGGGTCTTCATAGAGATTTCTGGTGGAGGAGGAGCCTGCTTATTTATAATCACAGCATCAAACTGAGGTCCCAAATTGACAGTAACAGCTTTCTTCATTTTCTTAGGACACTGTTGAGTACTGTGATCCACCCTGACATCATTAGTGTTGGCTATATTTGCAGCAACCTGGTCTTTCAAACCCTTGGTGAGCTTGGAAATCCTGTTGCTCCTCCTGCAGAAAGAATCATCAATAATTTTCTTCTTTTTCTGCCTGTTGGATGGTTTCTGAACTTCAGAAAATTCCTGGCAAGTGATCTCTTCAATACTGACAGAGCTGGTATTCTTAGGTGGCTCATTCTGGATGGTCTGAATCTGCAGATATCATCTTTTGTTATTACCATTTGAGCCCACTACATCAACCACATTGCAAGATGCATTAACAATCTTGCTGCCACCAAGTTTGGGAATGATGTCCTGAGCATTACTCACTAGGTTTCCAATAAGTTCCTGAAGAACATTAATATGCTCAGTAGCACCTTCAACAGAGATGTTGCTTGTTTGCATAGGCTGGGCACTGCTAGATGATGGCATGTCACTGTAGTTCATGTTGCAGTTCATAGGGATAAACACAGGGCTTGGGGCATTCTGTGAGCTGGGCTGGGGCGTAGGATTAATTGGGATATAATCAGGCCCAAGTGTCTCATGAGGGGCAACATAGTGTGTGCTAGAGTGTATCTGGATGTGAGCCTATGTATCCTCCCTAGCAGGTGCCTCCACATGATCAACAGCACTATAGCAGCAGCAGCCAAGTGCTCAGCAGAATGATTCACATTATCATTATGAACAGCATGAACATCTTCATATGGTGCACCAAGATTCTCATTGTGAGGGTTGATGACCACCTGATCCATAGGGATATTCCCTAAAACCTCATCATGCCAAAAACCTCCATGAACATGTGGAAGTGGGTGAGGATTACCACCATCAGGAGGTAGTGGATCCTCATCCCCCCTGCTGACCAATCAGCTCTCGAGACAGAATATATGTTGGACAGGTCCAAGAATCTCCATAGCCAACATCATCAAGATTTCTCAGCACAACTAGGCTAATAGGTATAGTGTCCATGTTCATAACCCTAAGCTTAACAACAACCCTTGACTTGTCCCTTGGATCTTTGTTCCAGATCAGAAAGCGGCCATAAGGAGAAACAGTATGACTAATGACCCCCACATCCCAGCATTCAAGAGGGTAGTTCATGAGCAAGATCCAAATATCATGTGTGAATGTAATGCTGCGGTAGTTTAAGCCTCTGTCCTGTCTGCTAATTCTAAGAACAGAATCCCCAATCTGAAACGGACTAAGACTGATAGCAGTATCACGCGAACATGCAGTAGTAAACTGAATCAGAGCAGTGCCCATACCACAACGAGAGGTGTAGTTGATGCGCCATCCACGCCCCTCCAAATAGTTGGTGATCAGAGTATTGGCACCACGAAACTCCTCAGCAGATACTTCAGGGACGAGCGTGGCGATTGCCCACTCATCACAAACCATCGGAAGCTCACCTCCAAGAACCACATATCCACGGCGAGCACGAAGGGGGCCAGGAGGGATGATTGCAGTACCGGGGGGAAGGTGGGGGAGTTGCAAGGGAAGCAGGCCATCTCGGAGGTTGCAGCGGCGGCAGGCGGAGCAGGGGATGAAAGACAGAGGGGAGAAGCCGAGGAGACTAAGCGGACTTCAGTTATATCAGGAAGTGGATTCTGGTTCTGTTTGACGCGATAAGCATTAACTCTGATTTTCTTGTTGTAACAGAATCTAGCGATATGATTATATCGGTGACAAACATGGCTTCTGATTTGATTGGTGCATTGAGTATGCGTGTGCCCAATACCAAGGCATTTTTGGCATGAAATAAAGTTGGAAATTCCAGGGGAATTCAACCCTGTCGATACACCTTCCGTGTTGATGGGCTGGTCCATATGCGACGACCTGTTGGGCCCAGTGGAAGCATCCTGGGCCGACTGATTCAAATCTACCTTGGTCAATGCAACGGCCGATCCACTCTGCATGTGGGTGGTTGCATCCACCGGCGGCGTGCGAAGATCATGATCAATGCGAGGTGGCCGACCATGCAACGTAGATCCAATGGGAGTTGCATTCGCCCCCGATAGTTGATTTTTACCATGAGATGCACCTCTCGAACGCGAAGGAGAAAGTTGGCCAAGAATTCTGCGGTTGACTTGATTAGTGGGTACAAGATGAGTGTGTTTACCTTTGTGACGCCGCGTGACAATAGTCCATTCCGATTCTTGCTCTTTATACCACTTCTTTTCTTCATATATCCAATTTGGGCCTCCACCACTCCATAGATGGAAATAGCATTTGAATATATCACAGCTGAAAAATGACTTACGTACTAGGAAGAAACCCACGGCCTTGGAACATACTTTGAACTTGAAAACATTGCCCTTGATATGAGATACCTCAAATGATTCATATGATCCACCCGTGCATGATGAAAGTGCCAAACTCACACTGTGGGGGTTCAGTTGGAAAGCAAATCTTGCAAATGAGACCACGAGGGGGAAGCCATGGGAGGAGGAGATAGGGTTTACCGAAGATTGGAAATACTTACGGATCTCACCTCTAAAATGATGACCAAATGAAAAATCCAATAGATGAGCAATAGAGTATGGATCACTGAATGGATCCATCAAAGTAGAAATGGATTTTGGTGGAGAAATCAGAATAGATCACGGCCGGCGCCATGGCCGCCTAGGGTGGGGTGGGAGGGGAGGAGGGAGGGGAGGTGGGCGCCATGATCGCCTAGTTGGCCCCATGTAGCTTCGTTTGACCTAATTCTACTCTATAAATTCACAAATATTCCCGAACCAACAGAGAGCCACCCGAAACACTTTTTTCACTGCCGCAAGCTTCTGTTCTTCTGCGATCCCATTTGGAGGCCTTTTCCAGTACTCTGTCAGGGGGAATCGACCAGGCAGGGCTTGTACATCATCCTTGCTGCCTTCCGATGATGCATGAGTATTTTACCACAGACCTACAGGTCCATAACTAGTAGATATATGGCTTATTCTCTCTCTTTAATCTTCAATACAATGTTCTCCTCGATCTTCTTGGATTTCTATCCGATGTAATCTTCTTTTGCGGTGTGTTTGTTGGGATCTGATGAATTATGGGTTTATGATCAGATTATTCATTGGAAGTAATTGAGTATTTTCTGAACTTTATTATGCATGATTGTTATAGCATTGTATTTCTCTCTGATCTATCTGTTTGGTTTGGCCAACTAGATTGATTTATCGTTAGTGGGAGAGGTGCTTCGTAATGGGTTCAATCTTGCGGCGTCCTCACCAAGTGACAAAAGGGGTAGCGAGGCACGTATTGTGTTATTTCTATTAAGGGTAAAACTACGGGGTTTAATCATATTGCTTGAGTTTACTTTGTCTACATCATGTCATCTTGCTTAAGGCGTTACTCTGTTTGTCGTGAACTTAATACCATAGATGCATGCTGGATAGCGATCGATTGGTGGAGTAATAGTAGTAGATGTAGGCAGTTGTCGCTCTACTTGTCACAGACGTGATGCCTATATACATGATCATTGCCATGAATACGTCATGACTATGCGCTTTTCTATCAATTTCCCAAGAGCAATTTGTTTATCCACCATATGTTATTGCTTCGAGAGAGAAGCCTCTAGTGAAAACTATGGCCCATGGGTCTCTTTAATCATATTATAAAAATCATAAATATCTTGCTACAATTTATTTACTTTAATTTTGTTTTGCAATTTATTTATCTACCTACGCAATATTTGATCCTTGCAAGTAACGAGTTCAGGGGGATTGACAACCCTCTTGCCTGCGTTGGGTGCAAGTATTTGCTTTTGTGTGTCCAGGTGTTGTTCACTAGGATTTGCGTGGTTCTCCTTTTGGTTCTATAAATGGTTCTCAGTGAGGGAAATACTTATCTCTAGTGTACTGCTTCACACTTCCTCTTCGTGGAAATCACAATGCATCTCACAAGTAGCAAGCGTCCAATGCCTGTGAACTATTGATCTCCCTTGAGAGGTTGGGTGTTTCCCCTATATATACCCCTATCATCTTCCTTCTCTGGTCTTACCACATCTTTTCGTTTGACTTTGCATCTCCCTCGAGCACTTCGAGCCTACACTTGAAGCAGACCCGACGAGGAACTTTGTCGTGCAAATCCAACATAACCTCACCGCATTTGGTCCCCGCGTTCCCGGTAATCTCTCTCGTCGTGTTGCTGTAGCTGATCTCTGTCACCAAGTTAGGGTATGGAGATCCAAGAAAGCCTAGTTTTTTCACAGTTCTTAGGGCTTGTTCATCCGACGCCAATGGTACATCTTTGATACGTCTCCAACGTATCTATTCCTAACGCTTTTCCTCTTGGTTTGGACTCTAATTTGCGTGACTTGAACGAAACTAACCCCAGACAGACGTTGTTTTCAGCAGAACTACCATGGTGTTGTTTTTGTGCAGAAATAAAAGTTCTCGGAATGGAACGAAACTTTGCAAGGATTTTTTATATCAATAAAGAGAATTTCTAGAGCCAAGAGTCACCTGAGGGGGGCACCTGGGTGGGCATAACCCACCATGGCGCGCCTGCCCCCCGAGGCGCGCCCAGGTGGGTTGTCCGCACTTGGTGGCCGCGCAGACCCTGAAACCGACGCTATAAAATCCTATTTTTCCAGAAAAATGAGGGAGAAAGAATTATCATGATCCACAAGACAGAGCCGCCGTCACCTCCTGTTCTTCATCGGGAGGCCAGATCTGGAGTCCGTTTGGGGCTCCGGAGAGGGGGATCTTCGTTCTTCATCATCACCAACCCTTCTCCATCACCAATTCCATGATGCTCCCCACCGGGAGTGAGTAATTCCTTCGTAGGCTCGCTGGTCGGTGAGGAGTTGGATGAGATTCATCATGTAATTGAGTTAGTATTGTTAGGGTCTGATCCCTAGTATCCACTATGTTCTGAGATTGATGTTGCTATGACTTTGCCATGCTTAATGCTTGTCACTTTGGGCTCGGGTGCCATGATTTCAGATCTGAACCATTTATGTTATCACCATTATATCCATGTTCTAGATCTGATCTTGCAAGTTATAGTCACCTACTACGTGTTATGATCTGGCAACCCCGGAGTGACAATAGTCGGGACCACTCCCGGTGATGACTGTAGTTTGAGGAGTTCATGTATTTACCGTGTGTTAATGCTTTGTTCTGGTTCTCCATTAAAAGGAGGCCTTAATATCCCTTAGTTTCCAGTTGGACCCCGCTGCCACGGGAGGGTAGGACAAAAGATGTCATGCAAGTTCTTTCCATAGGCATGTATGACTATTTACGGAATACATGCCTACATTATATTTATGAACTGGAGATAGTGCCGTATCGCCCTAGGTTATAATTGTCTCAAGATGAATATCGTCCAACGAGTCACCGATCCAATGCCTACGAATTTATCTTATATTGTTCTTGCTAAGTTATTACTGCTATCGTTATTGTTGCACTTGCAACGAAAATACTACTATCACTGTTAGTGTTGCTATTGCTGCTGTCACTATTACCAAAACTATCATATTACTTTGCTACTGATCATGTTGCTGCATATAATTAACCTCCAGGTGTGATTAAATTGACAACTCAGCTGCTAATACCTTCAAATATTCTTTGGCTCCCCTTGTGTTGAATCTATAAATTTGGGTTGAATACTCTACCCTCAAAAACTGTTGCGATCCACTATACTTGTGGGTTATCAAGACCTTTTTCTGGCGCCGTTGCCGGGGAGCATAGCTATATTTATTGAGCCACTTGGGATTATTATCAATTTATCACTATGAAGAATCTGAAGGATGCTAAGACTAAGATTTATCCCTCTAAGACGAGGGGAGGTAAGGAACTGCCATCCAGTTCTGCTTTAGATTCACCTTCTGTTATAAGTAAACTTGCAACACTACCACATGCTATCAATTCTGATATGTCGCAAGTTATTGATGATGCTACTTCTGCTATGGATAATGCTTATGATGATGCTAGTACCTTGCTTGATGATAATGATGTGCCACTTAGTGATTTTCTTGATGAACAAATTGCTAGAGTAATTCAACATGATGTTATTGAAACTGATGATGAGCTTGAAACTGAAAATCTTGAAACACCTACTAGAACTAGCCTTCCTAGATATGAATTGCCTAAGGTACTGGAAGGCTATGTTATGAATGAGGAGACAACTAGAGATATTCTTGCTTGTAAGGATAGAGATGATCTAGAGAAACTATTATGCAAGTATAAAGAAAAATCTCTGAATGCTAGAATGCAATATGATCCTAAGTTTGCTACCTCACCTATCTTTATTGATGATAAGGATTATGAATTCTCTGTCGACCCAAAGTTAATTACTCTGGTTGAATCTGATCCTTTCCATGGTTATGAAACTGAAACTGTTGTGGCACATCTTACTAAGTTGAATGACATAGCCACCCTTTTTACTCATGATAAGAAGACTCACTATTACTTTATTCTTAAGTTATTTATGTTCTCATTAAAGGGTGATGCTAAAGATTGGTAGAACACTCTTACTCCTGGTTGTGTGCGTAGTCCCTAGGATATGATTTATTACTTCTCCAAAAAATATTTCCCTGCTCATAAGAAACAAGCTGCTTTACAGGAAATATTTAACTTTGTGCAAGTTAAAGAAGAGAGTCTCCCACAAGCTTGGGGGAGGCTTTTGCCAATTACTTAATGCTTTGCCTGATCATCCTCTTAAGAAAAATGAAATACTTGATATCTTCTATAATGGACTAACTAATGCTTCTAGGGACTTCCTAGATAGTTGTGCTATGTAGCGACCAGACCTCAAACAGTCTAGTCTCTGTGCATCAGTGTCATCCCTGGATCGGTAATGCTGACACGCACAGTACTTGAAGGATTTATAACAGAGTAGAAATCACACACTTATTACATCGAATAGTCTCAAGAGAGAACTTAATACAATAAATATGGCTTAAGGCCATCTAAATACGATAACAGCGGAAGGCTTGGAATAGAAAGTGAGTCCATCAACTCCAACGGCATCACTGAGTATAAGACCATGACCTATGGCACCTTACTCGTCGTCTGAAAAGTCTGCAACATGAACGTTGCAGCCCGAAAACGGGTCAGCACATGGAATATGCTGGCAAAGTAACACATAGAGAGTAATGAACAGAATAATGCTATCACTACATGCACATATGGCTGGTGGAAAGCTCTATAATTACAGTTTGCGAAAAGCCAATTTTTCCCTACAACAAAGGAATAAAATTTTATTTAACTATCATGGTGGTTGTTAAACATTGAGAAGGTACCTCCAACTCAATCCCAATTAAGAACGTGATTAACCCAATCAAATTAAATTAAGTAACATGATGATGAGATTCACATGATAATCCAAGAACTAGATACTCAAGATGTCCATAACCGGGGACACGGCTAACCATGATTAGTTTGTACACTCTGCAGAGGTTTGCGCAGTTTTCCCCACAAGACTCGATCTCCTCCGTTTGATTTCTCGCACTACATGGTGTTTGAGAAACGGATGACCGAGACACAGTCTTTCAGAAACAATAACTCTTTACTCCGGGTTGACAGTTACACCTACTGGCCCCTACATCTGCTAGCCCACCTCTTCAAGAGGTCATGTAACCTACTCAACTATGCTAGAGCCCATAATAGCTTGTGGCTGCACACGGAAGTTTCTAGCATGAATAATCTCATGATCCCTTTGAGCCTGGGTGGCAGTCCATAGGATAATCTCACGGGTACTCCGGGATATCCAAAAATACAGGCAACACTGGGTTCCCCAGGTGCCTCAATCCACCCAGATGTGAAATAAAGTAACCACCTTAAGTTGAACCATTAATTAACTTCCTCACATCTGTCATGGAAATTCACTCAAACCCAATCCACGTCTACGAGCATAGCATAGCAATAAGCAAATGTAGAAGTAACTCCCAACGGTTTGATAATAAGCAGGGCAATAGGTACTACCTCATCTACTTCCCAAAACCCACAATTTAATTCAGATCCTAACCATGCAATTGTTTGAGGATTGATCTAACGCAATAAAACTGGGTAGTAAGAGGTATGATCAAAGTGTTACTTGCCTTGCTGATGATCCATGAAACCTAGAGACTCGTAGTAGCACGGTTCGCACTCCGGGTACTCTATCGCAAACAAACAATACATACATAAGCAATCAAGCAATGGTGCACAGGTAAAACTCAAAATAAGAGATCTAACCAGAAAGTTCAACTTAAGAGCTCCGGTTTGCAAAAAGAATCAAATCGAACAAAGCAACGAAACTCAAACGGCGAAAGAAACAAGCTTCATTTACTAATCTGGACCTAAGTCAAATTTTATAGTAGCAAAAACTTGTTTGAGTTGGTTAAACGGAAAGAGGGTTTCGAGACGAAACTCTAGGCACTTGAATCGCCTGATTCCGATAAACGAGCGAAAAGTTATACTAGAACGAAAACCGGATCAGAAATCGCAATCAGAAATAATCGCGGAAAAATCCGAGAAAAAGAAAAACTGACGAACAGGCTAACGAACGAACGTTCGCTGTCTGCGGCTAAAAGAAAAAAACCGTTCGTTAAAACGAACGAACGAACGGGCGTTCGCTAAATAAACTAAACTGAAAAAAAAACCGATCTAATAAAAAAGCGGTTTTATAAAAAAACCGGGCGGTTAACCGGCGAAAACCGATGGCGGATCCGGTGGCTACCTCCAGCGGCGGCGGACTCCGGCGAGGGCGGCGGCGGTCGGCGGGGTCCGGCGGGTGGCGGCGGTCGGCGGGGTCGGCAGCGGCGGCGGCGGCGACGACGGCAGCAGCGGGGCTAGGGTTTGGGCGGCGGGGTGGGCTGGGCTGGGGCGGCTCGGGGGCGCGCTATATAAAGGGGCCGGCCGGGCGGAGTCCTGGCCGAATACGGCCCGAGGTCGGTTCGCGTTTTTTTATTCAAATAATTTCGTGCAAAAAAACAAATAAAAGAAATACTAAACAGACTCCAAAAAATCCCGAAATAAATTTTCCCCTTCCTCTAAAATCTAGTCGGACAAGATGAACATTTATTTGGGGTCTAAATGCAATTTTGAAAATCGCGTATTTTTCCTAAATTCAAATAAAATAGCGATAAAACTCTGAAATAAAATCTTATTTGATTTTAACATTAAATCCTCAATATTTCTTTATTTTGGGAAAGTCATTTTATTCCCTCTCTCATATTTTTATAACAGAAATAATTGAAGATAAAATAATTAAAATCGAATGATCCTATTTTCAAATTTTGAGAAAACTCAAATATGAAAATAACGAAATCCCAACTCTCTCCGTGGGTCCTTGAGTTGCGTAGAATTTCTAGGATCTAAATCAAAATGCAATAAAATATGATATGCAATGATAATCTAATGTATAACATTCCAAATTAAAAATTTGGGATGTTACAAACCTACCCCCCTTAAGATGAATCTCGCCCTCGAGATTCGGGTTGGCTAGAAAATAGGTGAGAGTGGTCCTTCCATAGGTCTTCCTCTCGCTCCCAGGTGGCTTCATCCTCGGTATGGTGGCTCCACTGAACTTTGCAAAACTTGATAACCTTGCTGCGGGTGACTCGGCTGGCAAACTCGAGTATCTTGACTGGTTTCTCTTCATAGGTCAGATCGCTATCCAACTGAATCGCTTCCAGTGGCACTGTATCTCTCAGTGGTATCTCAGCCATCTCCGCGTGGCACTTCTTCAGCTGGGATACGTGGAACACATCATGAACTCCCGACAATCCTTCGGGCAATTCCAACTTGTAAGCAACTTCTCCCATACGCTCCAAAACTTTGTATGGTCCTACAAAACGTGGCGCTAACTTTCCCTTAACCCCAAAGCGCTTCACTCCTCGAAGTGGTGATACTCGAAGATACACTCTGTCTCCGACTTCGTAGACTGTCTCCTTGCGTTTAGAATCCGCGTAACTCTTGTGCCTGGACTGGGCTACCTTGAGCCTATCGCGAATCAACTTCACCTTCTCTTCAGACTCTTTAATCAAATCTGGTCCAAACAACTGGCGGTCTCCAACTTCATCCCACAACAACGGTGTCCTGCACCTCCTTCCGTACAGAGCTTCGAAAGGGGCCATCTTCAAACTGGATTGATAACTGTTGTTGTATGAGAACTCTGCATAAGGCAAATTGTCGTCCCAGCTGGATCCATAGTCTAGCGCACAAGCTCTCAGCATGTCTTCCAAAATCTGATTGACTCTCTCGGTCTGTCCATCTGTCTGTGGATGAAAGGTTGTACTGAACTCTAGTCTGGTTCCCAAAGTTTCATGCAACTGATTCCAAAACTTTGAAGTAAACTGGGTTCCTCTATCTGATACAATGGTCCTCGGAACTCCATGCAGACATACGATCCTGGTCATGTATATCTTTGCCAACTTAGCACTGGTATAAGTGGTCTTTACTGGGATGAAATGAGCTACCTTCGTCAAACGATCGACTACAACCCATATCGAGTCATAGCCTGAACAAGTCCTGGGCAATCCCGTGATAAAATCCATGCCTAGCTTATCCCACTTCCATTCTGCTATCGGCAATGATTGTAGCAATCCTGCTGGCTTCTGATGCTCTGCCTTCACTCTCTGACATACATCACAAACTGCTACATACTCCGCAATATCCTTCTTCATTCCGGTCCACCAGAAACTATCCTTCAAATCCAGATACATCTTGGTATTTCCTGGGTGAATCGAATATGGTGAATCATGGGCCTCTTGCAGAATCAACTTCCTGATCTCCTGATCATTGGGCACATATACGCGGTCCTCAAACCATAAGGTATTGTGCTCATCCTCACGAAATCCTTTAGCCTTTCCTTTACTCATCCTTTCCTTTATCTCGGCAATCTCCTTGTCTGTCTTCTGAGCTTCTTTGATCTTATCCATCAAGGTAGACTGAATTTCCAAGGCTGCTACATAACCTCTTGGAACTATCTCCAAACATAGTTCACGAAGATCTTCGGCTAACTCCTTGGGTAACTCTCCGGTCATGAGTGTGTTGGCATGGCTCTTGCGGCTCAACGCATCAGCTACTACGTTAGCCTTTCCTGGGTGATAATGCAATCTCATATCATAATCCTTAATGAGCTCCAACCATCTCCTTTGCCTGAGATTCAACTCCTTCTGCGTGAAAATGTACTTCAAACTCTTGTGATCCGTGTACACCTCACAATGATTTCCGATGAGAAAATGTCTCCATGTCTTCAACGCATGCACTACAGCTGCTAACTCCAAATCATGCGTAGCATAATTTAACTCATGGGGTTTAAGCTATCGTGAGGCATATGAAACAACTCTTCCCTCCTGCATAAGCACTGCTCCAAGTCCTCGACGAGAAGCGTCGCAATATACTTCATAATCCTTGCGTTGGTCTGGCAGAATCAACACTGGTGCTGTAACTAAACGTTTCTTCAACTCCTGAAAACTGGCCTCACATTCCTCAGTCCAATTGAATTTGGTGTCCTTCTTCAACAATTCCGTCATAGGCTTTGTAATCTTTGAGA
This sequence comes from Aegilops tauschii subsp. strangulata, assembly GCF_002575655.3. Classification (NCBI taxonomy): domain Eukaryota; kingdom Viridiplantae; phylum Streptophyta; class Magnoliopsida; order Poales; family Poaceae; genus Aegilops; species Aegilops tauschii. Next base: position 263,757,331 of record NC_053035.3, read on the forward strand.
AGTTCTCAATGAACCTCCCGTAGTATCCTGCGAGTCCAAGAAAACTTAGGATCTTTCCAACTGACGTGGGTGATTCCCAATTTGTCACAGTGTCAACCTTGGTGGGATCTACTGCTATTCCTTCTCCGGATATAACATGTCCAAGGAATCCGACTTCCTTTAACCAAAACTCGCACTTGCTGAACTTGGCATATAACTGATGTTATCTGAGCTTTCCAAGTACCAAACGCAAATGCTCCTTATGCTCTTCTGCATTCTTCGAATAGACCAGAATATCATCAATGAACACTACGACGAACTTATCCAAAAACTCCATAAACACTTTGTTCATCATGTTCATGAAATAGGCAGGTGCGTTAGTCAGGCCAAATGACATAACGGTGTACTCATATAGCCCATACCTCGTTGTAAAAGCTGTCTTAGGTATATCCTGCTCTCGAATCTTCAGCTGGTAGTATCCTGATCGCAAATCAATCTTGGAAAATATTTTAGCTCCTTGTAGTCGGTCAAACAGATCATTGATCATCGGCAGTGGGTACTTGTTCTTGATTGTTACTTCATTCAGTCCGCGATAATCAACAACCATCCTCAACGATCCATCTTTCTTCTCCACTAGAAGTACTGGTGATCCCCAAGGTGACGAACTTGGGCGAATATATCCTTTATCCAGTAACTCCTTAATCTGCTTCTTAATTTCTTCCAAATCCTTAGCGGGCATCTTGTACGGTCTCTTAGATATTGGCCCTGTGCCTGGCAAAAGTTCAATCAAAAACTCAATGTCTCTATCCGGTGGCATGCCTGGCAACTCCTCTGGAAATACGTCAGGGAAATCCTTCACCACTGGTACTTCCTCCTGTACAACTCCTGATAAGGAATTCACTTGAGTCCTCTTCGGCACATGCCGGGATACCTACTTAATCCTTCTTCCTCCTGGGGTTGTAAGCAAGATCGTCTTACTGGCGCAATCGATGTTTCCTCCATACATCGATAGCCAATCCATTCCCAAAATCACATCCAAACCTTGTGACTCCAAAACTATTAGGTCTGAGGGGAAAACATGCCTACCTATGGCCAATGGCATCTGAAAACATCCTTGGCTTGCCATATACTCTGCTCCTGGCGAGGTTACTAACATAGGTGTTCTAAGAACTTTGGTGGGAAACTTATACTTATCCACAAATCCCCTTGATATGTATGAATGTGATGCACCAGTATCAAAAAGAACGATTGCAGTAAATGACTTAACCAAAAACTTACCTATTACTGCATCAGGTTGTGCTTCAACCTCCTCCACGTTAACGTGGTTCACCTGTCCCCTGTTGAAAGGGTTCGGCTTCTTCCCCGAGCTTCCATTGCCATTTCCATTCTTAGCTTCCGGACATTCAGTTGCATAATGTCCAGTCTTCTGGCACTTGAAACAAGTAATGTGGCTCAGATCCCTCTTGGCTGGGGTTGATGGGTTGGTACGGTTATGTCCGTTGCATCCTCCGTTCCCATTGCCATTCTTGGGGCCACTATGATTGTGCGAGATCCCTCCATTGTGATTGTGACCTCCGTGGTGATGCTGAAGGTGTCCTCCCGAGTTCGGGGTAAAACGAGGCTTCTGATGAGCTCCTGTACTGTACTTTCCTTGTCCATACTTCCTCTTACGGCTCTCAATCTGCTGCTGCTTCCCTTCAATCATGAGAGCTCTGTCTACCAACTCCCGGTAGTTGTTAAAAGTTTCCACCATCAATTGCATGCCCAGCTCATCATTCAGTCCTTCCAGAAACTTCTCCTACTTAGCTGCATCCGTGGCAACGTCATCTGGGGCATAACGTGCTAACTTACTGAAATCCTCCACGTATTGGTCAACGGTACGTCCTCCTTGGCGTAAGTTGCGAAACTCACGCTTCTTCATGGCCATAGCTCCTGCTGAAACATGGGCAGTACGGAAAGCTTGCTGAAACTGGTCCCATGTGACAGTGTCAATGGGGTGAGTGGCTGTGTAATTCTCCCACCATGATGCTACGGGTCCATCAAGCTGATGTGCGGCAAAACACACTCTCTCCGCATCTGTGCATCCTGCAGTGGTCAACTCCCTACCAATCTTGCGGAGCCAATCATCTGCAACAATCGGCTCGGTGCTGCTGGAAAACACCGGCGGATTCAGCCTCAAGAAACGGGCTAAGTGATCAACAGGTGGTGGTGGTGGTGGGTTGTTGTTGTTGTTGTTGTTGCCTTGGTTCTGAACTAGCACTTGCATCAGGGCATTCTGCTGCTGAATCAACTGAGTGATCTCCGGTGGGAAAACAAATCCAGTGTCACGTCTCGGAGGCATCTGATGGGTTTAGAAAAGATGAGAAAATAGGATAGAATGAGATCTAGAGGGAAAACACTACCCATATGCACATGAGACAAACACAATCATATCACTCCAATCAATTCAAACAAGGCATACAATCGATCTAACTATCATTACAAAGTGCTTGGACTATACTATATACATGGTGGAATACTACTACTGATATGGTGGTCGATTAGAAAAATTGATCGGTCGAAGACTCCATGATGTCTGCTCCAGCTTCATCATCATAGTCATCATTGCTATCGTCAGGGTCCGAGTCGGTGTCGTCGATGATGATATAGTTCTCCGGGCAAGTGGAACTGTCATCTTCTCCTCCTGGTGCAGGGTCTCCCATGAAAACTCCTAGCTTCTTTGTCAGGTCGCCATTCTTCTCTACTAGTGCGACGATTTCCTCCATATAATCTTCGCGTGTAGCCTTGAGTTCTTCCTCCAGCTCCGTGATCCTTGTCATTGCTTTCTTCAAATCCGCCATGCCTCCACACATCTGGTTCTCCTGGCGTCGAATGTGCTGGTTTAACTCCTGAATGAAAGCTGCACTAGATCTATCCTTCCTGGTGCTGATCATCTCCCATTGCTCGTCTCGGCGCCCAAAAATCTGATAGATAGTATCCTTGAGGTCATTGTGGTACACTTCTCCAATGCGTCCCATGGGGATGTGGGCTGCCATACTCTTTCCTAGACTCCAGGTTGGTGCATCAAAGGAAAACTCTATGGGCTCAGTGACTGGCATGAACGTCCTTCCTGGAACTTGAACTTGAATCATCCAACGCTCCTCTTCTGGTAAAGTGGCATTGTAGGTCTCGGTGAAGCTTGGTATTCCGACGTTCAGGTACCTAGTAACTTCCTTCAAGTGTCGTCCAAAAGGTGTATCCTTATCCGGTTGCGCGAAATTGTTCCTTGCATCCGCCATCCTAAAAGAGTGGAAGAAAGGAGAGGAGTCAGAAATGAGAAGAGAGTAGTGATCTAGGGCTTTAGCTTAGAGGTCATGTCCTACAGTCAGCGTGTGCTCTGATACCATCTTTGTAGTGACCAGACCTCAAACAGTCTAGTCTCTGTGCATCAGTGTCATCCCTGGATCGGTAATGCTGACACACACAGTACTTGAAGGATTTATAACAGAGTAGCAATCACACACTTATTACATCGAATAGTCTCAAGAGAGAACTTAATACAATAAATATGGCTTAAGGCCATCTAAATACGATAACAGCGGAAGGCTTGGAATAGAAAGTGAGTCCATCAACTCCAACGGCATCACTGAGTATAAGACCACGACCTATGGCACCTTACTCGTCGTCTGGAAAGTCTGCAACATGAACGTTGCAGCCCGAAAACGGGTCAGCACATGGAATATGCTGGCAAAGTAACACATAAAGAGTAATGAACAGAATAATGGTATCACTACATGCACATATGGCTGGTGGAAAGCTCTATAGTTACAGTTTGCAAAAAGCCAATTTTTCCCTACAACAAAGGAATAAAATTTTATTTAACTATCATGGTGGTTGTTAAACATTGAGAAGGTACCTCCAACATAATCGCAATTAAGAATGTGATTAACCCAATCAAATTAAATTAAGTAACATGATGATGAGATTCACATGATAATCCAAGAACTAGATACTCAAGATGTCCATAACCGGGGACACGGCTAACCATGATTAGTTTGTACACTCTGCAGAGGTTTGCGCAGTTTTCCCCACAAGACTCGATCTCTCCGTTTGATTTCTTGCACTACATGGTGTTTGAGAAACGGATGACCGAGACATAGTCTTTCAGAAACAACAACTCTTTACTCCGGGTGGACAGTTACACCTACTTTCCCCTACATATGCTAGCCCACCTCTTCAAGAGGTCATGTAACCTACTCAACTATGCTAGAGCGCATAATAGCTTGTGGCTGCACACGGAAGTTTTTAGCATGAATAATCTCATGATCCCTTTGAGCATGGGTGGCGGACCATAGGATAATCGCACGGGTACTCCGGGATATCCAAAAATACACGCAACACTGGCTTCCCCAGGTGCCTCAATCCACCCAGATGTGAAATAAAGTAACCACCTTAAGTTGAACCATTAATTAACATCCTCACATCTGTCATGGAAATTCACTCAAACCCAATCCACGTCTACGAGCATAGCATAGCAATAAGCAAACGTAGAAGTAACTCCCAATGGTTTGATAATAAGCAGGGCAATAGGTACTACCTCATCTACTTCCCAAAACCCACAATTTAATTCAGATCCTAACCATGCAATTGTTTGAGGATTGATCTAATGCAATAAAACTGGGTAGTAAGAGGTATGATCAAAGTGTTACTTGCCTTGCTGATGATCCGTGAAACCTAGAGACTCGTAGTAGCACACTTCGCACTCTGGGTACTCTATCGCAAACAAACAATACATACATAAGCAATCAAGCAAGGGTGCACGGGTAAAACTCAAAATAAGAGATCTAACCAGAAAGTTCAACTTAAGAACTCCGGTTTGCAAAAAGAATCAAATCGAACGAAGCAACGAAACTCAAACGGCGAAAGAAACAAGCTTCGTTTAGTAATCTGCACCTAAGTCAAATTTTACAGTAGCAAAAACTTGTTTGAGTTGGTTAAACGGAAATAGGGTTTCGAGACGAAACTCTAGGCGCTTGAATCGCCTGATTCCGATAAACGAGCGAAAAGTTATACTAGAACAAAAATCGGATCAGAAATCGCGATCAGAAATAATCGCGGAAAAATCCGAGAAAAAGAAAAACTGACGAACAGGCTAACGAACGAACGTTCGCTGTCTGCGGCTAAAAGACGAAAACCGTTCGTTAGAACGAACGAATGAATAGGCGTTCGCTAAATAAACTAAACCGAAAAAACCGATCTAATAAAAAAACAACCGCGGTTTTATAAAAAAATTCGGGCGGTTAACCGGCAAAAACCGGCGGCAGATCCGGTGGCTACCTCCGGCGGCGGCGGACTCCGGCGAGGGCGGCGGCGGTCTGCGGGGTCGGCAGTGGTGGCGGCGGCGACGACAGCAGCGGGCGGCGGCGGCAGCAGCGGGGCTAGGGTTTGTGCGGCGGGGTGGGCTGGGTTGGGGCGGCTCGGGGGCACGCTATATAAAAGGGGCCGGCCGGGCGGAGTCCTGGCCGAATACGGCCCGAGGTCGGTTTGCGTTTTTTTATTAAAATAATTTTGCGGAGAAAAACAAATAAAAGAAATACTAAACGAACTCCAAAAATCCCGAAATAAATTTTCCCCCTAAATGCAATTATTTGATTTTGAAAATCTCTAAAATCTAGTCGGACAAGATGAACATTTATTTGGGGTCTAAATGCAATTTTGAAAATCGCGTATTTTTCCTAAATTCAAATAAAATAGCGATAAAACTCCGAAATAAAATCTTATTTGATTTTAACATTAAATCCTCAATATTTCTTTATTTTGGGAAAGTCATTTTATTCCCTCTCTCATATCTTAATAATAGAAATAATTGAAGATAAAATAATTAAAATCGAATGATCCTATTTTCAAAATTTGAGAAAACTCAAATATGAAAATAACGAAATCCCCAACTCTCTCCGTGGGTCCTTGAGTTGCGTAGAATTTATAGGATCTAAATCAAAATGCAATAAAATATGGTATGCAATGATGATCTAATGTATAACATTCCAAATTAAAAATTTGGGATGTTACATGCTGGTTGTGTTTTCAGGGAACGAACTGTTGGGCAAGCTGAAGAATTATTGAATAATATATTGAAAACTTATGATGATTGGACTCTTCCTGATCCACCGCGTAAACCCACTCCTAAGAATAGGGGTATATTATATCTCAGTCCTGAAGATATGCAAGAGGCAAAGAAATCTATGAATGAAAAAGGTATTAAAGTTGAGGATGTTAAAAATTTACCTCCTATTGAAGAAATACATGGGCTTAATACACCACCACTGCCTAAGGTGGTAGAGGTAAATTCTCTAATGAGATTCAATGATAATGACAATCCTCACAATATGCACCCTAGTCATTGCCTTTATGAGTTTGAAAACTACATTAGAAAACAAGATCACTTCAATGCAAATGTTATTAAACAATTGAAATATAATTCTGATATGTTTGCTCGCTTGAGTGACTTGTTATTTGGAATCACAAATAATGTTAGATGTGTGAGAAAGCATGCTTCTTTGGTTCAAACTCAGTTAGAACAAGTTGCTAAATCTCAAAGAGAGTTGCTAGATGAAATGAACAATAACATACATGACTTTGCTGTTATAGTAGCAACTAGAGGAGGTAAAATGACTCAGGAACCACTTTATCCTGAGGGACACCCAAAAATAATTGAACAAGATTCACAAAGAGCTAACACTGATGGACGTAGTCCTTCTAAAAAGAAAAACAAGAAGAAAAATGATAGGACTTTGCATGCCTCTAGTGAACCTGAAGTAGAAAAACCTCCTGATAATGATAATGAAACTTCTATCTCTGATGCTAAAACTTAGTCTGGTAATGAACACTCACCTTCTGATAATGAAAAATATAATGATGAGTTTCAAGAAAATACTCAGGATGATAAAGAACCAGACAATGATGTTGAGATAGAACCACCAGTTGATCTTGATAACCCACAACCCAAGAATACAAGGTACGATATAAGAGACTTCATTGCTAGAAAACATGGTAAAGAAAGAGAACCGTGGGTTCAAAAACCTATGCCCTTTCCACCTAAGTCAACTAAAAAGAAAGATGATGAAGAATTTAAATGCTTTGCTGAAATGCTGAGGCCAGTATTTTTGCGTACTCGCTTGACTGATATCTTAAAAATGCATCCTTATGCAAAGTACATGAAAGACATCATCACAAATAAGAGAAAAATACCGAAAGCTGAAATCTCCACCATGCTTGCTAACTATACTTTTAAAGATGGAGTACCTAAAAAACTTGGAGATCCGGGAATACCAACTATACCTTGCTCTATCAAAAAGAATTATGTGAAAACTGCTTTATGTGATTTAGGAGCTGGTGTTAGTGTTATGTCTTTCTCTTTATAGAAAAGACTTGATTTGAATAAGCTCACACCTACTGAAATATCTTTGCAAATGCTGACAAATCAACTGACATACCTATCGGTATTTGTGAGGATGTGCCCGTTGTTGTTGCTAATGTTACTATTTTGACTGACTTTGTTATACTTGAGATGCCCGAGGACGACAACATGTCAATTATCCTTGGTAGACCCTTCTTGAATACTGCAGGGGCTGTTATTGATTGCAATAAAAGTAAGGTCACTTTTCATATCAATGGTAATGAGCATACGGTGCACTTTCCGAAGAAATAATTCCAAGTGAATGGTATTAATGTTATTGAAAAATCTCCGACAATCACTATTGGAAGTTTTCAAATACCTCTGCCTACTGTCAAAAAGAAATATGAATTGCTTACTGTTGGAGATATTCATATCCCCGTTGAGGTAACTTAGTGATTTACGAAAGTTCTTCGGTTTCATGCTAATCGAAAGTGTTTATTAATAAGACTTGATCAACCTTATTAATGGATCATTTTTTAGAGGTATGAGGTTGATGAATTTAGTAAGCACTACCTTCTGTCCCTACCTTTTGTTTTCTGCTTTTATTAGTTAAATAAAATAAAATGCCATGTTTTGTCTGTTTTCTGAATTTCCCATTCAATAAATAATGACCCAAAAATAAAAGTTCTTAGAATGCCCTAAAAATTTAATACGATATTTTTCTGAATATTTAAGAATTTCTGGTGCAAATAATATCAGAGGGAGGTGCACCAGGTGGGCACAACCCAACTGGGCGCGCCAGGACCCCTAGGCGCGCCCTGGTGGGTTGTGGTCCCCACGTGGGCCCCCTCACTTATCTCTTCACACCACATCATGACCTACCTCCAGAAAAAATTCACCCTAGCTCCCTCTCATGTGTTCTTGCTCTCAAACCTGCGGATTTCGATCTCTTTGCTCGAAGCTCCATTTCCGAAACTGTTTCAAGGGATTGTTGCTTGGCATGTGACTCCAGCGTTTGTCCAATTAGTTTTTGTTTTAGCGGTTTATATTTTGAATAATTAGCTACTCTTGGTACTGCTGTAGATGAGCTTGCATCTTCAATTCTTAGAGTTATAAGTAGTTTGAATGCTTGCTATGGCCTCTATGTATCCCTATGAGTAGTTGCTATCAATTTTGTGAAGTTTTGTTGAGAAAATTTTGTGGACTAAAAATTTCAGAATTTTTGTTTATAGGAAAAGGATGAATATCTTTAGGAAGTTTGCTTCTAAGAAGAACTCCAAGGGAGTTATTGGGGAGTCGTCTGATAGTGATCTCCATCCCCGGAGGTTGGCGGAGGTACGGCCGTGCGAATGGCCGCATACCCCGTTCATGGAAGAGGTTGGAATCCTGCAAGAGTTTACACAATATGCTGCTAATGCCGGCCTCACCGATTTCATCGCAGCTGAATGTGAACAGTAACATCTTCTCACAAACATCTTTGTTCAAAGTTTTAATTTCCTTCCTAGGAATAATCCTCCTGAGGTGCAGTTTAATTTATATGCCGAAACCCATCAGCTACCACTTACTGAATTTTGTGACATATGCATGATCCCTTCTGACGGGAGCTTAGTTGAGCCTAGGCCGGCGGAGTTTGAGGCCTTTTATCATACCTTGACAGTGGGAGATGAGAGAGGGGTGTCGGCTATCACTGCCGCTGGCTTGCATTTTCCTGTTGTTCATTACTTTGCTCTTTTCATTGCAAAATGCTTTCTTGCTAGAGAGAAGGTGGGTGCACTCAGTTCTCCAGACCTTGCTGTTTTACGTCGTGCACTAGGGGGCGACAACACCTATAGCTTGGGAGCTATTGTGGCACGTCGCCTCCACGTTAATAAGTCCAAGGGTAAAATACATGGTGGGATTTTTGCTAGTTGTTTGGCGGCTCACTTTAATGTTGAGATACGCCTTCATGATTACCCTCTGACCAAGGTTTACCTAGATCGCGCAGCCATGGATCACCACCATTTTACTGATTTCGATTCTCCTAGCATCCATATTCCTTATAACCTGGTTTTTAGTGTGAGAACTCGTGATATTATTCCATTGCTTGCTCCTGCTTTGTTTGATCCTGTTGCTAGGGGCGGATATAGGATTATGCCTGCGGATATCGTCGCCTACCGGAATGACTAGGCTGCGGCAGAGGAGGAGCCTCAGCAATGGGATTAGTGGATGCCCGCTCCTCAGCACCCCGACTACTATCCAGGCTTCTGATCAATTACCAAGTTAGGCCAAAAGCCTAAGCTTGGGGGAGTACGTGTTTCCCACCAACATTACATTTATGTTCACACATTTCATGTGACAGCCTGGTTTTTGCCCTTTCTTATTTGCTTGAAATTTCATTTGAAAGTTTTTGAAACTTGAAGTTTCTGAATCTTTTCATTTGGACTTAAACACTTGGGCATCCTTGGCTTTCACCCAAGTGTTCACTTCTCTCCCAAACCATCACTTCACTTCTGATCCACCACAAAATAACCTTTGGAATATTTTTCTTAAATGAAAAATATTCATTTTCTCTCAAAAACCCTAAGCCAGATCTGTTTGCTTCAAGGCAACCCTAATTTTTATGGCTCAGAAAATTCTAAGATAATTCACAAATATTCTAGGGACCCTAGGGCACCTCCGTGAGCAAAAATATTTCATCACTTTTTGGAATATTTTTGCTACAGAAAATCTTTTCTGTTCTGGACAGAAATGGTGGTTTCTACAGCAACTACCATTTTACTTGCTCCATTTGACCTGAACTTTCTTGTGCATCTTTACCTTAGTAACTTATAACTAGCCTCCAAAGCACAGCCCCAAACTCCCAGCCATTTGACCACAGTAACATCACAAAGTTACTGACCAGGAACTTACATGGCTTGTAAAATCTTCTCTACTGCACCTGGATCCAAACCAAACCGTGGTAAACTTCAAAACTACCACGAAAAACCTGCCAGACATGATTTTTGGACGAAGGCTGGCCTGAGGAGAGAGTTCGCGCAGTGACCACGCGTGTCCACGATGCCAGGCATGCGTGTCGACGCGCTCTGGGTGCCGCCGAATGCTCTGTTCGCACGTGCTTGCTTCCCTCGCCTGCCCAACCATGCCAAACCTCGCCACCATCATCGTCTCGACATCCTTAACTCCACCCTGGCACTCGCCGACGCCGGAGCTCGCCGCAGCGAGCACGGGCAAGGTCCGGCCAGCCCAACAGTGCGGAGCGCACTGTGCTCGTCGCCATTCCCTTGATCCTGTGCTCGTCTCCGCTCGCCCACAGTGGCCGCGTGACCTCCGTCGCCTTCTCCCCCTCTCACTGCCGCCGCTCGTCGCCGGGCACCATGGACAGGTGTCCACCGGCGGAGCCCGAAGCACCCTCGCCGCTCGCCTATATATAGAGCCCCTCCCCAACCTTCTTGAGAATCCTCCAGCACTCACACACACTCCACGGTCGAGTAGGAAGCCGTAGCCCGGCCGGGCAGGCCTCGGGCCGCCGTCCCCGAGCTCGACCTCGCCGGCGATCCCCTCTGGTCGCCGCGGCAGCTCCAGCCCCTCCCAGGCCTGGGCGACCTCTCCAGGGCCTCCGCCTCTCTCCGGTGAGGCCGTCTCGCCCGCTTGGAGCCCCTGGAGCGGCCTCTGTTCGCCGTCTTCCTCAATTCCGATGACCTCCTCGTTCTGCCTCTGCTCGCGAGCTAGATTCCGACGCCGTCCGACCACCCCTAGCCACGCTACGGGTACGGGCAGGTGCGCCTCGACCTCCTCTTGCCATCCCTCCCTCTCGTTTGGGCCAAGGAGCCCTCGTCGCCGGCGAGAGCTCCGGCGAAGCCGCGGCCCTCTTTGTTTCTCTCTCCCTCTTCCCCCACCTGACTAGCGGGGCCCGCTAATCAGCCACTCAGTACACGTGCGAAACGGTACGAGTGGTGGCGCCCCTGGGCTTTACGCCTTCGACGTCACCCCCCAGCTGTTTCTTTTTATTCAAATTCATTTATATTCCAGAGAGCTTCAAACAATTTTAACTTTTTAACCATAAGTCCAAATGAGATGATTCTTTTTGCATTGTGTTCTTTGAAAGGAAATCTAACAGCTCACCAAAGATGAGATTTTTCTGAGCTGTTTAGAATTTCTGGTGAATTTCAGAAGTGTTCTTGATATTCTCTTTTTGTGTTTAAAATTATTTTCAGGAGGTGAGGCTTGTCTTGAGGATCACCAGGAGGCTTGTGAACCTCATCTGTACTAAGGCAAGCCACAACAACATTTTTATGGTGCCATTTCAATATTTGTGATTTTCTCACTTAAATGAAATGATTAACCCATGAATTTAAATAATTATTGAATTATTTGTATTCTGTTAAGTATTGGTCAGTTGTTATGCTTGATTTACAGAATAGTTGAAACTAGTTTAAGTGGGTAAAGCAAGTTAAAATTTATTTGAGGTGATGTTAGAAATAATTTTGTTATGCATGTTAGTAATTATTTAAAGCTTTGTGTTTGCATTCTTAAATTGATAAAAATTTGTTAGAAAATATTCTGTTAAATACTTGTTTAATCATATTACTTGTCTTACAGAATGTTTGAACCCAACTTAGTGATAAAGAAATTAAGAGTTGTTGATAATGATATCCTTTGGTCAAGCATATGAAAGATTTATCGGAGTTACTTTCTTGCGTAGGAAATTAATAAAACTTGTTGCAAAATATTTTGGTTAAGTTGTGAGTCATTTTGAGCAAGTAGAGTAATATGAGTTGTTGATGTTTATGCTTGGTGTGCATATGGATGACGTCGGTCATTTTTATCAATATGTGATGCATGTGTTGTTTTGCATTTCATGGCATGCTATGACCGGTCATTTTTAGTTTAAAGATTAATCCTGAATATAACTCAACTTGAATATACCGTTGACTGGGTCATGGTGCCGCTGAATCGAGTTTCTTTCCAGTGCAACCACATTTGCCTTGTGGGAAGGCCTTGATTCGGTCCATTGACACAGCCTCTGGTCGGTGCCTCCATCTAGGGAAGATTATGTCGTGTTTGCCCTGGCCCGGTAAGCACACATAATCTTGTGTGCTCGTTGATGAGATTATGGTACCGAGTCCCCGAGTGGGAGTGTTTTGACCATGACGGTGGTCGGGGTGTCTTTGGTAGACACGGGGCCACCCAGGACCAGCCCGTTGGGGATTTGGGTTGGAGTGGACGGGAGAGTGCTGTGGCAATGGAGGGGTTTTGTCAGAATGCCGTTGGTCCACCCGAATGGGAATGCGAGGCCATGGGTTCCGTGGTGTGGGTACAGTGTGCTACCTCTGCAGAGTGTATAATCTATCAATAGCCGAGTCCACGGTCACGGACACCTCGTACTAGGTCCCACCATGAGTCAACGTTTAATAAAAATTGCACACTAAGCTATGAACTTTGCATTGTCAATGGATGGCAGAAAGGCCATCGAGGTATTTGGGACCAAATGATGGTCGTGGTTGTGATCGCCGTAAGGATCACGAGTTATTCTTGAGAAAGACCACTATGGTGGTGTGTTTGTGGTCCAGAGATGATCACAGTTGGTAAGCTGTCCTGAGGGACGTTCGGGCTTGATCACAGCATGTTGACATATAATGTTGCATTATTAATAATTGGTTAAATATCATGATATTGTTTGTCATTATGATTATGCTTGTTGTGAGCTTGCAAGTACATTCAATGTACTGACCTGGCGTGTCATGCCAGATTTCAGGAAAGTCTCGTTGGAAAGGAGCGCTGTTCGAGTCTAGATCGTGTCCACATCAGTGTCCCTGTGATATGGAGCTTCCGCTACGACGTTATTCCGCTGCCACGTAGTTGTTCGAGTCGAGGCCCCTTTATGTTCACTAAATAATGTACATATTGTTCTGCCGCACCGAGTGTGCCGCTTGGCCTCGACCACTGTTGTAATATGAACTTTGTTCCGCTAGCATCAATAAAGCGGTTGTTTTGTGTACCAATATGTTGTGTGTTGCCAGAAGCACTACTGGAATCAGCTAATTTGCCATCTTCCAGATCTTTGCCGTCTGCTAGCTGACGGCAAAGAAGCTCTTTGCCATCAGCTACACATAAACAGACGGCAAAGAAAAGGCTGACGGCAAAGAAGCTCTTTGCCATCTGCCAGGTCTTTGCCGTCTGCCAGCGGACGGCAAAGAATCTTTGCCGTCCGCTGGCGGACGGCAAAGAGTGTGGTGGCCCCCACCCCCCGCTCGTTTGAAAAAATCCTAACGGCCCACCTCTTTGTCGTCCGCTAGCGGACGGCAAAGAGGCAGAAAGGCGGACGGCAAAGGCTGGCGGACGACAAAGAGGGCACTTGCCTAACGGCAGGTACCCCCCGCCCGTTACTCACTTCGTCCTCGCCTCGCCCTTCTCCTCGCACCCCGCCGCCGCCGCCGCCGCCCGCCGCCCCCCGCCGCCCCGTCGCCCCCGCCGCCCCGTCGCCCCGCCACCCCGGCTCCCCGCCGCCCCACCGCCCCGTCGCCCCCCCCGCCCCGCGCCCCACCGCCGCCCCGCGCCCCACCGCCGCCACGGCCCCCTCGCCGTCCCTGCCCCCCGCCGCCTCCTCCACTGCCCCGCCCCGGCCCCCCGCCCCCCATCCCCCCCGCCGCCCCGGCCCCCCGCCGTCCGGGCCCCCGCCGCCCCGCCTCCTCCACCGCCCCGCCCCGGCCCCCCGCCGGCCGGGCCCCCGCCGCCCCGCCCCGGCCCTCCGTCGCCGGCCCCGCCCCGGCCCTCCGTCGCCGGCCCCGCCCCGGCCCTCCCCCACAGTGAGCCCCTCCTCCCTTTTTTTTTTTTTTTTTTTTTCTGTTTTTTTGTTTTTTTGTTTTTTTTTCTATTTTTTTGTTTTTTTTTCTGTTTAAGTTTAGGTTTAATTAGTTTAAATAGTTTAGTTTTAATTAGTTTAGGTTTTTAGTTTAGGTTAGTTTAGGTTTAGGTTAAGTAGAAGGGGGAAGAAGAAGAAGAAGAAGAAGAAGAAGAAGAAGAGGAGGAGGAGGAGGAGGAGGAGGAGGAGGAGGAGAAGGAGAAGGAGAAGGAGAAGAAGAAGAAGAAGAAGAAGAAGAAGAGGAGGAGGAGGAGGAGGAGGAGCAGAAAGAAGAAGAAGAAGAAGAAGAAGAAGAAGAAGAAGAAGAAGAAGAAGAAGAAGAAGAAGAAGAAGAAGAAGAAGAAGAAGAAGAAGAAGAGGAGGAGGAGGAGGAGGAGAAGGAGAAGAAGAAGAAGAAGAAGAAGAAGAAGAAGAAGAAGAAGAAGAAGAAGAAGAAGAGGAGGAGGAGGAGGAGGAGGAGAAAGAAGAAGAAGAAGAAGAAGAAGAAGAAGAAGAAGAAGAAGAAGAAGAAGAAGAAGAGGAGGAGGAGGAGGAGGAGACGCCCCGAAGCCCCGACCCCGAAACAGCACCCCGACCCCGACACGGCACCCCGACACCGACACGGCACCCCGACACCTACACGACACCCCGACCCCCGACACGACACCCTCGACACCCCGACCCCGAGAACCCGACCCCGACCCCGACACCCCGACCCCGAGCCTGACCCGACACCCCGACCCCGACACCGACACGGCACCCCGACCCCGACCCGGCACCCCGACCCCCGACACCGACACGACACCCCGACCCCCGACACGACACCCCCGAGACCCCGACCCCGAGACCCCGACCCCGACCCCGACCCCGACACCCCGACCCCGAGCCTGACCGGACACCCCGACCCCGACCCCGACCCGGCACCCCGACCCGACACCCCGACCCCGAGACCCCGACCCCGACACGGCACCCCGAGACCGACACGACACCCCGACCCCGACACGGCACCCCGAGACCGACACGACACCCCGACCCCCGACACGACACCCCCGACACCCCGACACCCCGACCCCGAGACCCCGACCCCGACCTCGACCCCGACCCCGACACCCCGACCCCGAGCCTGACCCGACACCCCGACCCCGACACCGACACGGCACCCCGACCCCGACCCGGCACCCCGACCCGACACCCCGACCCCGAGACCCCGACCCTGAAAAGGTGTTCTTTGGCCTTCCAGAAGCCGACGGGGTCATATATTTGTGAATTATTAGTTAGGTCATATATCTTTCGATTTTGTTATGAAAAACATCATATATAATTGTGTTGATCGGGTAGTTTTAAATGTGCAGTTGTTTCATCGCTGCGAGGTTTGGTGTTCGACGACCTCGCCGTGCGTTTGACGAGCTCTGCCCCTTCGTTCGTGGGTGAGCACAAATGACATGTCCTCCTCCCCCATTAATTATTTGATCTATTCCGATGAAACTTGATAGCTAGATATATATGTGTCTTGAATCATCAGTATGCGTAACCAATATGTGTCTCCCGTTCGAAAGCGTCATAGTTATAAATATGCATGCATTTGCATATTTATAACCTTGATTCTTTCGAATTGTCCAACGCTATCCATGGACAGCCCGAGTATGTTTAGATTGGGTTCGTTTTCCCATATGCTTTGCTCCGGATCCGACGCATAAATTTCGTCAGTGCCTCCCCTGTTGTTCTCCGGGTACACATCCTCTCTGTTTATTGCAGAGACGTGTATCAGGAGAACAGCGGGGAGGTGCTGCCGAAATTTTGCGTAGGATCCGGGGCATAGCATGGGAAAATGAACCCAATCTAAACATACTCGGGTGGGATTAGGACCTATCATTAGAGTGTAGGTTGCATGGACGTAATAAAATTGACAAAGTAGATCAACTGATGAATACATACATGGTGAATTATATATATATATATATTTGTTGTGTGTCTAGTAGCTCTGAAAGTCAAGATGAGTGATCGTGCGTGGATGTACACCGGTCACACTGGTCAGAACAAATGGAGCACTGAATGGTTCACAAAAACCAAGGGGTTTGTGCGAGCCGCATTTGCAAATGGCCAGAGGAAAACCTGGTGCCCCTGTTTACGGTGCGGCAATTGGGAAAAGAGGACAGAGGCTGAAATGGGCAAACACCTACAGAAGAGTGGTTTTACGCCCGATTATACGGTGTGGACATTTCATGGTGAGTCTGCCCAACGTGACCGAGCTGAGGTGGATCGTCGTCGCACCGACGAGCATGGTACCGGTATGGAAAACATGGTGCAAGACTTTGATGATGCTCGGGATTCGGACGAGGAGATGGAGGAATCTGCAAAGGCCTTCAATGAAATGTTGGAGTCTTCAAAACGTCCGCTCCATGAGCACACTGAGCTTTGTCAGTTGGATGCCATCTCACAAGTAATGGCTCTGAAGGCTCAGTTCAACTTGGGCAGAGAATGCTACGATGCAATGATGACAGTATTTGGACGCTTTCTACCCAAAGGCCATGTAATGCCTGCAAACCTGTACCAGTCGGACAAAATCCTCCGTGCACTGAAGATGCCCTATGATAAGATACATGCCTGTGAGAAAGGATGTGTCTTGTTTAGGCTTGACTATGCGGACTTGAACTGTTGTCCCATTTGCAAGTCTTCCAGGTATGTTGTGGTAGACAACGGTATGGGTGAGAAGACACAGACCAAAATCCCCGTTAGTGTTCTTCGGTATATGCCAATCGTACCAAGACTTCAACGTCTTTTCATGGTCGAAGAGACGGCCAGACAGATGACATGGCACAAAACGGGCAAAAGAACCGAACTAGATGCAGATGGGAATCTGATGATTGTACACACATCGGATGGTGTTGCGTGGAAAAAGTTTGATGAATTACATGGTGACAAAGCGGCAGATCCGAGGCATCTTCGAGTCGGCATCAGCACGGATGGGTTCAGTGTGTTTGGTATGACGGCAGCCCAATACAGTTGTTGGCCCGTATTTGTCTTTCCACTCAATCTCCCCCCGGACAGATTATGCAAAGAAAGAACATTTTCCTGACGTTGATAATTCCAGGGCCCAACTATCCGGGGAAAAATATGAATGTGTACATGCAACCGCTTAAGGACGAATTGCAAGAAGCCTGGGATAATGGGTTCAAGACATACGATGCCTATAGCAAACGGAACTTCATAATGCGTGTCTGGTACATGTACTCGACGCATGACTTGCCGGCGTATGCGCTATTCGTTGGCTGGTGTGTGCATGGAAGGTTCCCGTGCCCCACATGCAAGGGAGCTCTTGAGTTTCGTTGGCTTCAGGCCGGTCGCAAGTTTTCTTGCTTCGACATGCATAGAGAGTTCCTGAATCCTCGCCATAAGTTCAGGAAAGACAAGAAGAACTTCATCAGAGGTAGAGTTGTCAAAAACTCTGCACCACATGCATTGACAGGCCAACAGACCCTGGATCAGTTAAACGCTCTCGAGCCAGATCCCGAGCGTCCAGGGTACTTCAAGGGGTATAATTCTAAGCACGCCTGGACTCACATAACATGCTTATGGGATCTGCCTTACTTCAAAGACCTCCTTTGCCCACACAACATCGACGTGATGCACACTGAGAAGAATATCGCCGAGGCACTTTTTGGTACATTGTTCGGCATAGATGGGAAGTCAAAGGATAATACTAAGGCTAGAGTCGATCTGGAGGCGCTATGTGATAGGCCGTTACAAAACATGAAAGAACCGAAAGGAAAGCAGAACTGGACGAAGCCAAAGGCATGGTTCAATCTTGGAAGGCCGGCTATGAGGGAAATTATCTTGTGGGTGAAAATGCAGTTGATGTTCCCCGATGGGTATGCAGCGAATCTACAGAGGGGAGCCAGTCTTGATAAATTGAAGATATTTGGTCTCAAGAGTCATGATTGGCACATATGGATTGAGCGGGTAATGCCGGTGATGTTGCGTGGCTTCATCCCTGAGGATGAATGGCTAGTACTGGCAGAACTCAGCTATTTCTTCCGTGTTCTTTGTGCGAAAGAACTATCACCTAGCATGCTAGAAGAAATGGAAGAGTTGGCGCCGGAGTTGATCTGCAAGTTAGAGAAGATCTTTCCATCGGGCTTCTTTAATCCAATGCAACATTTGATTTTGCATCTCCCGACCGAGGCAAGATTGGGGGGGCCCGTGCAAAATCGTTGGTGCTACCCAACTGAGAGGATGCAGAAGACGCTTCGACAAAAATGTAAAAATAAACGTAGAATTGAAGCATCGATGGCTGAGGCATTCATCACTGAGGAGGCGGCAAACTTCGTGACAGCACACTACGAAGCCAAAAATCGTCATTTGCATAATCCGAAGCCTCGGTACAATGCTGACGACCCTAAAAAGGGTGGATCCAACCTCAGCCTATTCAAAGGGAATCTCGCACCAGCCAGTGTTTCAAATCCAGTATCTTTGGAT
Source organism: Aegilops tauschii subsp. strangulata (assembly GCF_002575655.3). Classification (NCBI taxonomy): domain Eukaryota; kingdom Viridiplantae; phylum Streptophyta; class Magnoliopsida; order Poales; family Poaceae; genus Aegilops; species Aegilops tauschii. Next base: position 263,775,981 of record NC_053035.3, read on the forward strand.
AACGAACAATGGCGGACCATTTCGTTGTATATCTTCAACAACCTGATAGATGTGCGGCCGTACATCGAGTAAGTTCTCGGTACATAGTTTCGCAACTTCTATTTCCTTTGAACTGCTCTTATTCCTGGATATTTCATACAGTCGATACGTCGCCTTATTCTCGTATGGAGCGGTGATCCAAAAGGATTCTGTCGAAGAGTATGAGCTTCTCGCAAAGCAAGGTGGCGGCTATCCCGGTTTCATCTCTTGGTTCAAACAAACGGTAATTTCTATTAGACTTGTAGGCTAATTTGTAGGCGGCTATCCCGGTTTCATTCGCTAATTTGTGCGTAATGCAACAATCCTTTCATATTAAACTTGTAGGCTAATTCAGAGTCTATGGACGCCGAATTGAGACAAGTCGCTAATGGTTTTGACTATAAGGTCCGTTCATTTGACAAATACGACATCAACGGGTATCGCTTTTGTACCTATGGCAAAGAGCTATCTATGGCCGACCGAAAGTCTACAAATTGTTGTGTATCTGCTATCGGCGAAGGAGGTACCGAGTATTATGGGAGAGTTGAAGCAATTTATGAACTTCTATTCTATGGTGAAAACCCACCGAATGTCGTAGTCTTCAAATGTTATTGGTTTCAGCCGAAGGAGACTAGAAGAACTCATGAACATATAGGGCTAGTTGAAATCAACCAAAGCACCCATTTAGATGTTCCTGATGTCTATATTACAGCTCAACAGGCGACCCAAGTATTCTATCTACCGTGGGCCTGCCAAACTAATCCAAATCTGAAAGGTTGGGATGTCGTTTATGAAGTGCCGCCACGTGCTAGACTATCTCCCCCAAAGGAAGAGGATTATGAACCTCACATTAACCCAGACACATATGAAGGAGAATTCTTCCAAGAGACACGTCTTTCCAAAAAGCGTTTCAAGAACCGCTATACTTCACCCCAAAACATTGAAGTAGACAGTGACAGTGAATCCGACATCACCCCAGAGGAGGAACAAGAAGAGCCGGAACAAGAAGAGGTTACTGCTGCGGATGACCTGTCATTGCTTGACCGATTACGTCAAGGTGGCCTTGCACATGTTGATGCCACTGAACCCTATGAGCCCGTCATTGATTATAGTGATGATGATGATTATGCATTTATTGATGATACTGATCGAGATTATTAGTAGTGTCAGGTATTAAATTTTTTAATGTTGTACTTGATGATGATACACTTAAGTGATACACATATTATTATTCATGTCGGTCTTTTTTTTTATGTTGTACTAATTTCGTTTACTGTTTGTCATGGCAGGTGTTGAAAGATGGTGGGCGCTGGTCGGGAGCGCGCCAAGGCCCCTTCTTCCTCGGCGCGTGGTCTGAGGTCTTCGATTCCAGACGTACCTCTTCGCCGAGCGTTGCTGGACAGTATGTCCACACCGCCGGGCCCTTCTTCGTCCACCGCGGTGCCCAGCAGGGGACGAGGTAGGAAGAGAGGAGGTGGGGCACGTGGTCGCGGGAGAGGAGGTAGGGTGACTGCAAGGGAGCCTTCCTCGCCGCCACCCCCAGCTGTTTCACCCGAGCACGTGACTGCTGGGGTGGACTCGTCCGAGGAGGAGGCTACACGGACTCCGGTCCACGAGCCTCCGGTCCACGGGTCTTGGGCCCACGAGCCTCGGGTCGACTGGCCTTCGGCCCACGAGAGTTCGGCCCACGAGACCCCGGAGGAGCACACGTCCGGATGGGGTACCTGGCCGGATCAGCCCGAGGAGCCGAGTGGCCATGCTGATGATGGCGGGGAGCCGACTGATCTTGAGGAGGAGGGTGGCACCGTCTACCAGCGTGGTGCTACACAGCTCCCGTCCGTGCCGGCGACCCGCGAGCAGAGGTGGTTGATCTTCCCTGATGGGGAGAGGTACGTAAGTGCATTTAATATTTTTGTACCTTCTGCATTCACGTTTCTTCAAATAACTAATGCGTTGGCCTTGTCATGCTGCAGGGGTTGGGACCACCATCATAGTGTCCGCCGGCCCAACTCCGTCCTTGGAGTTCTTTGCCGGCAAAACTTCCCGGGGTTTGTCACGTTGCCTGGTGAGGGTCGGCTTCCAGAGCTTGGGTTGAGCTGGGAGCACTACGTGGCTGCCCCGGCCCCGCCGGATGTCATTATCGACGGTGTCGTGTGCGACACGAGGGCAGACATGGTGATCAGGACGTTCTGGGTAATTTCTCCTTTACACATTTCAAAATCTTCAACTAGCTAGTTATTAATTGTACTAATCAATATTGTCTCATTTGATTGCAGACATTCTACAAGTGTGAGGAGGGATACGAGGAGGAGTGCGCAAATGTTATCGAGAACGTCTGCAAGCGCCTACTCCAGAACTTACGGCACGAGGCTCGGGTGCAGGCTGTTCGAGACTACTACGCCTTGCGTGGTATCAAGAAGACCAAGCCGGCGTGCCGCGATAAGTTCCTGAGTAAGGAGCAGTACATGAAGGTAATTCTTAAGGCCTTCTACTTAAGTTCCTTCATTTAGTAATTCTTAGCCGTAGCGCTCAAGTTTCTATTTGCTAACTTAGGCGCCTCCGAGATGGTGTGCGGATCGGATGGATTGTTGGGAGGTGTTGGTCGATGAGTGGTGCTCACAAGAATGGCTAGCCCTCCACAACCAGGCCAAGGACAAACGTGCCCAAATGGAAGGTGTGCCACACCATCAAGGCAGCTCCAACTTATATCAGTTCGGGCGCAACTGGGTATGTGGTTTGCTTCATGATTCATGCAATTCATTCATCATGCTAGCTTGAGCCCTTTAGTTACTAATTTTCATTGTTTCTCTCTTTCAGGCACGCCACAATAAGGCGGATAAGGTGCCAGAGGTGTACGACCTGTATGCCATGGCCCACACTGGCTCTTACAAGAAAGTCAAGGCTTTCTCTCAGTCTGACCTCGATGATGCAAACAACTTCACCAACATCTCCTCCCACAACAAGCTCGTGAGATATAGAGATGAGGGGAAGGCGAGGAAAGGGGAGGACTTTAACCCGAGCCAGGGTCCCATTGATCCAGAGCTGGTGATGATATCTGGTGGCGGGAGGTCCCATGGCTCCATAGCCATTGGAGATGGACTTATCCGTTGTCCTAGCACTCTCCCGGAGATCAAGGCGCGCCAGTCGAGCTCCGCTCCTGAGATAAGGCCTCGTGAACGGCCAGTGCAACTCGCCATCAAGGTTAGTGATACGTACTCAGCTATCTTTCTCCATTACATTGTGTGCGCTTCCATCAATGATTACAAATGGTCATGTGAGTGGTGTTGCAGGCTGCTATACAGAGTGAGAGAGATAGAACGGAGAAACTTCTGGCGGAGGCGGCGGAGAGGCAGCGGGAGTTGGAGGAGAGGACGACAAAGATGATGGAGGAGGAGAGGGCACGGAATGACATGCAGGCAAGGGCCATGTACGAGCTCCTTGTGGTAAGTTTCTTCTGCAGATTAGCCAAAACATTCATGTAGTGTTTGTCTCATTACTAACTAGTATGACTGAGTCGTCAAAACCAAATGTGCAGTCTGTGTGCGAGAAGACCGGTCAGACCGCTCCGCCGATGCCAGTGATTGCTCCTGGGACCACGGTGAGTTTAATTTGAATGGACATTACTTGCTAGTCTTAACATTTGAGTGTCATAATGCTAACGAGACATTGGAAATGATCTTTGGTGCAGCTTAACTCCAGAAACGCATCGCATGATCCTTCTCCAGCTACCGGCACTAGCCAGCCCGCTCCTACACCTCCCTGATCACGGTAAGTTTCTCTAGTGTTTTGCTTAACAAATGCATAAAGACCTAGACTTAGCTTTATTTCCTCCAATATGCTTACCATAATGACCTAGAGTTAGCTTCTTTTCCTCCAAAATGACTTAATAAGCTTACTGACCTCATAAACCATCCATTTTACCTAAGTTAGCTCTAAAACGATATGTACTTAGCTTACTTATGTCAAAAATTGCATAATTAGCTCATAAACGACCCATTTCACCTAGGTTAACTCATAAACGACCCATTTCACCTAGGTTAGCTCATAAACGACCCATTTCACCTAGGTTAGCTCAGAAACGACCCATTTCACCTAGGTTAGCTCATAAATGACCCATTTCACCTAAGTTAGCTCAAAAAGATCCATTTCAACTAAATTAGCTCATAAATGATCCATTTCACCTAAGTTAGCTCAAAAACGATCCATTTCAACTAAATTAGCTCAAAAATGATCCATTTCAACAAAGTTAGCTCAAAAACGATCCATTTCAACTAAGTTAGCTCAAAAACGATCCATTTGACCTAAGTGAGCTAAAAACGATCCATTTCACCTTAGTTACCTAAAAAACGATCCATTTCAACTAAGTTAGCTCAAAAACGATCCATTTCAACTAGGTTAGCTCCAAAATGACCCATTTCACCTTACTTAGCTCAAAAACGATGCCCTTCACCTTAGTTAGCTCATAAACGACCCATTTCAACTAAGTTAGCTCATAAATGATCCATTTCAACTAAGTTAGCTCATAAACAACCCATTTCAACTTAGTTAGCTCATATATGATCCATTTCACCTAAGTTAGCTCATAAATGACATATACTTCTTGTTCTAGTCTTCTTCTTGTTCTAGTCACCTATTTCTAACTTTCTTATTTACCATTTTGTAGATTTCATTCACTTGATGGAAGCTAGCTTGCTATGATGGAGTGCTTGCTTTTCCTTTGATGAAACTTTGCATTGTATCTAGCTTGCTATCTTCATGACACTTTGCATTGTAATATATATATGGATGGAACAATGTGTATGGATGGAACTTCCTTATGTATGAACAATGTGTATGGATGAAACTGATGTGATATGTGATATGAAACTTATGTGCTAGATATGTGTTGGATATGTGCTGGATATGAAACTTATATATGTGATATGTGCTGCAAATTGTGGGATTTAATAAAAAACAGAAAAAACAGACAATATGCAGGCTCTTTGCCGTCTGCCACCGACGGCAAAGAGCCTTTGCCGTCTGCCGCGGACGGCAAAGAAGCCACGTGGCAGCCAACTGTGCTTCCTGGGAGCTAACCCATTTGGTCAGTTTGCCTACAGTGGCAGACGGCAAAGACTTTGCCGTCCGTGGCAGACGGCAAAGAACCTGGTCAGTTTGCCTACAGTTGCAGACGGCAAAGAACCTGCACTTTGCCATCAGTGGCAGACGGCAAAGAACCTGCCATCTAGTGACGTGTAGATGACATCATAAGGCGGACGGCAAAGACCAAAGGCTCTTTGCCGTCTGCGGCGGACGGCAAAGGTCTGCCGTTAGCCACTTAATGGACTGACAGCGCAAATATTGCCGTCCGCCCTCTTTGCCGTCCGCCGCAGACGGCAAAGAGCCTTTGCCGTCCGCCGCCGGGAAGCAGACGGCAAAGCAGCTGTTTACCGTAGCCTTCTTTGCCGGAGCCTTTTGCCGTCAGCGGCTGACGGCAAAGGTCTTTGCCGTCCGCCTTTCGAGCCTTTGCCGTCCGCCATGGCAGACGACAAAGTAGCCTTGGTCAAGCATATGAAAGATTTATCGGAGTTACTTTCTTGCGTAGGAAATTAATAAAACTTGTTGCAAAATATTTTGGTTAAGTTGTGAGTCATTTTGAGCAAGTAGAGTAATATGAGTTGTTGATGTTTATGCTTGGTGTGCATATGGATGACGTCGGTCATTTTTATCAATATGTGATGCATGTGTTGTTTTGCATTTCATGGCATGCTATGACAGGTCATTTTTAGTTTAAAGATTAATCCTGAATATAACTCAACTTGAATATACCGTTGACTGGGTCATGGTGCCGCTGAATCGAGTTTCTTTCCAGTGCAACCACATTTGCCTTGTGGGAAGGCCTTGATTCGGTCCATTGACACAGCCTCTGGTCGGTGCCTCCATCTAGGGAAGATTATGTCGTGTTTGCCCTGGCCCGGTAAGCACACATAATCTTGTGTGCTCGTTGATGAGATTATGGTACCGAGTCCCCGAGTGGGAGTGTTTTGACCATGACGGTGGTCGGGGTGTCTTTGGTAGACACGGAGCCACCCAGGACCAGCCCGTTGGGGATTTGGGTCGGAGTGGACGGGAGAGTGCTGTGGCAATGGAGGGGTTTTGTCAGAATGCCGTTGGTCCACCCGAATGGGAATGCGAGGCCATGGGTTCCGTGGTGTGGGTACAGTGTGCTACCTCTGCAGAGTGTATAATCTATCAATAGCCGAGTCCACGGTCACGGACACCTCGTACTAGGTCCCACCATGAGTCAACGTTTAATAAAAATTGCACACTAAGCTATGAACTTTGCATTGTCAATGGATGGCAGAAAGGCCATCGAGGTATTTGGGACCAAATGATGGTCGTGGTTGTGATCGCCGTAAGGATCACGAGTTATTCTTGAGAAAGACCACTATGGTGGTGTGTTTGTGGTCCAGAGATGATCACAGTTGGTAAGCTGTCCTGAGGGACGTTCGGGCTTGATCACAGCATGTTGACATATAATGTTGCATTATTAATAATTGGTTAAATATCATGATATTGTTTGTCATTATGATTATGCTTGTTGTGAGCTTGCAAGTACATTCAATGTACTGACCTAGCATGTCATGCCAGATTTCAGGAAAGTCTCGTTGGAAAGGAGCGCTGTTCGAGTCTAGATCGTGTCCACATCAGTGTCCCTGTGATATGGAGCTTCCGCTACGACGTTATTCCCCTGCCACGTAGTTGTTCGAGTCGAGGCCCCTTTATGTTCACTAAATAATGTACATATTGTTCTGCCGCACCGAGTGTGCCGCTTGGCCTCGACCACTGTTGTAATATGAACTTTGTTCCGCTAGCATCAATAAAGCGGTTGTTTTCTGTACCAATATGTTGTGTGTTGCCAGAAGACATGATCTCTGGGCTGGCAATGCAGGGTAAACCGGTCGCTCTGAGCCGGGGTGCCACATTTCATTCCAGTTGTCGGTGTCCACACTTTTTCATTGTATCATCCATGTTAGATTTATTCTCCCGCTTTCTTCTTGTGTGTTTGAAAAACCATAGAAAAACCAAAAAAATTAGTTGTATTTAGTTTACTTTCTATCCATGCATAGCTGTAGCACTAAAAAGAATACCCGAAAAGATTTCCTTGTTCTTCTTTTGCTTGTTGGGAGCTTTCCCGTGTAAATTCTCTTTTTGCTTTTCTCATTTATTTGCTTTTTCAAGAAAACCAAAAACTCCAAAATATTTCAATGTGTTTCTCCGATTTTCTTTTCTTTTTATTTGAGTCATATCAAGGAGAAGACCACGATTAAAATGTTGAGTGGCTCTCATATGAATAATTGTTGATCTAATAAAGAGCCCATTTTACCGTGTCTTCTCCCATTGAATAAAATGTTTGCAGATTCCAGCTTAGTCCACGACACTCTTGCACTATTATTATTTCCACATTGTTCGGTCATGCAAGTGAAAGGCAATAATGACGATATCCGATGAACTGGCCGTGGTAGAGAGAAACTGGTATGGACTTGACTTGTTCTGTTTTTGTAAATATGTTTATCGTAGTATCCATGATTCAACCCATTATGATTAAACATGTTTGCAATGACAATTAGAGATTATAGTTTCTCATGCCATGCATAAGTAGCTAGGAGTGGATAATGATTTATCTTGGATATCAACATTGCGTTAAAATGATTGTGATGTAGTATGATGATATGGTTTCCTCCTCTGAATGTTCGAGTGGCTTGACTTGCCACATGTTCATGCATGTAGTTGAATCAAAACCAACATAGCCTCTATGATATTTATGTTCATGGTGTTCATATCCTACTCATGCTAGTGTCCAATGTTACTTATGCATAATGCATGTTCATGACCGTTGTTGCTCTCTAGCTGGCCGCTTCTCAACCTATTTGCTAGCCTTCGCCTGTACTAAGTGGGAATTCTGCTTGTACATCAAAAACCTTGAACCCAAAGTTATTCCAGATGAGTCCACCATACCTACCTATATGCAGTATTACCCTGCCGTCCTAAGTAAATTTGCATGTGCCACCTCTAAACACTTCTAATAATTATCCTTTTTGTGTGCCTGGACTGTTCATGGAACGACAGGAGGTGGTCGGTATCTTCAATGCTAAGCGGGTTATTCTCAGGTCGAGTGTTTATTCACTTGCCATCACACAAGAAAAGGGCGGTAATAGGAATGCCCAGTCCCAAACTGCAAACAGAAAAAGCTTACAAATAATCAAGCAAAAACTCCCAATGGAGTCAAAACCTTTACTTTTATCGCTTGGGAACCGCCACTAGCGTGCTTAGCATGGAAGATATTGATAACCGATAGTCGTGAAGTAAATGTGAAGGGTGCTTGTCTCAAAATATCATTTACCTCTATTTTAAAATTTTGAGCTCTGGCACCTCTACAAATCACTGCTTCCCTCTGTGAAGGGACTATCTATTTACTTTTATGTTGTGTCATCACCTTCTAAAATAAGCGCCAGAACCTGAGAGCACTGCTGTCATGCTTATGCATTATGTATAGATAATGTTGGGTGCATCACGACTGGATCTTTTCTACCATGAATTACAATGTTTAGTCGATGCTTGAACTTTGGAGCTGCTTTGTGTTTATGTTTTGCGGTCTTAGAAAGGGCTAGCGAGATACCACTATTGTCATATTATATCATGGTTGTTTTGATAATGTGTTGGTGTCTGAGATATCTTATTATTGCTCGCTAGCTGATTATGTTATTGATATGAGTTAATATAATTTTTAAGAGTTATTGTCGGCATGGTTAGTTATAATGTTGGCTGAAAACCTGGGTGCTGTTTAAGCTTATTTATGCAAACAAGAGCAAAAGAGTTCGTAAAAGTTTTTCTTTTTCACTTTCAGTTTATCAACTGATGCTTGAGGACAAGCAAAGGTTTAAGTTTGGGGGAGTTGATACGTCTCCAACGTATCTACTTTTCCTAACGTTTTTCCTCTTGTTTTGGACTCTAATTTGCATGTTTGAATGAAACTAACCCCGGACTGACGCTGTTTTCAGCAGAACTACCAAGTTGTTGTTTTTGTGCAGAAATAGAAGTTCTTAGAATGGAACGAAACTTTGCGAGGATTTTTTTATATCAATAAAGAGAATTTTTGGAGCCAAGAGTCACCTGAGGGGGGCAACTGGGTGGGCACAATCCACCAGGGCGTGCCTGCCCCCAGGCGCGCCCAAGTGGGTTGTCCCCACCTGGTGGCCCCGCAGACCCTGAAACCGACGCTATAAAATCCTATTTTTCCAGAAAAAAGGAGGGAGAAATAATTATCGCGATCCACGAGACGGAGCTATCGTCACCTCCTGTTCTTCATTGGGAGGCTAGATCTGGAGTTTGTTTAGGGCTCCGAAGAGGGGGATCTTCGTTCTTCGTCATCACCAACCCTTCTCCATCACCAATTCCATGATGCTCCCCACCGAGAGTGAGTAATTCCTTTGTAGGCCTGCTGGTCGGTGAGGAGTTGGATGAGATTCATCATGTAATCGAGTTAGTTTTGTTAGGGCCTGATCCCAAGTATCCACTATGTTCTGAGATTGATTTTGCTATGACTTTGCCATGCTTAATGCTTGTCACTTTGGGCCAGAGTGCCATGATTTCAGATCTGAACCGTTTATGTTATCACCATTATATCCATGTTCTAGATCCGAACTTGCAAGTTATAGTCACCTACTACGTGTTATGATCTGGCAACCCCGGAGTGACAATAGTTGGGACCACTCTCGGTGATGACCGTAGTTTGAGGAGTCCATGTATTCGCCGTGTGTTAATACTTTGTTCCGGTTCTCTATTAAAAGGAGGCCTTAATATCCCTTCGTTTCCAATTGAACCCTGCTGCCACGGGAGGGTAGGACAAAAGATGTCATGCAAGTTCTTTCCATAAGCACGTATGACTATTTACGGAATACATGCCTACATTATATTTATGAACTGGAGCTAGTGCCGTATCGCCCTAGGTTATAACTGTCTCATGATGAATATCATCCAACGAGTCACCGATCCAATGCCTACGAATTTATCTTATATTGTTCTTGCTAAGTTACTACTGCTATCGTTACTGTTGCACTTGCTACGAAAGTACTGCTATCACTGTTACTGTTACTATTGCTGCTGTCACTATTATCAAAACTATCGTATTAGTTTGCTACTGATCATGTTGCTGCAGATAATTAATCTCCAGGTGTGGCTGAATTGACAACTCAGCTGCTAATACCTTCAAATATTCTTTGGCTCCCCTTGTGTCATATCTATAAATTTGGGTTGAATACCCTACCCTCTAAAACTGTTGCGATACCCTATACTTGTGGGTTATCAATCTTCTAGTCTCCCTAGGTTTTACCTTGCGTGGTTTGTAGAAGTTCCTCGTGCAAAGTTCTCATATCTAGTTTCAATATATACCTTGCCGAAGATTAGAGAGGTTTTGTTCTAGCAATTTTGTTGTAACTTGCTAGGTCAAAATATGTCAATGGTATCTTGAGTAGATTATCCCTTGAATTCGGATCATATCCCTCTGAAAAAGTTATTTTCTTCAAAACCTATCTGTGCATGCTCATGACCTTGTCTACTTTCCCTCGCACCTAATCATTTCATAGGAGACTCATGGCTTCTGCTTTAGGAGAGCGTGCAAAGTCTGATAAAGATGAGCAACTGCCTCAAATCACACTTGACAAGGGTATTGGCGGAAAACGGATGAGAGGTGCGGCAAAAGCTTCAAAGCCGCCCAAAGCAGCAAAAAAAGAGGGAGCAAGAGCCTAAACATGTGCTTGATCGAAGAACATGTTGCTAAAGGTGCTTATCCTGATTGATGGAGTCCTGGATTAGGGCGTCCTCGGGTGTCCGGGCTATTCGATATGGGCCGGACTGATGGGCCGTGAAGATACAAAGCAAAAGGCTTTCCCCCGTGTCCGGGTAGGACTCTCCTTTGCGTGGATGGCAAGATTGGTGTCCGGATATGTAATTTCCTTCCTCTGTAAGCCGACTCTGTACAACCCTAGGCCCCTCCGGTGTGTATAAACCAGAGGGTTTGGTCCATAGAGGCTATCAGAATTCTCATAGGCTAGACAACTAGGGTTTAGCCATTACGATCTCGAGGTCGATTAACTCTTGTAACCCCTATACTCATCAAATACAATCAAGCAGGACGTAGGGTTTTACCTCCATTAAGAGGGGCTGAACCTTGGTAAACACCGTGTCCCCCTTGTCCCTTGTTACCACTACTGCAGGATGCTGCTAACGCGACACTATGATCAGAGACCCTTCGAGAAACTGTGTGCGATGCAATAATCGCAAACGGTGCTGCCGTCAGAAATGATGCAAAACGTTTGCGATGAATGATAGATCAAACACGGTCAGATTTAGTTGCGTGTGCGATGAGGGGCATACGGTTAATCTGTACGAACTGTTTGTGATGAGACAGAACAACAGAAACGGGTAGCCAGATCAAAGTGTGTGCGATATACGGCATACAGTTCACTCCGATGAACCTTTTGCAATGAGTGAGGTGAACACAAACGATTAAGAGTAACAAGATGTGTGTGATACCCAGCAAATAGGTCGGTAATCAGAATTGTGTGCGATCATTATAGACAGCCCATACGGTCTTTTTTGTGAATTGTGTGCTCGTCAGGGCACACAGTTCGACAAACCAACCTGTTGGCGATAATGTAGAAGATCTCTATCGAATACATATTACTAACCGTCTACGATGAGATTGACAGGATAAACAGATATATATACAGTCTGCTTAATTTAGTCCTTCTTCTTATTGTTCTTGTTGGATGGCCCCACGACATCGTCTTGGCGAGGACGCTTCTTGCCGCTGACCGTTGGCTTTTCATCGCCGCCACCGTCGTCATCGTCGTTGTTGTCGTCGTCGTCCTCCTCCTCGTTTGACCATTCCTCCTCCTCATCATCGTCACCCTCTTCTTCGTCCTCTGACGGCTCCTCGTCCGTCTGGTTGTCGTCTGACGACTCCGGAGGCGGCGTCCCTTCCATGAACCGGATATAATCGAGGTCTGGGCTCGACGCCAGACTCATGGAAGACGAGCGGGATGATTATGATGTTGACCTATCATCGGGCACCAGACTGCTGGCCGAACTGTCGTCCTCGCTATCGCTCGACATGGCTATAGAGTGTGTGCCAGTGTGTAGCGCAGCCTGCCGGGGACGATGAAGATGGTGGACACTTAAGCGGGGTATGCAGAGAAGAGGAACTGCCAATTGAAGCGGGGGTTGACGTATTATCTAACCGCTGATATAATCAACCGTAATTATTTGTACCCAGTTGCTCCAAATTCCCGGGGTTGTGCAGGACTCCTATTGGCTATTTGGCTGGTTTCCTTTTTCAGGACAAAACAAGGAACGAGTTTTGGGATTATGCACCGGTACCGGTACGAACGGAGTTGGACAATTGGCAAGCAATACATTGAGCTCTTCTTATTGATAAAGCCAGTAATAATCAAACTAGAAAGGAAAAGAAAAAAGACAAAGAAAAGTATCTGCACGAATCTTCGTGTAACATCAATGGCATATATAGGACCTAGATGTGCATTACTTAGAGCACATCTAGATGTGCTTTAGCAATACTGTCAAACAAAACCCCTAATCATCATTGTAAACAGCGCATAGAACATGGCTAATGCGACAACCACAACTACACATGCTAGTTCCTTCTTGTCTCTTGCTTTCATCTGTTGCCTGTCATTGATTCTTTCTTGCTTCATCGTATTGATTGTACATTCCAGATCAACCAGTTTCTTCTTCAGCTTTACGTTATCTTCTGCGAGCTTGGTGATAACACTCCGGGCCATGCCATTCCATTCTTCATCCAGCCAGTTAACAAAGGCACAAGCCTCATATCCCTGCCAATGTTAAATAGTACTCTAGATGAGCGGTGACATTAACTGAAGTAAAATGATGAACTTAATTAGCACTAACCTCTAAGGGGCAACTGAGAAACCGCCTGCCAATGTCAAATCCCTCTGTGCATACACATCGAGCGGGAGTGTGCCCGTGCACACAACTTAGCTTTTGGTACTTCTCGGTGGCGCAAAACTCGGAGTCGAACTCGTGTTGCGGGAGTCTGGAGTCAAGCTCCGGATCCGGCGGCAGATCGCTTTCCTGGGGGGGGGGGGTAATTCAGGACGGATTCAGCAAGGAGCCATACTTTGGACATGGTAAAAAAGATCGGGATAGATTGGAACCTGACAGGACGATTCGGATCCGTAGTACACCTGCCTTCTGATGACCTTAGGCAAGTGCTCGGCAGCGACCGCCGTCGTGGCGGCGATACGAGCAGGAGCAGCCGCACCTAAACCATCAGCATCACTCGTCCGCATTCCCCCAATGTCAGCGCCACGCGAGGGAATTTGGAGGCTATGTAGGGATTTGGGGGAAATGGGGAAACTTTGGAGATAAGCTAATGATCGGGAACTACTAATGGCACTATATATATGTTGTATACGACACACTGTTTGTATATGTCGTTTGTGTTAGGTATTACAACGTCACACACGATTTTCACACCAAACCGTGTGAGAAGACAACGTAGGTTAGACACTGTTGTCGTTACATAACCGTATGTGATGTACTACCCTGTCCATATAATTGAGTTACGGTGAGATACCGTGTAAACAGCCGCTCCGCGGATATCCGTAAAAAAACAGCCGCTCTACATATAGAGATGGCGGCGGCGGCCTAGGCAGCGGCTACCGGAGAAGAGGCCAATCTTCGGTCGGTGGGCGGTGGCGGCGTAATAGGAGGTCAATCCTCGTTCTACGGCGGGAGATAGGAGGAGCTCAACCATCGAGGTCGGCGGCGTGATTCGAGCACATCCATCGCGGTCGATGGCGGGATAGTGGAGGTCGAACTTTAGGCGGCGGCCGCACTAAGCTTTGCTCCTCGACCCTGCTGTCTCGGTGTGCTGCAGCATCGCGCTTGTCTATCTGCTGGGTGGAGGTCGCCGCACGGCTAATTAATTAAGGTATTCTTTTCGTGAGTGGCTAAATTTAGGTATTCAATTCCTAAGTGTAGTGTTGTACTTGTACTCTGCGTGTAAATTGACTGGCCATTAATTTTTGTCATAGCACGTCTGAATAACAACATGGAGCGCCCTCAGTAATTATTAAAATAAAAACTTGTCATTTATGCACGCATCTTTGGACATCAGTTAATCCGTGTATTAATGTTGTTGTTTTGTTTTTAATTACCATTCGTGTGCTACAGATGGAACGATCTCGATGGATGAAGAGTCGGAAAACCGCAGATTTTATCAGTGTTGTGACAGAGTTCATGAATTTGGCTGAAAGTACAAAGAGGAGAATTGGTGATGCGGATTACATCCTGTGTCCATGTACTGATTGTGCCAATACAGAGTCACATGAAGTTGCAGATGTCCAGATGCACTTAGTCTCTAGGGGATTCATGGATGGATATACACGTTGGACCAGACACGGTGAAGAGGAGGTCATGGATGAAGATACCCAGGGTAGCGAGATGCCAAACCCCTATCAGTGTCACATGGATGTTGAATCTAACATCGGGGCAGAGGCATCAAGCTACCAATGGAACACCGGAAAGCCGAAACGCCCACTGGAAAACTAAGACCTCGACGCAGAGGAAGACGATCTTGATATGCCAGATTTTGCTGCTATGATTGCAGATTTCGAGGGCCCAGATAAGCATATGATTGGGTACAAGGATCTGCCAACCATTGATGCGGACTCCAAGAAAGAATTGTATCCAGGTTGCAAAAAGAAATATTCCAGGTTGAGTGCCACCCTGGCGCTTCTCAGATTTAAAGCAGCAAACGGTCTATCAAACAAGGGCTTCACAGAGATGTTAGGTCTTTTGAAAGAAATTCTTCCGGAAGATAATGTGCTCCCCAGAAGCACGAATGAAGCGAAGAAAATTGTTTGCCCATTGGAACTTGAAGTACAGAAGATACACACTTGTGTGAATGATTGTATATTGTACCATGGTGAGTACAAAGATTATCGTGCATGTCCCACATGCAAGCATGCACGATACAAGCGCAGGAGAGCAAAGGACAAGTAAAAATTGGACGACGAGATCAAGACAGGAGTCCCGTTGAAGGTTGTTTGGTACTTGCCTTTAATTCCAAGGTTGAGGCGTTTGTTTGCAAACCCTAGAGAGGCAAAGAGATTGCGGTGGCATCATGATGAGTGAATTGCAGATAAGTATATGAGGCACCCGAAAGATGGGGCTCAGTGGGAATTAATCGACAAAAAGTTTGAAAAGTTTGCCAAGGATCCTAGAAGTATAAGGCTCGGGGAGTGTACTGACGAGATGAATCCTTTTGGCGATATGAGCACCAATCACAGCACATGGCCGGTGCTTCTGTGCATATATAACCTAGCTCGTTGGTTGTGTATGAAGAAAAAATACATTATGATGTCAATGATTATCCAAGGCCCGAAGCAACCTGGAAATGACATTGACATTTACTTTCAGCTACTGGTAGAAGAACTGCTGACAGTGTGGATAGATGCGCCTGCTGTAAAATGTTATGATCCTTACAGAAAGGAGATTTTCGATCTACATGCCATGCTGGTGCACACCATTCAAGATATGCCGGCATTGGGCAACACATCGGGGCAGAAAACAAGGGGAGAAGTAGCGTGTGTCACATGCATGGATAGGACAGCTAGCAGAAGACTTCCCAACTCGCACAAAACAGTGTATTTGCATCATCGTAGGTTCTTACGGAAAAATCACCCATACCGAAAGACGAAAGATGAATTTGATGGTATAGCAGAGGCAGCTGGAGCCCCAAGACCCTATGAAGGGGTGGTGGTCCACAGCATGGCTAAAAAAATTAATGTTGTGCTTGGCAAGAACCACCCTTTGACGGTGAAACTAACACCCAAGGATCAAGTGTTTAAGAAGAAATCGGTGTTCTGGAAATTACCTTACTGGGTGATTCTACATGTACGTCACTGCATCGATGTCATGCACGTAGAGAAGAACGTATGTGAAAGCATCCTTGGTACTCTGCTCAAGATTAAAGGTAAAAGAAAGGATGGTGACGGTTCATGGCTCGATATGCTTGCTGATCAATCACAACGCAAGAGTGAAGCATAAGATGATGACAAAATCATCAAAGCTCGCCAGAGTTACAATTTCAGTACAAAAGAAGCAACATAGTTCTTCACCTATTTGTTGTCAATTAAGACACCCTCTTCCTACTCTGCAAACATCAGAAGTCTCGTGGATGCGAGCTCAGGTAAAATGAAGTTGGGACACATGAAGTCACATGATTGCCACGTAATGTTGACACAAATCCTCCCGGTGGCCATCAGGAATCTGATGGAAAAAGATATAAGAAACACACTCATTGACTTCTGTGATTTCTTCAACCAACTATGGCAGAAAGTTGTAGATCCTGAAGAGTTGGATCATATGCAAGATGATATTGCAAGAATATTGTCCAACCTAGAGATGTTTTCCCCACCGTCATTCTTTGATATCATGGTCCATCTCACTGTGCACCTTGTCGACGAGATAAAGTATTGTGGTCCTGTGTTTCTTCGCAACATGTATCCCTTCGAGCGTTTCATGGGAATCCTGAAGCGCTTTTGTCGGAACCGAAACCATCCAGAGGCAAGCATCCTACAAGGTTATACCGCGGAGGAGGTGGTTGAGTTTTTCACCGAATACATGAAACAAAGACCTATGGGTTTGCCCCTCTCTCGCCACGAGGGAAGGCTGAAAGGTCAGCCAGTCCTTGCTGGCACGCAAATGGCTACACCCGGAGAATTGGCACAGAAAGCCCATTTGACGGTACTGCTTAACAACCCAGTTCTCATCGCTTATGCCAAAGAATACTTGGCGGAGATACGCCAAAGATTCTTACCAATGGTGCCTTCATCAGAGGTGGAGATGAAGGAGCATACTAAGAACTACGCCGATTGGCTGAAGAATCGTTTGGCACAAGGATCCATCGATGACATTGCTACGTGGTTGGCACAAAAGCCATCCCCTACGGTGCTGCTGTACCAAGCATATGACATAAATGGATACACGCTCTACACTGAGGAACGTGATAAGAAGACCTCGTATCAGAACAACTCTGTTCGAATAGAATGCATGACTATAAATGAAGCTGATAAAAGGGTATACTATGGAACCATCAAAGAGATTTAGAAGCTTGACTATGTGAAAGTTAAGGTGGCATTATTCAGGTGCGCATGGATCCCTCTTGGATAGATAAGGATTGATGAGTGCAGTAAGACTTGTGTTAACAGGACAACGATGGCATATCACGCGGACCCATTCATTCTTGCCTGCGATGCTACCCAGATTTTCTTTGTGGAAGACCCCTTGCATAAGAACGGCTATTTAGCGATGCATGGGAAGAGAAGGGTACTGGGTGTCGACGATGTTGCCGATCAGGACGAGTACGATGAATTTGATGAGTTGCCAGCCAAGGGATCACGCACCAATGCAACAGAGAAGAAGTTTAAAATCATCAAAAACCCTAAGTTATTTCGGAGTCAACTTAATGATCCTAGTTCCCACATGTACATGGGAATTAAGCTGTAAGACTAGTCTTTATGCCTACCCTGCAACTTAATTTGTTCAATTTAGAACTGTCGCGTGTACTGAATTTGTGAGTTATGCCCGGTTTTCTATTGATGTAAGAACCGTTTATATGTTGACCTTGATATGCTGTCAGCTCAGGCAATGAATATGAACTGTTTTTTGTTATTATTATATCACAAAGGTAGCACACTCAATCGATCTCACTACAGTATGTGTGAACAAAAATATGCAATCTGGTTTGCAAATAGCACACGGTTCATTGATGAAAGCCGTGTGCCGACTAAACCCCGCCACCACCCCGCCCACGATCTGAGTCATGCTTTCTGATTGGCCAGAACCCAAACCCCATGGATCGTACGTCTGCACCATTGAATGCTCCCAGATCGAACGATGATCCTCATCCCTTTCGACAGCACATGCAGTTCCGGTTGTAATTTTATTTTTATGCACAAAATGCATGTTAATATCAAAAAATGTCTTAAATATAGCTAACGATACCTGAAATGCGCCAGAAAATCAAACCCGTGGTATAATGGTGATTGTGTTCCGTGGAAATTTTTATGAGGCCAAACGATGAAGTCACCAGCCACAGGAGTTTGAATTGACACATCCCTTTTGGAAAACCATGATCCTTCATGTGGGATGCTCCCGTTTGGAAGGAGCGGTCATCAAAACTTGTGCCAAACTTTACCAATTTTTTTCCACGGGGTCGTAAGAGCACGCCACAGGCACACATCGATTTTGATGATGTCCGAACTCCATCTGAATTTTCTGTAATTAAAATACCAACTAGGCCTACGCCAGTGGCCGCACCTCGCGGCCGAAATGTTTGAAACTTTTGCCCGCTTCTCGAACAAACGGATGAAAACTCACAAAGTGACGCACAAATGATCTGTACACCTTTGCTAGGCTGATAGTAAGGGGGTATCATAGCTAGTATCATGCATGCCCACTAGGCAATTTTGATGAGCTGTCATAGAATTAATTAAATGAAGAAAGAGAGGGTTAAGTATCATATCATGAAACCGTATCATAATAAATGTTATGCTACTATGTCTCATGCATGACAATATAAATAAAGTACTACATATGATACTAGCTACTCTATGATACTATGCATTATTAGAGCAAGTAATTAAGTACACAATAGAGTGACATAAGACTAGCCACAATGGGTAGTTACATTGAATGTTACTAGTCTATGTTACTACCTCTATAGTGGGGAGTAACATATGTGTAGTAACATGCAACACTTCATTTATTAGGCTATAGACTCATCTTGCCTTGAGATGTGTGATGTTACTCAGACTAGCCACAATGGGTAGTAACATGCCCATGTGTTACACTAGTCTACGTTGCTACCTCTATAGTGGGGAGTAACATATATGTGTGGTAACATGCAACACTTCATTTATTAGGCTATAGACACATCTTGCCTTGATATGTACATGTGATGTTACTCATACTACTAGTAACTAGCTATGTTACTACTTTCCTCTCTTTCTTAATTTATTGCTTGCCACATCATCTACTTTATCTAGATATGTGTGATGTTACTACCTATGTTACTCCCATTGTGGGTAGTCTCATACTATAGTAAGACTATATAACGTACCCATAGTGGGAGTAACATAGGTAGTAACATCACACATATCCACTTTCCTCCATCTCTTCATTTATTACTTGCCACATCATCTATTTTATCTAGATATGTGTGATGTTACTACCTATGTTACTCCCACTGTGGGTAGTCTGGCTATAAGGAATAGAATAATATATATGTGCTTATTAGTTCGAGGAAAGAGAAGAGAAGCGGGCTCTTGGTTAGTAGAGCCAGCTCCAACAGGAGACCCAAGACACTTTGTGAGGATGTAAGGTGGGCCAACTATTGATAAACTGGTACGTATATAAAACTTATTATTGTACATACCCGCTAAGAGGTTGGCTTATATATATGACATGTCAACTTCTTATAGTCGACCCTTGGCTGTATTATTAACCATGCTCTTAGTGAGGTAGCTAGTATATCATAGATGACTAGCTAGTATCAGACTAGCCACAGTGGGAGTAACTTCAGCAGTAACACCGACTCCAACTCAGCAAACTTGCTTATGTGGCAATAAGTTAATGAGGAGAGAGATAGTTTCAGTAACTGATAGTTATTGTAGCATCACATGTCCCAATGCAATATGCATGAGTCTGTAACCTAAGAAATGAAGCTCTGCATGACACTACACTTATGTTACTACCCACTATGAAGGTAGTAACATATATAGTCTAGGGATATGTGTATGTTACCAGTGTACTACTCTCCATCGTGGCTAGCTAGTCTCATACTCCCTCCTTTCCGGTTTAGCTAGGCAGGTTGTAATGGTATTATCATAAGCAGTATCATGCATGCCAACTAGACTTTCTGGATGATGTGGCACACAATAGAGGATGTGGTATCATATCATGATACCGTGTCATATTAAATGTTGTACTACTACTTTGTGTGATTAGTAAGGCAACCTAAGATGTTAACTTATGATACTATGCATTACGGAAGTAGCTAGTATCCTAGCTACACTATCATATATATGCATGATACTACTAGTATATATATATATATATATATATATATATATATATATATATATATATATATATATATATATATATGATACTCCCCATTACAACCAGACTTATAGGGCTCAATTCAAAAATCTCACCAACCAAGGTAGATGGTGAGTGGTGGAATACCTTTTGTAGTTTGCAAGAATACCCAATTAATGCTTTTGTTTTCCTCAAAAATTTATGTTTTCCTATGTATTAATTGCAATACATGCACATGCATATATAAAGTACATGCATTGGTCAACTTTCTCTTAGTACTTGCATGCAATGATTTAATGCACCTTGGAATCTGGACATGTGATGGGGACCAACCAAATTGAGCCCTATAAAATGGAAAAACTAAAATTTTGAGATAAGCCTATAAAACGGAAAGGAGGGAGTATATATGCATGATACTAGTATATGATCGGCAATACCTCCGTAATGCGCGCATGCATAGTATCATGAGTTAGTATCTTAGGTTCCTTACTAATTACCATGCATGACACAAAGTAGTACAACATTTAATATGATACGGTATCATGATATGATACCACACACCCTCTCTTTCATCATTTAGCTGTGTGCCATATCATCCAAAAAGTCTAGTTGGCGCTTGATACTCCCATATTACGACCAGCCTTATTAGGGTGGCCATAGTGGGGGTATCATAGCCGGTATCATGCACCCGGGAATAGAAAATATGATGACGTGGCAAAGAAGTAGTAACATAGGTAGATACCATAACATATATATATATATATATAATAAATGCTATACTACTTTGTGTCATGCATGGCCATAAATACGGTCATCTATAATATATACTCCCTCCGTAAACTAATATAAGAGCGTTTAGGTCACTATTTAGTAATCTAAACGCTCTTATATTAGTTTACAGAGGGAGCTAGTACTACTCTATGATACTATATATGCACTATGAAGGTACGTACATAGTATCATACACTAGTATCATATGCATGATACTATATATATATATATAATACTATATGATACTCCCTATATAAGGCTGGCCATAGTGGTGGTATCATAGCCGACGATGTCATGCACTCGGAAATAGCAAGTATATATGCTGATGTGGCAAAGAATTAAATATATATAAAGAGGGTTAGAGTAACATATAGTAGGTAGATATCGTATCATGTTAAATGCGATGCTAATTTGTGTCGTGCATGGCAATAAATATGATCTATATATATGATACACTATGCTCTATGTATTATACTAGCTATGCGCTATAATTAATTAAAGGTAGTATCATATGTACTGTATATTCATGATACTAGTATATGACACTCTCCACTATACTCATGATTTCTTACCGTGGAAAAAAATTGGAGGCGAAACGATGAACTCATGTTTTCATTCGAACAAAAATATGATGTTTAGGTAATGTAAATGTTTTCAAAGAGCACATGGTTCACTCACGAAAGCCGTGTGTCCACTAAACCGTGGCCGATGCACCCCCCACCCCTCTGACATGCGTGTGATCTGAGTCGTGCGTTCTGATTGGCCAGAACCCAAACCACACGGATCGTACGTCTGCACCGTTGGATTCTCCTTGACCGAACGGCGATCCTCATCCCTTTTGACAACACATGTACATGTTTTCAAATAGCTCGTCCAAAAAAATGTTTTCAAATAGCACACGGTTCACACACGAAAGTCGTGTGCCTACCAAACCGTGGCCGATGCCCCCCTCGCTGTGCGTGCGATCTGAGTCATGCGTTCTGATTGGCCAGAACCCAAACCCCACGGGTCGTACGTCTGCACCGTTGGATGCTCCCAGATCGAATGACAATCCTCATCCCTTTCGACAGGAAATGCAGTCCGGCTAGGAATTGAGTTATATGCAAACATGCACGGTAAATGCCAAAAAATGTCTTACATATAGCACTCGAGACCTGAAATGCGCCAGCAAATCAAACCCATGGTAAAATTGTGATTGGTTTACGTGCGAAAATTTAGATGAGAAACAATGAACTCATGTCTTCATTTAAAAATTAGTACGTCTTCATTTCAAACGAAATTATTTTGTTTGTACACACGAGCGCTTAGAGGCAACCGTTTGCATAGGCCTTTCCGCGTGCGTGGCGACCGGGGATATTTTTCACCCTTTTCACCTAGGCCGCCAACACGCCCCACCGTCCGCCCGCGTTTCACTCAACTAGTCCACCCAATCTCCTTCGCCAGCTCCCCCCTCCCTCAGATCCACAACAGAACCCTCTCCGGCGCCGTCGTGCTCACCCCGGCCGTGTGCCCACTCTTCGGCGTCAAGCCTACCTCCACTGTCGTTCCCAACACGCGGCGGCCCGCGCCTCGCCGTCTTCGTTTGGTCGCCAGCCACCCTCGAGCATATTGATGCAGTAACCCTGGCCTCTCCTGTGGTCTGGCCGGGTTTGCATTAAGAAGCCTGTTAGTTACTGCTCTCCATCGCGGTGAGGCATATGTCCTCGCAATCCCTCTTCCAATTTCGTTCCGTATGTTCCCAAATTGGCTATAAAATAACGTAGAGCGTATATATGTTCATTATCTACCTTCCTTACTACATATAAGCTGTATTTGTTCCAATAAGTTACTGCCTATTTACAGATCGCGGGCGCCCGAGTCACACAAACTTAACAAATTAGCCGTACATTTTCTAAATTATTGCAAGGCATGTTTAGAAAGCTTGATACCAAGTTGTTAGTTTTATGCTTATCCTCCTTTCCTGAGTTTCGCATGTGTTCTCTGTAGATGCCGAGTAGCAGCGACAACACTCATTCAGGCCATGTATCTTCATCTGATTCGGACAACCCTAGGTCTTCAGCAGATTGTGAGGGATCAAGTAGTCTTGAACGTGATAGAGCTGCAGCAATTACCCTTCCGGTCAGGACACGGAGGAACGCTCCAAGGAAGCCCACACACCAGCCTAAAGGTGTATATGAAGTAACCGAGATTGATTTAAAGTCCTGGGCTCCAACTAAACCAGATAAAGCACGCATGAGGTTCAAGAGTGTGTGTGGATTTGTTGGCAGGGCAAGGCTCAACATCAATCTACCAGGGTTTCGGAAGGCTGACACAGAAACACGGCGAAGGATAGTCCGGGAGATCATGGATCACTTCAACATTCCAGAGCAGTGGAGAATGCAGGTGGAACACGCTGCACTGAAGAAGGCTAAGGATGCTTGGAGAAACTGGAAGCACGTGTTGTACAAGAAGTACTTGAGTGAAGGCAAGGACCCAATCCCCGCA
Organism: Aegilops tauschii subsp. strangulata; assembly: GCF_002575655.3. NCBI lineage: Eukaryota > Viridiplantae > Streptophyta > Magnoliopsida > Poales > Poaceae > Aegilops > Aegilops tauschii. Next base: position 263,799,444 of record NC_053035.3, read on the forward strand.
TACCCCCAAATTACAAAGGCATACTGGGCAGAATTCAAAAGGGTCAAGGCAACTCCAGAGTTTGCTGTGAAGAGTTTCAAGCAATCGGAACTTCAGAAGAAGAACATACACCCCCACCGTATGGGTGTGGCAGGATACTACGGCATGAAACTGATATGGGAACAGAAGGACAAAGAAGCAGTAGCGGCGGGTGGGAGTCCAGCCTTTAGTGAAATCAAGGGCGAACGCGCCAGAGACTACTTGCGGGCACGTGCAAAGAGGCGTGATGACGGGACTTATTACTTTGAAAACGCACGTGACGCCAAACTGTATGAAGTGATGGTAGAGGCTTCGAAGATCCCTGGAAGGTTCTACAGGAACTCAGGGCCATGTGACATTCTGTCCATTGCTCTGGACACAAAAGAGCCCCCTGGCCGTGCATGGGGTATAGGCGTTAATGTCCCGCACAAGAGGGCTTTCACACTCAGCAAAGAAGAGAGGCTCAACATGAAAAAAGCGAGGAGTGAAATGAAGAAGAATGCATTGTTTGAAAAGTTGAAGAAGGAGATTTATCCGGCTGTTCGAAAGGATGTTGAGGAGTCAATGATGATGATGCAGAAGACTCTAACACTGACAGATAGCCAGCAGATGGGAGGGGAGGCGGGCATGGATGATGCTGCTTATTGTGCCACAACACTGCACAAGAGTAGTTGTGCATCATCTGACCCCCGCGACACTGAGACTACAGCTGCTTGTGATGATGCTATATCTAATCTATCTGGAATGAAAGACAGACTGAAGGGCATGCTTATACATTATGAAGGTACATTAAAATGTGCAACAGCCTGGGTTTGCCCACCCTTCTTGGAAGATGGCCTCTTCTTGGACAATGTGCCATTGAAGCCGGGCTGTGTGAAGTGCTACGTGACTGAAGTAAAGCCTGGATTCAATGAATTTGCCCCGAAGAATGTCCTAGGTGACATCTATGAGCAAAGGACCTTGGGAGAAACACTATTACATCACATCCAGTGGCCACGAAAGGAAGTAGAGTTCATCGATGAGATTCCTGAAGCCCCGCCAAGAGCAACCACTGTCGCCCCTCAACCGGTGACGCTCTCCTTGCCAGAGCAGCTCTCGCGGGCTGATGCATCAACCTGTGATCAGCCGGACCGACTTTGTGGCGTACAGGCCATGTCATCCTTTGCCCGAAAGCAGCCAGTGGCAAGGCCTACAACTGCTAATGACGCACCACCAGTTCAGTTGCCGGCCGCTGAAGCGGCGGGGGGGGGGGGGGGGGGGGAGACCCAGCTGCAGCACATGCTCAGCAGACCAACCTGGTGGAACAGACTGCTAAGCAGTCTGATGCTTCGGAACCGCCTGCTAACCAGTCTGTAGGTCCAGAACTGACTGCTCATCAGTCCATCGGTCCGCAGGCACGTGATCAGCATACCAATGCGTCAGCACTTCCTGCTCAGCAAACCAACGCGTTGGCACGGCCTCCTCAGCACACCGACAAGTTGGCACCACCTGCGCAAAAACCCGACATAGCTTCAACGCATGGTCGGCAGTCCGATGCCTCTGCTCCTACAGCCCAGCAGTCCGTCACTGCAGCACCGCCAGCTCAGCGGTCCGGCATAGATAAACAGTCTGCTAAGAAGTTCGTCCAAGCTTCACCATCTGCTCGGCAGTCTACTGTGCAGGCAACCAGACGTTCTGCCAGAAATGCTTCAAGTACCAAGAAGGAAGTGGCCAAAAAGGCTACACCCACGACCACGAGGAAGCGCAGCGGGAAAGTGAAGAGGAAAGAGAACGATTGCCTCTTACTTAAAGCACTCATCGCCCAGAACCAAATTAACAGCAGCTTGTTCGAATCGGGGAGTAATATTATTTCTGACGCCATGGATGATGAACAAGTAGAATTGTTGCTTGCTAAAAGAAAAGCAGATGTACTTGAAGCACACAATTACATCCATGGTCAGCCATTTCTTGTTGGCGAATACTTTGATGAGTGCAGCTCCAGTTGCCGCGAGTTACATGAATATTGCATGGATCAAATGTCAGAAGGTCATTACCATTTGCTAGTCCACTACAACAGAGATCATTTCCGACACGATGCTGGTTCCATCATTGTGAGTATCGAGGAGTTACATCTCTTCTTCAACTTCAACGTGCTCGATGCCACTCTTGTTAGATGCGTGATTTTGTAAGTACTTAACAAACTCTGATCAACTTCTCCATACAAGGCTGTAAATGATAAACAGCTAACTGCATTTTATTCCTCTCAGGGGATTGAACATGCAGAGAAGACAAAGTGACAGTGTGTATTTCATAGATCCTGCATTAGCAAATGGCACATCATTACATGAAAAGGACCGACGGGACTGGGCCGTTAACACGGTCATCCGTATCTTCGAAAACACGCCCCATGTAGAATCATTTCTCTGGCTATATCATGAAGGGTAAGTCAAGTAAACAACCACGGATACACTGATTGTCTTTCAAATTTCGACATCATTCTTAAGTTCATGACTTTCTTAACATGTAGCAATCACTGGATATTGGTACTCATTGTTCCAAACAAGAACACGGTTTACTACATCGATTCTCTCAGAGAGTCAACAAACGCTCCGGATCCGACGCATCTTCAGCAATTCTTGGATAGGTATTGAATTCTATGATGTTGAAATTAATTTGCATTCATATCTGGCTCAATAATTGATGTTGTCAAATTCATCATCATTTGCAGTGTGCTCGTATTGTGGGAAACTAAAACAGGGAACCTGTTCAAGAGGAAACTACCTCTGCAGCACGAGATCATTTCTCCAGTAACACACTGAAATCCATTATTTTTGGAAAATTTATCCAACAGTCTGCAAATACCTTTCCTTACGCTAGTCAAATGTTCAAGCTTCTAAATAAACCTCTTTCTATTTTGTCCAAAGAAAAATAAATACATCTAACACCGGTTAGGTTGTTCCTAACAGGACAAATACATGACTAATTTAGTACAAAAAATTTCATTGTCCTCAGCAAGAAGCAGGGACCAACCTTTGTGGATACTATGTTTGCAGACACATGATCTCCATCTGCAAATCTGCTGATAGTTGTGACGATCCTCGCGAATTAGTAGCAGTAAGTCTATCTTAATTAATATCTTCTACTCCACTCATATGGCACATTCTGATCTTAAAAATACTGCAGCTCATCTTAAAACTGAGGACCCCTGAACCGTTCCCAGCTGGTGAATTGCTAATGGTTCAGAGATTTATCAGCGACTTCTTCCTGGATCACTACATCAATCCCACTGGTGATGATGAAGATTTCAGCATGGTTTCTCCTGAAACATTGAGTAAGAGTTAGCCGCTAAACATATAACGCATGGATCCATTATTTTCCATCTGATGAGATCTTCGTATTTCGTACACTATGATTAATTATGTAATGCATATATGTGTGGACAAATCATTGGAATTTAGCTACCATATGTTCAATTGCAATTGTTGTGAAATCTGATGAATGTTCTTCCTGTGGACACTATTTGTTCAATTATTGTGGCGAATTTGCTTTTTGCGCCGATTCAAAATGGGGTATTTTTGTTTATTTGTTCAATTGAATATTGTGGCGAATTTGCTTTTTGCGTGCCGATTCAAAACGGGACATTTTTGTTTTAACCTGGCAATTGCTCCGCACACGGTTCAACTAAATGAGTGTGCGCGATCCACATCGGAAAGCATACGTCAATCGTATTGGAACTGTCAGTGATACACAGCAGATCTCAAATGATTCGCAGTGCTACTACGTGTGCGTAGGTTCTCTGGAACCATTTGTGATGTCGTGTTATCGCACACGAGAACTGGGAATAAACCGTGCCCAATGCAAAATACAATCCCAGTTGTATTTTTTTCAGGAAACGTGTGGGATCCCAAACGAAAAGCACACGTCACTCTTGCGGCAACCGTCGGTGATACGTAACAAATCACAAACGGTCAGCAGCACTTGTGTGTGTGCGAAGGGGCTCCTGAACCGTTTGTGATAGAACATTATCGCAGACGGTAATTGTTGGAAAATGTGTGCGATGGAGTCTAGCATGGCAGATGGGTTACGCAGAAAACTCGTGTGCGATAGGGCACAAATCACTCACAGTTCATATGTTGGCCCGTGTGCCTTACATACTGTTTCCCAAACGGTCCGTTATGACAGACCGTATGGTTTCACTGTGTCATCGATACCACACGTGCGGAAGAATTTAGTGTGTGTTGCATCGCACACGATTACATTTTGGAAGGCCTCTGGATCACTGTTCCATGTCCATGACGGCGACGGTTCCGAAGGCCGTTGTGGAAAGGGGTAAAAACCGTTTGTTTAGGACCGACGCGCACCAGTGTACCCTCGATCCTCAGACGCACAGTTCGGGACCCCCTACCCAAGATCGGCCGGTTTTGACACCGACATTGGTGCTTTCATTGAGAGTTCCCTTGTGTCGTCGGCAGAAGGTTTGATGGCTCGTTTGATCATCGATGACGATGTTGTTTCCGGGGAAACCTTCCTCCCTGGTCAACTCTTTGTGTTTGGCGGCTTCGCTCTGCGGGCCAATTCGACTGGTCGCCTTGAGAAGATTGATAGCTACGCCCCTGGCCACCGGGTCAGGTTTGGAAGCTTGAATTACATTGCTGATATCCAAGGAGACTTGATCTTCGAAGGGTTCTCGACCGCTGCTCCTTGTCTACACGAAGGAGGCCCATTAGATCCACCATCAGATCTCATCCAAGGACCAACTCTCGTGTCTGCCCTGCCCTTAGATCCAGAGCGGACCACCCTGTCCGAAGATGGGAGTGTGAACCCTGCCGGACCCTCTCCTATTACGGAGCTCCCTGCCGGAGACCCAGAGGTGACCATATTATCGGCAGGACTGAAATCAAACAGGACTCTCCTTGTCATCAGGAAGACAGACTCACCTCTGGATGTGAACTCCGAACTCCTGAGGTCTGCATCCATTGAGCACGGTCAAGTGACGATTTCCAGACCCAGCTCCGCAGATCCTCAGTCACCTGTCCAGCTATCGCTCCAAAACGAGGCTCTGGACTTAATGTGATATCTCGCTATCACGGAAGTGTCACTTCCGAACTACGCCCAGCTTGAACAAGGGGCTGAGCGCGGGGAATTTTGCGTCCCACCCACCACCCACTTAATAGCCACTGTCGAGGACTTGACCAACATGCTAGACTACGCCTCCGAAGACATCGAAGGTATGGACGATGATGCCGGAGCCGAACCAGGCCAAAACCCGCCTATCACTAGGCATTGGACGGCCACTTCTACTTACGACGTGTACATGGTGGATACCCCCGAAAAGAAGGACGACGATAGCACTCAAGACCCGATTGAGGACAAGCCTGTCGAGGCACCACCAAAATGCCAACGTCAGGGGCGCCGCTGACGCTCGCGTCGAGAAAAGGAAAGCAATACCTGCACTGGAGACAGTGACACTCCGGAGAATGCTGAAGACTCCGACCACCCCGTCGAGCCTGCTGTTGACCAGGATGAGTGGGAAGATGGGCAAGTCAACCCAGACGAACTTGTCGAGCATGAGGATTCAGAAGATAGTAACTATCTACGGGCCTCCGAGGAGGATGTCAGCCTCGGCAACGAAGATTTCATCATGCCAGAGGAACCCCTCGAGCAAGAACGCTTCAAGCGACAGCTCATCGCCACTACGAGGAGCCTTAAAAAGAAACAACAACAGCTTCAAACCAAACAGGATACGCTCAACGACAGATGGACCAAGGTCCTGGCCGCCAAAGAATACGGCTTCAAGCGCCCAACAAAGAGCTACCCAAAGTGCAGGCTACTACCACAATTTGACGACAAGGCCCTTGAGCCAATACTGTCAAGGTATAATCATGCTGATGAACAAGACTGACCACCACGTGGACGGGACAAAGCGGCTACTTACACCGAACACCAGCCTGCGCCACCTCGCCGTCGAGGCAAAGAGGTAGCGGCTCCAGGCTATACCTACGACTTACGTCAGGACCTAGGCAATAGATCCGGTTAGACTAGATCAATCTACGGATCAAGGGGACGTGCTCCAATACGAGACGACGGCCATCAAGCTTGGCGCGATAAGCATAACCAAACTCGGGCTGAAAACCGAACATGGATGGCATCCGAACTTCGTCATGACGTTACCCGATATAGAGGCGCCGCACACCCATTTTGCTTTTACCAATGAGGTAATGCAGCACCAGTTTTCGGAAGGGTTTAAACCCGTAAACATTGAAGCATATGATGGAATGACAGATCCCGATGTATGGATTGAAGATTTTCTTCTCCATATTCACATGGCTCGTGGTGATGATCTCCACGCCATTAAATACCTCCCCCTAAAGCTAAAAGGACCAGCACAACACTAGTTGAATAGCCTCCTAGAGAACCTTATTGGCAGTTGGGAAGACTTGGAGGATGCTTTTTGAGACAACTTCCAAGGTACTTATGTCCGGCCACCGGACGCCGATGATCTTAGTCACATAGTCCAGCAACCCGGAGAGTCAGCCCACAAACTCCGGACTCGGTTATTAATTAAAAAGAACCAAATCGTCGACTGTCCGGACGCCGAAGCTTTAGCAGCCTTTAAGCACAGAGTCTGTGACGAATGGCTCGCCCGACACCTCGATCAGGAAAAGCCAAAAACTATGGCAGCTCTTACTGCACTTATGACCCGCTTCTGCATGGGCGAAGATAGCTGGTTTGCTCGTAGAAGCAACAACACAAGTGACCCTGGCACGTCTGAAGCCAGGGATGGCAATGGAAGGCCACAACGTAACAAAAACAGGCGTCGGAACAATAACGAAGAAACTGAGGATACAGCGGTAAACGCCGAATTCAGTGGCTCCAACACCGATCAGCGGAAGAAGCCGTTCAAAGGAAATAGAGACGGTCCATCCAACTTGGACAAAATACTGGATAGGCCCTGCCAGATTCATGGCACCCCCGACAAGCCTTCCAACCACTCCAATAGAAACTGCTGGGTTTTTAAACAGGCTGGTAAGTTAAATACCGAACACAAGGGGAAAGGGCCTCAAAGCGAGGACGATGATGAGCCCTGTCCACCGAACACAGGGGGACAGAAGAAATTTCCCCCCAAGATGAAAACAGTGGACATGATATATGTCACACATATCCCCAAGAGGGATCGCAAGCGCGCACAAAGGGATGTCTACGCCGTAGAGCCCGTCGCCCCAAAATTCAACCAATGGTCGGCTTGTCCGATCACCTTCGATTGCAGGGATCACCCAACTAGTATCCGTCATGGAGGTTTGGTGGCCCTAGTACTCGACCCAATCATTGATGGATACCATCTCACTCGAGTCCTTATGGACGGCGGCAGCAGTCTTATCCTGATTTATCAAGACACTGTACGTAAGATGGGTATTGATCCATCGAGAATCAAGCCTAGTAACACTACCTTTAAGGGAGTGATACCCGACGTAGAGGCCCACTACACGGGCTCCTTAACATTGGAAGTCGTCTTTGGTTTGTTGGATAACTTCTGAAGCGAGGACTTGATCTTCGATATCGTCCCTTTTCGCAGTGGTTATCATGCGCTGCTCGGATGAACTGCTTTCGCCCGCTTTAATGCAGTCCCGCACTATGCTTACTTAAAGCTCAAAATGCCCGGACCGTGCGGCGTTATCACAGTCAATGGAAATATGGAGCGCTCACTCTGTACTGAGGAGCACACCGTGGCCCTTGCAGCCGAGGTACAGCATGACCTCATCAAGCCGAACAACTCGTCGACCATTAAGGCCCCTGACACTGCCAAGCGAGTCCGGTCTATGTTACAGCATGACAGCTCGACAGATCTGGAGATGGATTAGCAGTTCAGCCTCTGCCGATCGCCCAATAAGGTCGCGACATACGTATCGCGCGTGCATAATTACGCACTCATAATACCTTGGGCAATGTCGTAGGCATACTACGGAGAAAGGTCTATAGTACGACTTGACCCTATTCACACCTTAAGCTTCTTTCTCTCTTTCTTTCAACTACAGGTTCATTAAAACCGTTTTACTCCACGGTTGTACAGGGGCTACTCTCTACAGCTCCACCTTCCTACAGACGACCATCAACCTCTCGTCTCAAGATATTTTTAACTAAGGAAAAAACAGTGCAGACGTGCAGCAGGGCAACATTAGGACCTTCAAGCCGTTACCTTTTTTTAAACAACCCTGTGTAAATTCTCAGCATGTAAAATACCCTCGGTATTCATGGCATTATCTGTAATAGCATGTCTTGACGTATTATACAAGATATAAAGGAAGCAGCTGATCACCACTTTTTGTTTGGTATTGATTTCTTTCTTCATCTGCATTCCCTCCTTACACTACAAAAAAAGACACATCTGTGACATTTTGGGCCGAACGAAATTTCTTTCTGTCATACTTATGACACTTCTATGATGATAATTGTGACAAAACCCGGTATCATCATAGATGTGGTGGGGTCCTACTTCTGTGACAGAAAATCATGATAGAAAATGGGCTTTTCGTCCTGGGCAGGCCGGAGACGCAGCTGCATGACATTTTTTGAGCCGTCCATGATGGAAAAAATCATGGTAGAAGCGAGGGCGAGAAAAATATCGGGGAGTTCCCGGTTACGGTGGGTGGTCGAGGGCCAAGCGATGCACGTTTCTCTCGTACGTACGCGCGTGTGTGCCAGGCGTTGCGCTCTAACTGAACCCGAGTGAGGCGTTGGGCTCTAACTGAACCCGAGAGATTGCACTGCAGGCTATGCGTTACTGAACCCGAGCGATCAATCGATGGCTGTTAACTGAACCCGATCGAGCGATTCCTTCGCTACTGCTGCTAACTGAAGCCGATCGATGCTGCTCTGGATGAACAGTGAGTGTTGTTGGGTGGGTTGGATGAACAGTTCCCGGTGGGGGTTGGATGAACAGGAACCCGTGGTACTAGAGGCCGTTGACGCTGGATGAGAAGTACCCCGATCGATCGAGCCGGTGGATGAACATGACCCCGTGGAGGGCTGGACGAACAGGACCCCGTGGAGGGCTGGTTGAACAGTAGCCGGTGGAGGGCTCGTTGAACAGTAGCCGGTGGAGGGCTGGATGAACAGTAGCCCGTGGAGGGGTGGTTGAACAGGACCCCCGTGGAGAGGGCTGGTTGAACAGTAGCCGGTGGAGGAGCGCACGGTGGAGGCTGGATGAACAGGAGCCCGTGGATGAACAGTCGCAGGTGGAGGCTGGAGGAGGTCGACGGTGGAGATGAACAGTATTCCGTGGAGTCTCGTTTTGCGGTACGCCACACCCCTCCCGATGAACAGGACCTCCGTTTTGACCGTAGCGCTCCAACACAAGTCTGTTTCCTTCGTTTTGCAGTACGCCACACCCCCCCCCCCCGATCAACATGACCCCGTTTCGACCGTAGGAGGTCTGTTTCCTCCGTTTTGCGGTACGCCAGACCCCTCCCGATGAACAGGATCCCGTTTCCACCGTGGCCGGTCAAACACAAGGCCATTTCCTTCGTTCTGCGGTACACCAGGACTCGTTTCCATCGCCTGTTCCGTCCAAGCCGGTTGCCTTTGATGAACAGCACGCGTTCCGTTGCCTCCCGATGAACACAACGCATTCCGTTGCCTCCCCATGAACACGAGGACGACGCAGTTTCTCCGTTCCGACCCAGCCACAGCCATGTACACGAGCCCTGGCCGTACGTATGCGCGAGTAGGCGTTCTAGACCCCGCCCGTATTTACTTTCTTGCACCCTGGCCGCTGTACGTACGTGTACATGCTACGTGCGCGCCTCTACTACCACACGTGCACGCCTCTACATCGACTAGTATGTACGTACACGTTCGCGACCAGAATGACATCACTACGTACGCTTCGACCAGGTGGGTCCCGACTGTCAGGCACTTTCTTGCGTGCGAAGATATAGCTGGTGGGTCCCAGCAGTCAGGGGGGAATGTTTTTTTCACAAAATATGATGGCCCGTCCGGTGGGTCCCCACTGTCAGGTGGAGGAATACTTATTTTGCGCGTAATAAGGAGGCACTTCCTTGCGGCGGCCGTGGTCCCAGCTGTCAGCCTCTCCACGTATAGTACTCTTCCGATGGAAGTCGTTCCTTGACCATGTTGACCACGGCGCGCCGAGAGCACCAGGGCGATGGATGAAGGCGAGGCCTTGGAAGGGGATGACGCGGAGCCATGGAAGACATGGCAGTGGATGCCCACGCGGAGAGGAGTACGAGGGTTCACTGGTTCGGCTGCGGTGTGAGGCTGCCACCGCCACAGGGCTTGGCCAGCGGTGAGGCTTCCGCGGCAGCACAGCCGGCCATGGGAGGTAGGAGCGGGCGGTCTCGCCGGCGCTGGTTTGGGCGGCTGGTGCAAGAAGAGCAGCGATTGAAGAAGCAGCAGGATCGTTCGATTCAAATCCAACGGTCACTGCTGCTAGAATCGTTTGTTGACTAAGTTGACAAGCCCTGCGTACGCGTCAACTTAGTAGGCCCATAGGTCACCCTCCCAACTGGTGCGCCCCAGATGTCAGTGGGAGGAATCTTTTTTTGCGTAATAAGGAGGCAGTTGATTGCGTGTGGCCAGGCCAGTGGAGGGAGTAGGGTGGGCCGGTGAAGCCTGCGCGGCATCACAGCGGGCCACAAGAGGTGGGAGCAGGCAGTCCCGCTGGCACTAGTTTAGGTGGCTGGAGCAGGAAGATCAAAGATTGAAGAAGCACGTCGACCGTTGGATGGACATCCAACAGTCAGTGCTGCTAGAATCGTGTGTTGACTGGCAAAGCCTTGCGTAAACAAGTCAGCCTCGAAATCTGTGGCGTGTACCGCCCATTTGCTATTATTTTTATAATTTTTACTCATTTTCTAATTCATATGGAATTTGTTGCAGCCCATTTTCCATTTTTAGAATTGCTGCCCATTTTCCATTTTTAGAATTGCTGCCCATTTTCTGGTCAGTACCAGGGTTAAAAAATTGAACTAAATATGTGCAAAATTTTGAAAATTTGCAAATTTTTGCTAGGGAACAAAATATTCTTAATCCAAAAATTAGTAGCCATACTAAAACAAATTTAAAAATAAATTAGTACTATGTCATGTTAAATCCAATGAAATATAAAATATCAGTGAAGAACAAAAACAAAAAACGAAACTGATTTCCCATTTGCTATAATGTTTTTGGAATGTTCAACCCTTTTGATATTACTTTTAACAGACACTGACCATACTCTTTGGCCAGATCGGAATGCATCCCTCCTCGTCGTGAAAGATTTGCAACCCAGTAAGTCGGAGAAAACAAATAGGCCTAGCTTGGGTATTCTTCAAAAAGAAATACTGGGCTACCTATTTTCCCAAAGAAAAAACTGCTGGGCTGGTCATGTTGTTAGACGGGCCGCAGAGACCGCACAACCCAGTTTATAGCCTGCTCCTCCATATTACCTCTCAAGAAAAAGTTGTGCAACTCTATCGTTAATTGACTATACGTTGAAAATGATGTGGGTCCTAGATATCAGCAGGGTGGATTAGAGTAAAAAACGAGGGGTGCATCTGCGTAGTAAAAGAGGCGCTTGCTTGTGTTCGGGAGTGGACCTGGTGGGTCCGTACTGTCATACTCACAACTACAGTCGTCTCCTGATTGACTATGTTGACAGGGCCGGACGGCGGCGCCACGGCGAGCGCACCAAGGCGGAGGATAAAGTGCTGTCGCCAATGTGCTGGGCTGGGTTGGACATTCTTATTAAAAAAATGGACCGGAACTATTTACGATGTTGACTACGATTTGCATGGGTCCGCTGGTTGCAGGAAGAAAATGGTGGGAGAAAGAAGACTGGTCGCTATCTTTGCCTAAGAATAATATCGACTAAATGTAACGACACTATCATAGGGAATAATATCCTCCTGTTAAATCATGAATTAAAAGAACTGGTGCATGCGCATTTAGCTTTATTTATTTATTTATTTACTTATTTATGTTTAGGGGAACATGAGCATGTACCTGGGCCGGATTCATGTGAGAGCCTCTCTTCCAGTTAATTATGGGCTCCTCTATTGGGACTTCATCAGTGGGATGCATGTTATCAACAAGTGGAAAATGTGTTCCGTACCAAAAATAGTATCCGCTACGTACGGTACGGGGCACTAAAGGATCGGACTGTGCAACGACTTCCAAAACATTGTGTTTGTCGTTCTAACAACACATTTATTCAACCAACAGATGAAATATACTGCTGATTGTACATTGAAAATAGGAGCAACAGCAACCAGGGCTGGGGGTGCAACAGAAGCAGTAAGCAGGCCAGAAGAGTAAAGACGCAGTTCTCTCTTCCAAACCAAACATCAGCCATCATTACAAAAGGGCTACCAAAAAATAACAAGTGTATGCATCAAACTAAATAAAGATCCTACTACACCAAGTGTACGCATCTAATTAACTGGCTCAGTTAGACGTTACTATTTATTAAGCTGTAGAGATTGGCTGACAGCTTGAACCAGATGGGTGCCTGACGGGGGAAACTCCAGCCACCAGGTCGAAGTCTGATACTTGTGACCCTCTCTCCTACTTTGGGCTGCAGAGCGTGGCGGCACATATCAGGGGATGGTGCATGCAGAGACGCATGGTACGCTGTGTACACACAGTTTTGCCTGATGAGCGAAACCGCGCTGCCATCATGATCCTTGTCGTCGGTTGTCTCCTGGTTAATCGGATAGTTCAGTCCGAGAAACAGAGAGCGTGTACCAAGGCTACTTACCAGCCTCCAGTCAAAAATTCCTGAAGGCCCAGAGAAGCTGGGATCCTTCTCAACTTGCAGTGACTGTGATTGTATTCTGCAAAAAAACACATCCGGTACGTGCGAACGATCATCAATCGTTCGTCGTCATCTGATCGAGCCAGGAACCACCTGCAACTGCCATGTCGCTTTTTCTTTGAAAGGTTCTGGGATTAGGACGGGTAGGGACACCAGGCGGCCTACAACATCATATCAAGTTGGAGTCAAATAAAAAAGGGCTCTTAATGTAGTCAATCTTAAGAACAGCATGTTATGAGCATGAATATTTTTTTAGTAAATGTTGACAGTAATATAAGTAAGCCATCATGATATCATAGGAAAGTAACATACTGCTGTAACAGCCGTTTGTAGTGATGACTGGAGTAGGCCAGCAATACGTCCAGCCATAGAAGGAGTCGACAGCGTAAATGAAGCCCTTGTGTTCAATGGCATCAGAGAACCATGGAGGATGTATGATCCTGTGATGGATGTGCAGATTTATCCACTTACCGCAGTAACCTATTAGATAGTCGAGACCGCGGTTGAAGAACGCAATTAGCCTGAAGTCTTTATAATTCGCAGATCTTGTGGGCACTTGACAGATTACAACGTTGAGCAAATTAAACTTGCTATCATGTTGGCTACTGTAAGATTCCAAGTATTCTGGGCCGCGGTGCCAAAGAAGTGCAGTGTTAATCGAAGGAAGGGGGATCAATCGCCGGGTGTAGACCTCCACGAGCATCCAGCTGCCGCGATCGTTGACGAGCACCATCCAAGACGTGTTCATGCCGACCCAGTACATACCGTTAATGTAGTTGAGCGTGACGGGGATCGGATCACAGTCAAGGGGGTTGATGCTCGCCACCCTACGATCGTTATGCTGCGTGACACGCCGTTTCTGAAGATCAGGCGGCATCAGCAAGCAAGGAGCTGGCTTAAAAAGCTCTGGCCTGAGGGCTTTGAGTAAACGGTATAGTCCCGACGAGCACGCGGCGAGCGGCATGGTACTAAGATTGTCCACACGTGAAACAATGAGCTTGATTACCTCTGTGGGGAGCGAATTCCAGCCACTCTTTCGGCAGGTGCTGCTCGGTTCTGCCATTGTTAGTGCTTGGGTTTCGGACGAGGGGGGAGGCGCCTTAGCGGGGATGGAAGATTGGATGAGATTATGTGCGGACAAAGATGGAGAAGCGAATATGTGTCGCGGGAAGTGGACAGGTGATGATGACTACAACACGCCGCTTGACTTACGAGACACATACCAGCAGCGTAGGGTCATATCGATGCCACACAACTTGCTTGAGTGATCACAGTACTGGTACTCCCTACAGTACCTACTACTATGCCCTAACTTGCTCGAGTAGAGTAGTAGTGGAGTAGGACTGGAGGAGTAGTATATTCTAATCTAAAATAGTACAAAGTTCAATGCCCGAGCGTGGAACGACTACGAACCGCCATCGATGCTAACTCCAATCCCCGGCAAACGTTCACTGGGAGACATGACTGTTGCAAACGCCCGCGACTCAGTTACAGTACGTGTGTAAGGGTGGCAGTTTTGTCAAATACTATGGCTTAAAAACAGGCCACCGTCAGATGGAAATCTGACGGTTACGTGGGATTTGCCAGGATTGAGCTCGTGGCGAACAATCGCCAGATATCATTACTAAAAAAAGGTTAAAACACCCGGGGCTATAACTTGCACCGGCGGACCACTAACAATGATACTAACATAGTTGTAAAGTGGTCAAAGACCGTGTCTACATGGCATTTTTTACAAAACACCTGTTGTGATTGACCCATGCAGGAGTAATCCCATGTGTAAAAACTAATGATATCTTGAGAATTTTATCGGAAAATGGTATGTCGACCATTTCATCGAAAAAATGATATCTCGAGAAAGATGATAGATAAGGTGAGGAGGAGTAGGGCGTGGTGGTGACTGGTGGTCGGACTGGGCGGAGGCATGGGGATGGACGGCGCCGGCAGCGGGCACCATGCCAGATTGTTCCAGAGACTTCCTTTTTTAATTGCTCAGCAATGAGGTTGTGGGAGATGAGGTTGTGGAGAGAGGTGTGGGTATATTTTGTAAAATTGTCATTGTTTGCTTTCTATCCGTCAGATATAGATCGGACAGTCTATATTATAAGATGGCAGGCACACCATCATCACCAACTCGGTTTTTTCTCTACTCCTACTCCTATAAAAGACTCAGTTGGTGATGATGGTGTGTCTGCCATCTGCCATTTCTGACCATTAGATCTGCATATAACGGCTGTGATGTAAGTTATGGCCTTTTGCAACAATTCCCACTTCTCTGCTCTAGTTTACACAAAACCCCTTAGTATCTTGAAACCAACCACATTCCTCCCTTACTTCATCAAAACAGCCCAAAGAATATATTTGGAGTGAAACATAAGATATTTTTAGTGATATGTATATCAAAACTAAACTATTTTCTTTCAAATTTGTGAATATGTATTATTCTACTTTGGATCCGTTGCAACGGACGGGCTCATTGTTATAAAGGTTTATCTCTTGCATTGTCCGCAACGAACACCTAGTGTACTGGTCCGGGCCGGATGCTCGCAGTGCGATGACCTGAGTTTGAATTATGTCCTAAACTTTAGCTTTTTATATATTTTTTAATATATACTTCTTTCGCTACTGTACTGGCAGTGGAACCCACATAGTACTTAGAATACAAGATTAAGGATGGATTTGTTTCGTTTTAACTTTCTGTACCAATATGTAGCCAGCCTGCAAGTCATGTATGTTGTACTGACAGTGGAACCCACAGAGTACTTAGATTACAAGATTAAGGATGGATTAACTTTTTATAGAGGGAGAATCATACACGCAATTAACTCAAATGGATTGGACGTGACTCTATTATTCTCTAACGGCAACCGGCAAATTTCCTCCCGCGGGCTGGAGTAGGTTTCTCGGTTTGCATGCGGGTTTAACGGAGGGGTTTGATGGAGGCGAGGAGGCGTGCTTAGCCGGGCATGCAGCGAACGGCGCAGTACTATTCAATTTGACAGCTACAACTAGTATATTATAAAAAACAAAGAAGAGTAGAGACTAGGGAGGAGCACCATCTACTGCTTCGTGGGCTACTCCTGCGCTCCATTCGGCGGCCGCAATGTCCCCTACAACCACTCCCTCCTGCGCTCCATTCGGCGGGCGTTGTTGAAATTTGTTGAGCGCACTCTCGCGACTGCTGGCAGCGATGACTTCTTCCCCGACCTCGGCAACCTCTTCCTCAACGACATAGGCGACAACCTCAACGCCAACGGTGCTGCTCCCGTTGCACCGTATGTGTTTTTGTCCTTCCTATTCGAAATCGTGGTAGAATTCATGTTTCTAGTCTGTGTCCTAGATTCGATCTGTTCATCTACTATGCTAGTCCACATGATTAGTTTAATCTCTGTTATAGTCGTCATGATTTATTTTGTGATTATTCAGACTAAATCTCGTAGTAACTTGCTCATATATTCAACTGGCGCAACGTCCCCTACAGCCACTTCCGTTTCATGGACGGCCTGGTCGATGCCTCCAAAGAGCCCTTCGTCTACTGCTATGAGTGCCCGATGCCGTTTTGGGGCTCGCCGGTGGACATCATGCATCACCTCATGCAGGTGTGCGGCGATCACTACTAGCCCTTGGCGGAGAACATCAAGTACGAGACGTGCTACCCGTTCATCGTGCCGGAGTCGCTGGAGGATCACCGCCACCTGCTAGTCTCAAAGGAGGACGACGGCGTCTTCCTCTTGATCGTGGGCACCGGCGAGGCCCGCGCAGGCCGCCGCCCCGTCTCTATAGTGTGCGTTAGGGGCGACGCCGCTGACACTGACACGAGGCCGATGTATGGGTGCGTGCTCACTGTTACTACCCCTCAGAGGTACGTGGGCGGCGACACTGGCTGGGCTGGCTACATCAAGCTGACTAGGACTGTGCAGAGCTGGGACCTTCCCGCCGATGTGGACATGGAAGACGCATGGTATGATTTGGCACCCAACGAGGTGCACGGGGACTCCAAGGAGGTTCACCTGGACATATGCATTACCAAGCTAAATGTTGATCATTAGTCTTCGCTCAATGTAATCCGTTGTCTCAGCATGTGGAGACTTCCATGCATGATCTTGCTCTATTGGAGTATCACGCATGAATAAAAGTGTATCCATTTATGGTTTAGTCTAGAATCTTCCATGTATGAATTTTTTACTACAGTACTGGTGAAAGACTTATGATGAACCATTTCTTACATCTCCTCTGCCCCCTTCCAAGTCATCCTGATTTAATCCCTCCGTCTAGGTGTATAAGGGCATGGTTAATACTTAATAGTATAGCCAACTGTTGACTATAAGAAAGTGTTGGAGATATGCCCTAGAGGCAATCATGTGATGATGATATTTCCATATGTATTCATGAGTCCTTTGTATTGTCCTTGAACATCATCAATGATATGTGTCAATAAGTATGTGACTTGTTTGTGGAACTATGTATTGTATGATGATTGTTTTAATGGTCCCTAGTTGATAAGGTTATGCGGACACATATCCTTGACTAGTATACGACTCGGTTGATGACTATGTTTCACAAGTCATGTGCATGGAGATGCTAGACCGATAGTATGGACTCGGGGATGGAGATCACCGATTCGGACAGACCCACTTTGAGACGCAGCGAGAGATTGTCATCTGTTAGTCTCAAGTACAATGTCTATGCCATGTCCTAGACCTGAGGTCCTCACATGTTCTCGGGATGAGGATCGACTCACTTAGGGTCTATCAAACGCTACTTCGTAACTGGGTAGTTATAAAGGTAGCTTTCGGGTGAGTCATGAGACATGCCGCGAGACATGGTTGACCAAGATGGGATTTGCCCCCCTATTTGGAGAGATATTCTCTGGGCCCTCTCGAGTGATCAGATTCAGAAAGCATGGCCATGCGACTTGGGTTAAGCATTAACCTAGTTCGGAAATCTGAATCACGGTTTCGAGAAGAGAGGTCGAGCTATCACAAGGGTGACAAGTACTCGCCTTGAGATCGACAACAAATATCATGAGGCAAAAGGAATGTTGCATATGACACATTGTCAAGGTTCGTCAAACGACTTTACACACACATGGGAGTTGGCACGCTCTGCTAGGAGCCGCTACCAACTATCGACTTGGTCGTGTCCATGCGTGCGTGAACCTATAGGGTCGCACACTTAAGGGGCTGCAGCCCATTCGGATTGGATCCGAGTGGAAAATGGATGTGGACTCCTAGTGGGCTCAAATGTTGAGCCCACCTCGGAGGTCTATATAAAGGGGAGTGGGCGCACCACTTCGGGTTAATGTTTCAAACCCTGGTTAGCCACCGCCACTCCCCACGCCCATGCCGCGCGACCGGACCTAGCAGTCCGCCGCTCGACGCTGCCCCCCCCCCCGTATGTGTGGATACCTTGGAGGCATCGCATTTGCCGTGCTTGGACGAACCGTTCAAGGGAACTGCGAGGTGCCGTTCGCGGGAGATCACCGTTCGCGGGTCTTCGCTATTCGCGGGAGATCGACAACGCGAGGAGGAGACGGGCTGAGAGATGGACGAGGAAGCCATGGCGCTGTGGCGCTAACGCTTCCTGCAGGACATCATCAATGAGCGTGAGTTCTACGCGCAAAGGAGGGCGGAGAGGGACAAGAGGAGGGCTGAGCGAGCCGCCTATCACGAGGACAAGCGTGCGCGAAAAGCGGACGCTCAATTCAACATGAGGCTAGGAGCAGCGTCGCCTTGGGAATCCAACGACGATCGGTATCTTCACGCCTACATTGAGACGTCGGAGGAGGACATCACCGAGGAGGAGTCGGACGATGAGGAGTAGTTGAACTATCTATTTTTTTATCTATCTATGCTATATCTATGCTGAGAACTATCCTCTACTCTCTATCTCTACTTCTCGATCTCAGCACTGTAAACGCTTTTTAAAGCGCCGCGCGTTGCGCTTCTGTTGGAGATGCTCTAACATGGCAGACGAGTGCTTTAATGTTGCCCACAAGATGCTTGAGTATTACTAGTAGTATATTTTTCTTGCCATGTTGAGATTTTAAGACCACGAGTGCGAACATGCAGAGGAGCAATGAAGACTAAACACGGGATATTGGGGACATCTTCAAGGAGCATGGCAAGTTAAAGAGGAGCTACACCGAACCTGTAACACAAGCTTTGGTAAGTAACACCCTTTTAATTACTTTCGTTTAGCCTCGTGTTCTTCGAGGTGTATATGTTGTAGTTTCTGTTTCTCTCAGCCTCGTGTTCTTCGATGTGTAATAAGAAGAGTCTTAATCGTCCTAATGCTTTCGTTTTTAGCTTGATGTAGGAAGTGGGTGTTCTCACCTTGTAGTCTGTTTTTATATTTTTCCTTTTGAATTCACTTCTGCGAGTCCTGTTTATCTGGCTTCTACTAAATGGATCTGGGTTGCTCTGAGTATTGATCTAAAAAAGAAGTAACTTCATGTCAGGATGCAGTTCCTCCGAGGAGGGAAGTATGGTCAACCTCGAGATCATGTTTCCAAAATGAGGCTGGATTACACACAAGGTGCTAGTTCCCTAATGATGTTGGATTAGACACAAGGTGCAAATTCCCAGATGATGTTGGATTACACACAAGCCAGGTGGAGTCGTCAGCTGTTCGTTTCCTCATGGCTCTAGTAAAGGCTGAAAGAAAGCGTGCAGCAGCCCATGAGAATGTAGCTGAGTTCCTGAAGAAGCGAAAAGAGCAATCATATGCTCTCTTCACCCAAGCCAAAGAAGAGATGGAAGAAGCCAGAAATAAGCTAGCAGAGGCAGAGCAGGCTAGGCGTCTCCTGCTATCTAAAACTGTTGTCAATACAAAATTTCCTTCATAATAACTAGGTTCAAATGTTTATCCAGTCAGCATGCTTGTTGTGATGTCCGTGCATCTACTGATGTGGCACAAAATAATTTTTTTGGGTCATGTAATAACAGCAATTACTTTCCAAACAATAACAGCCGAAGCATTGGACATGGTATAGTTCACGCGCAAGCCCAACATTCCAAGTTCAACTTCCCCATCAAACTCATGTTCACAGATATCTGCACATTCATAGATAATGTCCAACCCCATGATTCACTTCAAAGCCAAAAAATGTGAGGAGAGTTATAAATAAAGAAAAACCTCTAGTTCCTGCTACCACTGCGAGCACAACAAGTCAAGACCATGCGTAATTAATTATATTTTGGTCATTTTTTGTGTTCTAAAATGCCGGCCGGCTCACAGAAGGACGTGTTACCGGCACACGCACGGATTAAATGGAGGCAGGCGTGGCAGTCTGAAGCCGGTTGCATGCGGCGAGGAGGCGTGTTCAGCCAGGCCTGCAGCGAGTGGGGCCCTCTTGGCCGGCGCGCCGGTTCAATGCCTGCGCTATGAGAGGTCGCGTCTGTGTCAGAGCAATCACTCCCTCCAGTCCTTTTTTGTTTGGGTATAACAAAATTTCATTTTCCATTCACATTTTACAAGTAAAATTCGTGGACAAACTTTGACCCAAACTACGATGGGGACTAGTAAACTGGAACGGAGGTAGTAGTTTTTTTTATCAAAGAAGGGTTTCCCCCTTCCGATTTTCATTACTGAAAACCAACATCTAAACCATAGTATTTACCCTAGAACTACCAGGTTCAACATCTCGCAACATAAACCCATACAACCATACGCCAAGGAGGTAGTAGTTATGAATTCCATTTTCGCTCCATACCAATCGTTCTAAAAACTACTTAGTACTCATAACGCGCCATTGAATATCGGAACTCTTACCCCGCTAAAAAAATGATATTTTAAACGTGGCTACTCGATTTGTGGCAACTGGCAAGCCACCACCTCCAGGTCGTTCACCTGTGGCCCCGGCCATCAACTCCTACGGATCAAATTATCACGCGAGTTGACTATTCCTACAAAGGTGCGCTCCACCACGTAGCCGGTACCCGCGCAGGCAGCAATCGTGCACCTAGGGTTTTAGGGTTTATTTGTTAACGGTGCCTTTACGTAACTCTCATGTGTGCGAGACAGCGAGAGACCGACTGCGTGCGTGCGCCTCTTCTCTTCGTATACGTACTCCATCATTTGTCTGGTGTCCAAAAAATTATACAGTGGTAATAACTACTCCCTCAGTTCCATAATGTAGTGCCTATAGATTTTTTGAAAAGTCAAACCTCACAAACTTTGACCAAGTTTGTGGAGAAAAATATTTACATCTAAAGTGCGAAACATATATCACTAGATTCATCATATGATGTAGTTTCGCATTATATACTTTTCTCTACAAACTTGGTCAAAGTTTGCAAAGTTTGACTTCTTAAAAAATCTATAGGCACTACATTATGGAACGATGCGTTGCCACACGAGCAAAGTTGATTAATACATATTCACCGATTTGATAGAAAAAAGAGTCTAGTTTTGAAATAGGTATATCACTAAAAATATGTTATGTTTCACTCAAAATATATTCCTTTGGCGGTTTAGATGAGATAAGGGCGAAATGTTGTTGGTTTCAAGATTCGAGAAGTGGTATATGTCTAATTTCTACTCTTACTAGCAAGATGCCCGTGCGTTGCTGAAAGCACAAGTGCTCCCTGGGTGATTTTGGTAATTAATGTCAACATATCTCTTGTTGGACTAATACTTCTACCTAGTATGCTTCAGATAAGTTCAACAATGGAGTGGCATGGACTAGAGGATGTGGAACCCTTCAAAATGCTGAAGACAAAGGATTGGCTCAAGCTCAAAGCTCAGGACTCTACATTTTCTATTTTAGTGATCCAAGATTACATTGAGTCCATAGGAAAGCCAATACTATTAAGAGGGGATGAGGTGTTGCTTAATTGCTTGCTTGCTCAAAGTGCTTAGTGATATGCTCCAAAGCCCTCAACCACTTTCTCACATCCACATATGTCCCAAACCAAAAGTCAAACTCGGCCCCACCGAAAATTTCTATCCGGCGCCACTGAGTTCAATTGACATAGCCACTGCCAGAAACCCTAACCAATTCGGTCTAACCGATGGGATCTTGGTCTCACCGAGATGGGCTTGCAAACTCTCTGTTGCCTATTGCAATAATTTCAGTGCCACCGAGACATGCAATCGGCCCCACCGAGTTTGCTTGGCCAACTCTCTGTTTTGCTTATTACCCAAATCGGTCCCACCGAGTTTGAGTAATCGGTCAAACCGAGATGAGGATTTACCCTAACCCTAGCACATCGGTCCCACCGAGTTGATCCATTCGGTCCCACCGAAATGCCTAACGGTCACATTTTGAACTAAATCGGTCTGACCGAGTTTCATGATTCGGTCCCACCGAGTTTGGTGATTTGTGTGTAATGGTTAGATTTTGTGTGGAGGCTATATATACCCCTCCACCCACTCTTCATTTGTTGAGAGAGCCATCAAAACATGCCTACACTTCCAACATACATTTTCTGAGAGAGAACCACCTACACTTGTGTTGAGATCAAGATATTCTATTCCAACCACATCTTGATCTCTAGCCTTCCCCAAGTTGCTTTCCACTCAAATCATCTTTCCACCAAATCCTATCCTATGAGAGAGAGTTGAGTGTTGGGAAGACTATCATTTGAAGCACAAGAGCGAGGAGTTCATCATCAACACACCATTTGTTACCTCTTGGAGAGTGGTGTCTCCTAGATTGGCTAGGTGTCACTTGGGAGCCTCTGTCAAGATTTTGGAGTTGAACCAAGGAGTTTGTAAGGGCAAGGTCGCCTACTTTGTGAAGATCTACCCGGGTGAGGCAAGTCCTTCGTGGGCGACGGCCATGGTGGGATAGACAAGGTTGCTTCTTCGTGGACCCTTCGTGGGTGGAGCCCTCCGTGGACTCGCGCAACCGTTACCCTTCGTGGGTTGAAGTCTCCATCAGCGTGGATGTACGACAGCGCCACCTATCGGAACCACGGATAAAAAATCTCCGTGTCTCCAAATTGCGTTTGCACACTCCAATCCCATCCCTTTACATTCTTGCAACTTGCATGCTTTACTTTCTGCTGCTCATATACTCTTGTCATGCTTGCTTGATATGTATTGTGAATGTTTAAAATTATGCCAAAACTCCACAACAACTTAAGGAAATTAAAAACTACAACTTTTCTTCTTAGAGTCTATTCACCCCCCCTCTAGACGCCTCTTTTGATCCTTTCAATTGGTATCAGAGCTTTGCTTTCCATTGCTTTGGTTTAAACACCATTGGAGGAAGATGGATGAGTCTACGTTGGGGAGTCTTAGACGTAGCGTACCTATTCTTGATGGAGAATACTTTCATGAGTGGAAAAATGAGATGCTTGAGATTTTCAATGAATATCATTTGAACAAGTACATTACTAGCCCTTGTGCACCTCATGTTGATCCTTTTCATCCTACCCTTGATGAGTCTATTGACATGATCCGCAACCTTAGAACTATTAATCTTGTCACTAGAGGCTTGCCTAGAAACTTGATTGGATGTTTGCCTACTCTTGAGTGTGCCTACACTATATGGAGATTTCTTGAGGAAAGATTTCCAAATTATTCTTTGCAAAACTTAGATGAAATTCTCCACAAGTCTATTGCCTTGAGTAAGATGAGTACTAGTGATCCTAAGTTTGATGTTTGTCTATTTGAGCTTCGTGATCTCATGCGTGCCAAAGGAGATGTTGGAATTATTAGCAATATCATTTCCAAAGCTATTAGAATTCATAAACATGACCATTGTGATGATGATTTATCTAATGAATTACCCTCTCTAGGAGTTGATCAATCACAAGACGATGTTGAACATGGATACTATGATGAGGATGATGATAGTGACTGTGATCTTGATGATGCAATGAGAAACTTTGGTCTTATGGCTAATCTTCGCGGCTACATGGCTGGAGGAAAGGAATGGGTCCTTGATAGTGGATGCACCGATCATATGACCGGAGACAAAAATATGTTTCGTGAGCTTGCTGAAAATGACGGCACTCGAAAATATGTCACGTTTGGTGATAACTCAAAGGGTAAGGTGGTTGGCCTCGGTAAGGTGGCCATCTCACATGATAGCTCCATACAAAATGTCATGCTCGTTGAATCTCTTGGGTACAATTTACTTTCAGTATCTAGACTTGCTGATTTCGGTTTCAATGTCCTATTTGCTGAAGTAGATTGCCAAGTGTTTCGAAGAGACAATCATAAAATGGTCTTTACTTGTATACGTAGAGGTGATCTTTACATTGTTGATTTCACTAAAAAATGCTCAACCTAGAACTTGCTTAATTGCTAAATCTTCTAAAGGCTGGTTGTGGCATAGAAGGCTAGGTCATGTGGGCATGCGAAATCTTGATAAGCTTATTAAAGGTGATCATATCCTTGGAGTAAAAGATGTCATATTTGACAAGGATAGACTTTGTAGTGCTTGTCAGGCAGGAAAACAAGTTGGAGGGAGTCACCCCGTGAAGAACATCATGACCACGAGAAGACAACTCGAGCTACTTCAGATGGATCTCTTTGGTCCCAATGCCTACAAGAGTCTCAGTGGTAACTCATTTATTCTAGTCATAGTCGATGATTTTTCAAGATTTACGTGGGTGTTCTTTCTTGATGATAAATCGCAGGTCCAAAAGATCTTCAAAAACTTCGCTAGGAAGGCCCAAAATCAATTTGACGTGAAGATCAAGAAGGTTCAGAGCGACAACGGAACAGAGTTCAAGAACGCAAATGTGAATACCTTTCTTGACGAAGAAGGGATTTCACACGAGTTCTCGGCTACGTACACGCCTCAACAAAATGGATTTGTTGAGAGGAAGAACCGGACTCTTATTGAGATGGCAAGAACGAGGCTTGATGAGTACAAGACTCCAAAACACTTTTGAGCGGAAGCGGTTGAGACAGCTTGTCATGCAACAAATCGCTTGTATCTTCACAAGCTACTCGGCAAGACGGCATACGAGCTCCTCACCGGTAACAAACCCCAAGTTCGATACTTTCGAGTATTCGGCTCAAAGTGCTACATTCTTGATAAGCATCGTCGTTCTAAATTTGCTCCTAAATCTCATGAAGGTTTCCTACTTGGTTATGGCTCAAACTCTCACACTTACTGTGTCTACAACAATTTCACCCGAAAGGTTGAAGAGACAGTAGATGTGAAGTTTGATGAATCTAACGGCTCGCAACTAGAGAAATTGCCAATTGATGTAGGAGACAAAGACCCTTCGGAAGCAATCCAAGACTTGTCTATTGGCAAGATTCGTCCAACGGAGGTGAAGGAGAGTACCTCGTCTGTCCAAGTGGAAGCTTCCACCTCACGACAAGGTGAACCAAGAGTTGATACGAAAGCATCCACAAGTGGGACACACCAAGATGAAGAAAACGAGGAAGTACACCAAGATGAACATCAACAACCTCCTTCTCCACCACGACAAGAGAACGACAACATCAACAATGAAGAAGGCCAAGAAGAAGAACAAGATGATGAGGATGTTCCACCTCGATCCAAGCAAAAGCTCCCACGAGTTCGAGCAAGAGTCGCCAAAGACCATCTCGGCGAGCAAATCTACAATGATATCCAAACCGGGAGAATCACTCGCTCTAAAACTCGTTTGGCTAATTTTTGTGAACATTATTCATTCATCTCTAGCATTGAACCTATGAAGGTTGAAGAAGCATTGGAAGATCCGGATTGGATAAATGCTATGCATGAAGAGCTACACAACTTTGAGAGAAACCAAGTATGGACATTGGTCGAGAAGCACGACAAAAACCACAACATCATTGGTACCAAATGGGTGTTTCGCAACAAGCAAGATGAAGATGGTCAAGTCATCTGCAACAAAGCACGTCTAGTAGCCCAAGGATACACTCAAATCGAAGGTATGGACTATGGTGAGACATATGCCCCCGTTGCTAGACTTGAGTC
The DNA here is from genome assembly GCF_002575655.3 of Aegilops tauschii subsp. strangulata. NCBI lineage: Eukaryota > Viridiplantae > Streptophyta > Magnoliopsida > Poales > Poaceae > Aegilops > Aegilops tauschii. The sequence goes on from NC_053035.3 coordinate 263,825,147, forward strand.
CATTCGCATCTTACTTGCCTATGCTAATCACCACGATATCACCTTGTACCAAATGGACATTAAAAGTGCTTTTCTAAATGCTGAAATTGAGGAGGAAGTTTATGTTAAGCAACCTCCCGGCTTTGTCAATCCTACGAAACCTAATCATGTTTACAAACTTCACAAAGCTCTTTATGGTCTTAAACAAGCTCCTAGAGCGTGGTATAAATGCTTGACCAAGTTCCTTATTGAAAAAGGCTTTGAAATTGGAAAAATAGATTCTACTCTTTTTACTAAAAGGGTTAATGGAGAACTATTTGTGTGCCAAATTTATGTTGATGATATCATATTTGGTTCGACTAACCCTCAGTTTAGTGAGAAGTTTGGAAAGCTAATGTCGGAGAAGTTTGATATGTCTATGATGAGTGAACTCAAATTCTTTCTCGGTTTGCAAATCAAGCAAACTAAGGAAGGTACCTTTGTCTCTCAAACAAAGTACACCAAGGACTTATTCAAGAAGTTCAATATGCAAGAATGCAAAGGTATGACTACACCCATGCCTACTAGTGGACATCTTGATTTGACCAAAGATGGTGAACCGGTTGATCAAAAAGTTTACCGCTCTATGATTGGTTCATTGTTATATCTATGTGCCTCTCGTCCCGATATTATGTTAAGTGTGTGCATGTGTGCACGATATCAAGCGGTCATTAAAGAGTCATCTTAAGGCTGTGAAAAGGATAGTGAGATACTTAATACACACACCAAATTTTGGCATTTGGTATCCTAAGAGGTCTTCTTTCGATCTTGTTGGTTACTCCGATTCGGACTATACCGGAGACAAGGTTGATAGAAAGTCCACTTCGGGTACTTGTCAATTTCTTGGTAGATATTTTGTGTCTTGGTCCTCTAAGAAACAAAACTCGGTATCCTTATCCACCGCCGAAGTGGAATACATTGCCGCTGGTTCATGTTGTGCTCAATTACTTTGGATGACCCAAACTCTTAAAGATTATGGGATATATGTGAAACATGTTCCATTGCTTTGTCACAATGAAAGTGCTATCAAGATTGCTCACAATCCCGTGCAACATTCTCGAACTAAGCATATTGAAGTTCGTCATCATTTCATTCCAGATCACGTTGCCAAAGGGGACACTGATCTTAAGCATGCTCGTACCGATAAGCAATTGGCGGATATTTTCACCAAACTACTTGATGAGAAAGTATTTTGCCGTTTGAGAGGAGAATTGAACATCATTGATGCTTCAAACTTGGAGTAGGAACTTCATTTGGATACATGCAAGGCATGAGCCTTTGACTAATCCTTGATATTTCTTTCATATTGCTATTTATATGTCTTGGATATATTTGCACCCTTGCATGCTATCTAACCCTTGTAGGTACTTGGATGAATCTAAATCCATGAGATTGCAATTCATTCATATCTTGAGCAATCTCTACATCACCAAGTCTCTACACAATGGTGGTTGAAAACAAGGATGCACAAAACCCTTCAAACATATCCTTTGACAAATTCTATGTTAAGTTTTATGATCGTCATTTTGGATACACAAGTGCTCTTCCTTGCAAAACTAACCCATGTAGGTAGATGAACTCAAACTTCAAGTGGTGCTCCCAACTCTTGATGAGCTACATCAATCTTGAGCAACCCACACAAGTTCAACTACATGATCAAGATCAACACCACCACCTAAGGTATGTTATTCCATCTTAGAGAAGCTTTACTCCAAGACATGAGTCAAAGCAACTTAACAAGATGTGAATACATCAAGATGCTTAAACGAAAAATGGTAACCCCATTTGAGCTTAAACATAGGTGACTTTGTCGCCGCCCAATTCTAGATGAAGTTCTCTTGTGTTTCTCCGTGCTCTTGCATTTGTCTCGTGCATATTTATTTTTCCCTTTCATCTAGATTCCTTTTCTGTTTATTTGTGTTCTGCATTCCCTGCATCCAATTCATTGCAAATCTTTCAGCTAATTCCTTGCAAATTCTTGTGAGATCTAAATTGCCTAGTGAGCTGAGGTGGCAAGTGTTTTCTCTGTAATGGACTCGGTCACACCGGTTTGTTTCCTGCGGTCCAACCGAATTCTTTCGGTGCAACCGAAGCACACAACTCGGTGCCACCGATTTCACTGCAGGAAAGACAACTTGCCACTTATTCCTGCATTCTATTTGCTTCAGCTCCACTCAATGATTCTTGTCCTCTACCAGCATCACATTCGACTTCCTACTTTGCTTTGTGACTCAAGGACCAAACCCGTTTGTAATAACAATCCAGAAGAGTCCTTCTTGGAAATTGATGTCAAAGGGGGAGAGAGAGATCACATCAAAGCTTAAGCTTAATCATTTCTATAGGGGGAGAGCACATTCAGGGGGAGAGTGTAAGAAACCCCAGATGCTTGGAAGAGGAGAGAAGTCACATGTCTTCAAGAGGGGAAAGACATGCTCATATTTGATTGTTTGCATTAGCTCTGCTTCTTTTCTTTGCTCTGATTTTCTGTTCCCTATCTTCTCCCAATATCCCATGCAAGATTCAGGGGGAGCAAGACATCTCAGGGAAGGAAATCCTTGAATTCATTGCATATCTTTACCTTTGGGGACATGTCTATATCCAATAGAGTACTCAGTACTCACTCTCTACATGTTATCCCAGTCTTAGTACTCTTGTGGTTTCTTTTTGTTTGCTCTGGCTAGTAGATGTATCTGTGTTATCTAACCTTGTTTACTCAGGTTCATTCCTTCCTAAGCCAACTCAAGACCACAAGGTAAGTATATGCATCACAGTCATGTGCATGAGAATTTCTTGCTAATGTACATATTGTTTGCAAGAAGAACTCATGAGCATGAAGGTACATTTCCTATATTCACATCATTTGCTCTGATGCATATAGCCAAGATACATGTAACACATGGCTTACTCTGTCATGCTTATGCATTCACATGCTCCTATGTTCCATATTTACATGATTGAATACATGTAGGGGGAGCCTATGCATGTTATATGCCTTTCCAAAGCTTTACTTGTTATTCTCTATATCTTTATCTAAAGCTTTGATGTATGTTGTCATCAATTACCAAAATGGGGGGAGATTGAAAGCACAAGTGCTCCCTGGGTGATTTTGGTAATTAATGTCAACATATCTCTTGTTGGACTAATACTTCTACCTAGTATGCTTCAGATAAGTTCAACAATGGAGTGGCATGGACTAGAGGATGTGGAACCCCTTCAAAATGGTGAAGACAAAGGATTGGCTCAAGCTCAAAGCTCAGGACTCTACATTTTCTATTTTAGTGATCCAAGATCACATTGAGACCATAGGAAAGCCAATACTATTAAGAGGGGATGAGGTGTTGCTTAATGGCTTGCTTGCTCAAAGTGCTTAGTGATATGCTCCAAAGCCCTCAACCACTTTCTCACATCAACATATGTCCCAAACCAAAAGTCAAACTCGGCCCCACCGAAACTTTCTATCCGGCGCACCGAGTTCAATTGACATAGCCACTGCCAGAAACCCTAACCAATTCGGTCTCACTGATGAGATCTCGGTCTCACCGAGATGGGCTTGCAAACTCTCTGTTGCCTATTGCAATAATTTCGGTCCCACCGAGACAGGCAATCGGCCTCACCGAGTTTGCTTGGCCAACTCTCTATTTCACTTATTGCCCAAATCGGTCCCACCAAGTTTGAGTAATCGGTCAAACCGAGATGAGGATTTACCCTAACCCTAGCACATCGGTCCCACCGAGTTGATCCATTCGGTCCCACCGAAATGCCTAACGGTCACATTTTGAACTAAATCGGTTTGACCGAGTTTCATGATTCGGTCCCACCGAGTTTGGTGATTTGTGTGTAACGGTTAGATTTTGTGTGGAGGCTATATATACCCCTCCACCCACTCTTCATTTGTGGAGGAGACCCATCAGAACATGCCTACACTTCCAACATACATTTTCTGAGAGAGAACCACCTACACTTGTGTTGAGATCAAGATATTCCATTCCAACCACATAAATCTTGATCTCTAGCCTTCCCCAAGTTGCTTTCCACTCAAATCATCTTTCCACCAAATTCTATCCTATGAGAGAGAGTTGAGTGTTGGGGAGACTATCATTTGAAGCACAAGAGCACGGAGTTCATCATCAACACACCATTTGTTACCTCTTGGAGAGTGGTGTCTCCTAGATTGGCTAGGTGTCCCTTGGGAGCCTCCGTCAAGATTGTGGAGTTGAACCAAGGAGTTTGTAAGGGCAAGGAGATCGCCTACTTCGTGAAGATCTACCCGAGTGAGGCAAGTCCTTCGTGGGCGACGGCCATGGTGGGATAGACAAGGTTGCTTCTTCGTGGACCCTTCGTGGGTGGAGCCCTCTGTGGACTCGCGCAACTGTTACACTTCGTGGGTTGAAGTCTCCATCAATGTGGATGTACGATAGCACCACCTATCGGAACCACGGATAAAAAATCTCCGTGTCTCCAAATTGCGTTCGCACACTCCAATCCCATCCCTTTACATTCTTGCAACTTGCATGATTTACTTTCCGCTGCTCATATACTCTTGTCATGCTTGCTTGATATGTATTGTGAATGTTAAAATTGTGCCAAAACTCCACAACAACTTAAGGAAATTAAAAACTGCAACTTTTCTTCTTAGAGTCTATTCACCCCCACCTCTAGACGCCTCTTCTTGATCCTTTCATTTGCACGGAACATCAAGATCTTGTGGGAGAAAGGGATGAACGAGGGAAGGCCTTATCTGCAAATGTGGAGAGGAGTGCAGGTAAATTGCCATAGTTTCCTTCCTATCCGTTAGATATAGATCGGACGGCCTATATTGCAGGATGGCAGGCACACCATCATCACTAACTATGCTTTTTATAAGAGTAGAGATAAAAAATAGAGTTGGTGATGATGGTGTGCCTGCCATCCTGCAATATAGGCCGTCCGATTTATATCTGGCGGATACGAAGGAAACTATGGCAATTTTGCAAAAACATACCCACACCCCTCTCCACATTTGCAAATAAGGCCTTCCCTCGTTCATCCTTTTCTCCCACAAGATAAACTACTCATACAAATGCATCTTGATGTTCCATGCAACGCATGGGCATCTTGCTAGTTGTTGCAAAAAGCCCATGTGTGTGTGAGAGAGAGGAGGAGGACGGAGTGCATGTGTGACAAAGACAGAAAGAGTGTGTGTGCGAGAGGTATCGGCTTAAAATGAGGCGATAGTGTGTGTGTGCACGATCGAGAGGGCGTGTCTCAAGAAGGGAAGAAAAATCTACATAGATACAAGGAGCGCGAGAGAGGCATGTATGCGATAGTGGAAGCACGAGTGTGCGGGTGTATAAACATATCTAGAGGCGAGAAATACGAGTCATCGCTACCGCAGCACCATCAAATTCTCAGCAGATGCATACACGGCGCCGCACCAGAGGCGGTACTCTTTCGTATCTGCTCAACTTATTTATCGCAGCAAGAAAATAGATCGCCACTTCTTTACTCTGATTTCTTGTCCATCGCTTACTTGTTAGTTGAAAGCAAACATTGGTTGCGAAGTTGCCTTTGTTCGGTTTGCACCTTCAAATCCGCCATGGCACGCTCAACACTATACTCGCAATGCTTATGGTTTTCCCCTTTTATATTCCACACTAGTTAAATGGCAGTAGACTAAATTTCAAAATTGGGTCAGTCGATTTTTGAGAGCTCGCCGGAGTTCGCCGGTGCAAAGGAAGGGGCTCGGGTGGGGATGGTGGTTGTGGGGGGCAATGGTGGGGCCTCGCCGAACGAAGAAAACTCGACGTGGGTGGGGCGGGGCAGGCGGGTGGTGGTGGCGGAGGAACACAGGTGATGGGGGCCGGTGGTTCGGCCGGCGGCCCGTGCGGTGTTCTGTATGGGAAGAATCAGAGACGAGGAAGAAGAAGGGTTAGGAGACGTAGGATCTTCATCCAACCGCATGAAATGGTCGACTGACCCAAATGACAAAAGTCACGCGACTTGCATGCAGACATGCCTTTATATTCAGTACCATCATCGTATCTGCTTAGCACTGCTCCTGAATCCATCAAGCTAAACAACGTGCCACTAATAATTCCAAACTTGTTGCTCAAATACGAATCTGATATGATGCTGATATTACTAAAACATATAACATTTAATTGGTCAGCTAATGTTCCTACTTTACTTTCGAAAAGCACGTGCACCACATATAGAGAGACAGCAGAGAGTTGTATTCTTAATGCGCTTTGGTTCATCATGTGTGGGCACTGCGCAACGAACATTTTATTATCCAAAACCTGCTTGCTCTTCTTTAGCATGTTCCTCTTCCGTTCTTCTTTAATAAGTACTCTCTCCGTTCCTAAATACAAGTATTTGTATAGATTCCACCATGGACTACATATGGAGCAAAATGAGTGAATCTACACTCTAAAATGTATCTGTAAACATCTGTATGTGATCCATAGTGGAAATCTCTACAAAGACTTATATTTTGGAACGGAGGGAGTATGATAGTAGTACGGTATGTTCCTTGTAGTGAAGATGAGCAGGGACATTTGCAGTGTAGAGGTCTATACGGTCGGTTGTGATGGACACTTTAAACTCTTCGGGCCTCTTTGATTCATAGGATTTTGTAAACATAGGAATAGGAATTGTAGTGGCCTGCCCACTTGAATCCTATAAGATTAGCAAGGAAATGCGGGGAGATGTGTTGCCTTTGAGAGTTACACGGATATAAATAGTACCGTACCTTCAGTTGAAGAGAGCTAGTATCCGAAGACTTTCTAGCCGTACCGGCAATACTAGCACATATATTTCAGCAAGTTCCACTTTGCTGATTTTACTTGTGATGCTTACGATTTTCCCGTTATATCTACACTATGATCCGCGTAGTTCCAATTTGGCAAGGTTTTATTGGTTGCGCGTATCTTGCATAAGTTGTCTTGCATTTCTTCTACTTTGTAGCACCGCCATTTGTTTAGTTTACTCATCATATATGTCAAGATGCCATGCCCATCCATTATCAATACATATTCCATCTGTCATCATACCATGTTTTTCCACTCAAATGTTGTTCTTGTGCATCAGACATCAGAAAGGAAGAGGGTGATTGCCGAACCTAAAGGAGCACTAGCAAAGTCCTTGAAAAATGTGGTGGTGCCGGAGAAATCAGACAACACCCACTTATATTTGCTCTACAACTAGTGACACAAAACGTAGGACCGACTCCAGCAGACTGTACCCATACTTCACTAGCCACACCACTAGCCCCACCACACAGGACCTGCACTCCAGCAAAAGGTATGCCGATTTCAGTTGCCATAGCACCAGCCGTACCACAAAAAAATCCCACTCCAGCAAAAAGTACAGCAAGTCCACCGGCAGAAGACCTATCCCAACTGCAGAGATAGCCAATTCCTGCAGATTGGAACCCCATTCCAGTTATTCCCAGTTTAAAAGACAATGCTTTCAATGTTGTTAGGGACTACATGCATATATTCCCATCATGGGAAGATTATAGTGAAGACAAACACCATTTTCACATCTTCCTGTCCCACTTACGTGTAAGTGCTATTATTCATGGTGATTATTTTCCTGTTTTCTGTTGATTGAACACATCAATGATTTACATTACATTGTTGTAAGTAGGTGAGGGTCAATCTGGATAGTCATGGCGAGCAAAGCTTGCTTGCGCTTTTCAAGGAAGCATTGCAGCAGTATCGATGTTACCTGAGGAAATCACACTTTGATGGCAAGTCTATAAACGAATTTCCGGTGAAGTCTCCTGTGCTAAATTTAGAATACATTGAATGGAAAAACCTTGTTATGCACTAGTCTCGTTCCCAGGATGAGGTACTGTCTATGATATCACATGACAATTTGAACTTCTACTTTTCCGCATGTGCCTTACGGATCTTTTTTGCAGGAAATCTGCTCGAAGAAGAATTCCGGTTTGAAAAGGATGACAGGATATCGCAAATATGCTGCCCGCTGCTTTGCTCTTGTTAGTACCTGTTGTCCTGTATCACTGTACTTGCGTACATACCTAGTTCATTATGTGATAGCTTGCTTATCAATTGTTCGCTCCAAATTATCTGATCTGTATGAATGGTTACATTAGTGTAGAGTATATCCAATGCCAATGAATTTTTTAGCTCTTCATTGTTCTTGTAAGTACATGCTGTCCTTTATCAGTGTACTTATATTGACAGCTAGTTGTACATGTACCATCACTCTGCAACTTATTTTCCTTTGCCCTCCATTTTCTACACATCAGATCTATATTTACTCTTACCATAAGGTTGGATAACACCGATGGTACTGAAGAAGTTTAGCTCTGCATTGCTCTTGGCTGTACCTTTTGCCTGTATCGATGTACTTACATTTATAGCTACTTGGTTATGTAGCATCACTCTTCATCTTATCTTAAATATTCTCCATTTTTTCTTATATTATCACATCTATATTTACTCTTAACAAAATGTAGAATAAAGGCAATGCTTATGAAGAAGATTCTGTGGTAAACTTCTTGAATTGCCCCCCCCATCAGCATGGACAAGGGCTTTATAGAGCCTGTCTTCACCAATAATGTAAGTTTGTCCTTCTCAAGCCTTCAAACTTTATTGTGTATATTTGGTTAGGCATGACTGCAACAGCTGTTTAGTTTTGGTGTTTGCATCAAATTGCATGTTTAAAGTTTATTATGTAGTTCATAAACAAAAGTTTGTCCTTCTCAATTTAAGTTTTCAGTTGTACAACCAAGTTCCTTCTTCATACCATGTAAATTAAACTATACAGAGCAACTGATCTTCTTTTGCACTGCATGTATGCTTTTGTTCTTGATTCGTAATCCAATGGTGTCGTGAACCTACCCACTACAGCACAATGTCATATTCTGCAATGTCTTAACTATGAACAATGTCATATCATTCTACTATTATTTAAACCGTCTCTTTATTTGCCAATCTGAAATGGGATAAATTGACAGCACACTAACCATTGATACTTATGAGTTCTTGATCTGTAATCCAGTGGTGTCGTGAAGCTGCCAACTCCTTCACAATGTCATTTCCTTGCATGTCTTGACCTGAACAATATCATATTATGTTAATTCTATTTTAAACTGTGTCACTTTATTCGCTAGTAAGAAATGTGATGAATTGTCAGCACTGATACTTTATGTGCAAAACCTGTCATTTGTTTGCTTGTTTATCTTTCAGAGTGAGGAGGATATAAGTGTCAAACAAGCGCAGTCTCATTAGCTTGCCCAGCTGCTTGCGCTGCAGCTCCCGAGTAGGGCTAACCTTTCTTTAACTCTATTGAAGTGTTGATGGTTTTGTATATTATTTTGTCGGTGTGTTTATTTGCACTGGTGGTGATCTTTGATGCCCAATGTATGTAATCTGCTGTCTGCTTGTGCTTTATTATCATAGTGGCGAACTTTGATGCCCAGTAGATGTAATATGCCGTAATTTCTTTATTGTATAGTCTAGGTTTTTTCTTATTCACGATGCTGCGGTTATTTTATTGTATATATATCTTGTCTTCCCAGTAAACCGGCCAAACCGTAAAATTACGGTACATAATCGGGCCGTCGTGCAAATCACTATGTATGATCCGCATCATGGGCCCAGTCGTCTTGGTCCGTTAACAGGCCTAAATGTAAACTAGCCCACAAGTAGATTCGGGCCTTTAATAGGCCGAGTAAACCGTCGGCCCTATTTTCGCAAGAAAACTCAATGGGCTTTTAGGAGGCTGAAAAGTAGGTTGGGCCTGAAACATGCCGAATAGCTCACGGGCCGGCAGCAGGCCAAAATAGATCCCGACCCATGATTGTGCCAATCACATCACGGGCCGTTAACAGGCCAAAATTGTCTCAGTCCTTGTTTGGCCCAATCAGATTATCGGCTGTGAGCAAGCCGGATGCAAACCGGGCCGTAGTTAGGCCCAACTATATGACGGGCTTTTAACACGCCAAAATAAATATAGGGCCGAAATGTTAAACGGGCCTTTAACAGGCCGAAACTAATATCAGGCTGAATTACTAAATGGGCCTTTAGCAAGTGGGCCCAAAAGTATAGCATCCAGTTGACGGGCCGAATTTGATATGGGATATAATTTGGCCCAAAGCCTCTTAAAGGGCCGGATCTTATCAGGGCCGTGATTTGGCCCAGAACGTGGTAGGCTTTTAACGGGCCGGATCTCATATGGGCCTTTATTAGGCCCGGAACGTGGCAGGCTGTTAATGGACCGGATCAAATATGGGTCGGCATTTGGCCCAAAACATGGCAGCCTGTGAATGGGCCGGCCCACTAGTGTCCTCAAAATCTTGTGGGCCTTTAGCTGGGCCGGCCCATTATGGTCGGCAAAATCTTGTGGGCCTTTAGCTGGGCCGGCCCATTATGGTCCGCAAAATCTTGTGGGCATTTAGCTGGGCTGGCCCATTATGGTCCACAAAATCTTGTGGGCCTTTAGTTGGGCCGGCCCATTATGGTCCGTAGAATCTTGTGGGCCTTTAGTTGGGCCGGCCCATTTAACCTATATGGGCCTCTGTTGGGCCCTGCCACGTGTCAACGTATCATAGGCAAGTCTCCTCCAATGGACGGGCGACATCTGGCCCACCGAGGAGCAGACACGTGTTTCCTCCGGCCAATGAGAATTTTACACGTGGAAAATCACCATTGGTCCGGGCTGTTAACGGGTTATCGGATCCAAAACCGGACCCGATAGCTTAACGGCAAGCCGTTATAGTGGATGCCACGTGTCGGTCACCCTTGATGAAAGCACTTCTATGACGCGCGATTTATCGTCATGGAAGTGGACACTTCCGTGAGGATAATTTTGGTAATGTCATGGAACACTTCTACGACAGCACAGGTATGACTATCTTGATTCTGTCATAAAATTTTCATGGATGTACATGCATGACAGAAAACGTGACCTACTGTGACAAACGCGTATCATCACATAAGTGTATTTTTTGTAGTGTTACTTCAGATTGCCACTCGTGCTTTAGTCCGGTCTTCAACACCGGGGGCTGTATTCGGCTCCGCAGGTTCTCAAGTCTGAACACCTATCAAGTACTCTTCGACGTCCCAAATATTGCACTATATGCATCGGCTCCGAATCATGTCTTTGGTCTATAGTTGGGTTGCTCGGCTCCTGTGCTTACCACCTTACGTTCCACTTGTTCAGCTAAGGTAGTAAAGGGAGAACTACTGTGATTGTATTTCTGGTTCATCCGGTTAAATACCTAAGTAGAGAAAGTCGAAAACTGACTGTCATGATAAGGCGAGAGCTGGTCAGTGATTCGGCGACTTATTACACATCATTAGTGATTTACCCCATGTTAACGAGGGGAACGAGGGGTTGGTCTTCGCCCAGCCATGCGAAAAAGGGCACCCTAGTTCGGATTGCCGTGCACACAAGGGGCTCATACTTAGCCCCACCGTCAAACTCCTATGGCTAAGTGATAGTAATAAAGCTGCATAGTCTGATTGCCTGGTTCGCTGCACAGACACCTCCTTTATGTACCAAGACGTTGGATAAAGTGTGATCACCCGCTATACTAAACACCCCCATCACATCTACGTGGGGGCTGAGGCCGACGACTGGCAAACTTTTAGAATTAAACGGACTCACAGGAGGAAAATAACTCAAGATAAAAGGCGTAAATATATGACAAGCCTGGGTTCACAAACAAAGTTTTTACAACCCAGATACATTTACTCAGACATAACGTCCTTTGAGCATTGGCCCTCTACTATTCGGGCACCCGCCAGGACATCTTCAAAATATCTCTCCGTCTTGCGGTGGTCCTTGCCTTCGGGCGGGCCTCCGGTCGCCACGTTAGTAGCCTTCATATTTGCCCACTGCATCTTGACACGGGCAAAGGCCATCCGCGCACCCTCTATGCACGCCGAGCGCTTCACAGCTTCAACTCGAGGCAGCGCATCGACGAGTCGCCTCACCAAGCTGAAGTAGCTGCTAGGAAGTGGTTCGGCTGGCCAAAGCCGGACTATGAGATCCTTCATGGCCAAGCCGGACACCCTATGCAGCTCCGTTAGCTGCTTCATCTGGTCGTTCAGAGGCGTCGAATGCTCCAGCACCAGGAACTGTGACCAAAACAGCTTCTCGGTCGAGTTCCCCTCCTGGGCTTGGAAGAACGGCGCGGCGTTGGCGGCACTCCTCGGTAGACCTGCAAAGGCGTCTAGAGAACTGTTGGGGAACGTAGTAATTTCAAAAAAATTCCTACGCACACACAGGGGAGAGTGTGTCCACGTACCCTCGTAGGCCGAAAGCGGAAGCGTTAACACAACACGGTTGATGTAGTCGTACGTCTTCACGATCCGACTGATCCGAGTACCGAACGTATGGCACCTCCGAGTTCAGCACACGTTCAGCTCGATGACGTCCCTCGAACTCCGATCCAGCTGAGCTTTGAGGGAGAGTTTCGTCGGCACGACGGCGTGGTGACGGTGATGATGATGCTACCGACGCAGGGCTTCGACTAAGCACCGCTACGATATGATCGAGGTGGAATATGGTGGAGGGGGGCACCGCACACGGCTAAGAGATCAAGAGATCAATTGTTGTGTCTCCAAGGGGTGCCCCCCTCCCCGTATATAAAGGAGTGGAGGAGGGGGAGGGGGCCGGCCACCCTAGGCGCACCCTATGAGGAGTCCTACTGCCACCGAGAGTAGGACTCCCCCCTTCCAAGTGGGAGTACGAGAGGAGAGGGAAGGAGAGAGAGGGGGAAAGGAAAGGGGGTGCCGCCCCCCTCCTTGTCCAGTTTGGACTGGGGGGAAGGGGGCGCGCGGCTGCCCTTGGCCGCCCCTTCTCTTCTCCACTAGGGCCCAATAGGCCCATTAGTCTCCCCGGGGGGTTCCGGTAACCCCCCGGTACTCCGGTATGTGTCTGAAACTCCCCGAAACCATTCCGGTGTCCGAACCTAGTCGTCCAATATATAGATCTTTATGTGTCTACAATTTCAAGACTCCTCGTCATGTCCGTGATCACATCTGGGACTCCGAACTACCTTCGGTACATCAAAACACAAAACTCATAATACCGATCGTCATCTAACTTTAAGCGTGCGGACCCTACGGGTTCGAGAACTATGTAGACATGACCGAGACATGTCTCCGGTCAATAACCAATAGTGGAACCTGGATGCTCATATTGGCTCCCACATATTCTACGAAGATCTTTATCGGTCAGACCGCATAACAACATACGTTGTTCCCTTTGTCATCGGTATGTTACTTGCCCGAGATTCGATCGTCGGTATCCCAATACCTAGTTCAATCTCGTTACCGGCAAGTCTCTTTACTCGTTCTGTAATACATCATCCCGCAACTAACTCATTAGTTGCAATGCTTGCAAGGCTTAACTGATGTGCATTACCGAGTGGGCCCAGAGATACCTCTCCGACAATCGGAGTGACAAATCCTAATCTCGAAATACGCCAACCCAACAAGTACCTTCGGAGACACCTGTAGAGCACCTTTATAATCACCCAGTTACGTTGTGACATTTGGTAGCACACAAAGTGTTCCTCCGGTAAACGGGAGTTGCATAATCGCATAGTCATAGGAACATGTATAAGTCATGAAGAAAGCAATAGCAACATACTAAACGATCGAGTGCTAAGCTAACGGAATGGGTCAAGTCAATCACATCATTCTCCTAATGATGTGATCCCGTTAATCAAATGACAACTCATGTCAATGGCTAGGAAACATAACCATCTTTGATCAACGAGCTAGTCAAGTAGAGGCATACTAGTGACACACTGTTTGTCTATGTATTCACACACGTATTATGTTTCTGGTTAATAAAATTCTAGCATGAATAATAAACATTTATCAAGATACGAGGAAATATATAATAACTTTATTATTACCTCTAGGGCATATTTCCTTCAGTCTCCCACTTGCACTAGAGTCAATAATCTAGATTACACAGTAATGATCCTAACACCCATGGAGTTCTGGTGTTGATCATGTTTTGCTCGTGGAAGAGGCTTAGTCAACGGGTCTGCAACATTCAGATCCGTATGTATCTTGCAAATCTCTATGTCTCCCACCTGGACTTGGTCCTGGATGGAATTGAAGCGTCTCTTGATGTGCTTGGTCCTCTTGTGAAATCTGGATTCCTTTGCCAAGGCAATTGCACCAGTATTGTCACAAAAGATTTTCATTGGACCCGATGCACTAGGTATGACACCTAGATCGGATATGAACTCCTTCATCCAAACTCCTTCATTTGCTGCTTCCGAAGCAGCTATGTACTCCGCTTCACACGTAGATCCCGCCACGACACTTTGTTTAGAACTGCACCAACTGACAGGTCCATCGTTCAATGTAAATACGTATCCGGTTTGCGATTTGGAATCGTCTGGATCAGTGTCAAAGCTTGCATCGACGTAACCGTTTACGACTAGCTCTTTGTCACCTCCATAAACAAGAAACATATCCTTAGTCCTTTTCAGGTATTTCAGGATGTTCTTGACCGCTGTCTAGTGATCCACTCCTGGATTACTTTGGTACCTCCCTGCTAGGCTAATAGCAAGACACACATCAGGTCTGGTACACAGCATTGCATACATGATAGAGCCTATGGCTGAAGCATAGGGAACATCTTTCATTTTCTCTCTATCTTCTGCAGTGGTCGGGCATTGAGTCTGACTCAACTTCACACCTTGTAATACAGGCAAGAACCCTTTCTTTGCTTGATCCATTTTGAACTTTTTCAAAACTTTGGCAAGGTATGTGCTTTGTGAAAGTCCTATCAAGCGTCTTGATCTATCTCTATAGATCTTGATGCCTAATATGTAAGCAGCTTCACCGAGGTCTTTCATTGAAAAACCTTTATTCAAGTATCCTTTTATGCTATCCAGAAATTCTATATCATTTCCAATCAGTAATATGTCATCCACATATAATATCAGAAATGCTATAGAGCTCCCACTCACTTTCTTGTAAATACAGGCTTCTCCAAAAGTCTGTATAAAACCATATGCTTTGATCACACTATCAAAATGTTTATTCCAACTCCGAGAGGCTTGCACCAGTCCATAAATGGATCGCTGGAGCTTGCACACTTTGTTAGCTCCCTTTGGATCGACAAAACCTTCTGGTTGCATCATATACAACTCTTCTTCCAAAAATCCATTCAGGAATGCAGTTTTGACATCCATTTGCCAAATTTCATAATCATAAAATGCAGCAATTGCTAACATGATTCGGACAGACTTAAGCATCGCTACGGGTGAGAAAGGCTCATCGTAGTCAATCCCTTGAACTTGTCGAAAACCTTTTGCAACAAGTCGAGCTTTATAGACAGTAACATTACCGTCAGCGTCAGTCTTCTTCTTGAAGATCCATTTATTCTCAATGGCTTGCCGATCATTGGGCAAGTCAACCAAAGTCCACACTTTGTTCTCATACATGGATCCCATCTCAGATTTCATGGCCTCAAGCCATGTCGCGGAATCTGGGCTCACCATCGCTTCTTCATAGTTCGTAGGTTCACCTTGGTCAAGTAACATGACCTCCAGAATAGGATTACCGTACCACTCTGGTGCGGATCTTACTCTGTTTGACCTACGAGGTTCAGTAGTAACTTGATCTGAAGTTTCATGATCGATATCATTAGCTTCCTCACTAATTGGTGTAGGTGTCATAGGAACCGGTTTCTGTGATGAACTACTTTCCAATAAGGGAGCAGGTACAGTTACCTCATCAAGTTCTACTTTCCTCCCACTCACTTCTTTCGAGAGAAACTCCTTCTCTAGAAAGGATCCATTCTTGGCAACGAATGTCTTGCTTTCGGATCTGTGATAGAAGGTGTACCCAACAGTATCCTTTGGGTATCCTATGAAGACACATTTCTCCGATTTGGGTTCGAGCTTATCAGGTTGAAGCTTTTTCACATAAGCATCGCAACCCCAAACTTTAAGAAACGACAACTTTGGTTTCTTGCCAAACCACAGTTCATAAGGCGTCGTCTCAACGGATTTCGATGGTGCCCTATTTAACGTGAATGTAGCCGTCTTTAAACCATAACCCCAAAACGATAGCGGTAATCAGTAAGAGACATCATAGATCACACCATATCTAGTAAAGTACGATTACAACGTTCGGACACACCATTACGTTGTGGTGTTCCGGGTGGCGTGAGTTGCAAAACTATTCCGCATTGTTTCAAATGTAGACCAAACTCGTAACTCAAATATTCTCCTCCACGATCAGATTGTAGAAACTTTATTTTCTTGTTACGATGATTTTCCACTTCACTCTGAAATTCTTTGAACTTTTCAAATGTTTCAGGCTTATGTTTCATTAAGTAGATATACCCATATCTGCTCAAATCATCTGTGAAGGTGAGAAAATAACGATACCCGCCGCGAGCCTCAACATTCATTGAACCACATACATCAGTATGTATGACCTCCAACAAATCAGTTGCTCGCTCCATCGTTCTGAAGAACGGCATTTTAGTCATCTTGCCCATGAGGCATGGTTCGCAAGTACCAAGTGATTCATAATCAAGTGATTCCAAAAGTCCATCAGTATGGAGTTTCTTCATGCACTTTACACCCATATGACCCAAATGGCAGTGCCACAAATAAGTTGCATTATCATTATCAACTCTGCATCTTTTGGCTTCAACATTGTGAATATGTGTATCACTACTTTCGAGATTCAAAAAAATAGACCACTCTTTAAGGGTGCATGACCATAAAAGATATTACTCATATAAATAGAACAACCATTATTCTCAGATTTAAATGAATAACTGTCTCGCATCAAACAAGATCCAGATATAATGTTCATGCTTAACGCTGGCACCAAATAACAATTATTTAGGTCTAAAACTAATCCCGAAGGTAGATGTAGAGGTAGCGTGCCGACGGCGATCACATCGACTTTGGAACCATTTCCCACGCGCATCGTCACCTCGTCCTTAGCCAGTCTTCGCTTAATCCGCAGTCCCTGTTTCGAGTTGCAAATATTAGCAACAGAACCTATATCAAATACTCAGGTGCTACTGCGAGCTCTAGTAAGGTGCACATCAATAACATGTATATCACATATACCTTTTTTCACCTTGCCATCCTTCTTATCCGCCAAATACTTGGGGCAGTTCCGCTTCCAGTGTCCAGTCTGCTTGCAGTAGAAGCACTCAGCCTCAAGCTTAGGTCCAGACTTGGGTTTCTTCTCTTGAGCAGCAACTTGTTTGTTGTTCTTCTTGAAGTTCCCCTTCTTCTTCCCTTTACCCTTTTTCTTGAAACTGGTGGTCTTATTGACCATCAACACTTGATGCTCCTTTTTTATTTCTACCTCCGCAGCCTTTAGCATTGCGAAGAGCTCGGGAATTGTCTTATCCATCCCTTGCATATTATAGTTCATCACGAAGCTCTTGTAGCTTGGTGGCAGTGATTGAAGAATTCTGACAATGAAACTATCATCTAGAAGATTAACTCCCAATTGAATCAAGTGATTGTTATACCCAGACATTTTGAGTATATGTTCACTGACAGAACTATTCTCCTCCATTTTACAGCTGTAGAACTTATTGGAGACTTCATACCTCTCAATCCGGGCATTTGCTTAAAATATTAACTTCAACTCTTGGAACATCTCATATGCTCCATGACGTTCAAAACATCGTTGAAGTCCCGGTTCTAAGCCGTAAAGAATGGCACACTGAACTATTGAGTAGTCATCAGCTTTGCTCTGCCAGACGTTCTTAACGTCGTCAGTTGCATCTGCAGCAGGCCTGGCACCCAGCGGTGCTTCCAGGACGTAATTCTTTTGTGCAGCAATGAGGATAATCCTCAAGTTGCGGACCCAGTCCGTGTAATTGCTACCATCATCTTTCAACTTTGCGTTCTCAAGGAACGCATTAAAATTCAACGGAACAACAGCACGGGCCATCTGTCTACAATCAACATAGACAAGCAAAATACTGTACTAAGTTCATGATAAATTTAAGTTCAATTAATCATATTACTTAAGAACTCCCACTTAGATAGACATCCCTCTAATCATCTAAGTGATCACGTGATCCAAATCAACTAAACCATCTCCGATCATCACGTGAGATGGAGTAGTTTTCAATGGTGAACATCACTATGTTGATCATATCTACTATATGATTCACGCTCGACCTTTCGGTCTCAGTGTTCCGAGGCCATATCTGCATATGCTAGGCTCGTCAAGTTTAACCTGAGTATTCTGCGTGTGCAAAAACTGGCTTGCACCTGTTGTAGATGAACGTAGAGCTTATCACACCCGATCATCACGTGGTGTCTCGGCACGACGAACTTTGGCAACGGTGCATACTCAGGGAGAACACTTTTATCTTGAAATTTAGTGAGAGATCATCTTATAATGCTACCGTCAATCAAAGCAAAGTAAGATGCATACAGGATAAACATCACATGCAATCAATATAAGTGATATGATATGGCCATCATCATCTTGCGCTTGTGATTACCGGAATTGAAAAGCCAAGTTTCTCAATCTTTCCGGCCGAGCCACGACGCCCAGATGTTTGAATTTCACTCCCATCTCTTGCATGTGACCTAGAAATTCACCCAAGGACACGTGATTTTTCAAACAACTTTGGTGCACTGGAGCCTGTGCTTGTAGTTCAAATTTGAATTATGCATATTAAATGCCCAGAAACTCAATTAATGTATAAAAAGGCCAAACGAACCCGGAATAATTCCAAAATTTAGCACGGTACTTCTATTTGGTCTAATCTGGCTGTGTAAAAAAAATTAAGGCGGGAGAAGGCAGTGTACGTATGTCGTTTTGCACACGGAGGTGACACGTTCCCTCTTGGAACCACGAGCCTTCTTGAGGGAAGCCCCGGTTCGCAAGAAGCTTACACCAAAGCTTGTCCCAATTCGGCCAAAAAAATTACCGCAGCATGTTGGTGCCATGTCATGAGACCATGCCAAGTTTCATGATTTTCAGGCGTGTTTTGGAATTACAGGAATTAAAAAAACCAAGTTTCTCAATCTTTCCGGCCGAGCCACGACGCCCAAATGTTTGAATTTCACTCCCATCTCTTGCATGGGACCTAGAAATTCACCCAAAGACACACATGTGATTTTTCAGTAAACTTTGGTGCACTGGAGCCTGTGCTTGTAGTTCAAATTTGAATTATGCACATTAAATGCCTAGAAACTCAATTAATGTATAAAAAAGGTCAAACAAACCCAGAATAATTCCAAAATTTAGCACGGTACTTCTATTTGGTCTAATCTGGCTGTGTAAAAAAATTAAGGCGGGAGAAGGCAGTGTACGTATGTCGTTTCGAACACGGAGGTGACACGTTCCCTCTTGGAATCACGAGCCTTCTTGAGGGAAGCTCCAGTTTGCAAGAAGCTTACACCAAAGCTTGTCCCAATTCGGCCAAAAAAATACCGCAGCATGTTGGTACCATGTCATGACACCATGCCAAGTTTCATGATTTTCAGGCGTGTTTTGGAATTACAGGAATTAAAAAACCAAGTTTCTCAATCTTTTCGGCCAAGCCACGACGCCCAGATGTTTGAATTTCACTCCCATCTCTTGCATGGGACCAAGAAATTCACCCAAGGACACACATGTGATTTTTCAAACAACTTTGGTGCACTGGAGCCTGTGCTTGTAGTTCAAATTTGAATTATGCACATTAAATGCGCAGAAACTCAATTAATGTATAAAAAAGGCCAAACGAACACGGAATAATTCCAAAATTTAGCAAGGTACTTCTATTTGGTCTAATCTGCCTGTGTAAAAAAATTAAGGCGGGAGAAGGCAGTGTACGTATGTCGTTTCGCATACGGAGGTGACACGTTCCCTCTTGGAACCAGGAGCCTTCTTGAGGGAAGCTCTGGCTTGCAAGAAGCTTACACCCAAGCTTGTCCCAATTTAGCCAAAGAAATTACCGCAGCATGTTGGTGCCATGTCATGACATCATGCCAAGTTCTATGATTTTCAGGCGTGTTTTGTATTTACACGAATTAAAATACCAAGTTTCTCAATCTTTCTGGCCGAGCCACGAGGCCCAGATGTTTGAATTTCACTCCCATATCTTGCATGGGACCTAGAAATTCACCCAAGGACACACATGTGATTTTTCAAACAACTTTTGTGCACTGGAGCACGTGCTTGTAGTTCAAATTTGAATTATGCACATTAAATACGCAGAAACTCAATTAATATATAAAAAAGGCCAAACAAACACGGAATGATTTTCCAAAATTTAGCACGATACTTCTATTTGGTCTAATCTGCCTGTGTAAAAAAATAAGGCGGGAGAAGGCAGTGTACGTATGTCATTTCGCACACGGAGGTGACACGCTCCCTCTTGGAACCAGGAGCCTTCTTGAGGGAAGCTCCAGTTTGCAAGAAGCTTACACCAAAGCTTGTCCCAATTCGGCCAAAGAAATTACCGCAGTGTGTTGGTGCCATGTCATGACACGATACGAAGTTTCATGATTTTCAGGCGTGTTTTGGATTTACAGGAATTAAAAACAAAGTTTCTCAATCTTTCTGGCCGAGCCACGACGCCCAGATATTTGAATTTCACTCACATCTCTTGCATGGGACCTAGAAATTCACCCAAGGACACACATGTGATTTTTCAAACAACTTTGGTGCACTGGAGCATGTGCTTGTAGTTCAAATTTGAATTATGCACATTAAATGCCCAGAAACTCAATTAATGTATAAAAAGGCCAAACGAACACGGAATAATTCCAAATTTTAGCACGATACTTTTACTTATTCTAATCTGCCAGTGTACAAAAATTAAGGCGGGAGAAGGCAGTGTACGTATGTCGTTTCGCACACGGAGGTGACACGTTCCCTCTCGGAACCATGAGCCTTCTTGAGGCAAGCTTCGGTTTACAAGAAGCTTACACCAAAGCTTGTCCCAATTCGGCCAAAAAAATACTGCAACATGTTAGTGCCATGTCATGACACCATGCCAAGTTTCATGATTTTCATCCGTGTTTTGGATTTACAGGAATTAAAAAACCAAGTTTCTCAATCATTCCAGCTGAGCCACGACACCAAGATGTTTGAATTTTATTCCCATTTCTTGTATGGGACCTATAAATTCACCCAAAGACACACATGTGATTTTTCAGCAAACTTTGGTGCATTGGAGCATGTGCTTGTAGTTCAAATTTGAATTATGCACATTAAATGCCCAGAAACTCAATTAATGCATAAAAATGCCAAACGAACCCGGAATAATTCCACATTTAAACATGACCTCATGTACTAGTTGCATGTTCACTGTACAAAATGTTCTAGCAATTCAAACACCATCCTTTCCCTCCGTCACACCATTTTGTCTTTCAAAACATAATGAAAAAATCAGGTATACCACAAACAGTTTACTAGAAAGAATCGTGTGGGATGCGATATAAAATATCTTGGTGCGCCGTCTTGTCTGGCTTACGCAGGAAGCTTCGTCGTCTACAGTCCACCGCCCCCGCTTGAACCACACTTGCGCGCCAGTTTCTCGCGACACCGAGCGAAATTTTTTTGCCACCGCGGAAATATCTATCTCCCCGCCCCCTCCCTCCTACCAAAAGCCACATTTCCACTGTTCCTCCTTGCTTTCCAAGTTCAAACCTTCACTGCTGCTTACTGGCAGCTCAGCCTCCTCGCCGGCGACCCTTCTTCTTGCAGCGCCACCTCCTCGTCGGCTACCCTTCTTTTTGCAGCGTCGCCTCCTCGCCGGCGACCCTTCTTCTTGCAGTGCCGCCTCCTCGCCGGCGACCCTTCTTCTTGCTGCGCGACCTCCTCGCCGCCGACCCTTCTTCTTGTTGCGCGGCCTCGTCGATATGGTCAGGTAATCCACACCCCACCCACAACATCCTCCTCCTTTCCCGTCCCACATGCCCCGACTGACGGAGGGACACCTCCCACCGAAATCACTGCCCCCCTCCTCCAATTAAGCGCCGCCCACAGCCATTTTACACGCAGTATAACGTGGAGCTGAGTAGCATGCGGCCGCACGCGCGAACGAGGTTGCTATGGCTGCCATGCGTGTCGACCACCAGATCTTGGAGGAGCACCTCGTCTTCGAGGCCACCATCGACACCGCCACGCGGTTGTCTACTTTAAAATACAGTTCGTGATGTTTTCTCGAGGCCACCGCCAGTGCCTTCTAGTGATTTGTCCTCTGTAATGTTAATATGCAATCTGATGTTCAGTTAACAATTTGGTCCTCTGAAATGTAATGTTCAGTTAACACTTTGGTCCAACAATTGCTACATTTCGTAGTACTGTTCTCAAGCATTCTTTGTTTTGTTAACTGTCTTATCTTCTAGTACATGTTTCTATTCTGCAATGTCGTGCTCAGTTAACTATTTTGGTTCATTTGGTCTGCTGTCCATTTAACTGTTTGGTTCAGTTCTGCAATTTGATTTTCATTTGTTGTGGGTACAATTTTGTGTTGTTATGCATGTGACACCAATCGAATTTGGTTGTACTCAATACATATTCTACTGATAGTATGGCAACTCTTAGTTAACCTGATCAATATCTTCCTTATGTGTGTTGCAAGGAAACAATGGGAGACACTGCGGTTTACCATCAAGGTTTGTTCAAGCAGGATCCTTTGGCTAATAGCACATTATTGTGCAGTTCCATGATCATTCTAATATTTAGGTTTCTTACAATTTGGTCTTGCACATGTAGCTCCTGCTGTCAGAGGCGTAGACCCACTGTTTGACCCATTTTGCATATGGGGAAATGAGATGTCCATGAATATCAGTCAAGTCAAGAAACTCAGAAAGATTGTTAGGATGAAGAAACTTGCAACGAATAACAGCAAGATCTTTGTTTGCACAATGAAGAAGACATCAGTCAACTATAGGATGGTACCAACTCTTTTACCTTGTTTTTACCCCTTGCGCCATTTCAAAATTTACAATAGCGATTTATGCATAGCTTTGTTTTCAGTACTTTTCAAAGCAGTTCACCGATGATTACCTCTCAAACCACCTGCATGGTCAAGAGGCGAGGAAGGTATTCATTCAACACCCACGGTACAATATTGAAGTCTTGCTAAAGAGGACGAAGGTTGGGCGGGCAATTATCCATAGCCACTGGCCTAAAGTTGCAAGGACATTCAACATCACTGCAGGCTCAATATTTGCCTTCCGCTTCTGCAGTTTCCCAGATGAGATTCATCTGTCTATTTACCGTGTATGATGCTACTTTCCAAAGGTTTTTGATGCTGCATGTGAAACTTGGTGCTGTTGTGTAATGGCGTAACTGAGTGCCGAAGCTATCTGATGTAATTCGATTATGAAATGCTGGTTGCTTTTATACGAATATGAAATATCTGGCGTGTTTTATAAGAAATATCAGTTTGATTAGTACATGGATTATCAATAATAGGCTAATTACCCTGCTTATTGGGGTTTTCTATTGCAAACGGTTACTTAGACAGCACCGTGGGCGATGAACTCAAACAACCCGCACGGTTTCTATAAAGTAGGCATGTTCGATCAACTAATAATCACACATGGCTTCCGGCAACGAACTGTTTGCGTTAGGCCACCTTGCACAAACGTTACCACACAAAGAACTGTGTGTGATATACATACCTACAGAAATGTTTTTCTAGGATTCACCGTGTGGGATGTACATACTTACGGAAATGATTTTCTGGGATTCACCGTGTTGGATGTACATACCTACGGAAATGATTTTCTGGGATTCACCGTGTGGGATGTACATACCTATGGAAATGATTTTCTCAGATTACCGTGTGGGATGTACATACCTACGGAAATGATTGGGTTTCGATGCCTCGCTCGATCGCACATGGCCCCAGCCTGGGTCCCATGAGGGCCTATCCCCGACGATTTCTGGGTCATGTGGGAAGGACACCCTACCGCACACACTCACTTGGCGACGGTTCCAAATGCCGTCACGGAAAGGGGTTTAAACCGTTTGTTTAGCACGTCGCCGTACCAGTGAATGGCCTTGATAAGGACATTTGGCAGTTACCAAAGCTCTCAATGTCATTAGAAAGAACAAGGTTGATTGCCACAACCGAATGCAAATGGATGTTTCTCAATTGTGTGATACAAGGAATGAGGAGATTGAGAGGAAGGCAGAAGCTGCCAGAAGTAGAATTGCCAAGTAAAAACGTCAGGAGACAAGGGCGAAGGCTACTAAGCTGAAAGAAAACAAAGATCACCGTCTGATGACTTTTGCCACCGATGCCATTCCACTTAGATAGAGTGCTCCACTACAGCAAGCTCCATCCTCTCCTCCACCTGAAGAAAAAGAAGCACAACATTTTGCTGGTGTTGAAGAAGTAGTCATTACCGGGCGAGCGGCCCATGAAGAAAAGCTTGACGATTCTGCTATTTTCATGGAAATGCAATTCGAAGGAAATGAACAACTGGAGCAACATGCTCCCAAAGAACATACAAATGAAGAGATTGACGTGGAGAAAGTTGTTCCGACACCATTGAGGAATGCACTTGTCATGCCCTCCAAGCCTAGCTCATACGTCTCCAACGTATCTATAATCTTTTATTGTTCCATGCTATTATATTATCATTCTTGGACCAAAAGACAACTTGGGAGCCAAGGAAGTACCTGGGGGAGGCCCATGGGGCCCACAAGACACCATGGCACACCCTGATGGGTTGTGGGGCCCATGGGGGTCTCCTCCACTGCCTCTTCGCTCTATAAATACTTAAATACTCCAGAAACCCTAGAAGGGGAGACGAAACACAATTCCAGCCACCGCAAATTCTAGAACCATGAGATCCAATCTAATACCATCACGGAGGGGTTCATCATCCTCATTGGTGCCTCTCCGATGATGCGTGAGTAGTCCAGCATAGACCTACGAGTCCGTAGGCAGTAGCTAGATGACTTCCTCTCCCTCCTTTGATTATCAATACAATGGTCTCTTGGAAATCTATTTGATGTAATGACTTTTTGCGGTGTGTTTGTTGGGATCCAATGAAGTTCAAGTTTATGATTAGATCTGTATCCATGAATATTATTTGAGTCTTCTTTTGATCTCTTATATGCATGATTATTTATGGCCTCATATTTCTTCTTCGAATCTTTGGTTTAGTTAGGCCAACTGGATCATTTTTCTTGCCATGGGAAGAGGTGCTTTGTGATGGATTCGATCTTACGGTGTCCTCACCCAGTGACAGAAGGGTTAGCGAGGCACGTATGTATTGTTGCTAAGGATAACAAGATGGGGTCTATTCCTACATGAATAGATCTTGTCTACATCATGTCATCGTTCTTATTGCATTACTCTATTTCTCCATGAACTTAATACACTAGATGCATGCTGGATGGTGGTCGATGTGTGGAGTAATAGTAGTAGATGCAGAATCGTTTCGGCCTACTAATCTTGGACGTGATGCCTATATGTTGATCATTGCCTTGGATATCGTCATAATTATTTGATCTTCTATCAATTGCCCAACAGTAATTTGTTTACCCATGTGCGCTATTTTGTTGAGAGAAACCACTAGTGAAATCTACGGCCCCCGGGTCTATCTTTTATCATATTGCTTTTCTGATCTATCTTTTGTCGCGTTTGTTTTTAGATCTATTATTCCAAAAACCCAAAAATACCTTGCTTCACTTTTTATTTGCACCTTTTATTTTGTGTTCTTGAGCGATCTATTTATCAAATCTTACACAAACCAATCTATCTTTTTACCGTGGAGAGATTGGCAACCTCTCTTACGCGTCGGGTTGCAAGTTTTTGTTCTTTGTGTGCAGGTACCATTTACATACTGTTTCTTGGTTCTCCTACTGGATTGATACCTTGGTTTCATAACTGAGGGAAATACTTACCGTAGCTGTGCTTCATCATCCCTTCCCCTTTGGGGAAATACCAACGCACTTTCAAGCCACGTCACTAGCGCGGAGGAGAGAGAGAGAAAGATGAGGGACCAAAAGAATTCTGCCCAGTCTCGTCCTCAATGTTTTTACTCGGATTGATGTTAACGTTGCTCCTCATCCTGTTGATATTCACTCGGGAGAGGAAGAAAAGATTATAGATGAGCCAGGCTCAGGAAGAAGTTGCCCCACCTATTGTGCTAGCCCAAGTACCACCAAGTGCCGAAGAAAAGGCCATAGTGCCTCCAGAAGTTGAAAATGAAAAGGAAGAAAATGCCCTAGAGTCAAAGAAAGATTATTCTGAAGAATTTGCTGAGAAAATGGTTGGGAAGGTTAACCAAGTTACAATGTCTGCTGAAAGGAAAGCTAACAAGAATGATGGACCTTCAAGTTCCTTGAAGCCATCATCAAAAGGAAAATCAAAGAAATATGTTGCTCCCCTCAAACCCATTGACGAGAATGTCACTTCACTAGATGATGCTCGTCCCAAGCCAAAAGCCCATGAAGAAGTTCTACAAACTCTTTGGAAACATTTCCACTATTTCTGAAAGGAACAGGCTCGAATGAACCGAGATTTAATGAAAGGATTCATTGATTAAAGCTTGCATTTTTCAAGAAGAGCCCATGTGAAGGAGAAAGGACTTCCTTGTCATCTAGGTTCTGGACCATGGAACAGGCAGTGTACCATGGTAGGATTCTCTTCTTCAAGAATCGCATCATCAAGCACAAGATTCTGGATTTCGCAGAACTTGAAGAACTGTCCTGCTTCCATCGTGTCATTGAATAGCTCGACCAAGTGCACCTGAAAAGGTTTCTTCGGTTCAAACATGGGTGGAACCGAGAGATAATCCTGTAATTTTATGCCACATGATATGTTTCGGGAAGCTTGGATGATTGCAGTACATGGGTATTCGAGTGGATGATAGAGGATGAAAAGATCACATGCACTGTAGATTAGTTTGTTGCCTTGCTTCATTTTTGTTGATTTGAGTTCGATGAGTCTCGAGAACATAGACTGCTTTTCTGGGAGGTTACTGAAGAACAAGTGCATTTGCTGACGGATCCTGAGAAAGTTGGACATACTTGCACTGATGAGTCAAGTCCGGAGAACTTGACCTATGACAACATGGTCATGTTTCACATTTTGTGCAACTCCATCACCCCAACCAACATGCCCAACAAGATCAAAGGAATTGTCCAAAATGCACTTCAGGCAGTCTCAATAGGTGTTCACTTTGACCTGCTAGACTTATTCGTTTGGAACTTGGCATATGTTGCTGAAGCTCCTCAAGCCTGAAACCTTATGCTCCATTGTTCCAGCATGATATTAAGCAGATTACAGGAAGCGGTACTTTTGCCCCTATATTCTGAAGTCTACATCCCTCCTGTTTGCGATACTCTTCGGATTACCAGGGACAATGACAAAGGCAAAGCTCCTGTTGTTCCTTAAGAAATGCCCTCGTAAATGCACAGAAGGTTAAACAGACCATTGTTGAAATCCGTAAGGATGAAAATCCTTCACTGTATGAGATTTCCTTCTAACTCACCAGACTCTGGAAAGGCACATCAAGATGGATCATAAAGAGACAATTCATCTCATGATTGAAGTAAATCTCTGGCACAACTATCCTCGCCAAGCTTTGCTATTGGTGAAAGAGAAGAAAAAAAATCGCACTTGGACTCTTCGTCAGAAGCACTACACACGAGAACAGCTCCATGCCAAGGGCATTGAAAAGGATTAAGAACTATCTGGACATGTTTGAAATTCCTCACCTGCGTAGATAGACTCTAGTATTACCATAGAGATCTTGTTCGACCAATGCTATTTCTTGAACCAGATGATGAAGTGGATAAGACTGAAGTCACTTCTGTCTACTACCCCAACGAACCGCGCCCCAAAAGAAAATCATCTCACTCCTGAAGCCAAAGTAGGAACCTCTGCTGCCGCTCAAGCTTCTGCTTCTATTGTTGCTGGATCTATTTCCCAAATAGTTCTAGCTCTACTGGTTCTTCGAATGAGTAGTTCCTTGTGTTATCTTGTTCCTTTTTGCGACTTGTTGACAATAAGGGGGAGATGTACACCGAGAGTTTAAAAGTGCGGGTTATTTGCCATGGGTTTGGTTTTCAATCGTCGTTTTGTAGGTGGAACCATATCAAAATGTTGTCTGAAATATTTTGATTCACTTGCTCTGTTAATTCTCGATAATCCAACTTGCAGGAGAAAACCTTTCAGAATTGGATCTGACACTGTGTGATTGTCTGAAGAAAACTTAATTCCTTGTTTTTGTGATAAATCATTTCAAAGTCTTTATATTCTTGGATCAAATATTTTCAAAGGCTCTACTTTGCAGGAACCATTTCACTCAGAAATCATCAAGTGCATTGTTTGATATGCCTCAATCGAATCACACATCAGTGTCACTCACTTCTGAAGATTTACCGCCCCCTTGCTCTCTAACTTATGCAGAACTTCAGATCGACAAACCTTTAGTAAAATGCATACATTTAGGGGGAACGTACTTTATCTTCGTATATACTCTCAACTTTTATTCGCGCATTATTGGTTACCCTTACCTGTACTCTTTGATGTTTTCTATCTTTTCAAGAATCTTCCAAAAAGGGGGAGATTGTTGGTGCAACTACTTGCCCCGGTGTGTTTTGCATATTGTTGACAGAAACAGTAAGGGACGGATTTGTTTGCTAGTGCACACAGAGAGAAATAGTCCTAGGAGTACCGAGAAGAATGATGTATTCTTCCCAAAAGTTTGGAGAAATTCACCTAGGAACATCTACGTTGCACATAAGGAGATACCTTTCGAGAAGAAAGAGTACCGAGAAGATTGTGTGAAAGAATTGATCCATTAAAATTATTGTTGATGCGAAGCAATTTTCATTCGGTGTATCCGAAGAAGAATGACTGTAGTCGAGAAGATTGAAGGCGAAGCGAAGATGTAGCATTTGTTTCATTGTTCTTCTTCTCTTATTTGAGACATAGTATCTCCATACTATTAAGAGGGGTATATGTTCTCGAAGCTTAGGTCTGTTGTGATGCTTAGCCAAAACCTATAAGGACCGAGAGAATTCTCTTTGTGCTCCGAATAAGTACTTGCTAGCCAGAGACGATGTTCTTCTGCGCTGCAGGAAATATCCTTCGGACCAAGGAGTTAGCATTACTTGCTTCGTAAGCAATGTTACCGTTGTGCTCAAATTTTGACCATTCGAAACATGTCGGTTGGCCATTGACTGGACCACGTGTCCTAAATGGTCACTTTAGGGAAGTATGTCGCTATAAATAGCCACCCCACACCAACGTTGTTCGTTGGCAAATCGGCCTAAGATTCTGAGAATATTGAGCACCCCTCTCGAGAGATTTGAGTTTAAGACCCATTAAGAGAAAATCAAGAGATGGAACTTAGATAGTGGTTGCGCATCGCTGTAGATCTGAGTAAGAGTTCTTGTACCTACTACTCTTGAGAGTTGCACACTTTCTACATGGATAGGTGTTGGCTTGAGTGTCAAAGAGAAATTTGCTTCACCAAGCTAAGTCTTCAACAACCAAGATTAATTATGGTTTTTGAAGAAATACGTCAAACATTTTTTTCCGATAAAGGGTGATTTTATTAACTCAAAATGTAGCATCAAGTGGATACAAAGTATTATGAGAAACACCTGGCCTCTACATAACTAGGATGCACCCATCCGAACACCAAAAGTCTGACAACCAGAAGAAAAAACCCCGACAAATCGGCAAAAGTAGAGTCCTATAGACCGACACTATGCCTATGTCGAAAGGTGAGGTGGACCAATCCGGAGGCTATGGTACCACCCATGTTGGGTAAAAACCGCCATAGCCACATGCTCCAACCGCGTACACACCGCCTTGAACAACAGCTGGACCTCCGCTTATTGTAGCATAGACCACATACGAAAGCGAGTGCGTACAATGGAAAATAACCTGCAGAGGAGAAGCATTTTTGTCATTAAAAAATCATTTCTACATATCCAAAGTGACCATAGTAAGGCATACGCTTCCACCCTCAATAGCGTTCTGAACCTATTTGAAATACCGTCCAACCAATGACCAAAAATATTGGCAACACTTGTGGGCGGATATAAACTTGACATTGTTTGGATGACTAACCAAGTAGAAGGGGCAAAGTTGCATTGGAAAAAGAGGTGTCTAATTGTCTCATCATTAGTACAAAAACAACACTTCTTGCTCCCTTGCCAACTATCTCATCATGTTGCTTGCCTTACTTCCATTCTGTGTCACTATCGTTATAATCAAAGTAATGTGCTACTATACCCGAAAGATTACCTTCACTTTCATCGAAAGTTTAGCTTGCTCTTTTCCTCGATCAATTTTGTGTGTACGCTTGCCTCTGTTATCTTTCGGTGCACTTCATTGAGAATTAATTCTGCTTTGCTGATTGGTTTAGATTCAAAGCTCTGAAAAAATTGAATCTCCCATTCACCCCCCTTTGGTCGATATACTCTCGGTCCTAACAGAACCACACACCCTTCGATGGTATGTCACGGCCTAATGTTCGTTTGACATATCATCGCATGGGCAAACACTGTAGTTGGAGCAGATCCTCACCTTTGCTTTACTTCGTGGTTGCAATTGGTATTTGCGCCAATGACACAACGGATTATCCAGTGCATGAAAAAGTTGTCATTTAATTGATACATACCTGTAATTTGCTCATCATGTTTATGATGTTTGGAGATATGCAACTAGTATGAAATTGATGTTCACAATGATTAATATAGCATGTGTATGAAATTAACATATTAATCATTGTAACTAGCAAAGCTAGTTGGATTGACAACATCTCTATACTAAGTTGGGGACCAAGAAAAAATATTTTAGTTGAGTCCATGTGTGATCGTCGACTCTTAGGAGAACTCTATGGATTGGTACCTTCTTCTCACACTGAGGGACAATTCTTTCGAGGGACATTTACATTTTTTCCCCTAATCTTGCCCCAGCCTCATCTTTACCCCTAAAAGAAATAAGTGCTCAACTTTGCCCCTCTTCCGTCTGGTACCATTTCAGAAATACCCCTCCGTACCCTTACCGTCCAGTCAAAGTGGTTTGACCGTGCAGGAGACACATTTCGGACAATTTACCCCTGGTACTTACATGTGGGGCCCTTCGGACAGAGTCACTCACTCACAGATATCCTCTCCTCTCGTCTCTTCTCTTCTCTCTGGCGACTTGAATCCTAACCCTAGCCTGCACGCGATTTGGTTCGCCGTCGGCCGCCGTGGAGGGATAGCGTGGGGATTGAGATGCGCGGCGGCTGGATCTGACCCGCCGCTCCTCTTCACCGAGGGATTTCGCGGATGGCTGCCGTTCGTGGAAGCGGCGCCGGCAGCGGCAGAGCTGAGAGCTCTCAGACCACAGCGGCGACCACACCGGCTGTTCCAACGGGGTAAGTGTCTCCATTAGGTTACTCGCACGATTGCTATGCTCACTATCTTTGCCTTCCTCTAATTTTTCTCAACATTTACCGTAGGATGGATCCAGCTAGAGCTTTCTATCTCAACTGTAGGATGGAAACCGCCGTGTTAGGCAGTTCTGGTACAAAAGGATCTGGCACAGGGTTTAATTTTCATCTTGTAGTTGATTGCACATCAACATTTGTGAAGTTTAGATCTGCAATCTCAGATAAATATCCATGGGGCCTCTATGATGTTGTAGAAATTAGGTATTGGGACATGGGAAATACTAATTGGGTGCCAGTGCAGTCTGATGATGAATTGGGAATTATGTTTGCAACCAATGCTGAAACTAAGACAGTAGATTTAGAAATTAATGTGATACAAAGGCTTAGAGGAGAGACTGAGAGGAGAGGAACTAGATCTCAAGCTCACAGTTCTCAAGCTAGGTGCAGTCAAACAAGAGGAAGAGGGAGTTCAGGTGGCAGAGGTAGTTCAGGTGCAAGAGGGAATTCAGGTGGCAGAGGTAGTTCAGGTGCAAGAAGGAATTCAGGTGGCAGAGGTAGTTCAGGTGGAAGAAGAAATTCAGAAACTAGTGCTGTGCATGAACCAGGTCCTAGCAGTAGCAAGCAACCAGATGCTGATCCAATCATAGAAGAGGAACAACCTGATGATGTACCAACAGATGATGAGGATGAATTAATGCATCCTGAATTTGTAATAGGGAAGAAGCCAAAGGGGAAGGAAGCAGCTCAACAAGATGATTGCATTTCCCCTCCAGAGTTTGCTGAGACAGATTCAGATGAGAGAGAGGAGGACAATGACATGGGTTATTCTGAGAGTTCAGATGAGACCAGGCCAGATGTGCATTTTAACAGAGATGATCCTTCTCTTGCAGAAGGAACTATATTCTCTGATGTTGTAGAGTGCAGAAATGCATTAGCCACTTATGCAATCAAGACTCAAAGTGAATTCAAAATTGACAAGAGTGAGCCTGGTAGGCTAACAGTACGATGTGCATATAGAAGGTGTAAGTGGAGGATGCATGCATCCTTTCTGAAAAATACCAAACTATTTCAGGTACACTAACAGTTAACTGTGCATGTTGTTTATGATTGTGATGTTGTTTATGATTCTGATCCTGGTTACAATGTTTAACTGTAGGTCAAAGTAAACAGAAGTCCTCACACATGCCCAAGTGTGACAAGAAGACAAAGGTTGAGATCAACAAAGTGCAGATGGATTGTAGATGCAGTTAAGAACTGGGTGAGAGAAAACTCCAATATAAGGGTCACACAACTTCAAATTGACTTGAAGAGGAAGTATGGATTGCAGCTGCCATACATGAGAGTATTTTATGGTAAACAGATGGCCATTGACAACATCTATGGTAAGTGGACTAACAGTTTTCAATTATTGTACACATTCAAGGCTGAGGTAGAGAAAGCATCACCTGGTAGTGTAGTTCACATTGATAGGCACACTGTTCAGTTTGAAAAGAATGGTCAGAGCAGGTCCAAAGAGTGCTTTAGGAGAGTGTTTGTGTCATTTAAGGCATGTTGGAAGGGTTTTTTAGAAGGTTGTAGGCCATATCTGGCACTAGATGCCACTGCACTCAATGGTAGGTTCAAAGGACAACTAGTCAGTGCATGTGCTGTAGATGCAAACAACTGGATATTTCCAGTTGCATATGGTGTGCTAGAGGTAGAGAACCTGGAGAGTTGGACATGGTTCTTTGAGCACTTGAAAAACCTGATAGGCCACCCAGATGGTCTAGTCATACACACTGATGCCTGTAAAGGATTAGAGGCAGCTGTAGATGATGTTTTCCCTGGAGTAGAGCACAGAGAATGCATGAGGCACTTAGCTGCAAACTTCACCAAGAAGTTTAAAGGGATTTTTTTATGAGAACTTGTGGCCCTGTTCCCTAACATTTAGATTAAAGAAACACAATTACCATCTCAGGCAGTTGTATAGCAAGCCAGATGTAAAGGATTATCTGGATGGACATCACAGCAAGATATGGGCCAGGGCACTGTTCAATGACAGGTGCAAGTTAGATTATGTGAACAATAACCTTGCAGAATCTTTCAATTCCAAAATCAGAAAATGGAAAGGACTACACATTGTAGACCTGCTAGACAAAATCAGGCAAGTCTTAATGGAGAAATTTGATCTAAGGCGGCACTTATGGAGGGCATATCATAGTCCCCAAAGTGATGAAATAGTTAATGGCAAAATCGAAGACCTTAGATATGAGCATTGTTAAGATAAGTACTCATGAGGCAGAGGTGACTGCAATTGACAAAGAGAAGAGGGAGTGGAGGTATCATGTTGATCTGCAAGCACAAACTTGTAGCTGCAGAAAATGGCAAATCACTGGACAACCTTGCATTCATGCATTATACTTCATTACTTCACTCAGAGGTCCAGCAAGTGAGATTGATCAGTATGTGCATGAGTTTTACTCTGTGCATAGATTCAATCTTACTTATGCAGAGAATTTGCCTGCAATGGAGGGGAAGCGGTAGTGGGACATTGTTGATACTGGGTTTAAACTGTGTGCACCAGTGCAAAATAGACCACCTGGAAGACCAAGGAAAACTAGGATAAGGGCACAGGCAGAAGGAAAAGGTCTTGGAGGAAGGCAAAAGAAATGCAGTAGATGTGGCAGACTTTGTCACAGAGGCACCCATTGCAAAGAGTCAATTGATCTTGCATTTGGAGAAGATGAGCATTGGGGTGCAGAAAATGCTCCAGAAAATGCTCTTGCAACTGCTCCAAGCTCTCCACCAACTGCTACAAGCTCTCTACCAACTACTCCAAGCTCTCCACCAACTGCTCCAAGCTCTGCACCAGCTCCAAGCTCTCCAAAAGCACTTGTCAGGTATGTTTTCTACTAGATGTTCACAATGATTAATATAGCATGTGTATGAAATTAACATATTAATCATTGTAACTAGCAAAGCTAGTTGGATTGACAACATCTCTATACTAAGTTGGGGACCAAGAAAAAATATTTTAGTTGAGTCCATGTGTGATCGTCGACTCTTAGGAGAACTCTATGGATTGGTACCTTCTTCTCACACTGAGGGACAATTCTTTCGAGGGACATTTACATTTTTTCCCTAATCTTGCCCCAGCCTCATCTTTACCCCTAAAAGAAATAAGTGCTCAACTTTGCCCCTCTTCCGTCTGGTACCATTTCAGAAATACCCCTCCGTACCCTTACCGTCCAGTCAAAGTGGTTTGACCGTGCAGGAGACACATTTCGGACAATTTACCCCTGGTACTTACATGTGGGGCCCTTCGGACAGAGTCACTCACTCACAGATATCCTCTCCTCTCATCTCTTCTCTTCTCTCTGGCGACTTGAACCCTAACCCTAGCCCGCACGCGATTTGGTTCGCCGTCGGCCGCCGTGGAGGGATAGCGTGGGGATTGAGATGCGCGGCGGCTGGATCTGACCCGCCGCTCCTCTTCACCGAGGGATTTCGCGGATGGCTGCCGTTCGTGGAAGCGGCGCCGGCAGCGGCAGAGCTGAGAGCTCTCAGACCACAGCGGCGACCACACCGGCTGTTCCAACGGGGTAAGTGTCTCCATTAGGTTACTCGCACGATTGCTATGCTCACTGTCTTTGCCTTCCTCTAATTTTTCTCAACATTTACCGTAGGATGGATCCAGCTAGAGCTTTCTATCTCAACTGTAGGATGGAAACCGCCGTGTTAGGCAGTTCTGGTACAAAAGGATCTGGCACAGGGTTTAATTTTCATCTTGTAGTTGATTGCACATCAACATTTGTGAAGTTTAGATCTGCAATCTCAGATAAATATCCATGGGGCCTCTATGATGTTGTAGAAATTAGGTATTGGGACATGGGAAATACTAATTGGGTGCCAGTGCAGTCTGATGATGAATTGGGAATTATGTTTGCAACCAATGCTGAAACTAAGACAGTAGATTTAGAAATTAATGTGATACAAAGGCTTAGAGGAGAGACTGAGAGGAGAGGAACTAGATCTCAAGCTCACAGTTCTCAAGCTAGGTGCAGTCAAACAAGAGGAAGAGGGAGTTCAGGTGGCAGAGGTAGTTCAGGTGCAAGAGGGAATTCAGGTGGCAGAGGTAGTTCAGGTGCAAGAAGGAATTCAGGTGGCAGAGGTAGTTCAGGTGGAAGAAGAAATTCAGAAACTAGTGCTGTGCATGAACCAGGTCCTAGCAGTAGCAAGCAACCAGATGCTGATCCAATCATAGAAGAGGAACAACCTGATGATGTCCCAACAGATGATGAGGATGAATTAATGCATCCTGAATTTGTAATAGGGAAGAAGCCAAAGGGGAAGGAAGCAGCTCAACAAGATGATTACATTTCCCCTCCAGAGTTTGCTGAGACAGATTCAGATGAGAGAGAGGAGAACAATGACATGGGTTATTCTGAGAGTTCAGATGAGACCAGGCCAGATGTGCATTTTAACAGAGATGATCCTTCTCTTGCAGAAGGAACTATATTCTCTGATGTTGTAGAGTGCAGAAATGCATTAGCCACTTATGCAATCAAGACTCAAAGTGAATTCAAAATTGACAAGAGTGAGCCTGGTAGGCTAACAGTACGATGTGCATATAGAAGGTGTAAGTGGAGGATGCATGCATCCTTTCTGAAAAATACCAAACTATTTCAGGTACACTAACAGTTAACTGTGCATGTTGTTTATGATTGTGATGTTGTTTATGATTCTGATCCTGGTTACAATGTTTAACTGCAGGTCAAAGTAAACAGAAGTCCTCAGACATGCCCAAGTGTGACAAGAAGACAAAGGTTGAGATCAACAAAGTGCAGATGGATTGTAGATGCAGTTAAGAACTGGGTGAGAGAAAACTCCAATATAAGGGTCACACAACTTCAAATTGACTTGAAGAGGAAGTATGGATTGCAGCTGCCATACATGAGAGTATTTTATGGTAAACAGATGGCCATTGACAACATCTATGGTAAGTGGACTAACAGTTTTCAATTATTGTACACATTCAAGGCTGAGGTAGAGAAAGCATCACCTGGTAGTGTAGTTCACATTGATAGGCACACTGTTCAGTTTGAAAAGAATGGTCAGAGCAGGTCCAAAGAGTGCTTTAGGAGAGTGTTTGTGTCATTTAAGGCATGTTGGAAGGGTTTTTTAGAAGGTTGTAGGCCATATCTGGCAGTAGATGCCACTGCACTCAATGGTAGGTTCAAAGGACAACTAGTCAGTGCATGTGCTGTAGATGCAAACAACTGGATATTTCCAGTTGCATATGGTGTGCTAGAGGTAGAGAACCTGGAGAGTTGGACATGGTTCTTTGAGCACTTGAAAACCCTGATAGGCCACCCAGATGGTCTAGTCATACACACTGATGCCTGTAAAGGATTAGAGGCAGCTGTAGATGATGTTTTCCCTGGAGTAGAGCACAGAGAATGCATGAGGCACTTAGCTGCAAACTTCACCAAGAAGTTTAAAGGGATTTTTTTTATGAGAACTTGTGGCCCTGTTCCCTAACATTTAGCTTAAAGAAACACAATTACCATCTCAGGCAGTTGTATAGCAAGCCAGATGTAAAGGATTATCTGGATGGACATCACAGCAAGATATGGGCCAGGGCACTGTTCAATGACACGTGCAAGTTAGATTATGTGAATAATAACCTTGCAGAATCTTTCAATTCCAAAATCAGAAAATGGAAAGGACTACACATTGTAGACCTGCTAGACAAAATCAGGCAAGTCTTAATGGTGAAATTTGATCTAAGGCAAAGCATTTCTGCTGGCACTTATGGAGGGCATATCATAGTCCCCAAAGTGATGAAATAGTTAATGGAAAAATCAAAGACCTTAGATATGAGCATTGTTAAGAGAAGTACTCATGAGGCAGAGGTGACTGCAATTGACAAAGAGAAGAGGGAGTGGAGGTATCATGTTGATCTGCAAGAACAAACTTGTAGCTGCAGAAAATGGCAAATCACTGGACAACCTTGCATTCATGCATTATACTTCATTACTTCACTCAGAGGTCCAGCAAGTGAGATTGATCAGTATGTGCATGAGTTTTACTCTGTGCATAGATTCAATCTTACTTATGCAGAGAATTTGCCTGCAATGGAGGGGAAGCGGCAGTGGGACATTGTTGATACTGGGTTTAAACTGTGTGCACCAGTGCAAAATAGACCACCTGGAAGACCAAGGAAAACTAGGATAAGGGCACAGGCAGAAGGAAAAGGTCTTGGAGGAAGGCAAAAGAAATGTAGTAGATGTGGCAGACTTGGTCACAGAGTCACCCATTGCAAAGAGTCAATTGATCTTGCATTTGGAGAAGATGAGCATTGGGGTGCAGAAAATGCTCCAGAAAATGCTCTTGCAACTGCTCCAAGCTCTCCACCAACTGCTACAAGCTCTCTACCAACTACTCCAAGCTCTCCACCAACTGCTCCAAGCTCTGCACCAGCTCCAAGCTCTCCAACAGCACTTGTCAGGTATGTTTTCTACTAGATGTTCATGCATTCTTTGTGTAACTTCATTATTTCATACTCATCTTGATTGTTTACATGCTTCTCAGTCCAAAGAAATGTACTAAAAGAGATGCTGAGAGAGGAACTAGGTGGGGGTCACCACAGAAGAAGGCGAAAGGCTGCAACTCTGCTGTCAGCACAAGGAGCAAAGCTGCAAATCCTGCTGCCAACACTAGGAGCAAGAGGGCCAAACTAGTGTGATCAGCTTAATGTTGGTTCTGTTCAACTAGAGTGATGAACTGCTATGTTAGATGTAATGTGTTAACTGATGTGTGTTGCTTTGCATGTTGTCAAACTATTGTGAACTCCTGTGTAATGTGCTCATATTTGTCATTGTGCTACACTTCTGTGCTCCTATTTGTCCATGTGCTACACTTGTGTGCTCATATTTGCCCCTGTGCTATATTTGTGTGCTCATATTTGCCCCTGGATTGATATATATATTTGTGCTCATATTTACCACATGGAAACATCACTAGCCAAAAGTACCTCAATGTGCATTCATACAGGATTTAAACCACATTAACAGCATAACCATTATATAAAGGGACATTTCATAAAGGCTCCAGAACATAAAGGCTCCAGAACATAACATAAAGGCTCCAGAACATCTACTACAATTTCATAGTTCACACCATTATATAAAGGCTCCATTACATAAAGGCTCCAGAACATAACAACATAACCTAGATCAGCAAACACTTAAATAGCCTAATTTGACCACACAGAAACAAGACTAGCCACAATGCTTATGCCAAGAACAATGACAAAGCACATTGTTTCCATCAGCTCATTATTTTTCTTCAACTTTTGCTTCAACTTCTTGTTTTTAGTGGTAAGATCCACAACCCTCCTCTCCAGATTGCTTGCTTTGATCCAACTGTGTTCAAGGGCAGCATGTAAATCCTCAAAAGCAAGCCCAACATAGTCAGTAGGAGGGGGGTCAATCCATACAACCCAATCACATTCATCGGGAAGCTGCAAAAGCATAGTTCAAAAATAATGTCAAACTGAAACCTTAGAATCAATTCGACAAAAAAATCAAATTGAGGGAAATATAGCACTTACATCAACTGGACAACCCAAAAAAGGTCTACCAGTGCTTGCTCCTCCCCAAGCTACACGGCGAGCCGGAACTAGCCCATGCCCTGGGCATCTATGCTTCGAGCGCTCCTCAAGGCCACAGAAGATGGGATTGGGAATGAAATGCTCTGAACTAAACTGCACAATGCCGCAACCATCCACCTACAAACAAAATCGGATGCACATGGCTAAAAAATCCCAAATCCGCACAAACCCTAGATCTGAAATCCCCAAATATGCACACTTTACTAACCTCGTCCTCCGCGGCTGAAGTCGCCAAGCACTGAGCCGTGAGGACATGGACGCCATCTTCCTTTGCTAGCTCTCCAGCACCGAGCTGTCGAAATCGCCTAAGCGGCCGCCTCCTCCTACACTTTGTTCTTAGCGTCGGGAAGAAGAAGAAAACCGAGAGAGATAACTGTTCGGTCGGCCCCCCACATGTAAGTAGGGGCAAACTTGTCCCAAAATTGTCCTGAAAACGGTCAAACCACTTTGACTGGACGGAAACGACGCGGAGGGGTATTTCTGAAACGGCACCAGACGGAAGAGGGGCAAAGTTGAGCACATGCTTTTTGTAGGGGTAAAGCTGAGACTGGGGCAAGATTAGGGGGGAAATGGAATTGACCCCTTTCGATACTACAAACACCTGCTCTTCAAGGCACATTTTTTTCTTCTTTCTGGCACTTCGTTATTAACCAGAGATATCAGTGAGTTATCAATTGGGAGTTGGTCTTCGAGACCATGTTCCTCCTTGAGTTCGACTATCAGAACGGAGTTCACAAAACTTCGGCGTAGATTCATGCCGTTTTCCTGGGACGGCGGGCTTAGGGTTTCGCATTTAAATCTACTCATGGGTTCAACGATGATGATTGCGACTTCAAGGTATTGGTCCTTAGGGACACATAAGGGAGCGACGACATTGACAACTTGTTCTGTCGACGATGGTGGTCGTTCGGTAGTGAAGGAACCTCGTTGTAATTTTTATTATGTTTGAAATGCGTTGTACTATAACAAAACTTTATAATAGATCTGAATCTTTTTCTTTTCATAAAAGAGGAGTAATATATATGACCAATTGCACCATACGAACAACTAATATACTTTTTGAGGGGAATACGAACAACTAATTAACGTGTGCCACATAGGTCATAATGTAGCGGGAAAGGTAGCGCCACGCAAGCAAGCGGGCACAAGGATCAGTGCGCGTCATTGAACGGTGCGTGCTGACTCGTTGTAATTTCGGGTTGTGAAATAAGATGTTTAAGACTACCCACAGTGGGAGTAACATAGGTAGTAACATCACACATATTTAGATAAAATAGATGATGTGGCAAGCAATAAATGAAGAAAGAGAGGCATGTGGTAACATAGCTAGTTACTAGTAGTATGAGTAACATCACACATATCAAGGCAAGATGAGTCTATAGCCTAATAAATGAAGTGTTGCATGTTACCACACATATGCTACTCCCCACTATAGAGGTAGTAACATATAGTAGTAACATGGACATATTTTTTCTTGAATATGCATGAGTGTGCATATCATATATTA
Organism: Aegilops tauschii subsp. strangulata; assembly: GCF_002575655.3. Lineage (NCBI taxonomy): Eukaryota > Viridiplantae > Streptophyta > Magnoliopsida > Poales > Poaceae > Aegilops > Aegilops tauschii. The sequence goes on from NC_053035.3 coordinate 263,865,677, forward strand.
AAGAAGAAAAGGCAAAGAAGGCCTCCGCTACAAGTTACATTTACATGTCCGTGCGGCCTTTAGCGCACACCCACTCCACCCACCACATCACTAACCTACTCCTCCCTCATAGCCTACCTATGCAATCTACCTAAGAAACCCTCCAAATCCGTCTTGATTAGCCCAGCCGTAGCCCACACTTTGGCCTCCGTCTTCACCTTGTTGATGAGTCTCGCAATCGACGGGGAATCACCGTCAAATACAATGGCATTATGATGCTTCCATAGCTCCCACATGACCAGTAGCAACACCGCACGCAAGTCCTTAGTGCACGTAACATTGCCCACACATCTAGTGCATAGCCAGTCCGCAAGTGTGTCCTCCTGATTCGGCAGCCAGTCCTCCCTGCCAAGTGCCTCTCCAACTACCATCCATGCCATCTTGGCGAACACGCACGTGAGCAATATGTGCTTTATGGTTTCCTCTTCCTGATCACAAAAAGGGCATGCGTCTTGGTGCGGTAGACCCCTCCTGGCTAGCCTGTCCAAGGTCCAACACCGATTCTTTAGGGCCAACCATGCAAAGAAGCGGCATTCCAACGGTGCCCTCGATTCCCACGTCAGCATCGATGTTGGAACCTCCTCACGCCCCCAGAATCTGCTTGCATACGCCGATCTCACGGTGAATTAGCCATGCGCATCCCAAGACCAACGCACCTCGTCGTGCTCCCCCTCTGTGGGCACCCATGCGGCCACCCTACTCCACAACTCCAAGAACTGTCGCAGCATATTCTCATCAAGGTCCGGTCCAACTGCCTGTGTCCATTCGCCACTTACTGCAACCTGACCAACCATGGCCCCTCGTCTGATCTTTGCCGGGATCCTGTTATACAAGTCTGGTGCCAACTCCTGCACCCTCATGCCATCTAACCACCTGTCCTCCCAAAACAAGGCTGTCCTTCCGTCTCTAGCATCGGCTCTAGTTGCAGCCCAGACGAGCTGCATAGACTCCTTTGGCACTTTGATAGAGAATTCACTCCACGGTCTGGAAGCATCAACTTGTTTCAACCATGGCCACCTCTCTTCCATGGCCACATTCAGCCAGTGTAGGTTAGGAATGCCTAGTCCTCCTACCCATTTCGGTGCACACACTGCCTCTCAGGCTACCGCACAATTGCCTCCATTTGCCTCGGCCCTCTTGCACCATAAGAAACCCCTACACACTTTGTTCATTGCTGCAATTGTCTTCGTTGGTAGGTCCAGCGCCATCATCGCATGTATTGGCATAGCAGACAGTACCGACTGAACAAGTGTCAACCTCCCGCTCTTTGGCATTAGCGCTGCCCTCCACTTTGGTAACCGGTTTGCCAAGTTGTCCACCAAGTATTGTAGTTGTCCTGCCGTTGGCTTCCTTAGCGAGAGTGGTAGTCCGAGGTACTTGATCGGAAACGATGCCATCGGGCATGCCAATTCTTGGCTTACCCAAGCTATGATGTGCTCATCGCATCTGATCGACAGTGCAGCTGATTTGCCCATGTTGATGCGTAATCCTGAGGCTTCACCAAACATTTCAAAGATTGCTCTACAGGCTACCAACTCCACATGCCTCGGCCTCAGGAGAAGTACCACATCATCTGCATATATTGACATTCTTTGCCTCACACCCGACCGAGCCAGCGGCTCCAACACTTGCTTTAGCACCACAGCCTCAAACATACGCTGCAGCGGCTCCATCGTGAGAATGAACAGCATGGGTGACAGCGAGTCTCCTTGACGCATACCTTTGCAGTTGAATATTGTTCCACCGGGCTCTCCATTGACCATCACCTTAGTAGTTGATGTGGCAAGGATCCCACAAATCCACGCTCTCCATTTGTGCCCAAACCCGAACTGCTGCAGGACTTCCAACAAAAAAGGCCATTGAACCGACTCGAACGCCTTCGAAATATCAAGCTTGAGTAGCACCGCCGGGTTCCTCAAGGCGTGCAGCCGCCTCGCCGTACTTTGCACTAGCATGAAATTGTCATGCAAGGACCTTCCTTTCACAAACGCACTCTGATGGTTCCCCACCAGGTTAGGGAGCTCCACAGCCAGCCTTGTCGAGAGGACCTTTTCGAAAATCTTGATGACTCCATGCACCAGGTTTATGGGACGAAAATCGCCTACATCCAGCGCACCTTCCTTCTTTGGCAGTAGGGACACAAGCGATCTGTTTATTGCCACCATGCCCCGCATGTCCTCCCGATACATGCAGTCCATAGCCCTCATGAAGTCCACCTTAATAATATGCCAGCATGCGCCATAGAACCTTCCTGTGAAGCCATCTGGCCCGGGCGCTTTGTCCATTGGCATCTCCTTGATGACCTTCTCCACTTCCTCAGGTGAGAACGGCTCCTCTAGTCGCGACAAGTCTCTCCGTGGCAGGTTGAGCCCCTCCAGGTTTAGCGTGTGTTGTCTCGTCTCACACCAGCCAAAAGCACGGCCATAGTAAGCATCCACCGCTGAGGCCACCTCATCTTGCCCTGAGTAAATTTGCCCATTGTACCTGACCGAACGCAACACGTTCTTCCGCTGCCTGTGACTCGCCTATTGATGAAACAGTCTAGTATTACCATCTCCCTCGCGCAACTGTAACAGCCGCGATCTCTGCCTCGCTATTGATCGTTCCAACGAGCATAACCCAAGCAGCATGTGCTTTAAGCACTTCCATAGCTCTCTTTCCGCGTTTGATAACACCCGAGCCTCCATTGCGATATCCAGACGCGTAATCACCTCCAAAGCGATGGCTATCTGCAGTTTTACATTCCCAATCCACCGGTCGCTCCATTTCTGCAACGCCTTTGTCGTGGCCCTTAGCTTGCAGTGCAACGTGAGGTAGTCGTTCGAGGCTGGAGGGGTAGAGTCCCACGCCGTCTGCACCATCTCCATAAAACCTGCCGCCTTCGTCCAAAAGGCTTCGAAGCGGAAGCGTTTGTGCGTCTTAATCTCCACATTCATGTCCAATAGCAACGGACAATGATCCGAAATTGCAGTGCCCAGCGCCGACAGGAAGCATATCGGGAACGCCTGATCCCACTCATTCGAGACGAAAACGTGGTCGATCTTTTCCAGCATAGCAAGTTGCCGCTCATTGGACCATGTGTAACGTTGGCCATTTAAGTACATCTCCTTTAACTCCAGCCTATTCAACTTGGCCCGAAATCTGCCCAGCATCCTCCTGTTGATCAAGTCGTTGCTCTTATGCTCTTGCCGTGCAATTAGATTAAAGCCACCCGCAACTAGCCACGGGCCCGCATGCAGCTCTCTAATGTCCACGAGTTCTTGCAGAAATTCCACCTTGTCCCTATCCTCTTGCGGTCCATACACACACGTAAGCCACCACTCCGGCGCACCGGCAGATTTCACAATTGCCGTTAATGAGTTGCTCTAGTAGTGTGGGTTGGACAATTTGACGATCATCTCGTCCCAAGCCACCAGAATCCCACCTCGCGTACCAGCCGTAGGGATGTAATAAAAGTTGTTAAATTTATTGCCGAGACAACATTGTACAACCGCTAATGAAACTTCTTGCAACTTGGTCTCCTGAAGGCAAACGATGCCCGGGTTCGCCCCGAGCACTACCTTCCTCACCGCATCTCTACGTGCCGGGGCATTTAGCCCACGCACATTCACACAAGCACTCTCAAATGTTGTGCATTCATGTTCACATCCTACCATGCCCACCGGCTCCTCCACTAGGCCATGGCGGCGCCGGCCTGGATCGTGTCAAACAACGGTGCCGGCGGAGATTCCCATCCGAACAGAGCCAAAACAGCTGCAATGTGAGCCTCTGAGAGTGGGTGGTTGAAAAGCTCTACGTACATCCTGAGCGCCTCCTCCGAGATGACCTCTCCCTCGTGAGCCAAACACAACTTGCGGATAAGCACCTGTTGTTGCTTGCTGGCCCCATGCTTCACAATCCTCTCACTTCTCCACGGCGTAACCTCCATAATCCGCTTCTTTCTGGGTCTACGGGCTGGAACCCCATGCGTGCGCGCGTCCGACCTTGCCAAGATAGGCTCGATCGCTCTTCGCATGTCCTCGCAGAGCTGCTCAACTTCCACCAACGCGGGTTCGGCCGGCCTAGGCGTGCACGGGGTGACACTGCCTGATGGTGGCTCATCACCCCCCCCCCCCCCCCCCCGACAAGCTTACCTCGAACATCTCCCAGGCCTCCACGAGACCCAACTGCCTTTCTGATCCCACACCCAGCAAGGGTAGCCGAAACGCCGTACAATCCAACGTGCATGAAAACTCCGGCGTCCCGCAGTCCACGTGTTCCGCCATGCACGATGGACATATTACTACTCTATGTTACTACCCATTGTGGCTAGTCTAAATCATTCGGCATGGATGGTGAATTATTTCAAAAACAGTTAGCAATAGAAACAAGATGTTAAAAAAAGTATAAAAAGGATGTTAAAAAGAAGTTGTGCAATATGCATTGGTTTGATGTGACGTCTCTCTAGGGAACCTTTGAGCATCTTCATATGCACCCATACAACATACATCATGAAGATAGTTTGTCAAGCAAAAACATCATGAATATAGTATAAGAGGGAGCAACGTTGGAAGGATAAAAGTATGAGGAGCATCACGCAAAAGATCAAAAGAGCGTGACTCTATTTCTGCTGGTGGAGCTGGAGCTGCTTTGATGTCCACTACTTCCCGGCGGACATCGTCGTCATCTTCATCAGGCCAAGGGCCAGCTCGGCGCACAATCGAAACTACAAATAAGATTACTGCCGCGAACAGGATAGCCGCCGCGAAGCCTGCCCACAGGCCGGAGGACACAAGAATAATAACGTCGAGCAGGAGCAAGAAGCCGCCAAGAAACATCCCCGTGCGCCGCTTCAGGTCGCCATGGATCAACGTCGAGGGTTAGTCGATTGAGTTGGAGTAATTAAATGTCATGGATGCGTGTGCAGCATCCGAAGGATAATCACTTGCGTACTTACCGCTGCTTCTTCCTTATAGTCGCGCTCGACTGCGGCGCCTTGCTCCAAATCGAAGGTTGCTTTCTCCAAGTCGACGACGGCAGATCTGGACTCGCCCATCGATCCCCGGCTGATGTGGTTTTGCTTTGCCAACGCGCGTTCGTTCTTCAACGCGGATATGTATGCTCGATCGATAATCGAGTATATGTAAGGGCATCCAAATTGAAATTCTAGTTGAACTCTGGATCCAACGTGGACGATGCAGCGCTAATATTCGGACTTCGAGTCTTCGACTCGGCCAGACTATCCTCACCGTCGGCTGGCCGTCCTCGATTCATACACACCACCACACGCCATCTCTAAACCCTTTTTGTAATGGACTGTTATTGTGTCGACATTCGCTGAGAGACCATAGCAAATCAAATGTTTCTCATGGCAATTCATGTTGTCATGAGGATGGCAAATTGCTTTAGCAAGCACGGCAAATGCAGATAAAAATTAAATTGGACGAAATTTATCATGCTTGCTAAAGAAATTTGCCATTCTTGAACAACATAAATCGCCATTAAAAATGTTTGATTGTCATGCTTTTTGAGGGAACTTTTGCTGATTATCAAAATTATTATTTTTCTTTCAGAACACGTAGAACGTTTGTGCGTCATTTTTTTCTAATATAATACTACAACGCAAAAGACCACGTATATGCACATACACTCACCCTATGAACACAGACACACTTTACCTTAAGTACATTTCCTGTAACACGTATTGGCGGACGATTTTCAGCAGAGTGCTCCACTCGATGGTAATAAATGCTAATTGCAATTTTTCTGGACGATTGAATTAATCCAGACAGTTTGATTTAATTTAGTGTAATGATCTGATGGTAGTAATTGATTGGTGTATACTCACGGGTGACTTTAGAAAAGAAATACCTCCGCTCTTTTATAAGTTTATTTTGAGAAACACGTTTTTTTATAAGTAGTAGAGATTATACTTACTCCTATGTGTTGGAGTTATTTGGCCCAACCCATTTTATCTTGTCCAATGGCAAATGTGATGTGATGTGGAAGATGTCCTGCACTGCTAGTTCGTTGGACCAATATACAAGATGGTTCCTCCACGCACCACTAAGAGGCAAGAGCCGTGTGCGTTGTGTTTCGTGACTAAACCGAGTCAGGATGACCAAATCGAGTTAGGGCATCTCAACGTCGATCATCAAACTGCCCGCAACGTGGTCCGAATGTTTATTGTCATCCAACACAGTCATGTATATGTCCGCTTGACGGTCCAGCGCATTTTCCCCCGCAAACCGAAAACAAAATGGGAGGGGGGAGGTTGCAGGTGTCCAGACCGCTGCCATGCCCATGTTTGACTAACCTGGCCCACCCAAAATCCTCCTCCCTTGCCCGTGTGCTTTCCCGCTTGACGCCAGCTATCAGCATTCATGCCGCTTGTAGAGCGGCCGCTCCGCATTGACGCCGGCCCAGAGCGGACGCAACCTCTCACTGCCGGCATTGAAGGGCGTGCCGGCCGAGAGAGGATCGCCCGCTGCACGCCCGACTGAAACACGCCTTCTCGCCGCATTCAAATGGCTTTAGACTGCTCACATACCTCCATTAAACCCGCGCGTGCACCGAGAAAACTACTCCGGCCACACGTCTATCCACGAGCCGGCCGACATTAAACACAACCCCAGTTGGCTCCTCAAGTCTGCGCGCTATTTAAACAAGGCCAGACGTCGGGCAAGAACTGCACCACACATCCGTTCCCCATCTCCTGCTTGCACCATACTCTCCACACTCTCCATGGCATCCGGCGAACAGGAAGAGGAGTTCTTCGGCATAAAAGTCGGCTGGGTAACCCACCGAGCCCGCCGGATACGAGTCAGGCAACTCGCTGCTCCACCTCCCTCACCGCTCCAGGCTGTCAATACCATGGGCGAGGCTGCAAGCTGAATCGCGGAGGAGAAAAGTCGCCGCTCCAAGCCGACGCGTGGAGGAGCAAGTCGCCGCTCCAAGCCAACTCACGGAGTGGCGAGTTGCTCCAGGCCGATACGCGGGGGAAGCACAACGACACAAGCATTGTGGTTGCCTTGTACGAGGCCGTGTCATACCGCTCCTTCTGCACCTCCAACTGCGCCATCCGCCGTCAACATTGGTGGAACCACACCATACCGACGAAGAAAAAACCCGGCTTCGCATAGACCGACGATGCGACTAACATGTCCACGGCCACCGCTAACAGCGAGGAAAAATAAACCATGGGAGGCCGCTGCCGCTTGGGTGCATGAAGGCCACCTCCACCGCGTCGTCGGCGTGCATAGCCGGTGTCTTGCCCTCTCCGCAGGTGACCGTCGCCCCCCGCCACAAAAACAAACCCTGATCCGTTCTTCATGAAAGCGGAGGCCACCCATCCCCTCTGACTGAAGCATATCCCTCTGGGGCCACTCCGATGAGCCGTGTAGCCAAACATAGGGAAGATATGGGAGAAGCGGAGACTACTCTTGCCCTCCCGCTGAAGCATATTCCTCGGGGTCTCACGGCACTTCGATGAGCAGCACTTTTGGACATAGGGAAGACATGTCGTGAGAATGGGGCTCCGCTGCAGCTAGACTAGGTTAGAATAGAGTAGCGTAGTCCGCTATAGTTAGTTAAAATATGTCCAAAATGTAATTATTTTTGTCCGGTTTATACAAGAACCAATCAGTTTGCATGAATTTCGTCCAGTCTGTTGAAATGCGGTTTGAATCGCATGCGGATATCATTGGATGTGAAATGCGGTTTGAATCGCATGCGGATATCATTGGATGTGAAATGTGGTTTGAATCGCATGCGGATATCATTGGATGGCTGGCTCCCGCATCCATGTCAACGAAGTAGTCCCCGGTCCACCCGATCCGTGGACGGATGCGGTGTCTGTTTTGCGGGTCAACATTGGAGATGCCCTTACACTATACTTCGTGTACTCATTGCTATCAGTTTTATCTCATCCTGTACATGAGAGGCGCCGGCGTTGCCACATCAGTGTTTTAGCCAAGTTTAACACTCTCTAAATGCTGTTTGATTAATGATATGCCACGTTTTTCTAGCAGCAAGCCTAAATCAAGCTCAACAATTTGGAAACCACAAAAAGTTCAGCAGAAAACATTGGCAAGGAAAGTTCGCAATGAGTGGCAAGCCAAAAGCTCTCTCTCTCTTGTCCCCTCGCCCATCCGCCCTCCACGAGTATGATACACGAGTGGTTCAAATGGAAGGTTCCGCAACAAATGCCACTAGTGTCCCTTTCAGCATCTCGAGAAAACAAAATTACTCATTGAGTTTTGTTCCATATCAGGTTCTTCTACCTCAGCAGCTTCTACACAGAAGGCATTTTCCGAACGACAGGGCAATCCGGCAACTTTTGCATTGTACTACGACTGGTTCGTCTCGGCAACAAATACAACACCAAACTTCGCTCAAAAGTTAGCATCATGTGGAAATGTCCGGGTAGTAACTCAAAAGCGACAGCCGCGAACACACGACATCATCGGGAGTCCAAAATACAGAGGGGAAAACAAAATTTCGCCTGCTTGAGCATTCATACCACTTTCTTTTTTTCATTATGTAGAAATGATTTGATTTTTAATGACAAAAATGCTTCTCCTCTGCAGGTTATTTTTCGTTATACGCACTGCAACAGGCGGAGCACCAACCGCTGTTCAAGGCGGTGTATACGCGGTTGGAGCAGGCGGCTATGGAATTTTTTTTCCAACATGGTGGCAGCACAACCTTCGGATTGATCCACCGCCGAGTTCGACATAGGCAAAGTGTCGGTCCATAGGACCCTACTGCTGCCGTTTTGTCGGTTTTCTTACTTTTTCTAGTGTCAGACTTTAGTGTTTGGTTGTACGCATCCTAGTTATGCAGAGACCGAATATTACTCATAATGTTTTGTATCCACCTAATGCTACATTTGAAATAATAAAATCGCTCTTTATCGAAAAACTAACCAACTGGTTGGCAACGATTAGCATCAAAACCATCTCCTAGTCAGCAAGATGCTGCGGACTGATGCTGTAAGACCGATGCCAGAGATGAATCCCACTGGCTGCAATTCATACATTTTATGCTTCTACGAGACCCTAGTTTTCTACAATTCCGCTGTAAAAAAAAAACTCCGTACAATTCCTTTCCCAAATTGTTGAGCTGGATAAAACAATCAAAATTGTCTAGAATTTGATATTGCCAATCGTTAACTAGAAATAAAAGCATGACTTCAGGGCACAGAGCAGTTTGCACGAGTACCACTAACGGCATTAAAAATACAAAATAGCTCTGAAAAATATATATAAACCGGCTCTGCAAGCTGGAATATCCTAATTGATCAACCAGATCAATCAATGGTCATTTTTGAAGGGCGCGGGTAAGAAATTCGAAACTGGATTGAAGCACTCATAGCAAACTGTTTTCTTTTCAGACAGCTAGTAATCAGGCTTCATAGCGCGGACATCGAAGCCACATGCTAGCCTACTTCAAGACAAAGTCCAATAATCATATAATCCAAGTAATTATTCTTAATAGATGCACTGTGTTTTATTTCGTGTTTTCAACATCCATGCCAACATATCCCTCTTTTTTTTGCGGGCAGCCAACATATCCCTCTAAATTCATTGTGTAAGAAAAAAGCAACAGTTCGACTGAGCACCAAAGTTTAAAGAAACATTTAAATCTTATGCTCCAAAGAAAAGGATGATGCAGTTTACACACAAAAAACATCTTTGTTTTACACAAAATAGCAGAAGTTATCATTGGCAAAAAAAGATACTCACTCCCTCCCATAATGTAAGACGTTTTTTGACACCTACATTATGGGACGAAGGGAGTAAAACATTACCAAGGATCAATTTACCTTGCTCAGATTAGTTGTGAACTCATGGTCAAAGATAATTGTTCTAGCGATTGTTTGGAATAAACATCCTGCTATACAAGTAGTAAAAATGACAGAAATCACAGCAATGCGGAGTTTCTGCTCCCGGGCTCATCTGCACCCGCGCTCAGAAAAAAAATCAAAACAAATACTAGAAATTTTTTATAAAATCCAAATTTTTTTGTGTGGTAGATAATTTGATGCGTGAGGTCCGCTCCAAATTTCAACTCATTTGGACATCTAAGCAGCTCTCAGCAAAAAAGACAAATTCAAGGTCTGTAAAAAAGTTTACTGTTTACGCACTGTTCTGACCCGATTTGTCAACCAACTATGAATAAGTGAACAGGAAAAAAAGATGCAACTGTCTGAATGCAATTGTCAAAATGTCGCATGCAGCACAGAGCATTAAGAATTCCATGATAAAAATGTAGTGCACATAAAGTTACTCGTATTAATTAGACTGCAGGTAAGCACGAGGCTGTTTTCATGTAATAAAGCATAAGTTGTAGTACTACTCCCTCCGATCCATATTAATTGTCGCTGATTTAGTACAACTTTGTATTAAATCAGCAACAATTAATACGGATAAATCAGTGACAATTAATATGGATTGGAGGGAGTATATTTTTTGGGAATCTATAAGTTCAACATTTAAAGGTGTTACAAGTACCAGGACATGCATCATGATGGTTCAGTTTATCTATTTATTGCACTTGACAAAATGTATAGGCAACAAATGGTCAAGAAACATTAAAAAGCTTGCATTGCATACATGACAGATCAATCATGGCCGAGCAAGGCGTAATACTAACCTGAAAAAAAAAATCCCAATTTTACCCTTAAGTGTCTTATGATTTAGCAAAAATGAGACTTGTCACAATTAACACTAAGAATCTATTTCCCATTGTACTTACTCGGAGAAGATACAGAAACTACCTTCAACAACTATCAAGTATAACAAGCCTCCAATTACTGCCAAGTGCTTGAGGCAGAAAAAGAGCCCCCAGAACACTTGATCCAAAGAATGTAGGATGGTAACTACACCTTGCAGGTATCATCTGGACAGAAAATATACATCTCTGTTCTCCATCAATCAAGAGAATCAGAAGCGGAGCCGAATGCTCTGCGCCCACATTGCCGAACAAACATAAACATAGTTCCATTAATAGATTCTTTCACAGCACTGCATAACCTTCTTGGTGCCTATATCAGCAGAATGATAGTTAGCAACTGTAAAGGTTCAAAGAGTAGAGGAGATTTTTCTAGGAATGTTAGAACGAACCAGATGCCATCTTTTGCTTAATGGGGACGCAGAAACTTGAATCTCATCTATCCCAGACAAAGGAGGTGACCTAAAGCAAAACACCTTCCTTTTGAGGTCATCCCGTTCACTTGACCTTATGTAAGAGCCTCTAGTTATGTTCCCATCCTTCCAAACATCCTTCAAGAAAAATAAGACTGGCCTCTTGCACATAGACTTCTGAATTTCCTTGGTGTCAAAATCAAATTCAGTTCTCTGGCTCATCCTATTAAAAGCGATGTAAGTCCGCTCGGATCGCTCCAATTCAGGAGGGAGAAGAACACTGGGGTACACTTGAACAACATAACCCAAAGAGATGGCAAGTGTAAGCTTCTGCCTCTTATCATAACAAACTGAGCGCTGCAAGAAGCTCATGGGTTCTGTTTTCATAGCCTTCGTAAAAAGCTCCAAGCTCTCAAGAGAGTTCAATCCAGGATATATAGGATCCACAAACTCCACATGGTGGATACTGATGAAAGGAGCGATTGGATGAGCAGCCAATATACCATGGGCATTGCCTCTGATATCCCACTGATTATAACATCAGAGGGAAAGTACATACATTAGGAGAGCAGGGAGGTTAGACGTTAGAGGGATGTATTCAAAATTGCAAATCCATAATACATTAATGAACTGGAAAATCAATCCATGCAGTTAAAGGTCGATGCTCACACCAAACAGAACACCTTGATCAGCAACTGTCCATTTTTTCTAATGATGTGCTTATCCGACGGAGAGAGTACCGTAAAACAAGTAAACAAGCAAGCAAATCTTATCATAAACAGAGGAAATCAACAGTCAAGGCCAACCAAACTTGCTTTCACTATCATAAAACACTGGCAAGGCCCTACTTTTGTACATGCATTACAACCAGCGAGAAAACAACACAGGACACAGCTAGGGTGGTACCACAGAGAAAGGATCAACTTTCTTTCTGTCATAACGAATCAAGCATGATACCATAGTAAAGTTCAAAACAGCGCATCAGCATCTAAACTTCCAAAGCAAGCTCTACAGTGGGGCTAATACCTCAGCAATCCCCATATTCGTTCAGTCCACTCAAGAGCATGATACATTGCACTAATTCAAGCATGGAATGGGGGGAACTAGTTTACTAGCAGAATCTACATAGCACGACAAGCTAAGCGACCCAATTGCTTTGCTCAGGGTGAGATTTATAACCATTTGATAAGATCTCTAAACAAGATAAACGCTGTAAATAGCCACAAAAAAAAGTTGAATGCCGAACAAAGCTTGAAGGATAAGCTCCATACCTGATGGAATCCATATTCGCGGGAAAGAGGCACGCCAAGCTCCGTGATACAAGCATGGAGGCGGTCGTCGCTTCCATACAGCCTGGGGTACCTCTCGATGCACACGTCGAGTGTCCGCGCGAGCGCAGCGGCGAGGGGGAAGCTGAGCGCGACGCCTCCGCCTCCGAACGCCATGCCGTGGCTGAAATAGGTGTTGGCCGAGTGGCTCTCCGACGGGGCCCCGACGTACACCATCTCCCTCCAGTCGTACTTCCCGAGCACCGCCACCAGGTTGTCCGGGGACAGCACGGTGTCGTCGTCCACGAGCACCACCCACCGCGCGCCCCCACCCCCCACGAGCCGCACGGCCTCGGCAGCGATGCGCGCGATCCGGAGCCCGGAAGGGTGGCCCGTCGGGTTGGTGTACCGGAAGCGCGAGGTGTCCTCGGACACCCGGATCGGCGGGAGCGAGTCCTCCCCGGCAGCGCTGGGCCCCGGCGCGCCGGGCGCGCTGGCGTCGAGCCAGACGTGGCCGCGCATAGAGGCGGGATCCCACCAGAGGCGGATGTACTCGCGGCGACGCGGCCAGAGGTGCGCCGAGCCCGCGATCCCGAAGACGATGTGGGCGAGCGAGAGCGGGGAGGCCGCGTCGCCGGCAGAGAGCGCCTCATCCGCCGCCGCCGCGTAGGACAGCGCGGAGGAGGAGGACGCCACGGGGGCCTGGGCCGGGGACAGCACGAGCACGAGCCACAGCGCGGTGGCGAGGAGCAGCGAGAGCAGCGCCAGCAGCGCGGTGGCGAGCGGGCAGCTCCGCGGCGGGAGGATGGAGAGCGGGAGCGGGAGCGGCGTCGGCGGCGCTGGCGAGGCTTGGTGGGGCTTGGGCATTGGACACGGGGGTCGACGCCGCCGCCGATGGCCACGGACATTTGGGGGCGTGGCGGGACGTGGCGATGTTTCAGGGATGGACGGTGCGTGCGACACACCCGGTGGGTGGTGGGTGGTTGTAATAGCACAGGTCCATCACACTACATTCGAACTGTGCATTTCCCCTTATATTTGAAAAAAGAACATCTGGATTTTATAAAACATTACGAATCTTTGCACGATTGCGTTACTTAAATATAATCCGCTGTTTTTTTAATTCGAATCTTGGACGGGTTAAGGTTTGAAGCGTGCACGTGGAGGGCGATGGGTAGCGTGATTAGTGGTGAACTGCTAGCTACGATGCCACGAATTCTTTTGACTTGCAGTGTAGGCGACATGTATGCTTTAGAGCAGAATAGAATATATCTCCGCGTAGTGAGCCGCAAGCTAGGACGTTGAAAGGGTGCCATGTGTCTAGGGAATGTGCTTATATAGAGGATAATGTATATATATTTTTACTCGGCAAAACAAAATGTATCTATTTTTCAGGGGACCTGTGGAACATATTCGCTGATCTATCCCGTCAATGATTGTGCTACCAATATTTGTGGGGATGGGTTATTGCAATGTGGTATGACGGTACTATCCTAGTGATCTACAGGTGTGTGGCTGGCTTGAGTTTGCAGCAAGTAGTTGGAATCAGTGAGAGTTACCTGTCAAGCAACCTTATTAGAGCGAGTACAATAGAGCTGAGTCCGCGAGCTATAAGGAATAAATTAGTATATTTCTGCTTAGTTGGAGGAAAGAGAAGAGGAGAGAAGGTAAGCGGGCTCTTCGTGAAGAGCCAGCTCGAGCACATGCTTCTAGGCACTTTGTGAGAATGAAATGTGGGCCACATAATAAAAAAATAGTACACCCTTTTGATCTACTATTATACATGTTGGCTATAGGATGGGTTGTAGTTGACATGGCACTGGTTTATAGCCAGCAGCTGGCTATACCATTAACCATGCGCTTAGGCTACATCAAATATCAGTTTCCAGAATAGTGGGCTAATGATGAGCAGTTGCCAGTTGGAAGGTGAACTAATTACTGCCTGTTTATGCATGTTGTATTTGATGTGATGGAGCTAGTAGCCTTTTTCTTCTTTGAGAATCCGATGGAGCTAGTAGCTGTGTTGTGTGATAGTGATATGAGGCTGAGGGTTTCCCGCAAAAAAAAAATGAGGCTGAGAGTTAATTTTGTATCTGTGCTTCCTCACGAAAAAAAATATATGTGGATGCTGGAGTGATCTCATGTGCTGCGCGGCATCCATGTATTTTTCTCTTGTTCGGATTTAATATCATCCGTCCGTGGCTATTTCCCGTTGTCTTTCTCGTGAGGATCCTCCTATCTTTGGTTTGAGGTCATGAGCGTCTATATCCTGATATACTTTGTAGCACTGATCAGTATACCACAAATCCAGGTGTATGTTAAGCCACTGGAAAGCAAAACATCCAAACAAAAAATAGTGTGAGATACGTTGTCTCTCCGCTACTCCATCTTCACATAGTTTTAACTATTTATATACACACACACGAAAGAAAACCAAAAGTGGGCTACTGGTGCTATTCGCTTGTATTTTTATTTTCTCGCCAATACGCTTGAGAGCATATCTTTGCATTGATAGGGAGAAGGAAAAAAGCAGGTCCACGCCATGGTCATGTGCACAACTTGGCGTGTTCGTGGCGATCGTATGAGCAGAGAGCAATGGGAATGCTCAGCCCCTCTCATAGAAATCCAGGTTACAGGGGTAAAAGAGCTAAGTCCTTGGCTCCGGCAATGGCACAGAAGCGAGCATCGTCCTTGATTGCGGCGACAACGACCGAGGTAGAGGGAGCGATCTTGTCAAAGATGGCTGCATTGTGGTGATGCCACAGTGCCCATGTCATGAGGCCGGCCATGGTAGTAAGGCCTCGACGAGCGGTCACCGCCGGCGTGAGAAGGGTCGTGGATAACCAGTCGAAGAAGCCAGATGAGCCATCCGACGGAGCGATCGAGGCGCAGCACCAGGAAAGCACCTCGTGCTAGGTGACGCGTGTGAAGACACAGCCCACCAGGATGTGATGCAAGGTCTCGGGCTCCTGTAAGCATAGGACACATGATGGCTCGTGCAGCAGGCCACGCCGGGCGAGTCTATCTATAGACCAATAGCGATTCATGGAGGACAGGTACATGAAGAACTTCACCAACAAGGGTGCTCCGTACTTCCACACAAGCTGCTCGAACGGCATGGATCTCGAGAACAAGGCGCTGTAACAAGAGGATGCCGAGTACATGCTATTCTCGATCCATCTCCATCTGATGATATCCGGCTGCGAGGTAAGGACCACGCGCTACACCTTGCGCCAAACCTCCACTTATTTGAGGATGGTGGCCGGCCCGAGCGATCCCTAAATGGCATGGATCCACGTGAGCGATCCCTGAATGTCAAGGATCCAGGTGCGGTCCAAAAGAGCCGCGACGACGGTGCGAGTGCGACGTCTTCTGGCGGGAACTAGAGCCACCAAGGGGGGAGCAATGACCGAGATAGAGCTTCCCTCCAGCCACGGGTCAACCCAAAAGCGGCAGGAAGTACCACTACCAAATGTCCAAATCGTGGACGCTTAGAAAAAAATGTAAAACCTTAGGGTCGGGAGGCAGTTTGAGATGGGACCAAGGTCGAGCACTACCCGTGGCCTGCATCCACAGCCACCTGACCCAGAGAGAGATACCGACGCGGTGCAAGTCTCGGATGCCAAGGCCTCCGAGCTCAGGTGGGCAGCAGACACCCGCCCAACTGACGAGGCAGGAGCCGACACGTGCATCTTTCCAGCCATGCCAGATGTGACGCCTCGGATAATTAAGCTACATCAATCCCCCGTTAATGGTGCCATGTCATCACATTACTGTTGCTGATCCTCACTTGATCCAAATCATTTAGATTCAACTTCAAATTAAAGTAAAAATTGAAATTTCTCAAACATACAAAATAAAATGTTCAAAGTGTGGCAAATATTACATAACTAATTATGGTGGTGACTCAACACATTTGAAAGTATTTAAATGCCCTTTTGTGAATATCACAGTGGCTAAAAACAATTATTAAATGCTTTTAAATAATAAACGAATATAAACCTATTTTATTAAAGTGCCAAATCATTTAGGACAATAGGCTAATTATAAATACTAATTTAGGGGTTAGTGTTGTATTTTATAAAACTAAAGTAAAATAAAACTAAATAGAAAACAGAAACTATAAAAGGATAAGAAAATGCCAATAGGAAAGTAAAAACAAAACGAAACCCCCTGCCCCTGGGCCAAGTGGCCCAGCTGCCACCTGGCAACCCACCTCGCCCTTGCTCCCCGCTCCCCTGTTCACCCGCAGCCGTGGACGCTGGCGATGGCCGCCACGGCACAGGGCGATGTCGTGGCGCCCATCCACCGCGCCACCCCTATTATATCTACCCGACCCCTCCCCCCGGTCGAAACCTAGCTTCCCCGTTCCCCCTCCTCCCTCGCGCCCCCGTCCGCTCTCCCTCGTCGATGTCGCCATGCCCGTGGACGCTCGACCACCGCGCTCGTCCTCGTCACCGTTCGCCGTTGCCCCGCCTCTCCGACCACCGCCTCGACCCGGCTCCATCGAGCCTCGACGACCCCCCTTCCCGCAACGGTAGTGAGCCCCTCCGCCGTGCCCCTCCTTCCCCGCTCCGATTCATCGTCGTAGACCACCGCGGCCGAAATCGCTGGGGCTCGCGCTCCCCGCATACTCGCGCACTCGTGACCGTGTGCTCACGCGCCGCTGCTAGCGAGTCGGGCCTCGCGCGAACGCCCGCTCATTCCTCGTTGCTCTTGTCGCTGCTCGCACCTCCGCCCGCGCGCGCCCATGCAGACCCACGCGCGCCTACTCCCTCCCTCGGTCTCGGCCGCCCGGGCCGTGCCCTGCAGCCACTCGCGACGCCCGCGCCCCTGCTGGCCGTCGCCGCGCCACCGCCTCGCCTCCTTCCACTCCCCCCGTGGTGGCGACTGCCCGCTGCTCCTAGCTGCAGCTGCCGTCTCCCATGCCCTCACTCCACCGCGTGCGCCCCGCTGACGCCTGCGCCCGTCGCAGCTCGCCTCCCGCCGCGGCTCGCCGACCCGCCGCGCCGCCCCTGCTCTTCCTACATGCGCCCCGCGCCCGCCGTCTCCTTGCCGGCTGTGCTCCAATGCCGCCGCCTCCGGCCGCTGGCCCCGCCCGAGCAGGCTCCTGCCGCCCCGTTGCTGCCCCGCCTACAATTGCCACCCTAGCGCTCGCGCGCCGCAGCCCCTGCTCTGCCTCCATCCCACCGCTCCGGCCGGCCGGCCGCGCCGCGCCCGCTCTGGCCCTCGCTCCCCAGCGGCCGCGCTGGCCGTGCCCAGATGCCACTGGCGCGAGCCAGTGACCAGCGGGTGCCCAACGCCCGATAGCCCGTTGTCGGATTCAGGGCTCCGTAGACCCAAGGAAGGTTCGAACTCTGGGGCGTGTGCGAAGAACTCAACCTATCCAACCAACCGACCCGTCGTCCCACGGCCTCGCTCAATGAACAAGGAAGAAGATGGACTCGGCAGTTTACCCAGGTTCGGGCCACCTTGCGGTGTAGGACCCTACTCTTGCTTTGTGGTGGATTGGCCTCACGAGGGGCTGAGGGTGAACAAGTACAAGGGACGAACAACCTTATGAGGTCTGCTCTGGTGAGGGAATGGGTTGAGAGTTTTCGGATCGGGGATCCCCCTCCTATGGTGTGGGTAGCCTATACTTATAGTGGCCTTGGTCCTCTTTGAGGGAGTCCTGGATTAGGGGGTCTTCGGGTGTCCGGGCTGTGTGATATGGGCCGGACTGATGGGCCGTGAAGATACAAGGCAGAAGACCTTCCCCCCATGTCCGGATAGGACTGTCCTATGTGTGGATGGCAAGATTGGTGTCCGGATATGTAATTTCCTTCCTTTGTGAACCGACTCTGTACAACCCTAGGCCCCTCCGGTGTGTATAATAATGTCAGGACCCCGATTCTAAGTCACACCGATCTAGCCTGTAACACCTCATATCACTTTGCGACCTCACACACGGTATTCCCACGGGTGTCGCCTTACCAAGGCCCGGGACTGTTTGCGCCTTTTGGCTCACGTATATGATAGTGTCGCTAGCATCCATATGACAGAGAACCCGGGCCAACATGGCTAGTCGTGAACCCAAAGCGGCGCTAACTTACGGGGACAGGCATACATGAATCAACATCGAGCATGTCGGTCAGCAACGTGTGAATCCGGGCTGTAGCACTTGGCTAACAGGACTCCGGGAACCCGGGCTGTAGCAGGCTAGACAGGACTCCGGATGTCACCGCATGACATTTCCCCGAAGGGACAGACACAGGAACGAAGTGAAACACATGCCGGGCAGTCAAGTGTTCCGGAGCAGTAGTGCTGGGCTAGCAGGACTCCAGTGAACCGGGCTATAGCGGACTACTATGGCTCATGGAAGCACTAGACTACATTTCCCCATAAGAGAGGCTGCCAAGGATAAACAACTAGATTGTCGGATCCCACACATACCAAGCATTTCAATCATACACACAATATGCTCGATATGTGTAATACAACATGGCATCACAACAAAACTCTACAACTCAAAGTACTTTATTTAAAGGCTCCGGAGAGCCATACATAACATGTTCATACAGGTAGGGGTCACATGACCCGACACTCAAGTCATACAACATACAAGCACATGTGGAAGCAAACTTGTCTGAGTACAGACAACTAGAAAGAAAGAAGGCTTGACGAAGCCTGTCTATCTACATAGGCCCTTCACAAGCTCAGATCACCACCTGGGTGGCTAGTCACTCATCAACGTCGAGATCTACATAGAACCCATCGGAGGGGTCGGTGTTGTCGTCTGAAAACAGTAATTAAAGCAACATGAGTACAAAGGTACTCAGCAAGTCTTACAACAGATCCTACTATACATGCACATTCTCAAGAAGGTAGTGGAGTTATTGCAGCAAGCCAGCTTTGACTCTTGGCTAAGCTATCCTACGAGACACCACTTGTAAAATAGTTTTCGCACACGAGTCCACTAATCACCATCTCAATACTCCACCGTGGATCCTCCCTCATCATCCTACGAGAGGGCCATCCGCGGCACTCACACTTATCTTAAGTCTTTTAGTAGTAACCAATAACTTGTCTATGAACTGCATAAGTGACCAAGTAGTCCTTTACCGGGGACGCGGCTATTCGAATAGTTTTATACCCTGCAGGGGTGTACTTCGTCACACATGTTTCCACCACTTAGCGTCTACACACGACATATGCTCGGCAGACTTCAAGCAAAAGCCGACGTGGGTGTAGACCACGACCTGACTAACCACACAAGCCTCTAGTCCAGGTTTATCGCCTATTCGGGTTCCATCCGCAAGGAAATCCGGCCGGGGTGTCCTCAACGACCCCAAACGATGTGTGCAGGGTTCCCGAGACACCAAACGGGCGACTCGGTACACCGGGCCACGAGCCTACCGCATCACAGCCCACCCCTAAGGTCAGCGCTGCGCACGACCTCCAGCAACTACGAACACCAGAAACTACTTGCAACTCCTGGACAGAGGGCGAGAGGGGTCGGTAAGTCGAGCGGGGTCATATTTCATGGCCCAATGTGTGGTAGTAGCTGAATCTTAAATCACGCATACAGATCTCAGTTCTTAAGGACGGCCTCAATGAAACAACCCACCATGTACTCCTACATGGCCTCTCATCGATACCTTTACCAAATCATGTTCAACACTTCACTCTCATTACCGACACAACCATTCACTCTAGTCCATCACCCTGATGAGCCAGACCTGACACGACTCTAAGCATAGCAAGCATAGCATGGTAGGAAACACAATCATGGCTCAATCAACTCCTACACATGCTAGTGGGTTTCATCTAGTTACTGTGGCAATGCCAGGTCATGCAGAGGAAGTGGGTTCAACTACCGCAACACACAGCAGTTTGAAACGCGTTGTCTTAATGCAGTAAACGAGAGCAGAAGCGAAAAGATGGGTTTGTATCGAAATGATCAATGGGGTTGCTTGCCTGACAGAGTGGTAGTGGGATACTGCCCTTCAGTTGGATACTCGTGAATATCCTCGGAGGCAGAACCTACCACGAAGAACACATCGAAACACAATCACCACATGGCAATATGCAACAATACGATGCATGCAATGACATGGCAAAATGAGTGTGTTTTGGCTAATGCAACTTAGGACAGATTGGTTTGAGTTCATTTGAATCAAGGATTCAAATGCTAACCAAAAATAAGAGGTGATATTAGTGCATTAGCTTGTTTCATCTAAACAGCAAGGTTAAATTGTTCTGACATGCATGAAACCAGTACGGATGGAAAGATTG
Organism: Aegilops tauschii subsp. strangulata; assembly: GCF_002575655.3. Taxonomy (NCBI): domain Eukaryota; kingdom Viridiplantae; phylum Streptophyta; class Magnoliopsida; order Poales; family Poaceae; genus Aegilops; species Aegilops tauschii. Next base: position 263,886,384 of record NC_053035.3, read on the forward strand.
AATTTTTCTGATCAAAATTCATATATAAATCTTTGCATTTGGAGTTACAGATTAATTTCTATGAATTTTTGAAGTTTGTAGTATTTTCTGGAATTTCCTGTATAAAAATAAATCCAGAAAATACTTATTGCGTCAGTGCGTCATGGTGACGTCAGCGGTCAACGGAGACGGTCCAGGTCAACCCTGACCTGTGGGTCCCGTCTGTTAGTGTCAATTAAACTAACTAAGTTTAATTAGCGTTAAACTAACACTAACCTAGTTTTAGTTAGTGGCCTAGGGCCCACACGTCAGTGACCCAGGGGGTCAAACTGGGCCCACCCGGTCAACTCGGTCAGCGGGGTCAACTTGCTGGCGTTTAGCTGCCGGCGAGGCCAGACGCGGCGGGGCAGTGCGGGTTTCCTCCTCCGGCGACCAAATGGACGGCGGAGGGCATCTACGTGACGCGGAGAGTGAGCCGCGTCGAGTGGTGGTGGCGGTTGGGCTCGGGGTCGCCGGAAACGACGCCGGCGACGAGTTGTGCGGCTGTCGGAGTTCGGGCGAGCTCGGGCTCGTCGCTAGGAGGCACGGCAAGGGGCGTGCGGTGGTGCTACGGGCTCCTGTGAGTGCAGTGAGGCTAACAGGCATGGTGGTGTGCCCGTTGGGTGGCCGGAGCATCGTCGGCGACGAGCTCGGCGGCGGCGCGTGTGGTGAAGCTCCATGCAGTCGCTACGATGCTCGAGAGCAAGAACGGGAAGGGGGAGGAGGTAGCTGGGCTCACGGCGGTCACGTCGTAGCAGTCGGCGAGGTCGGGGACGAGCTGGTGCGGCGATGACGGCGAAGGGGATCTCCGGCAGTGGCGGAGTCGGGCGTGGTCGTTGCGGCGGCTTCGGGGCAAGCGAGCGCTCGGGGCTCGGCCTGCTCGAAGGAGAGGAGGGCGGCAGAGCTTCTGGACACGGTGGCGCGGCGCGGGGACGACGGTGGGCGCGTCTACGTCGGCGGTGCGGCTGCGGCGGCGTCGGCCATGGTGAGGAGAGGCGAGGGAGAGAGGCAGGGAGCGTGTGAGATGTCTGTGGGGTCGGGGCGGCGACGTGGAGCTCGCCCAGGTGTCTAGGGGCGCGGGCGGCAAGCAGGTGGCGACGTAGCGAGCTCGCGCACGCCAGCGTCACCTCCCTGCCTGCCTGGCGGGGACGAAGCAGCTGGCTGGCACGGGCCGGCACAGTGCTGGGCCGCCAGGTGGGCCGGCTGGTGGGTTGCGGCCAAGTAAGTCCTTTCCTTTTTATTTCTGCAAGTTTGTGGCATTTCTAAAAATGCTTAGGCATCTTCAAAAATCACCAAACTGCACATGCTCACTGTATGGAACATTTCAGTTTGGGATTATTTGGACATTTAAAATATTTACTAGCATTTAAATGCCCAAATGCAAGTTACATATGATTTAATTCAATGATCTTAAGATGACCTAGAAAATTGTGAACCCATTTTGTCAGAGGTTCTAACCCAAGACAAAAAGGGTGGACTTTTTAGAAGGGCATTTCAGGTTCATTGAAAAAGATTTTAGTAAACCCTAGTTGTTTCCAGGGGGTGCTGGGGGTTCTGTCATCCCCATTTCAAGTTTCTGGAAAAGTAAACATGATGCAACACTCTAATGCATGAACTAGCTAGGATGTGACAACTCACCCCCACTCAAAAGAATCTCATCCTTAGATTTAGGAACCATCGGGAAGGAGGTGGGGTACTCGAGTCGAAGATGATCCTCCCTTTCCCAAGTAGCTTCTTTCTCGGAATGGTGTGACCATTGAACCGTGAGAAACTTGATATTCTGGCGTTGAGTGGTACGCTCGGCTTGGTCAAGGATACGAACGGGATATTCTCGATATGTGAGATTATCTTGGAGACCAAGCGTTTCGTGGTCCACTCCATGGATAGGATCCGAGAAGCAACGCCTGAGTTGAGAAACGTGGAAGACATCATGAACTCTGGAAAGATGCGGAGGTAGTTCCAATTGGTAGGCAACTTCTCCTCGTTGGCAAGAATGCGAAAGGGTCCAATGTAACGAGGAGCCAATTTGCCTTTGATACCGAATCGATGGGTTCCCTTCAACGGAGTAACCCGAAGGTAAGCCTTCTCGCCAACTTCATAAGTCATGAGCTTATGTTTGCGGTCATATTGGCTCTTTTGACGAGATTGAGCTGTTTTCAATTTCTCACGAATAATGCGAACCTGCTCTTCTGCTTCCTGAATCATATCCGGGCCAAAGAGTTGTCTTTACCCGGTTTCTGACCAGTTAAGAGGCGTTCGGCATTTTCGTCCATAGAGAACTTTGAAAGGAGCTTTGCCCAAGCTAGCTTGGTAACTATTGTTATAAGCGAATTCGGCGAATGGAAGACATTTCTCCCAATCCATACCGAAAGAGATGACAGAAGCTCGGAGCATATCTTCCAGAATTTGATTGACTCGTTCTACTTGATCACTTGATTGAGGGTGGAAGGCGGTGCTAAAAGAGAGACGAGTTCCCATAGCAGTTTGGAAACTTTGCCAAAATTGAGAGGTGAAAAGACTTCCACGGTCTGAGTTAATCTCCAATGGAACACCGTGAAGAGACACTATTCGGGAGATGTACAAGTCAGCTAGCTGGCTAGCGGTTATACTCTCACGAACAGGTAGGAAGTGGGCTACTTTGGAAAGACGATCGAAAACGACGAAGATAGCATTATTCCCTCTCTTGGTCCTGGGAAACCCGGTAATGAAATCCATACCGATTTTTTCCCATTTCCATTCAGGAATAGCCAAAGGTTGAAGGGTGCGAGCAGGCCGTTGATGCTCTGCTTTAACACGACGACAGACGTCGCAATTAGCAATGTATTGAGCGATTTCTCTCTTCATCCTAGTCCACCAAAACCTCTGGCGTAGGTCTTGATACATTTTAGTACTACCGGGATGAATGGTGAGAGGGGATTCGTGAGCTTCCTTAAGGATCAATTGCCGCAGCTGTTGTTTCTTGGGAACCACTAGGCGGTTCTCGAAGAAGACAACACCTCGCTCATCCATGGAGAAACACTTAGCAGCTCCGCTAGCAATGTTCTCCTTGATCCGAGATATGCCCTTATCACGCTTTTGGGCAGCTATGATTTGATCCGTAAGGTTAGGTTTCGCCACCAGGGTGGAAAGGAATCCTCGAGGAACAATGTGAAGGTTAAGCTTACGAAATTCCTCGTGGAGAAGTGGTTGACTTTGTTGTAACATCAGGTTGTTACAATAAGATTTACGACTTAGCGCATCAGCCATGACATTGGCTTTGCCTGGGGTGTAAGTTATTCCTAAGTCGTAATCTGTGATAAACTCGACCCAACGTCTTTGCTTGAGATTCAAATCTGGTTGGGTGAAGATGTATTTCAGACTTTGGTGATCGGTGTAAATCTCGCAACGATTACCGAGAAGGTAATGTCGCCATGTTTTGAGTGCATGGACTACAACTACAAGCTCTAGATCATGTGTGGGATAGTTATCCTCATGTGGACACAACTGTCGAGAAGCGTAGGCAATCACATGACGATCTTGCATGAGTATGCAACCTAGTCCTTGTCGCGAGGCGTCGCAATAGATAACAAAGTCCTTAGAAAAATCTGGTGGCACGAGTATGGGAGCAGATGTCAGGCGTCTTTTCAGTTCCTGAAAGCTGAACTCGCACTGTGGGGTCCACTTGAACTTTTTATCTTTCTTGAGGAGTTCAGTTAGAGGTTTGGCAACCTTGGAGAAGTTCTCGACGAAGCGGCGACAGTAGCTCGCTAAGCCAAGGAAACTCCGAACTTGCTTGACCGTTTCAGGTGGAGTCCAATCAAGGACGGCTTGAACTCGCTCGGGATTGACAGCAATACCCTTACCAGAGATTACGTGGCCTAGATAGGTCACTTCTGGCAACCAAAATTCACACTTGGAGAATTTGGCATAAAGGCGGTGCTCTCGAAGTTTCATCAATACTAGCCTTAGATGCTCGGCATGTTCTTCCTGATTCTTGGAGTAGATGAGTATATCATCGAGGTATACCACGATGAATTTATCCAAATACTCCATGAAGATTGAGTTCATTAACCGAGAGAAGGTGACTGGAGCATTGGTTAAACCGAAGGACATGACGGTGTACTCGTATTGGCCATAGCGAGTAACAAAAGCCGTTTTAGGAATGTCCCCGTTCTTGATTTTGATTTGATGGTAGCCCAACCTCAAATCCATTTTGGAAAAGACTGAGGATCCAGCGAGCTGATCATACAGGTCGTTGATCCTAGGGAGCGGATACTTGTTCTTGATAGTGACCAAGTTGACAGGTCGGTAATCTACAACCATCTGATCCGTTCCATCCTTCTTCTTGACGAAGAGGACGGGGCAAGCCCATGGAGAAGAACTAGGACAGATGAAACCCTTTTTCAAGGACTCATCGAGTTGTTTCTTAAGCTCGGCTAGTTCTAGGGGTGCCATCTTATAGGATCTTCTAGAGATTGGGACGGTTCCTGGAACAAGGTCTATCACGAACTCGACATCCCTGTCAGGTGGGACACCTGGCAGTTCTTCTGGAAAGACATCCGGAAAGTCACGGACTACCGAAATATATTCAAGGTCTGGAAGAGGGTTGGCATTTAGGGAGTAGAGCTGACACTTAGACACCCGGGTCAAAACATTGACTGTCTTGCCCGATGGATGGGTGAGTTGAACAGTTCTAGTAGAGCAATCAATCTTAGCATAATGGGCTGACATCCAGTCCATACCCAAGATGATGTTTATGTCCGAGGACTTGAGAGCTATCAGTGATGCAAGGAAGACCAATCTATCAACAAGAATTTCATTTCCATGACTTATTCTAGAGGTTTGCCATCTAGAACCAGGTGTTTGAATTTCCATGGAGGTGGGCATGTCACTAAATGTGGTGTTGTGCAATCGGGCATAGCTCTCAGAAATGAACGAATGAGATGCTCCAGTATCGAAAATAACAGTTGTCGGATGGCAATTAACAAGGAGCGTACCGAGGACGACGTTGGGATCATCATGAGTCTCCTCAGCTGAGACATAGTTGACATGACCACGTGCAGTGGTGGCTGGCTTAGCGTAATAAGTCTTTCCCGCTGGCTTACCACGACCAACGGACTTTCCAGGCTGATTGGGGTTGTTGTTCTGTGGACACTCGCGTATGTAGTGACCCGTCTCTCCACACTTGAAGCATGTCACAACATTGGGGCATGGAGCAGCATTAGCAGCGGGGCCACCATAGGCCTTTGTAACACCCCAAAATTTTGACCTTGTTTTATTAATTAAAATTTTGCCAAAAAATTAAATTTTTGTTTTCTGGGTTTATCTTTTGATTTCAAAACCCCTCTTCTCTTTGATATTGTGGGTTTTTACCTCAAGTGGAAACTTTCCAAAAATATTATTGGACTTGTATACTCTCCCAATAAAACAATTCTTTATCAGTGGATTTATTTGCATAATTTTTTTTCCTGAGCTCTATTCTTTTAAAATGTTTTTTTTATAAATTTGGAGCCTCTTTTGCACTGCAACCATTTGATTAATGCATTTAAAAAAATTCACCAAAATTTGGGGATGTCATGTGATGTTTCCACATCACTTTTATGCAAAAATATCTTTTGGTTATTGGAGATTTTGAGCTCTACATCAACTTTTCAAATCTGGTCCAGTAGGTATTTTTGCACCACAACCTATTTAAATATTCCTTTAAAAATTCTTCCAAGTGTTTGGAGATGTTAGTAGATGCCTATAATTCAACTTTATGCAAAAACCCATTGGTGCTCTTTGAAAAAGTTAAGAGAATCATCCTCATCTTCATTCTGCTCCAGTTTGGTGATTTGTACTGCAACCCTAATTTATTTTGCTCTAGTACCCATGAGCTTTTTCCTGCTTGTAGTCCACCCTGCAAAACCCTTAAGTCCAGGAGAGTGGACCCATTGGAGGGTTTTAAGTGCATGCCATAAGGCCTTTTTCTTTCTGTCCAAAACTGAAAGTTTGCAAAACTTGCACTAGCAAGTTTCTGGTTTTGCCCAAATGATCTTGCCATCATCACCTACATCTAGGGAGACCCTGATCTGGAGTTTTTGGCCACTCCAAGAGTTGCCTAGATGCACTTAGCTTTCTGTCGAACACCTTGTGTGCAGGAACAGTTTTGGCATGTTTTCTAGTCTGCATTATGAACTTGAGCCCCTGACCCATCCAGCATGTCCACTAAGCTCCTAGCTATCCCTAACCCTGGCCTGTTAACTACCAGCATCATCCGAGCTCTCTAGCACGCGCTGGCATTTCGTCGAGCACCTGGCGTGCGTGCTCTGGGCGCGGCCATAGCACGCGTTTTACACGTGCGTGCGCACGGGTCGCCGCGTCGCGCCCCTGGCCGTTGCTCGCCCGCAGAGCCACACCCCGTCCTCATCCGCTCGCCAGAACGCTCCAAGCTTTTCCCCTGGCGCCCTACAGCACCGCCGTCAGAGCCCTTGGTGGCACGCCGGCGTCGGCAGTAGGCTCCTGCCATGGACGGCACCGCCCGAGCCACTCCAGCGCGCTAGCTGCCCCTGGAACAGCTCAAGCTTATCCCCTCTCTCTGCCAGACCCCGCCAGCCAACGCCACGCGCCCCCGGCTACAGAACGGCGGTCATCGGCGTTCTTATCCACGACCACCGAGGGAACCAGCCTCGACCACTATAAATAAGGACCCCCCGAGCTCCCCCAAACCCCCAGGCAACCTCAAGCCATCCACATAACTCTCCCGCAGCCAGCAATCGACGGGGAAGGGCCTTCTTCCTCGTCTCCGGCCGGTTCGGCCGTCGCCGCGCTCCGGTGCCTTGCGTCGCAGTCATAGCCTTCCCCGGCCATCTAGTGCCACCATCTCACTCCCCTCGACCTCACGGAGCCGCCCAGCCTCTCAAACGCGACCAAGAACCACCGCAGCCCAGAACCCCAAAACCACCCGAAACCTCCTCTGCCACGGAGCTCGCCGCCGGCGACTCCTTCCACCCCCCACGACCCAACGACCACCGGGAGGACCGCCCCGGTCTGGCAGGTCCATCCCTGCCCTCGGATACCCGCGGGGAGGCGCCGTTCGTCGACGGCGATCGCCGGAGTCCCGCCTCCGTTCGGGCAGGGGAAGAGGAGGGAGGAGAGACTAGTCAAACCTGACCAGTGGGCCCCCTGGACCCACTGTCAGTGACCCACGCGCTCGTCCGCACTGGTTAAGTGAAAGCGTATAGTCTCGAGTACGTATCCCCTACCCCGAAAGCGTATTCTGTACCGAAACGTTTTCTTTTTCTGTTTTATTTTAAAACAGAACTTTGACTGGCTATATCTTTTAAAATAAAATTCCAAATGAGTTGATTCTTTTTCCTACCTCTCTCAAATTTCATCTAGTTTATTTTAAGATTTATTTCAAAAATATTTGGGATAACTTTTTGTACTGTTTTTGAGATATATGTTATTTGTATATTTTTCAAAATAGGAAATGGAGAGAGAAGAAAACTTTCAAAAAAGTTTTGGAATGCACACTTCCTCTCCACTACCTGAAGGCAAGCATTCTGAACTCTGGCATAATATTTTGTGTGTTGTTGATACGGTTACAACACCACCTTGACTTGGAGTATACGTTATTTTATGTGACGATAGAATCATGCGCGTGAGTGCATAATGAGACTCTTTGCTGTTAGAAATGGATATGCTGGTGATAGTGATCATCCTCGTGAGCTTTTCATGCATACCGGCAGGAAGCCGGGAAAGTCGTGGTCTTGGGTAGACACGAGCTTGTCCCTAGTTCCTCGTCGAGACGAGTGTGTCCGGTATGGCATGATGAGGTATGATGAGCGGTGATTCTGTCTGTTAGTTGGAATATATTTGTTATGCTAATCCTGCAGGGAATACTTGAACCTCTTGAGTCGGCCATAGATCGAGTCTTGTTCCAGTAAACCCCCATACTTGTGTCGTACTACCACTTGTCCCTGCCGCAGGTAGGGTACGGTCAGTAAGTTGTCAACCCCGTCCTAGCACACACCGTACAGAGAGGCCATGGTGGAAGATACCGGAGGCATCCGGTAGGCATGCCACCTGGTCCGGGGGCATGGGTGTTTCGGTTGTAGCCGAAGGGGTAGCTCCCCTAGTTTGCGCGCGGTATAAATTTTGTGATCCCATGCTACGTCGAGGTTGTAGCCTCCCCACTTAGAGTTTTGCTTGACAGGTGTTGTGGGTGATTCCAGACACCGGTAAGTTAAGCTGGTGTGTGCAGGACAGGTGTGTTTTCGATTAAAAGACCGCAGGCGGAATTAGTCCCGATGGACTAAATAAATCCGTTACTCGTGGGTATAGAGTACACCCTCTGCAAAGGTTAAATCTATTCGGATAGCCATGTCCATGGGTAAGGACTACAGTCTGAGATGGGTCTAGTGACGGTTTTCGGATGGAGAAACGGCTAAACTAGAACATGGGTCTAGTGACGGTTTTCGGATGGAGAAACGGCTAAACTAGAACATGGGTCTAGTGATGGTTTTCGGATGGAGAAACGGCTAAACTAGAACATGGGTCTAGTGACGGTCTTCGGATGGAGAAACGGCTAAACTAGAACATTGATTATGACCTATGACATATGAGGATTTTGATTATTATTATTGTGGACTAACCATTTACATTGTTTGAATTATTGAGTATCCCTGGGACGGTGCTACCTCCTGGATACTCACTGTGACTATTCTCTTATAAGCCCTTTATGTGGTGTCGCTCAGACGCCCGACTGTGGCATGTTTGTCATTTATTTATTCTTTATAAGCCCTTTATGTGGTGTCGCTCAGACGCCCGAGTGCGGCATGTTTGTCATTTATTTATTCTTTATAAGCCCTTTATGTGGTGTCGCTCAGACGCCCGACTGCGGCATGTTTGTCATTTATTTATTCTTTATAAGCCCTTTATGTGGTGTCGCTCAGACGCCCGACTGCGGCATGTTTGTCATTTATTTATTCTTTATAAGCCCTTTATGTGGTGTCGCTCAGACGCCCGACTGCGGCATGTTTGTCATTTATTTATTCTTTATAAGCCCTTTATGTGGTGTCGCTCAGACGCCCGACTGAGGCATAATCTATCTTATTATCCTTTCAAGGCGTCGCTTCAGACACTCGATCGGTGCATTCTATTCCTACTCCCGCATTGCATATTCATATTTTACCTGCATGCGTGCATCATGGATTTTGTTTATTTTGTGACTGACGATATGATCATAGAATATTTCGGAGCATGATTATCCACTATTATATTATACCCGTGTTCATAATGTTTGCGAGTACATTCAAAGTACTCACTGGCTTGTCCCTGGCTATTGTCTTGGCCAGATTTCTTGCTCGGAGAGGAGCATTGCGATGACAGCCCCGGAATCTACGCAGTGAAGATAGCAGCCTCGCGAAGATAGGAGTTATCCTGGTTAGCTGTTCTTGTGGGAAATGGAGTCCCATAGACGCAGATGAACCACAAACCGCTTCCGCCATCAACCACTAGAAACCTTTTGTTATATTCATAGGCCACAATGGTCTTGTACTACATATTTTGTGCTTGCTTGGAATTTCTGTAACAAGTTGGTGCCTCATCAGCTAACAGTAATCCTGGGGCTGGTGAGCACCAGGGCCATTTTTTTTGGGAAATTAATATCCCGAAAATCCGTTCCTGATAGCCTTGGGCGGTGCATACTGCTGGTTGGGGCGAGGCGCCTCAAAGGATGGCCTCGGAGTGAACCTGGGTGGCAGAGCTGTGTTTGGAATCCACACCTGGCGCTTCTGAGATCCAGAGCCGGATGAAGAACCAAAGTCATGGGAGTGCTTGCGTGAAGCATCATAGTCAATCTGACCTGTCTTAGCACTGATGGCCTTATTCACTAACTTCTGAAAGGAGGTGCACTCATGCAGACGGAGATCACGGCGAAGCTCGGGGCTAAGTCCCTTGCGGAACCTTGCCTGCTTCTTGGCGTCGGTGGATACCTCTTCAGGAGCATAACGTGTCAGGTTTCCAAACTCACGGCTGTATGCATCCACGGCTAGTCTGCCTTGGGTGAAATTGCAGAACTCTTCCTCTTACGATCCATGAGACCTTCCGGGATGTGATGCTCACGGAAAGCCTCACTAAATTCAGCCCAAGTAGTGATTTGGCCAGCCGGGCGCATAGCCTCATAGTTTTCCCACCAAAGGCTAGCAGGGCCTTCGAGGTGATAGGCAGTGTAGGTAACCTTATCAGCTTCGGCTACGTTGGCAGAACGTAACTTATTGGTGATACTGTGAAGCCAATCATACGCGTCGAGGGGCTCGACGGAATGATGGAATGCTGGTGGGTACAACTTGATAAAGTCATTGATTGACACCAAGTCGTTCCTCTGATGACGTGCAGTATTCTGCTCAATTTGCTCCAGCAAGCGGTTAGGCTCACGCTTGTTTCTTTCCGCCTCCAGCATAACTTCGGCCAGAGAAGGCGGGTGAGGCAGATTCTCATCCCTAGCTGCACTGGCTTCACCCTGCGCCTGGACAGCAGGGTTGTTGCGGGTGTTGACCATCCTAGGAAAAATAAGACAACGGTTTAGACAAGGATGGCAAAATCTTGGCAAGGAAGTGCAGAATGTAATGGACGACATGGAATGCTGAGATGTTCATTTGCACAACATGGTAATATAGAAACTGCCATATATATATACCATCGGTCATACACACCGTACATAGTTTAGTACAAGCCCAGGCTAAAGTACAACTACGGTGAAAGACGTTACATCTCATCAGAGGCATTCCAAGTTCCTATACATTATTTTTATATGCCTCCGGAATGTGATACACACCAAGTCGTATCCCACGAGTCACGCAGGACTGTGGAGAATACAACTGTTACAATACTAGTGAAGCTACTACCAACTCAGACGTCTCCGTAGTAATCTTCATAGAAATTACCACCATGTCTTGGGAGCTGAACATGATCATGTGGAAATAGTCGGTCTTGTCGAGCTTGCGGTCCATAAGGACTCGGATGTGGCCTTGGTCCAACAAACGGTGGTAGACGGGGTCCACGGGGAGGGGTGATGCCTCCTACATCACGCCAGTCCATACAATCTGGTAGACCAGACCGCACGGGGTACAAGTCCCTCATGTCCATATACCCAGCCTGCACGGCAGGTGCAAACCATGTCAGAGTGGCCCAGTGATCAGAACGAGCGTTGAAGAGCTCCATTCGCAAGGCACGATTCTCACGGTCCTTGTCCTCAAGCATCTCGGTGGTGGTGCGGAGTAGTGAATCCTCATGGGTAGAGTCACAATAAATAGCCTGATAGTACCCTTGTGCCCCAGCGAGTGATGCTGGCATATAGCGGAAATCGGTGTTCCGAAGCAAGGCAGTTCTGGCTCGTATGATAGTCATCATCGAGTAAGCTGCGTCCTGCACGGACATCTCGACGGTAACCCCAAGTCCATAAGAGCAATGGAGGGGTTCAGTAGCTCCAGGATAGGAAGGGTATATCCTGACTGTACAAAGGTATTGGCTCTGATTGAAGTCTCGAAACTGCTCCTCGACGGTATACTCAGGATACCATCGATAGCCCATCTCGATCATCACACGGACCAGCATGGCCGTGTACTAGGTACATCGAGGCACCGAGTCAAACGAACCACTTGATTCTGGTTGCGGGAAGCCATCTGAAAGCACGGAATAATGCAAAGGAATTAGAATTTTCTAGGAGAAATCGGACAGCATAACGGGTGTAAATGCTCAGAAAAAGATTGAGACATTCACAACAGTTTGCAAAGCCACTCAACAACATCATATCAAGGTTCTAGTTCAACTGACAACATACTAAAAGTAGTAGAAACTGAACTGAGGCTTGTAACCAACAATCCTGTAAGAGTCTACGGATTAGTAACACGTGAACCTGATAGAGAGAAGAGAGCCTAGTCCTTAACCCACGTGGAAAGAGAAGAGGATGGATCAGATCAGAGGGCATAAGGTAAAAGAGTAAAAAGAGCCTTACGTCCCTCCCACAATCAATTCCCCTACATATAACTAAAGCATTTCTAGACTCGACATCGACCAGTTTGGCTTGACGAACCTACATGCAGTCTGGCTCTGATGCCAACGCTGTCAGGACCCCGAATCTAAGTCACACCGATCTAGTCTGTAACACCTCATATCACTTTGCGGCCTCACGCACGGTATTCCCACGGGTGTCGCCTTACCAAGGCCCGGGACCGTTTGCGCCTTTTGGCTCACGTATATGATAGTGTCGCTAGCATCCATATGACAGAGAATCCGGGGCGACATGGCTAGTCATTAACCCAAAGCGGCACTAACTTACGGGGACAGGCATACATGAATCAACATCGAGCATGTCGGTCAGCAACGTGTGAATCCGGGCTGTAGCACTGGGCTAACAGGACTCCGGGAACCCGGGCTGTAGCAGGCTAGACAGGACTCCGGATGTCACCGCGTGACATTTCCCCGAAGGGACACACACAGGAACGAAGTGAAACACATGCCGGCCAGTCAAGTGTTCCAGAGCAGTAGTGCTGGGCTAGCAGGACTCCGGTGAACCGGGCTGTAGCGGACTACTATGGCTCATGGAAGCACTGGACTACATTTCCCCATAAGAGAGGCTGCCAAGGATAAACAACTAGATTGTCGGATCCCACACATACCAAGCATTTCAATCATACACACAATATGCTCGATATGTGTAATACAACATGGCATCACAACAAAACTCTACAACTCAAAGTACTTTATTTAAAGGCTCCGGAGAGCCATACATAACATGTTCATACAGGTAGGGGTCACATGACCCGACACTCAAGTCATACAACATACAAGCACATGCGGAAGCAAACTTGTCTGAGTACAGACAACTAGAAAGAAAGAAGGCTTGACGAAGCCTGTCTATCTACATAGGCCCTTCACAAGCTCAGATCACCACCTGGGTGGCAAGTCACTCGTCAACATCGAGATCTACATAGAACCCATCGGAGGGGGCGGTGTTGTCGTCTGAAAACAGTAATTAAAGCAACATGAGTACAAAGGTACTCAGCAAGTCTTACAACAGATCCTACTATACATGCACATTCTTAAGAAGGTAGTGGAGTTATTGCAGCAAGCCAGCTTTGACTCTTGGCTAAGCTATCCTACGAGACACCACTTGTAAAATAGTTTTCGCACACGAGTCCACTAATCACCATCTCAATACTCCACCGTGGATCCTCCCTCGTCATCCTACGAGAGGGCCATCCGCGGTACTCACACTTATCTTGAGTCTTTTAGTAGTAACCATTAACTTGTCTATGAACTGCATAAGCGACCAAGTAGTCCTTTACCGCGGACGCGGCTATTCGAATAGTTTTATACCCTGCAGGGGTGTACTTTGTCACACATGTTTCCACCACTTAGCGTCTACACACGACATGTGCTCGGCAGACTTCAAGCGAAAGACGACGTGGGTGTAGACCATGACCTGACTAACCACACAAGTCTCTAGTCCAGGTTTATCGCCTATTCAGGTTCGATCCGCAAGGAAATCCGGCCGGGGTGTCCTCACCGGCCCCAAACGATGTGTGCAGTGTTCCCGAGACACCAAACGGGCGACTCGGTACACCGGGCCACGAGCCTACCGCATCATAGCCCACCCCTAAGGTCAGCGCTGCGCACGGCCTCCAGCAACTACAAACACCAGAAACTACTTGCAACTCCTGGACAGAGGGCGAGAGGGGTCGGTAAGTCGAGCGGGGTCATATTTTAGGGCCCAATGTGTGGTAGTAGCTGAATCTTAAATGACGCATACAGATCTCAGTTCTTAACACTACAAAAAAATACACTTCCGTGATGATACGTGTTTGTCACAGTAGGTCGCGTTTTTTGTCATGCATGTACATCCATGACAAATTTACGACAGAATCAAGATAGTCATACCTATGCTGTCGTAGAAGTGTTCCATGACATTACCAAAATTATTATCACGGAAGTGTCCACTTCCATGACGATAAATCGCGCGTCACAGAAGTGCTTTCGTCAAGGGTGACCGACACATGGCATCCACCGTAACGGAACGCCGTTAAGCTATCGGGTCGGGTTTTGGATCCGATAACCCGTTAACAGCCCCGACCAATGGGGATTTTCCACGTGTAAAATCATCATTGGCTGGAGGAAACACGTGTCGGCTCATCGCTGGGACAGATGTCATCCACTCATTGGACAGAAGGCGCCTATGATACGTCGACACGTGGCACGGCCCAACAGAGGCCCATGCCTGTGAAAAGGCTGGCCCGTTTGACTTGGTCAAAAGGTGGCGGGCCGGCCCATGGAAAGCCTGTTAACGGCCTGTTCGCACATAGCCCATTTACAGCCCGCTAACCCAAGGCCCGTTACGCCCTATTCAAATTAGGCCCAGTAGCGTCATCTGGGCCATCCAAGATGATTCCAGCCCGTTTTCACTTCTGGCCCATGTATGGCTCATGACGTCTTTCGGCCCATATGAGGCCCTATGTAACTCTTGGCCTATTAACGACCCATGGTGAAACTGGCCCATAATGAACAGTGTATCACTTTACACCCATTAACGGCCCGTGGTGAAACTGGCCCGTAAAGAACAGTGTATCACTTTATACCCATTAACGGCCCGTTATTCCGTTGGGCCGTTTCCAGCCCATGTTATCTTTCGGCCTTCTCAGAGCCCATTTATTCTTGGGCTATTTTCCAGCATTCGTTTACTTACGGCCCATTACTGTCATTTTCTGCTTGTGGGCCAAATTCAGCCCGTGGTTACAGTCGGCCCGTTTGTGGTCCGTTAATACGTTGGGCCATTTTCATAGTGTCATCAAATACGGCCTATTAACGATGGCCCGTTATGGTCGGCCCATGAACGGACGATTCCAACTCTAGCCCGTTTACGGCCAGAATGCGGTCTGTTTGGCCCATGTTTGGCCAATCGATCATACGGCCGTATAAGGCCCATTGATGATACGACCCGTAGAAGGCCCATTGTTTCTACGACCCGTAGAAGGCCCACTGTTTCTACGGCCCGTAGAAGGCCCACTGTTTCTACGGCCCGTAGAAGGCCCACTGTTTCTACGGCCCGTAGAAGGCCCACTGTTTCTACGGCCCGTAGAAGGCCCACTGTTTCTACGACCCGTAGAGGCCCAGTGTCACTACAGTAAATATTAACCCATGGTTATTGTGGCCTAGTTTTAAAAAAATAGGTTATTGCAGCCACTAGCAAACCGCAGAAAAAGAACTACACTGACTACAAGCAAACAAATAAACAAGACAACAAGGAAATAAATAAGCAAGCAACTTACACTAGGCTATCACAGCTATTACACATATTACATCCACTGGGCATCAAAGTTCGCCACCAGTGCAAATATAGGGAACACAACAGCATATAAACGCCGCAGCAAAACAAGTCCAGAACTGAAACCCCTTCAGAAGAGCTCAAGAAACAATATCCTGGGTACCCATAATGCTGGCAAGATGCTTAGCAAGCTTATTAACTTTCTCTTGTTTGGCGCTTAAGTCCTCCAGCGCTTGCTGTTGCACCAGAAAGTATGCATCTGAATTCTGCAGGGACTTCCTCAGTCCTTCGGCTTCCTGTCGCATAACATCTGATCGATGTCTTTCAACTTGAAGTTGAGACTCAAGAAGCCAAACTGATTCAGGCAACGAGTTCGAAGAGCTGGTGCCAGCAGTGGTAGCCAGTAACTCGAACACTACATCAAGACAGGACTTTGGGGTTGTCTCAGTGTCTTCAATATAGTTTTTATCAGCTTTCTTGGAGACCATCAGGGATGTCTCACTATCTTGAACCTTATCTCATTACTTCCTTTACCATTGCATAACAGGGTACTCTTCTCCAATATTTTATCCGTGTTCTAAAAGAGAAAGAAACAAACACATCTCAGGTTTACAATATAGTATATGAAACTCATTTTGGTAAACCAGTTCAGTAGTAAGGTGGACAGGATAACAGCATGAAACAAACATATATCTATGTAGTATGGTCACTGTATGGTCTATATCATTCTAGTTTATTTTGCCAAATCAGGATAGATACAGTTCGAATCATATCTATTTAAGACAAAGCAGCATAGATAGAATATAAGTGTGAGAAACTACACAACAATAACAACACTTGTAATGTGCATGGCATGAGAACATAACTGTTTATTCAATTGAAACTAAAATCAACATAGAGCAAGTTACAACAGCAAGCAGCCAAACACGTTGAAGAAATAGGTTTAAAACATACATGTTGCGCCATTGGAGTTTCAATTGCATCCTTCAAATTTGAAATTAGTTGGTATCAGTAAATACAGTGATGCAAGAGCAAAGTAGTATGAACCATAGCTACGGAACCTGACCTGAGAACAATTCTTCTTCTGCTTTAAGCGTTGACTTCGGGTTCGGAGTGGTGGTCCTCGTGATTTGGGCACTGCAGTTGCCTTACTAGCTGCTCGTGTTTGGGTGCTCTGTGGTGGAGACGGTGCTGTGTCAACGTGAACTGGGTGTCTATCTGCTGGGGTTGGGGTTAGAAGGGGTGTAGCTGGTTCTCTGTCCAACTGGGTAGGGGTACAATCTGCATGAGTGTGGGTTATGTGTGGTGGGGCTGGTTCTTGGGCAAGTACAACCGTGGTTCTATCTGCATCGACAGGTAGCACGATCTTTTCTGAAGACCGTGTTTTTACTCCCACAGATACTGCCATCACTCCCTCCAATTGAAATGGCTGATAAAAAAGAAAAGTAATTGAATGTACAAACATTGTAAGATAGACAGGTGCAATGGATAGTAGGGAAGAAAACAGGGCATGAAATAATTCACATTTATGTTGTCTAAGCAAACAGAATAGCAGGACATAATTTCACATATATGATGGCTAATTAAACAGGATAACATGACACAATTTCACATGTATGATGGCTAACTAAACAGGATAGAATGACATACTTCAAAATATGATGACTATGTAAATAGGATGACATGATATAACTATACGATGTGTCTATTAAAGTGGTTGGCATGCCATAAATCACAAACATGCCGTCGATGGAAACATGATGGCATGATATAATTCACTGATAGCATGACATAATTTAAAATATGATGACTATGTAAACAGGATGAGATGATATAACTATATTATGTTTTTAGAAAATGGGTTGGCATGCCATAATTCAGATACATGCTGTCTATGTAAACATCATGGCATGACATAATTCAAATATATGATTTATATACTAAGGAAGTGAGCAAAGGGCAATCGCATATATGATGTGTCAACTAAGGAGATGGCATTCAATATTGTGTATATGATGTAAAAACTAAGCATTGCAATACAACATATGCATTATATGAGTAATATAACCCTGCCAAGTTTGAGCATACACCTCAGGGGGATAATAGGACTGGTCATCTGCCTCTGAATCCTCCTCTGAAGAGCTATCTGTAACCAGCAAGATATCTCCTTCAGCAGGTAGCATTGTCTGCTCTGAAGACCTTGTTTTCACTCCAGATTTCTCCATCACCAATTCAAATGGCTGATGCACAGGAAGAGCAGTTGAATATACAAACATTGTCGACAAAAGCAATGAGAAATACAAAAAAAGGACGGCATGATATAATTCACATATATGACGCTTGCCTAAACAGCATGGCATTGCATAATTCACATACATAATGCCTTGCAACAAGATAACATTGCATAATTCACATATATAATGTCTTGCAACAAGATGGCATTGCATAATTCACATATATGGTAATTAGACACTAAACAGGTGGCATTCACACAAAGCATGTTTAAACTAAGCAAATGACATAGCAATGCAAGATACCATACGGACGATATGAGCAACATAACCCTACCAAGTTAGGGCATGCATCACGGGGGGGGGGGGAATATGACTGGTCATCTGTCTCTGAATCCTCCTCTGAGGAGCTATCGGTAACCAGCAAGACATGCGCTTCGTCAGATAGCATTGTCTGCTCTGAAGACCTTGTTTCCACTCCAGATTTTTCCATGACCGTGCCGAATGGCTGATGCACAGGAAGAGTAATTGAATGTACTAAAATTGTTGACAAATTTAACACGTAATAAAAAAATGATGGCATGATATAATTCACATATAAGATGACTGGCTAACCAGGGTGGCATTGCAAAATTCACATATATGATGCCTGGCTAGACAAGATGGCATTGCATGATTCACATATACGATAAAGAAACTAAACAGATGGCATTGACACAAAGCATGTCTAAACTAAGCAGATGACATCTTTAATGTATACAGTAAGCAATGCAAGGCACCATATGCATGATATTACCAACATCAGCATGCCAAGTTAGAGCGAAGACCTCATGGGGTAAATAGGAGTGGTCTTCTCCTTCTGAATCCCCCTCAGAACAGTTATCTTCCTCTTGATTACGATCCGAAATGGGTGGAGGGGGGGCTGCCTTTGCGCCCACCATGGAACGACGTCTGCATGAAATTTTATTGCCACGCAAGGCTCGTCTCTTTTGCTCTACATGATCAGTTCCATTGTGTACAATAACTGGCATGCATAGGAATAAAACATAGTGAGATTATGTAAGGAGTGCATGCACAAATCCAGAGTGATGGTAGCAAACTGTGGATAGACCCAAAACCAATGATAGCAGGCAGATAATAGCTTTAGTTAAAAAATACAGATAATGGCTCCTTTAATGTTTGATTGCACCCAACATGAAACTCATAGTAGATACCGGAGATTAACCAGATAGTAGACAGATAGTACTGATTGCTGCTCCAATATGTACCCCACAACCATTTAAAAACTCAAGTTTCAACATTAGTTTGGACCTGACTCGGAGTCTAATAGGTGAACACGACGATAATGTAGCATGTCATCATATTAAGCGATGCATAACGTAAGCAGACACGGAAGAGTGCGACCTCTCTTGCGGACCCGTGTAGTCCTCAAGGTCATCTGCTCAGTTGATGATGGTAATGCAGTTGTCATGGCTGCCGGCGGCAGGGAAGAAGATCTGAGGCGGCGAAAGACAGTCTGGAGAGCGGATCCTGCTGTGGTGAACCCTTCCATCGTTGGAGCAACTGAGCTAGGGTGGAACACAGCGCTGCAGGAGCAGGACAAACCACACAAGGTTTTCTTTGACACATATCTGTAACAGAAGTAATTGAGTAAGGGCTTGTTTGAATTTGAGGATTCTAACAATGCAGGGATAGGAAATAGACAAGAATAGGATAGGAATGCACGTGCAAAACAGAGAATTTAAAAACACAAGATTTCTGCCAATCTGGGTGTTTGATTCACAACAATTGGAAGATCACAGGATGCAAAAAAGCATGGTGAGATTAAGTCAAACCACAAGAAAATGTACGGTTATAATGCTATTATGCTACTATCTCTTAGTCTTGTGCTTGATGAATAGGAATATGAAAAGGAGGATAAGTGGAAATTAGAATTCCTACGGTTTTTCTTTCAAGGAGACACTAATGGAACAAATCCTACAGTTTTCCTTTGCTCCATTTCTTTGCACCAAATTCATGAAAAGTAGTACCATAGGAAACTTTCCAATTCCGATGTTTTTCATTCACTTTTCCTTTCAAGCACTGGCGATTCTAGTAGGCAGGCTTGAGCAAGGAAAATCCTACACTAAAAAAATGTTTTTGTGCTACTTCTATTACTTTGGACCCAGGCCACTGCCATACTAGCTCAACTCCCAGGCCCATCGACAAATGCACAGCTCAAATGCGCAGAGATAAATAATGATGGCGTTCAAGAGAGTCCATCACGGATAGCTAAGTTGCCTGGTACCTCATTGCTTGTCATATAGTAGGATAAAATAATCGTATTTCCCGTTACTACGAGTGCTCAGTGGACAATATATATAACATGTAGAGTAAAAAAGAGATGCAACAAGTGTACAACCTCTTTGGCGAAGCCATGTCGATCTCAGCGTCATTGGGTTGGCCGGTGAGGATGCTCCGGCTGACTTGGCTGTCGGAGGAGGGGAAGAAGATTTTAGGCGTCTGGAGATGGAGCCCGAGGCACTGCTCCGCTGTGATGGAGGGTTTCGTCGTTGGAGCAGCTCCGGTGAGTTGTACGACGCTGAGGCTGAAGCAGGACAAGAGAGACAATGAACAACGTTAACCTGAGTGGAATTCTAATAGCATCTCCAATACATGACGTAAAATACATAACCACAAAGTGCTGGATGTAAAATACATCAGCCGCTCATCTTTGAACTTAACTGTGAAACTGAATTTAACTATCGAAACTGAACTTAACTGTCGAAACTGAGCTTAACAGTCGAAACTGAATTTTGCTGTCGAAACTGAATTTTGCTGTCGAAACTGAACGCACTAGCAAGGTGAGGCTACACGTCGGTCGACTGACTTTTTCATCTCTGGTCAGTCGATGTTGCAGCCGTTGGATACTAAATCAAGGGCCTGCTGTTCATCTTCAACCTCCACCCCCCTGAGCCGCCAGCCACCACCGGCCAAACAGCAGCCCCCCGCCGCCCGCGGCTGGCGGTGCGCCACCCCGCCCGCCCCGAAAACACTCCCCACCGCCGGTCCGCCGCCGCCCCGGCCATCCCTCTAGGCCCCCCCGTGCCGAGCTTTTTCTCCGGCGATCCCCACGTGTAACGCCCATGATGCGGCTATATCTCCCATGTGTCGAGGCACGACTTAGAGGCATAACCGCATTGTAGGTATTGTCGTAAGAAGGGTCATCTTCACACAATCCCATGTAATGAACAAGAATGGGATAACGAGAGTCGGCTTACAATCGCCACTTCACACAATACATAAATTAATTCATACATCATCCAAAAATCCACACATAGACCGACTACAGTCAAATCCAAATGAAAATAAGATAACCCCAAATGCTAGATCCCTGATCGTCCCAACTGGGCTCCACTACTGATCATCAGGAAAAGAAACATAGTAACGACCACGTTCCTCGTCGAACTCCCACTTGAGCTCGGTTGCGTCACCTGCACTGGCATCGTCGGCACCTGCAACTGTTTTGGTAGAATCTGTGAGCCACGAGGACTCAGCAATCTCACACCCGTGAGATCAAGACTATTTAAGCTTATAGGAAAGGATGGTGTAATGAGGTGGAGCTGCAGCAAGCACTAAGCATATATGGTGGCTAACATACACAAATGAGAGCGGGAAGAGAAGCAACGCAACGGTCGCGAAGCTAGAAATGATCAAGAAGTGATCCTGAAACTACTTACGTTCCTACAGAACCCGAACCGTGTTCACTTCCCGGACTCC
Organism: Aegilops tauschii subsp. strangulata; assembly: GCF_002575655.3. Taxonomy (NCBI): domain Eukaryota; kingdom Viridiplantae; phylum Streptophyta; class Magnoliopsida; order Poales; family Poaceae; genus Aegilops; species Aegilops tauschii. The sequence continues at coordinate 263,907,675 of NC_053035.3, forward strand.
GCCGAAAAGAGACCATCACGGCTACACACACGGTTGATGTATTTTAATTAAGTCAAGTGACAAGTTCTCTACAACCGGACATTAACAAATTCCCATCTGCTTCATAACCGCGGGCACGGCTTTCGAAAGATAATACCTTGCAGGGGTGTCCCAACTTAGCCCATTATAAGCTCTCACGGTCAACGAAGGATAAACCTTCTCCCGGGAAGAACCGATCAGTCTCGGAATCCAGGTTTACAAGACATTTCGACAATGGTAAAACAAGACCAGCAAAGCCGCCCGAATGTGCCGACAAATCCCGATAGGAGCTGCACATATCTCCTTCTCAGGGCACACCGGATTGTCCAAGCTTCCGATAGGCGAGCGCAGAGTTGCCCTTGGTGGCCACCGGCGACTGACAGGTTGGACCAATACTCAGAGGAGCACTAGCCCGGGGGTTTAAAATAAAGATGACCCTCGGGCTTGCGAAAACCCGAGGGAAAAAGGCTTAGGTGGCAAATGGTAAAACCAAGGTTGGGCCTTGCTGGAGGAGTTTTATTCAAGGCGAACTGTCAAGGGGGTCCCATAAATCACCCAACCGCATAAGGAACGCAAACTCAAGGAACATAATACCGGTATGACGGAAACTAGGGCGGCAAGAGTGGAACAAAACACCAGGCATAAGGCCGAGCCTTCCACCCTTTACCAAATATATAGATGCATTAATTAAATAAGGGATATTGTGATATTCCAAAAAAATATCCATGTTCCAACATGGAACCAACTTCAACTTCACCTGCAACTAGCAACGCTATAAGAAGGGCTGAGCAAAAGCGGTAACTTAGCCAAACAACGGTTTGCTAGGAAAGGATGGTTAGAGGCTTGACATGGAAATATGGGAGGCATGATATAGAAAGTGGTAGGTAGCGCAGCATGGCAATAGAACGAACAACTAGCAAAGCAAAGAGAAGTGATTTCGAGGGTATGGTCATCTTGCCTGCAAGGTTCTCAGAGTTGTCGAAAGCTTGATCCTCGTAAGCGTACTCAACAGGTTCCTCGTTCATGAACTCGTCTCCCGACTCTACCCACAACAAGAACACAAGCAATGGAACCACAATCAATCACGGGAAGTGCACAAATAACATGATGCAATACATGCATGATATGCGAGATATGATATGCGATGCGTATGCGTGCTCCGGAAGAAAAAGGATGAACAAGGCAGTAACTTGGCAAACCAAGTATGCCACTGGAAAGATGAGATGATTTCGGTCGAAATCGATATAAAGATCACCGGAAACGGATGCACGGTTTGCAAATGGCAAGCAAAACAATAATGACGCGATTCTGCGATTAACAGCATGATAGCACTTAGAATACATCAAGTAACTATGCTACAGCACTCCAACATAGAAAAAAATCATATGGAAGTGATCTACAGGAGATGCTTGACAAAATATGAACACTGAGCTATGGCTAGATCACAAAATAACAGGTTCAAACAAGCATGGCAATAGTGCAAAAGATATCAGGTTCACAGACTTGGTGAAATTACTGGACATGGCTGAAACAGCATCAGGTAGCAATGTTCAGAGCAAGCAATCAACATGCTACAGGAACTTAACATAGCAGAACAAGGCATGGCATGAATCTAATAAATGCATAGAACAAAAGTCCCTTAGACCTTAAGCCAAAAAGGATCAGAAGATATGATGGCACCCATGTAAACATAGCATGTTTCGCTAACAGGTTTCAGACTTAGCAGAAAACAGAGCATGGCAGTAAACAGAATTATGAAGGCATCTTGGTGAGCTTGATTCACTCATCACAAAGTAATGCATGACAAAACAGGCATACCTACAGCAAGATGGAATGTTTATGAAGCTATCCATGGCAAGAGCAAGTTCATAGCATGAATGGATCAACTACAACAACCTTGGCAAAATTGAATATCATGTTAACAATCTGCCAGGAATATTTTATAGCAAAAGTAGAGCAAGATTAAGACATGCTAGGGCACTCCATAATTGCAAACAGGGCCATGGATGGATAGAGCACAACTATATCCACAAAAAATCCTTATTGAACATACTCAAAAGAAGCATGGATCTCTCTGTAGCCATATGGAACGTAGCAACAAAATAACAGCAGATAAAAGACTTGGCAAAATCCCGAGTCCCTGAAAACAGAAACATCACGAAGCCTAGTTTGCATGCTTGTGCTAGTCACCACATAGATCACAAAAATACATGGCATACACCTCTGTAAATACGGCATGGCATAGATCAAAACACCTGTAGAGCTCATGCCCATAAGATGCACACATCAAATGCAACAAAAATAACAAAACTCCAAGTTCTGATAAGTAACAGCAGTAAACATCAAATAGCACTCTTGCACCTGAGATTTGGGCATCAAGATGGACTCAAATGAACATGGCACAATGAAACAAAATGAAGAGCATCTCGTGACGAACATTTTGATATATCATGCACGCAAAACGAAGCAGTATGCAATGAGATATGATGCCATGAACATGAGCATATAATGTGAAAATACTTCGGGACTTGGCAGAAAACGAGGGGGGGGGAAGTCAACCTCTCTTGGATCTGGATCGGGGCCCGCAACCCGAGGTCCGCCGGGGTGGAGAGGAAGACGGCAGAGAGGGCGGAGGTCGCCGAAGTCGGAGGGGGCCGGATCCGGCGAGGTCGGCGGGGACGGGCGTCGGCGCGAGGCGGCGGGGACGAGGGCGGCGGTGGCGACCGGCGGGAGGCGACGACGGGCGGAGCGGCGCGGCGGCGGGGAGCTCGCCGGCGGCGGCGCTGGAGATCGGCGGCGGAGGCGGCGGGCTTGGCGTGGGGCGGCACGGAGGAAGGAGGCGCGCGCGGGGGCGGCGGCGGCTCGGGCCGCGGGGGCCGGATGCGGGCTCTCCGGGCCGCGGGCGGTGGGGCGGCGGCGCTGCCACGTGTCGCGCCCCGATTGGTCGGGCGCGGCGGCGGGATTCGTCCGGCGCCGGGCGGACATGTCCGGCGCGCGGAGGGAGCGGGGCTAGGGTTTGATCTGCGCGAGAATTCCGGGAGAGACACATATTTATAGGTAGAGGGAGCTAGGAGACTCCAAATGGAGTGCAGTTTTCGCCCACACGATCGTGATCGAATGACCGAGAGCATGGAGGGGACTTAGATGGGTTATTGGGCTGTTTGGAGGGGGGTTTTGCTGCAACACACAAAAGGACTTTGCGGTTACCCGGTTAACCGTTGGAGCATCAAACGACCTCCAAATGGAACGAAACTTGACAGGTGGTCTACCGGTGGTATACCAAGGCCACTTGGCAAGCCTCGGTCCATTCCGAGAACTTTTAACACCCGCTCACGAAAAGAAACAAGAGGGGTGCGCCGATGCACGTGGGAGTGTCAGATTGCAAAACGGACAACGGGGAAAATGCTCGGATGCATGGGACGAACACGTATGCAAAAGAGATGCGCATGATGACATGATATGAGATGCATGACATGAACAAATGCAAAAGGAAAAAAGCAAAACCCAACCACGGAGGGAATATCATAATACATAGCCGAAAATGGCAAGAGTTGGAGTTACAAATATGGAAAGTTACATCCGGGGTGTTACACCACGCCACCGCCCCGCCAACGCCCCGCCACCGCCGGCGACCACCGCCCCATCCTGAACCCTAAGATAGATAGTGGGGTACCTCTCCGGCGAGCCCCCTCCCCGCTGCGGCTGGTTCTTCCTTCACCCCGGCGAGCCCCCCCACCCCCTGAAAATCGACTGACCCAAAAGTCGATTCATTCGAGTGAAGTGGAGCTAAATCGGAGCAGCATCGCAAGCAAGAGCAAGAGCGAGAGCAGCAGTGCGAGCAAGAGCAATAGCAAGAGCAGACCAGGCAGGAGACCAAGAGCAAGAGCAGAGCAGCAGCGCGAGCGAGAGCTAAAGCAGCAGCAGCTCCTACTGATGTGGACATCACCGCCGAGGGAGCGACGCCGTGGAGGAAGTGGCCGGCGACGCCGCCATGGATGGAGCCGCGCCGTGTCGGCTCAGGACCGAGCACCGGCAGCACCGTGAGATTGAATCAAGAAGAAAATGCGGCGATTAGTGTACAACCTCTTTGGTGGCGCCGATTAGGCCGCAGCTTCATCCGAGGAAACGGTGATGATGATGCTCTTCCGGTGGTGCAGGTGAAGACGATGGTGTGGGAATGGAGGTGGCGCGAAAGACGAGGGGAACGTCGGGGCAGCTCCTTGGAGGTGGAGGACGGGGTGGCTGAACCGGCGGGACGATGAAATCGACGACGGATCCTCATCCGGTACGGTGGATGAGGGACGTCGAGGTGTTGTTGTGGACGACGTCGTCGGGGAAGAGGCTCCGGCTGGGTGGCGGACGGAGCAGGGTCTGGGGTTTCATCGCGGGTTTTCGCGGCCTCGGTGTACGAATGGGTGGGCGGATGGGATGGCAGTGGGGAACCATGGCTTAGAGACGCGCTTGTCTGAAATGTGGGGTAAGTTACGAAAGTACCCCCACCGATTTGAGGCGGTTCTTTCGGTTTAGGGGTACCACGGGCATTTCACGTGTCGGGATTTCACAAGAGGTGGGAGTTTTCGTGCGCGTTGTAATTTCGGAATAGCAAGGCGCGGGTTGAGATGGAGGGAGTTGTCGGAGCACAACGAGACAAAGATATATCTTAAATATTTCGGGCTAACAAGGCGCGGGTTGAAGAGGCGGGAGTTTCGCAGCATGATAGACAGAGACGCTAGCTTGAATTTTCGGCATAACAAGGCGCGGCTTGAAATTTCGGAAGAACAAGCTTAACGTGTACCCAAAAAAAGACAATTTGCACCTCAACACGCACAACACACACACATACAAACACCATTTAGACTATAGTAAGGTACACGTGCGTTGCACGCAAGAGATTTGGCAACCAAATTATGAATAAATACCACATTATAGCATGCAAGCTTTGAGTCATATATGCATGATGTAGATGTTCGTTTAATTCTTATAGTTCATTTCATTCAAAATCATCTAGTTTTTATAAGAAATCTAATCTATTTTAAGATTCATGGAATTGTGCGTCGTAAGACATAAAGTAAAAACAAATAATGGCAAATCATGTAGAAAAACATTTGGGCAATTCTGATACGGAAGATTCTAGAACAAATAAGAAGTGCTTGTGTTTTGATGTTTGTGCATTATGCTTAAGTTCAACCATGGAGTCTTCTAGATTATACATGTGGCGAAATCTGGTGGAATCTAGATGATATCCAATGGCCAGTAGTGCTCAAATTTGCCATCTTTGGACCATCGGATTCGCCTCATCCAACGACCATCTTTCAAAGTTAAAGTTACCCGCACACAATATAAAAAAATATAAAATATAATATATATAGGGGTATAGATATAGATATGTGATGCGAAAGCCGCCCATCATCTCCAATTAGAATAGTGTGTCCATGCACGGATGCGACGTGGCCAAATGATGTCTGCCATCGGTATCTCAAATTCAAATCAGTCTGACCTTGTTCAATGTGTATACAGTTCAACATGCTCGTTTCCAAACCACACCGCGCAGATCTCCGTTATATTCATGCATGCATGGGTTTCAAACATCAGGATCTCTTATTCAAATATTTGAATTCAATTTACATTGATTATGACCTCACCTATTCTTTTACACCCACACAATAGTCTTCTCTTTATAATTGTACCACTAACTTTCTCTCGTGCATGCATGCACACACACTAACAGTCGGCATTATCCATCGCACGCATACAATCTTTTTCTTCAGGTCGGTCTCCCATGAAGGCACACACCCACACACATCCCCCTCTCCATCATATCGGGCATTCTTTATCTCTCACACATGCATGCGCAACGATTGATGTTCCTCTATGTATGTGTGTATATAGCTAGGTCTTTCATAGTTTTCCACACAAACGGATAAATCGATATATCCAGTGAGGTCTCACCCTCTTTCCCACGTCCACATCGATCAATCTATACCTCTCTATATAGGATTAACATATATAGCTAATACACCCACATTAATTATATATCCAATGTCCCCCTCTCATCATCCATGCCTTCCGCTTCATCTCTCAGACGCGTGCACAATGGCGAAGACAGGGGGCAGTAAGGGCCCTGCCCCCCTCCCCCCTAACATCACTATATATCGAGGCTAATATGAATGTGATCATTAGACAATTGCTGCTAAAAATGGTTTAAGTTCATGAATTGACCCTCCTCATAAAGGATTAGCAATGCTTGGCCCCCTAGCTCATATTTTTCATGGTTCCGCCACTGCGCGCAACAGCGCACGTGTTCGCCCCTCTCTCTAAATATCGATCTCGCACTTGTGCATTCCTTCATAGTCTCCCTCCACTCGGCCCCTCGCACCATCTTCTAGCCCCCCACCGGATTTTGCCACATGTACAATCTAGCAGACTCCATGGTTGAACTTAAGCATAATGCACAAACCTCAAAACAACAGTGGTTCTCTTTTGTTCTAGAATCTTCCGTATCATAACTGCCCAAACTTTTTTTCTAGTTGAATTGCCATTATTTGTTTTTACTTTATGCTTTACAACGCACAATTCCATGAATCATAAAATAGATTAAGGGCTTCTTTGATTCAAATGATTCTCAAAGGAATTTTGGAGGATTCTAATCATTAGGGATTTTTCCTATCTTGGTTGTTTGATTCGTAGGATTGTAAACCATAGGGATTTTTCCATATGATTCATTTGCACTAGATTTCATAGGAAACATCCCATCCACTCAAACCTCTTTGAAAGAATTCTGCGTTTTTTCTATGCACGATCAAACACTCATACAATCCTGTAGGATTCAAGACGACATTCCACTATAATCCCATGTTTTTCCTATTCCCGCGTTCTTACCTTTTTTTTATAAAAACTAATTGATTTTGAATGAGATGAACTATAAGAATTAAACGAAGGGCTACATCAGGCATATATGACTCAGAGCTTACATGCTATAGTGTGGCATTTATTCATACTTTGGTTGCAAAATCTGATGCGTGCAATGCACGTGTACCTTACTAGTACTTCGAGTATGTGCAAAACACGTAAATTAGAATACCAATGGCACGCTACACAGTGTCTCTCTTACAGTTCATGAAGCCACGTGGCACATGTGGAGGCGTTGTCGCGACCTCCTTGCGTGGATTGATCACAATGACGTGCTGCTGGTTCCAGAAGAATGTACTCGTCCTCCCTGAGCCATACTGGCGGTACATGCACGAAGCGAAGATGTGCACGCACGCCACGCACGCACTCATTCCCTCGCACGCACACACGGGTACACGGGCGGACGCAATTTTGTACCAAGATCCACCCCATGTGATAATTTGACGCGTGTAAAGTCGTTCACTTCATTGATGGTCAATTAATACAGCGCATGCAAATTGAGTGGACGTGAGGGCGGAAGAAAGACATTATTACTCCACTGCGCGCATGCGAGTAGTTAAATCGTGGGTTGCTAGTAGTACTTCCATTGGTCTCCTTCGTATTTTGTGCCAATTTTTGACAGTAACATAATATTTACGCATTTGAGCAGTGTAGTACTTGAAATTTATGTTCCGCTAAACTCATCGGGAGCCGTTTCGGGCCTCGAAACCAAAACCATCAATTAATCTTTACCTTGTTCCCATCACATTCGAAAGCCTTCTCACACCTACTAGTACGTACGAAACCTGAACGTGTTCCCACTATGCAGGTATTAGTACTAGTGCTAGTACTTAGGTTATAAAAAGGGGAACTACCTAACCGAAAATTACTCTACCTTTCCTCCTCATAAGTGCTTCTTCTTCGTCCGTCGTTGCCATGGCCAGTGAGCAGAGCTCTAGGTCAAGAACTACTCATAACAAGGGTGCGGCAACCAAGGCTGCGGAAAAAAAGAGAGGGCTCGCCGCCACGCAGAGACCTCGAAAGATCTCTCACGGGCAGGCGATGGCTCCCAGGAGCGCCCTAGCCGCGGAGGCGAACATGCCGAGCCGGCGGAGCTGGAGTCGTTATCCCTCGACGGCATGCCCGATCAGCTCAATAAGCAGAAGGAGTTCATACAAGGCTTGATGGAGTTGCTGAAGGAGAGCCTCGACGACATGCCCGCTCAGCAGGGGGAGTTGACTGCCGGCTTGGTGATGCTGCTGAAGAAGAGCATTGCCTCGGAGAAGAAGGCGACCGGTGAAATCTTGCGACTTCAGGAGGACAAGGCGAAGCTCTGCCACGAGATCGACCTGTTGAAGGAGAAGAATGCCGGCTGGAAGAAGCTGCATGAGAATAGTAGTTCCTCGATGAAGATGCTGCAGGCCCTCGTCATGGAACAGAAGGAGGAGTTGGCGAAGCTCCGCATCGAGCACCCGGCTGCTGTCAAGGTACGTAATGCGGCCGTGGAACAGATGATGAAGGCTCGCGTCGAGAAACCCCGCGTCATGGACAGAATGAAGAAGATGCCGGAGGAGACGCGCAAGGAGATGGAGGTCGTGGAGGCAATGAAGAAGCAGTTACGACTCCGCGGCGAATTAGATCATTTGGGGTGATAATCTTCCTTCTTCTTTTGCTCCTGTGTTTCATCTTTTGCTTCGGGTGTTTCGCCGCACGTGTCACGTTCTCTGCGAGGCATGAATAGAACAATGTTTTTTTAGGGAATGAATAGAACAATGCTAACAATGAGATGACTAGAAAATTAGATCATTTTTTATCGCCATATGGCACTGGGCTGCCGTGTTTCGTGCTCCTCCATCGCAGTACTACTCTAGTGGAAAACTTGAGTATACCGCACGGTTCTTTGCTCCTCCTCGATCAGGTCGTCGGCGCATTTATGCGAGCAGTCAAATCACAAGGCCCTGCCTTCCAGCAGTAATGAGCCGTCAAATCACAAAGGTGCTCGCCTATCGTGAAACCGACCAAGCTAGACTGCCCCACCCTCTAGCCTTTTAAAAAATGTATACTTTTGTACAACAGTAGTATCGATGGTTTGCGCCATGGAGCAAAACTTGAAATTAAAAAAAAGGTGGTACATATAGAGAGCGCTCATCGCCAAATTATGTATATAGTACTATTAAAAAGGCTAGTCACAATAATGGTGTCCAGCACAACCCACCCCTCAAATAAAACTAAGAGGGTGCTTGGATACGTTTTGGTCCCATGACTAAAAGTAGTGGGACTAAAACATGCTAGCCTCACCCATGCTTGGATCCAAATACTAAAAAGGCTAAAATCAAGTTAATGAGCATTTATTATCCTCCAAACCGTCCAATCCAGAACTCGCCTGTGTTAAAGGAGAGGAGTTAAATGAGTAGAGAGAGGACTAATCCACATTTTAGTAGGGGTACCCCTGACAAAAAAAATTTAGTCTCAAGACTAGTTTTAGCCCCTCTTTAGTCAGGGGTGCTTGGAACTTTAGCCTCTTAAAGAGACTATTTTAGTCAGACTAAAATAAGTCCCTTGGATCCAAGCACCCTCTAAGCATCCTAGAATTCTTTGACAAAACTAAGCACCCTGAAATTCTTTGACAACTAAACTGCTGGCTATATGATGTTGGCCATATATATTGTACGTATATAATGTGAAGAAACGAGTGGTAGTACTATACCAACTAAAAGATGAAATGTAAGAAATACTAGTATGTACGTACTGAAGAGTTAAAGTAACGAGAAGAAACATAACATAGTTCTGCTGGGGGCTCAGCACAACACACCCCTCAAATTAAATTAAGCACACCTGAAATTAAACTTTGCAACTATTCCGGTAGACACTGCATTAGAACCACCATGAGCAATGACACTGCCACCTTACTCGGAGTCCTCGTCCACGTCCTCGACTTCGTCCTTGTCCCTCTTCCTCTTGGCCGATACTTCTTTGCTTGAACCGCACACTTGGCTGTTGCTCTTCATCCAACCCTTGTAGATATTGAAGCAAAGGTAGCCATCCATTACAGCGTAGTGGATGTGGTCTATATCTAGTATATTCTGCTGCCATGCATGATGATGAAACGTTATGGAGGTTTCTCCAGTTTACCGTACGAAGGATGAACCATGGCTCCTGCCAGGGTCAGCATTGAAGGCTGACGAGAGGACACCAGCCGATTCTTCTGGAGGTCGAAGGTGTTGCCTACAACGAGGCCTATCCGACCAGGACTTCTTTGTCGTTACCAAAGTCTACAGTAACGAATTTGACTAGGTTGCTCTCGAGGAAGTCCTTAAAATCCTGGCACTCAACGTCGGCATGGCATATGTGGTAGACCAAGCATAAGTCATGCGCGCAAACCTGGATCACGGCGGGCTTCTTCCTCTCTTCGTCCTTTAGATCCTTCTCTCATCCCAGGACTGTGGTGTACTCAACATCTAGCCCAGCGACCCACTCATCATCTGAGTCTTCGAACATGCGTCTGAAGCGAGAAAGGCATCCTTTCACCATCACGGAAGAACGGGTGTAGATGACGTCGAACTCATCGCCGGTGATGGTTCTAACCTTGTACTCACCGCCGATCGTGGAGATTTGGGACCCCATGGATTTGGGAGGAAGGTTAGAATTAGTGGAACTGCCGTAATGTGAATGGACGGGACGACTAGGAGCGAACCGCCGTAGTATTGAAGGACGTGTGGGGACGAGTAGGAGCGAACTGCCAGCGTGCGAACGGCAGGGTAGTGGCTTTCCATTCTCCCATGATACGGGCTTCCGAGAGCCCTTGGATCTGAGATCGAATGGTTGCCATGCGTGATTCTAGACCTATGGGTGAATATCCTATCCTGGAGGGTTATTCTACAAATTTTCAGCAACCTAGCATGCGACCGTTTGATCTCAAATCCAAGGGCTGCCAGCAGTCCGTATCATGGTCGCGCCTACCACGACCATCGCGTCGCTCGCGCCCTTGGAGATTTAACACGGTGCGTTAGGCTATCTGATGTTGGCATGTCATACATAGTCATCACTTAGTCACTCATACTACAACAAGGTTGGCTATAAGGTTGGCTATAAGTGTAATTTTTTTACTCCTCTCTATCTCTTTCTTCGTACTCCCTCCGTCCCATAATATAAGAACGTTTTTGACACTAGTGTAGTGCCAAAAACGTTCTTATATTATGGGACACAGGGAGTACTAGTATTTATTGCATTTGCCAAGGAGTGACCTCTTCCAATGAAATGGTGTTGCTAAGTTTGCTTCATTTAATTAGCTATAGACTCAAAATTGTCTTTTCACCTAGGTACACGCGCTTAGCACCGTTTCTTCCTTGGGTCACGAAACTAGTCTCTCTCTTCTTGATTAACTTGCCACATCAGACTTTATGCCTATGTGGCAAGCTTAAGCACCTGTAGGAGCAAGTAAAAGTAAGTACAATAGTGCACTTTACATGGAATTTTTGCATATGTGGAGGAAAGAGAGGCAAGGAAAAAGTGGAGAAGTGGGCTCTCATGCAAGAGCCAGCCTCTACTACATGGTGGAGCATTGGGAGAGGCACCTGTATGGAGGTGGTCAGGAATCGGGAGACTCACGCCGGTCGTAGCGCCGCAGTTGAAATGATAATGGCAAGTCAAATCACCGGGCCCCACCTGTCCAGCAGTAACTCGCTGTCAAATCACACAGCCCTACGTTTGCAGCAACCTACTCCCTCGTCTTCTCGCGTCTCTGTGGAACCGACTAGGCGGAACTGCCCTGCCTACCGCGCAGGAAAAGCCCCACCCTCGAATTTTAACTAGTATACAGTATACTAATTTTGTATCCATGGATTGCGCCTGCGCCATGGAGCAAAGCGTCTAGAAAACGGCGGTACACATGTACGGAGTATACAGCATGCCCGTCGCGTTCGCGTCGCACCCCAGAAGGTCGGTCGGTCTGGCACGCTGCTCTCCGAATGGAACGCGCGTCATATTGCGTTTGCACACACATGTGGGACGACAATTGAGAACCGACCATAGGCACACTCCCCGGCCCCGCAAGTCTGGTGACTTAATAGAAGAGGGAGACGAGCGATAGTACTAGAGAAGTGTTGTACTACGTTGGTGCCTGGACGATCCCTGCAAGACACGGAAGATCAGTTCGTCCATGCATGTGACCAGACTCCAGCAGGCACGCCTGGATTGGCTATCGTCTACATATCGTGCAGGCTGTGTTGTACATGGCTGTAGTTGTGGTGAGAAATCTAAAAAAAGGTTTCTTGTCATCTCGCAAAATTAGGTGTCATGTGCTTCGGATCACTGCGAGGGTTAAACAGCGACAACTGAGTTGGGCTAGTCATTGGGGGCACATGCACGTGAAGGAAATATGCCCTAGAGGCAATAACAAAGTATTATTTATTTCCTTATATCATGATAAATGTTTATTATTCATGCTAGAATTGTATTAACCGGAAACATAATACATGTGCGAATACATAGACAAACAGTGTGTCACTAGTATGCCTCTACTTGACTAGCTCGTTAATCAAAGATGGTTATGTTTCCTAGCCATAGACATGAGTTGTCATTTGATTACTGGGATCACCTCATTAGGAGAATGAGGTGATTGACTTGACCCATTCCGTTAGCTTAGCACCCGATCATTTAGTATGTTGCTATTGCTTTCTTCATGACTTATACATGTTCCTATGACTATGAGATTATGCAACTCCCGTTTACCGGAGGAACACTTTGTGTGCTACCAAACGTCACAACGTAAATGGGTGATTATAAAGGTGCTCTACAGGTGGCTCCAAAGGTACTTGTTGGGTTGGCGTATTTCGAGATTAGGATTTGTCACTCCGATTGTCGGAGAGGTATCTCTGGGCCCACTCGGTAATGCACATCACTATAAGCCTTGCAAGCATTGTGACTAATGAGTTAGTTGCGGGATGATGTATTACAGAACAAGTAAAGAGACTTGCCGGTAACGAGATTGAACTAGGTATCGAGATACCGACGATCGAATCTCGGGCAAGTACATACCGATGACAAAGGGAACAACGTATGTTGTTACGCAGGCTGACCGATAAAGATCTTCGTAGAATATGTGGGAACCAATATGAGCATCCAGGTTCCGCTATTGGTTATTGACCGGAGAGGTGTCTCGGTCATGTCTACATAGTTCTCGAACCCGTAGGGTCCGCACGCTTAAAGTTACGATGACAGTTATATTATGAGTTTATATGTTTTGATGTACCGAAGGTTGTTCGGAGTCCCGGATGTGATCACGGACAAGACGAGGAGTCTCGAAATGGTCGAGACATAACGATTGATATATTGGACGACTATATTCGGACACCGGAAGTGTTCCGGAGAAGTTTCGGATAAAACCGGAGTGCCGGAGGGGTTACCGGAAGCCCCCAGGGAAGTATTGGGCCTTAGTGGGCCTTGAGGGGAGGAGAGGGCAGCAGCCAGGAGGTGGCGCACCCCCTCCCATGAGGAGTCCGAATTGGACTAGGGGAGGGGGGCGCGGCTCGTCTTTCCCTCTCCCTCTCCCTCTCTTTCCTTCCCCCCCTCTCTTCCTAGTTGGACTAGGAAAGGGGAGTCCTACTCCTACTAGGAGGAGGACTCCCCCCCTCTCCTTGGCGCGCCTAGGGCAGCCGGCCTCCCCCTTGCTCCTTTATATACGGGGGCAGGGGGGCACCTCTCTACACACTTGATATACGATATTTTAGCCGTGTGCGGTGCCCCCCTCCACCATATTACACCTCGATAATACCGTTGCGGAGCTTAGGCGAAGCCCTGCGTCGGTGGAACATCAACATCGTCACCACGCCGTCGTGCTGACGAAACTCTCCCTCAACACTTGGCTGGATCGGAGTTCGAGGGACGTCATCGAGCTGAACGTGTGCTGAACTCAGAGGTGCCATGCGTTCGGTACTTGATCGGTCGGATCGTGAAGACATACGACTACATCAACCGCGTTGTGATAACGCTTCCGCTGTCGGTCTACGAGGGTACGTGGACAATACTCTCCCCTCTCGTTGCTATGCATCACAATGATCTTGCGTGTGCGTAGGAATTTTTTTGAAATTACTACGTTCCCCAACAGTGGCATCCGAGCCTGGTTTTATGCGTTGATGCTATGCACGAGTAGAACACAAGTGAGTTGTGGGCGATATAAGTCATACTGCTTACCAGCATGTCATACTTTGGTTCAGCGGTATTGTGAGATGAAGCGGCCCGGACCGACATTACGCGTACGCTTACGCGAGACTGGTTTCACCGTTGCGAGCACTCGTTGCTTAAAGGTGACTGGCGGGTGTCTGTCTCTCTCACTTTAGTTGAACTGAGTGTGGCTACGCCCGGTCCTTGCGAAGGTTAAAACAGCACCAACTTGACAAACTATCGTTGTGGTTTTGATGCGTAGGTAAGAACGGTTCTTGCTAAGCCCGTAGCAGCCACGTAAAACTTGCAACAACAAAGTAGAGGACGTCTAACTTCTTTTTGCAGGGCATGTTATGATGTGATATGGTCAAGACATGATGCTATATTTTATTGTATGAGATGATCATGTTTTGTAACCGAGTTATCGGCAACTGGCAGGAGCCATATGGTTGTCGCTTTATTGTATGCAATGCAATCACCATGTAGTTGTTTTACTTTATCACTAAGCGGTAGCGATAGTCGTAAAAGCAATAAGTTGGCGAGACGACAATGATACTACGATGGATATCAAGGTGTCGCGCCGGTGACGATGGTGATCATGACGGTGCTTCGGAGATGGAGATCACGAGCACGGTGCTTCGGAGATGGAGATCACAAGCACAAGATGATGATGGCCATATCATATCACTTATATTGATTGCATGTGATATTAATCTTTTATGCATCTTATCTTGCTTTGATTGACGGTAGCATTATAAGATGATCTCTCACTAAAATTTCAAGATAAAAGTGTTCTCCCTGAGTATGCACCGTTGTGAAAGTTCTTCGTGCTGAGACACCACGTGATGATCGGGTGTGATAGGCTCTACGTTCAAATACAACGGGTGCAAAACAGTTGCACACGCGGAATACTCAGGTTAAACTTGACGAGCCTAGCATATGCAGATATGGCCTCGGAACACGGAGACCGAAAGGTCGAGCGTGAATCATATAGTAGATATGATCAACATAGTGATGTTCACCATTGAAACTACTCCATCTCACGTGATGATCGGACATGGTTTAGTTGATTTGGATCACGTAATCACTTAGATGATTAGAGGGATGTCTATCTAAGTGGGAGTTCTTAAGTAATATGATTAAATTGAACTCAAATTTATCATGAACTTAGTACCTGATAGTATCTTGCTTGTCTATGTTAATTGTAGATAAATGGCCCGTGCTGTTGTTCCGTTGAATTTTAATGCGTTCCTTGAGAAAGCTAAGTTGAAAGATGATGGTAGCAATTACACGGACTGGGTCCGTAACTTGAGGATTATCCTCATTGCTGCACAGAAGAATTACGTCCTAGAAGCACCGCTAGGTGCCAGGCCTCCTGCAAGGGCAATGCCAGAAGTTATGAACGTCTGGCAGAGCAAAGCTGATGACTACTCAATAGTTCAGTGTGCCATGCTTTACGGCTTAGAACCGGGTCTTCAACGACGTTTTGAACGTCATGGAGCATATGAGATGTTCCAGGAGTTGAAGTTAATATTTCAAGCAAATGCCCGGATTGAGAGATATGAAGTCTCCAATAAGTTCTACAGCTGCAAGATGGAAGAGAATAGTTCTGTCAGTGAGCATATACTCAAAATGTCTGGGTATAATAATCACTTGATTCAACTGGGAGTTAATCTTCCGGATGATAGTGTCATTGACAGAATTCTTCAATCACTGCCACCAAGCTACAAGAGCTTCGTGATGAACTATAACATGCAAGGGATGAATAAGACAATTCCCGAGCTCTTCGCAATGCTAAAGGCAGCGGAGGTAGAAATCAAAAAGGAGCATCAAGTGTTGATGGTCAGTAAAACCACTAGTTTCAAGAAAAAGGGCAAAGGGAAGAAGGAGGGGAACTTCAAGAAGAACAGTAAGCAAGTTGCTGTTCAGGAGAAGAAACCTAAGTCTGGACCTAAGCCTGAAACTGAGTGCTTCTACTGCAAGCAGACTGGTCACTGGAAGCGGAACTGCCCCAAGTATTTGGCGGAAAAGAATGATGGCAAGGTTAACAAAGGTATATGTGATATACATGTTATTGATGTGTACCTTACTAATACTCGCAGTAGCACCTGGGTATTTGATACTGGTTCTGTTGCTAATATTTGCAACTCGAAACAGGGGCTACGGATTAAGCGAAGATTGGCTAAGGACGAGGTGACGATGCGCGTGGGAAATGGTTCCAAAGTCGATGTGATCGCCGTCGGCACGCTACCTCTACATCTACCTTCGGGATTAGTTTTAGACCTAAATAATTGTTATTTGGTGCCAGCGTTGAGTATGAACATTATATCTGGATCTTGTTTAATGCGAGACGGTTATTCATTTAAATCAGAGAATAATGCTTGTTCTATTTATATGAATAATATCTTTTATGGTCATGCACCCTTGAAGAGTGGTCTATTTTTAATGAATCTCGATAGTAGTGATACACATATTCATAATGTTGAAGCCAAAAGATGTAGAGTTGATAATGACAGTGCAACTTATTTGTGGCACTGCCGTTTAGGTCATATCGGTGTAAAGCGCATGAAGAAACTCCATACTGATGGACTTTTGGAATCACTTGATTATGAATCACTTGGTACTTGCGAACCGTGCCTCATGGGCAAGATGACTAAAACACCGTTCTCCGGAACTATGGAGAGAGCAACAGATTTGTTGGAAATCATACATACAGATGTATGTGGTCCGATGAATATTGAGGCTCGTGGCGGATATCGTTATTTTCTCACCTTCACAGATGATTTAAGCAGATATGATTATATCTACTTAATGAAACATAAGTCTGAAACATTTGAAAAGTTCAAAGAATTTCAGAGTGAAGTTGAAAATCATCGTAACAAGAAAATAAAATTCCTACGATTTGATCGTGGAGGAGAATATTTGAGTTACGAGTTTGGCCTACATTTGAAACAATGTGGAATAGTTTCGCAACTCACGCCACCCGGAACACCACAGCGTAATGGTGTGTCCGAACGTCGTAATCGTACTTTATTAGATATGGTGCGATCTATGATGTCTCTTACTGATTTACCGCTATCATTTTGGGGTTATCTTTAGAGACGGCTGCATTCACTCTAAATAGGACACCATCGAAATCCGTTGAGACGACGCCTTATGAGCTATGGTTCGGCGAGAAACCAAAGTTGTCGTATCTTAAAGTTTGGGGTTGCGATGCTTATGTGAAGAAACTTCAACCTGATAAGCTCGAACCTAAATCGGAGAAATGTGTCTTCATAGGATACCCAAAGGAGACTGTTGGGTACACCTTCTATCACAGATCCGAAGGCAAGATATTCGTTGCTAAGAATGGATCCTTTCTAGAGAAGGAGTTTCTCTCGAAAGAAGTGAGTGGGAGGAAAGTAGAACTTGATGAGGTAACTGTACCTGCTCCCTTATTGGAAAGTAGATCATCACAGAAATCAGTTTCTGCGACACCTACACCAATTAGAGAGGAAGTTAATGATAATGATCATGAAACTTCAGATCAAGTTATTACTGAACCTCGTAGGTCAACTAGATCAAGATCCGCACCAGAGTGGTACGGTAATCCTGTTCTGGAGGTTATGTTACTAGACCATGACGAACCTACGGACTATAAAGAAGCGATGGTGAGCCTAGATTCCGCAAAATGGCTTGAAGACATGAAATCCGAGATGGGATCCATGTATGACAACAAAGTATGGACTTTGGTTGACTTGCCCGATGGTCGGCAAGCCATTGAAAATAAATGGATCTTCAAGAAGAAGACTGACGCTGATGGTAATGTTACTGTCTATAAAGCTCGACTTGTTGCGAAAGGTTTTCGACAAGTTCAAGGGATTGACTACGATGAGACCTTCTCACCCGTAGCGATGCTTAAGTCTGTCCGAATCATGTTAGCAATTGCTGCATTTTATGATTATGAAATTTGGCAAATGGATGTCAAAACTGCATTCCTGAATGGATTTCTGGAAGAAGAGTTGTATATGATGCAACCGGAAGGTTTTGTCGATCCAAAGGGAGCTAACAAAGTGTGCAAGCTCCAGCGATCCATTTATGGACTGGTGCAAGCCTCTCGGAGTTGGAATAAACGCTTTGATAGTGTGATCAAAGCATTTGGTTTTATACAGACTTTTGGAGAAACCTGTATTTACAAGAAAGTGAGTGGGAGCTCAGTAGCATTTCTGATATTATATGTGGATGACATATTGCTGATTGGAAATGATATAGAATTTCTGGATAGCATAAAGGGATACTTGAATAAGAGTTTTTCAATGAAAGACCTCGGTGAAGCTGCATATATATTAGGCATTAAGATCTATAGAGATAGATCAAGACGCCTAATTGGACTTTCACAAAGCACATACCTTGACAAAGTTTTGAAGAAGTTCAAAATGGATCAAGCAAAGAAAGGGTTCTTGCCTGTACTACAAGGTGTGAGATTGAGTAAGACTCAATGCCCGACCACTCTAGAAGATAGAGAGAAGATGAAAGATGTTCCCTATGCTTCAGCCATAGGCTCTATCATGTATGCAATGCTGTGTACCAGACCTGATGTGTGCCTTGCTATAAGTTTAGCAGGGAGGTACCAAAGTAATCCAGGAGTGGATCACTGGACAACGGTCAAGAACATCCTGAAATACCTGAAAAGGACTAAGGATATGTTTCTCGTTTATGGAGGTGACAAAGAGCTCATCGTAAGTGGTTACGTTGATGCAAGCTTTGACACTGATCCGGACGATTCTAAATCGCAAACCGGATACGTATTTACATTGAACGGTGGAGCTGTCAGTTGGTGCAGTTCTAAGCAAAGTGTCATGGCGGGATCTACGTGTGAAGCGGAGTACATAGCTGCTTCGGAAGTAGCAAATGAAGGAGTCTGGATGGAGGAGTTCATATCCGATCTAGGTGTCATACCTAGTGCATCGGGACCAATGAAAATCTTTTGTGACAATACTGGTGCAATTGCCTTAGCAAAGGAATCCAGATTTCACAAGAGAACCAAGCACATCAAAAGACACTTCAATTCCATCTCGGATTCAGTCCAGGTGGGACAATAGAAATTTGCAAGATACATACGTATCTGAATGTTGCAGACCCGTTGACTAAGCCTCTTCCATGAGCAAAACATGATCAGCACCAAGACTCCATGGGTGTAAGAATCATTACTGTGTAATCTAGATTATTGACTCTAGTGCAAGTGGGAGACTGAAGGAAATATGCCCTAGAGGCAATAATAAAGTATTATTTATTTCCTTATATCATGATAAATGTTTATTATTCATGCTAGAATTGTATTAACCGGAAACATAATACATGTGTGAATACATAGACAAACAGTGTGTCACTAGTATGCCTCTACTTGACTAGCTCGTTAATTAAAGATGGTTATGTTTCCTAGCCATAGACATGAGTTGTCATTTGGTTAACGGGATCACCTCATTAGGAGAATGACGTGATTGACTTGACCCATTCCGTTAGCTTAGCACCCGATCGTTTAGTATGTTGCTATTGCTTTCTTCATGACTTATACATGTTCCTATGACTATGAGATTATGCAACTCCCGTTTACCGGAGGAACACTTTGTGTGCTACCAAACGTCACAACGTAAATGGGTGATTATAAAGGTGCTCTACAGGTGGCTCCAAAGGTACTTGTTGGGTTGGCGTATTTCGAGATTAGGATTTGTCACTCCGATTGTCGGAGAGGTATCTCTGGGCCCACTCGGTAATGCACATCACTATAAGCCTTGCAAGCATTGTGACTAATGAGTTAGTTGCGGGATGATGTATTATAGAACGAGTAAAGAGACTTGCTGGTAACGAGACTGAACTAGGTATCGAGATACCGACGATCGAATCTCGGGCAAGTAACATACCGATGACAAAGGGAACAACGTATGTTGTTATGCGGTCTGACCGATAAAGATCTTCATAGAATATGTGGGAACCAATATGAGCATCCAGGTTCCGCTATTGGTTATTGACCGGAGAGGTGTCTCGGTCATGTCTACATAGTTCTCGAACCCGTAGGGTCCGCACGCTTAAAGTTACGATGACAGTTATATTATGAGTTTATATGTTTTGATGTACCGAAGGTTGTTCGGAGTCCCGGATGTGATCACGTACAAGTCGAGGAGTCTCAAAATGGTCGAGACATAAAGATTGATATATTGGACGACTATATTCGGACACCGGAAGTGTTCCGGAGAAGTTTCGGATAAAACCGGAGTGCCGGAGGGGTTACCGGAACCCCCCGGGGAAGTATTGGGACTTAGTGGGCCTTGAGGGGAGAGAGAGGGCAGCAGCGAGGAGGTGGCGCGCCCCCTCCCATGAGGAGTCCGAATTGGACTAGGGGAGGGGGGCGCGGCCCCTCTTTCCCTCTCCCTCTCCCTCTCTTTCCTTCCCCCCCTCTCTTCCTAGTTGGACTAGGAAAGGGGAGTCCTACTCCTACTAGGAGGAGGACTCCCCCCTCTCCTTGGCGCGCCTAGGGCAGCCGGCCTCCCCCTTGCTCCTTTATATACGGGGGCAGGGGGGCACCTCTCTACACACTTGATATACGATATTTTAGCCGTGTGCGGTGCCCCCCTCCACCATATTACACCTCGATAATACCGTTGCGGAGCTTAGGCGAAGCCCTGCATCGGTGGAACATCAACATCATCACCACGCCGTCGTGCTGACGAAACTCTCCCTCAACACTCGGCTGGATCGGAGTTCGAGGGACGTCATCGAGCTGAACGTGTGCTGAACTCGGAGGTGCCGTGCGTTCGGTACTTGATCGGTCGGATCGTGAAGACGTATGACTACATCAACCGCGTTGTGATAACGCTTCCACTGTCGGTCTACGAGGGTACGTGGACAACACTCTCCCCTCTCGTTGCTATGCATCACCATGATCTTGCGTGTGCGTAGGAATTTTTTTGAAATTACTACGTTCCCCAACAGCACGAACAGTGACTACTCGGCTGCCATCTAGGTCAAGCCGGCTATGTTAATTAGGACTTCTATCGACGAACCCCTTTTCTACGAGTTTATCTTTAATTTGAGCTTTGTTCCTCGTCTAGTTTGTCCGTCGAGATTAATGTTGTCTCCTTTGGGTAGTGAGGTTATGATTTCTTGTCATGTGGCATTTTTTCGTGTTATATGTTATAATCCGGCGCTTCAGATCAAAATGACGACAACTGCGCCTCCGGGCCGCGTGCATGAAGACTTCTCGACAGTCATTGACGAGGTCAAACCGGCTCCGGTGGACAAAAGAAAACTAGTACTACTCCACTATATAGGCAGGAGCCTCCGCGCTGGCTTGCTAGTGTTGCTCTCTTCGCACATAAAATATATGTTATATGTTGCAAAAATAATATAATTTGAAAGTACATTCAGATACGAACCAAACGATACAATTTTTGGTGACATGCATTCACATTGTCAAATACAGTACGTGGTCAAACTTTGACCCAAAATACGCAAAACAACAAAAAAATACTTCCAAGACCAGCGCCGCTCTTCCGCTCTTCTCCTCTTAAACCACCGCCGCTCCTCTCCTGTTCCAATCTAAATGCAGCGCCGCTCCTCTCCTCTTCCATTTCAAAACCACCGCCCCTCCTCTCCTGTTCCAGTCCAAAACCAGCGTCGCTCCTCTCCCATTCTAATCCAAAACCAGCGTTGCTCCTCTCCTCTTCCGTTCAAAAACCACCGCCGGCGAGTGAAGGTGCTGTGGAGAAGTAGATCGATGGAGGAGTACAACCGATACGTGAGGATCGCAGACGGCGACCCTGTGAAGCTAGCTAGGATGTTGGAGATACAGTCTTGGTTTGACAACAAGGACCAACTAGCGGCGACGGCGACATCCATGGCCAAATATCTGCAACAGAGCGAAAAGGCGGCGATACTCCCGGAGGGAGTCGCGCCGGAGTACATAGAGCTGCTCCTCTGTGCCATGGAGCAAACAGATTCACCGAATCCGATCGTGAGGGAGCAGTGGTGGGACTATCGATCCCAGATGGAGCATCCACCAGAGATTGAAGGATCGAGCATCTACAGGGTGCCGTTTGTGAGGGTGTCCTGCCAGAGCGAGCCAGTGGAGTCTTCGTCGATCGAACCTAACTGCAAGAGGAGAAAAGCAGTTGGCCCGACGACGCTTCCCCGCCATCGTCTCCCTCGCCGTTCACATCGTCTCACGGGGCGGCTGTCTGCCACCGAGGAATAGGAGGGGGCTGCCCCCCCTCCCAGCCCAATAGTCGGGAAGGTTGTGAATTGTCAGGAGGAGCTTAGGGTTGTCAGTATTTGCATGTTGTGAATTGTGTTTTGTGTGGTGTATTTTGAGAGTACTTTCAGATATGAATGTCTTTTGAATTTCAGATTTGCAGTATTGAGCATATGAAGTATTTTATGAATTCTAGAGATCTATTTTTAGCACTTAAAAAATGTAGTTTCATAGGAGTATAAAAGTGCAGACAATGTGATTCTCAGAGAAGAAACTGCAAGTTTCAGTTTCAGATAAGAAACTGCAAGTTCAGTTTCAGATAAGAAACTGCAACTTTCAGAGGCAGGGCATTTATATTAACACGGCCTTTTCAAACAGGGGTAACATCATGTTGGAAGTTTTATTCATGGTCGAAAATGGAACTACCAGCTAGTTAACATCATGCTGATCAACATTCATGCATAGCACATCTTCATATGATGCACAGTAAAAATGCCCACACAATGTCGAGTGTGCGAAACACAGAGAAAACGAGGGACGAAGTTTTGGCAAGTGTTGGACGTGGTTTTGGGATGTCCCGTCTAGGCCTGCTCCCTCCTCCCTGCGGCCGGCTCTGCTACCGCGCAGGCCTCACCGCCCCACCGTACTCCCATCGCTGGCCTAGCCATCCCTCTACTCACCCACACCTGCTGTTATTCTCCGGCGATGGCAGACGAACCAGTAAACCCTCATACAGTCATACTCCCCTCCGCGTGGGAAACAACTGCCGAGTCTTCCCTGCCTCCGTGTCGTTCCCTTTCTAGGCCTCGCCGTCGTCCACCGCCCTGGTGCTCTCGGCGCGGCCTAGTCAACGTGGTCAACGACCGACATGCATCTGAAGTGGACTGTACGTGGAGAGGCCGATAGCTGGGTCCATGGCCGCACGCAAGGAAATGCCTCCTTATTACGCGCAAAATAATGATTCCTCCACCAGACATCAGGGACCCACCGAAAGGGCCTCTGTATTTCGCAAAAAAACGTTACCGCCGCTGACAGCTCGGAACCACCAGCTATATCTTCGCACGCAAGGAAGTGCCTCCTTATTACGCACAAAAAAATGAATACCCCCTGCTAGCTGAGACCCACCATGGTGGGAGGCTGACTTGTGGGCCTACTAAGTTGACTGGGACGGGGGCCTTTGTCAACTTTAGTCAATATGAACGATTCTAGCTCCAGTGACCGTACGATGTCCATCCAACGGCCGTAGTGCTTCTTCAACCTCTGGTCTTCTTGCTCCAGCTGCCCAAAGCAGCGCCGGTCGTGCCGCATGCTCCTGCCTCCCGTGGCCGGCTGTGCTGCCGGGGAGGCCTCACCGCCCCCTACTATTCCCACCGCTGGCCAGGCCCTGCGGCGACGGCAGCCTCACACCGCAGCCAAACCAGTGAACCCTCGTACTCCTCTCCGCGCGGGCTTCCACTGCCGCGTCTTCCCCGGCTCCGCGTCGTCCCCTTCCTAGGCCTCGCCGTCGTCCACCGCCGTGGTGCTCTCCGCGCAGCATGGTCAACATGGTCAAGGAACGACTTCCATCGGAAGAGTACTGTACGTGGAGAGGCTGACAGCTCGGTCCATCGCCACAGCCCAGTTTTTTGTGATTTGCCAAGTAAGTCGCTTTGTCAGGCCTGTTGGGCTGCAAATCTTTCAAGACGAGGAGAGCTTTCATTCGGCTGGCCGAGAAAATGGCCCATCAGTAATGAGAAATGGGCTGTGCATTTTTAAAACACATCAAACCGACAATTAGTTTCAAATATCTTTTTTTTCATTTCGAGATTTTAAATTACATTAATTTTTATGCGTGGAGAATTTGTTGGATTTTATATTGACATACATTTATTTTTAAAATCAGTTTGAATGTGAGTCGAAATTTCGGGATTAAAAATAGTTCGGACCGCACCGAAATATGCAAAATTTCGTATAATTTTTTAACCGTGGCCACAATATGGGCTGTAATGCTAACAAAAAGAATACGGGCTCCAAAAAAACCTTAATAACTAGCAAATGGGTTGTAAATTATTAGAAATAATGGCAGATGGGTTGTATGCTGTTTTCCACAGATTTGAGGCTTTCCTAAAAAAGGTTGACGCAAAAGGAGTGACTGTTGGATGGCCATCCAACGGCCGTCGTGCTTCTTCAATCTCTGCTCTTCCTGCTCCAGCCCAACGGCCGTCGTGCTTCTTCAATCTCTGCTCTTCCTGCTCCAGCCGCTCAAACAAGCACTGACAGGACTGCCTGCTCCCTCCTCCCCGCGGTCGGCTCTGCTGCCGCGCAGGCCTCACCGCCCCACCGTACTCCCATCACTGGCCTAGCCATCCCTCTTCTCACCCACACCTGCTGTTATTCTCCGGCGATGGCAGACGAACCAGTAAACCCTCATACAGTCGTACTCCCCTCCGCGTGGGAAACAACTGCCGAGTCTTCCCTGCCTCCGTGTCGTTCCCTTCCTACGCCTCGCCATCGTCCATCGCCCTGGTGCTCTCGGCGCGGCCTGGTCAACGTGGTCAACGACCGACATGCATCTGAAGTGGACTGTACGTGGAGAGGCCGACAGCTGGGTCCACGGCCGCACGCAAGGAAATGCCTCCTTATTACGCGCAAAATAATGATTCCTCCACCTGACATCAGGGACCCACCGAAAGGGCCTCTGTATTTTGCGAAAAAAATGTTACCGCCGCTGACAGCTCGGAACCACCAGCTATATCTTCGCACGCAAGGAAGTGCCTCCTTATTACGCACAAAAAAAATGAATACTCCCCTGCTAGCTGGGACCCACCATGGCTGACTTGTGGGCCTACTAAGTTGACTGGGACGGGGGCCTTTGTCAACTTTAGTCAATATGAACGATTCTAGCTCCAGTGACCGTACGATGTCCATCCAACGGCCGTAGTGCTTCTTCAACCTCTGGTCTTCTTGCTCAAGCCGCCCAAAGCAGCGCCGGTCGTGCCGCATGCTCCTGCCTCCCGTGGCCGGCTGTGCTGCCGCAGAGGCCTCACCGCCCCCTACTATTCCCACCGCTAGCCAGGCCCTGCGGCGACGGCAGCCTCACACCGCAGCCGAACCAGTGAACCCTCGTACTCCTCTCCGCGCGGGCTTCCACTGCCGCGTCTTCCCCGGCTCCGCGTCGTCCCCTTCCTAGGCCTCGCCGTCGTCCACCGCCGTGGTGCTCTCCGCGCGGCGTGGTCAACGTGGTCAAGGAACGACTTCCGTCAGAAGAGTACTGTACATGGAGAGGCTGACAGCTGGGTCCACGGCCACAGCCCAGTTTTTTTGTGATTTGCCAAGTAAGTCGCTTTGTGAGGCCTGTTGGGCTGCAAATCTTTCAAGACAGAGAGAGCTTTCATTCGGCTGGCCGAGAAAATGGCCCATCAGTAATAAGAAATGGGCTGTACATTTTTAAAACACATCAAACCGGCAATTAGTTTCAAATATCTTTTTTTTTCATTTCGAGATTTTAAATTACATTAATTTTTATGCGTGGAGAATTTATTGGATTTTATATTGATATACATTTATTTTTGAAATCAGTTTGAATGCGAGTCGAAATTTCGGGATTAAAAACAGTTCAGACCGCACCGAAATATGCAAAATTTCGTATAATTTTTTAACCGTGGCCACAACTGCCGAGTCTTCCCTGCCTCCGTGTCGTTCCCTTCCTAGGCCTCGCCGTCGTCCACCGCCCTGGTGCTCTCGGCGCGGCCTGGTCAACGTGGTCAACGACCGACATGCATCTGATGTGGACTGTACGTGGAGAGGCCGACAGCTGGGTCCACGGCCGCACGCAAGGAAATGCCTCCTTATTACGCGCAAAATAATGATTCCTCCACCTGACATCAGGGACCCACCGAAAGGGCCTCTGTATTTTGCGAAGAAAACGTTACCGCCGCTGACAGCTCGGACCCACCAGCTATATCTTCGCACGCAAGGAAGTGCCTCCTTATTACGCACAAAAAAAATGAATACTCCCCCTGCTAGCTGGGACCCACCATGGTGGGAGGCTGACTTGTGGGCCTACTGAGTTGACTGGGACGGGGGCCTTTGTCAACTTTAGTCAATATGAACGATTCTAGTTCCAGTGACCGTACGATGTCCATCCAACGACCGTAGTGCTTCTTCAACCTCTGGTCTTCTTGCTCCAGCTGCCAAAGCAGCGCCAGTCGTGCCGCATGCTCATGCCTCCCGTGGCCGGCTGTGCTGCCACGGAGGCCTCACCGCCCCCTACTATTCCCACCGCTGGCCAGGCCCTGCGGCGACGGCAGCCTCACATCGCAGCCGAACTAGTGAACCCTCGTACTCCTCTCCGCGCGGGCTTCCACTTCCGCGTCTTCCCCGGCTCCGCATCGTCCCCTTCCTAGGCCTCGCCGTCGTCCACCGCCGTGGTGCTCTCGGCGCGGCGTGGTCAACGTGGTCAAGGAACGACTTCCATCGGAAGAGTACTGTACGTGGAGAGGCTGACAGTTGGGTCCACGGCCACAACCCAGTTATTTTGTGATTTGCCAGGTAAGTCGCTTTGTCAGGCCTGCTGGGCTGCAAATCTTTCAAGACGAGGAGAGCTTTCATTCGGCTGGCCGAGAAAATGGCCCATCAGTAATGAGAAATGGGCTGTACATTTTTAAAACACATCAAACCGACAATTAGTTTCAAATATCTTTTTTTTTCAATTCGAGATTTTAAATTACATTAATTTTTATGCGTGGAGAATTTGTTCGATTTTATATTGATATACATTTATTTTTAAAATCAGTTTGAATGTGAGTCAACATTTCGGGATTAAAAACAGTTTGGACCGCACCGAAATATGCAAAATTTCGTATAATTTTTTAACCGTGGCCACAATATGGGCTGTAATGCTAACAAAAAGAATATGGGCTCCAAAAAAAACCTTAATAATTAGCAAATGGGCTGTAAATTATTAGAAATAATGGCAGATGGGCTGTATGCTGTTTTCCACAGATTTGAGGCTTTCCTAAAAAAAGGTTGACGCACAAGCAGTGACTGTTGGATGGCTATCCAACGGCCGTCGTGCTTCTTCAATCTCTGCTCTAGCCGCTCAAACAAGCGCCGGTGGGACTGCCTGCTCCCTCCTCCCCGCGGCCGGCTCTGCTGCCGCGCAGGCCTCACCGCCCCACCGTACTCCCATCACTGGCCTAGCCATCCCTCTACTCACCCACACCTGCTGTTATTCTCCGGCGACGGCAGACGAACCAGTAAACCCTCGTACAATCGTACTCCCCTCCGCGTGGGAAACAACTGCCGAGTCTTCCCTGCCTCCGTGTTTTTCCCTTCCTAGGCATCGCCGTCGTCCTCCGCCCTGGTGCTCTCGGCGCGGCCTGGTCAACGTGGTCAACGACCGACATGCATCTGAAGTGGACTGTACGTGGAGAGGCCGACAGCTGGGTCCACGGCCGCACGCAAGGAAATGCCTCCTTATTACGCGCAAAATAATGATTCCTCCACCTGACATCAGGGACCCACCGAAAGGGCCTTTGTATTTCGCGAAAAAAACGTTACCGCCGCTGACAGCTCGGACCCACCAGCTATATCTTCGCACGCAAGGAAGTGCCTCCTTATTACGCACAAAAAAATGAATACTCCCCCTGCTAGCTGGGACCCACCATGGTGGGAGGCTGACTTGTGGGCCTACTGAGTTGACTGGGACGGGGGCCTTTGTCAACTTTAGTCAATATGAACGATTCTAGCTCCAGTGACCGTACGATGTCCATCCAACGACCGTAGTGCTTCTTCAACCTCTGGTCTTCTTGCTCCAGCTGCCCAAAGCAGCGCCGGTCGTGCCGCATGCTCATGCCTCCCGTGGCCGGCTGTGCTGCCGCGGAGGCCTCACCGCCCCCTACTATTCCCACCGCTGGCCAGGCCCTGCGGCGACGGCAGCCTCACATCGCAGCCGAACCAGTGAACCCTCGTACTCCTCTCCGCGCGGGCTTCCACTGCCGTGTCTTCCCCGGCTCCGCGTCGTCCCCTTCCTATGCCTCGCCGTCGTCCACCGCCCTGGTGCTCTCGGCGCGGCGTGGTCAACGTGGTCGAACGACTTCCATCGGACGTGGACTGTACGTGGAGAGGCTGACAGCTGGGTCCACGGCCGCAGCAAGGAAGTGCCTCCTTATTATGCGGAAAATAATGATTCCTCCACCTGACAGCTGGGACCCACCGGACGGGCCACTGTATTTCGCGAAAAAAACCTTTCCCGCTGACTGCTGGGACCCACCAGCTACATCTTCGCACGCAAGGAAGTGTGTTCGGGCAAAAAAAAACGATTCACCCCCCTGACTGCTGGGACCCACCAGCTACATCTTCGCAGGCAAGGAAGTGCCTTTTTTGCGAAACAAGTGCCTGACAGTCGGGACCCACCTGGTCGAAGCGTACGGAGCGTTGTCATTCTGGTCCCGAACGTGTACGTACATATATACTGGTGGATGTAGAGGTGCGCACGTGTCGTAGTAGAGGCGCGTACGTGTCATAGTAGAGGCGCGCACGTAGCATGTACACCTACGTACAGCGGCCAGGGTGCAAGGAAGAAAATACGGCCACGTATGTGTACATACGGGCGGGGTCTCGAACGCCTACTCGCGCATATGTATGGCCAGGGCTTGTGTACATGGCTAGGTCGGAACAGAGAAACAACGTCGTCGTCGTGTTGATGGGGAGGCAACGGAATGCGTCGTGTTCATGGGGAGGGGTGTGGCATACCGTAAAACGGAGGAAACGGAGGAAACTACTTGCAACTCCTGGACAGAGGGCGAGAGGGGTCAGTAAGTCGAGGGGGGTCATATTTCAGGGCCCAATGTGTGGTAGTAGATGAATCTTAAATCACACATACAGATCTCAGTTCTTAAGGACGGCCTCAATGAAACAACCCACCATGTACTCCTACATGGCCTCTCATCGATACCTTTACCAAATCATGTTCAACACTTCACTCTCATTACCGACACAACCATTCACTCTAGTCCATCACCCTGATGAGCCAGACCTGACACGACTCTAAGCATAGCAAGCATAGCATGGTAGGAAACACAATCATGGCTCAATCAACTCCTAGACATCCTAGTGGGTTTCATCTAGTTACTGTGGCAATGACAGGTCATGCAGTGGAAGTGGGTTCAACTACCGCAACACACAGCAGTTTGAAACGCGTTGTCTTAATGCAGTAAACGAGAGCAGAAGCGAGAAGATGGGTTTGTAGCGAAATGATCAATGGGGTTGCTTGCCTGACAGAGTGGTAGTGGGATACTGCCCTTCAGTTGGATACTCGTGAATATCCTCGGAGGCGGAACCTACCATGAAGAACACATCGAAACACAATCACCACATGGCAATATGCAATAATATGATGCATAGAATGACATGGCAAAATGAGTGTGTTTTGGCTAATGCAACTTAGGACAGATTGGTTTGAGTTCATTTGAATCAAGGATTCAAATGCTAACCCAAAATAAGAGGTGATATTAGTGCATTAGCTTGTTTCATCTAAACAGCAAGGTTAAAGTGTTCTGACATGCATGAAACCAGTACAGATGGAAAGATTGAATTTTTCTGATCAAAATTCATATATAGATCTTTGCATTTGGAGTTACAGATTAAATTCTATGAAATTTTGAAGTTTGTAGTATTATTTGGAATTTCCTGTATAAAAAGAAATCCAAAAAATACTTATTGCGTCAGCAGTGCATCATGGTGATGTCAGCGGTCAACGGAGACGGTCCAGGTCAACCCTGACCTGTGGGTCCCGTCTGTCAGTGTCAATTAAACTAGCTAAGTTTAATTAGCGTTAAACTAACACTAACCTAGTTTTAGTTAGTGGCCTGGGGCCCACACGTCAGTGACCCAGGGGGTCAAACTGGGCCCACCCGGTCAACTCGGTCGGCGGGGTCAACTCACCGGCGTTTAGCCGTCGGCGAGGCCAGATGTGGCGGGGCAGTGCGGGTTTCGTCCTCCGGCGACCAAATGGACGACGAAGGGCATCTACGTGACGCGGAGAGTGAGCCGCGTCGAGTGGTGGTGGGGGTTGGGCTCGGGGTCGCCGAAAACGATGCCGGCGACGAGCTGTGTGGCTGCCGGAGTTCGGGCGAGCTCGGGCTCGTCGCTAGGAGGCACGGCAAGGGGCGTGCAGTGGTGCTACGGGCTCCTGCGAGTGCGGTGAGGCTAACGGGCATGGTGGTGTGGCCGGAGCATCGTCGGCAACGAGCTCGGCGGCGGCGCGTGCGGTGAAGCTCTATGCGGTCGCTACGATGCTCGAGAGCGAGAACGGGAAGGGGGAGGAGGTAGCTGGGCTCACGGCGGTCACGTCGGAGCAGTCGGCGAGGTCGGGGACGAGCTGGTGCGGCGGTGACGGCGAAGGGGATCTCCGGCGGTGGCGGAGTCGGGCGTGGTCGTTGCGGCGGCTTCGGGGCAAGCGAGCGCTCGGGGCTCGGCCTGCTCGAAGGAGAGGAGGGCGGCGGAGCTTCTGGACACGGTGGAGCGGCGTGGGGACGACGGTGGGCGCGTCTACGTCGGCGGTGCGGCTGCGGCGGCGTCGGCCATGGTGAGGAGAGGCAAGGGAGAGAGGCAGGGGGCGTGTGAGATGTCTGCGGGGTCGGGGCGGCGACGTGGAGCTCGCCCAGGTGTCCAAGGGCGCGGGCGGCAAGCAGGTGGCGCCGTGGCGAGCTCGTGCACGCCGGCGTCACCTCCCTGCCTGCCTGGCGGGGACGAAGTAGCTGGCTGGCACAGGCCGGCACAGTGCTGGGCCGCTAGGTGGGCCGGCTGGTGGGTTGCGGCCAGGTAAGTCCTTTCCTTTTTATTTCTGTTTTCTTTTATTTCTGCAAGTTTGTGGCATTTCTAAAAATGCTTAGGCATCTTCAAAAATCACCAAACTGCACATGCTCACTGTATGGAACATATCCAACATGGAACATTTCAGTTTGGGATTATTTGGACATTTAAAATATTTACTAGCATTTAAATGCCCAAATGCAAGTTACATATGATTTAATTCAATGATCTTTAGATGGCCTAGAAAATTGTGAACCCATTTTGTCAGAGGTTCTAACCCAAGACAAAAAGGGTGGACTTTTTAGAAGGGCATTTCAGGTTCATTGAAAAAGATTTTAGTAAACCCTAGTTGTTTCCAGGGGGGTGCTGGGGGTTCTGTCATCCCCATTTCAAGTTTCTGGAAAAGTAAACATGATGCAACACTCTAATGCATGAACAAGCTAGGATGTGACAAATAACCAGAGGGTTTGGACCGTAGAGGCTATCAGAATTCATATAGGCTAGACATCTAGGGTTTAGCCATTACGATCTTGAGGTAGATCAACTCTTATAACCCCTATACTCATCAAAGACAATCAAGCAGGACGTAGGGTTTTACCTCCATTAAGAGGGCCCGAACCTGGGTAAACATCGTGCCCCCTTTGTCCCTTGTTACCTTTGATCCTCAGACACACAGTTCGGGACCCCCTACCCGAGATTGGCCGGTTTTGACATCGACATTGGTGCTTTCATTGAGAGTTCCACTGTGTCGTTGACACAAGGTTCGATGGCTCATTCAATCATCAACAGCGATGCTGTTTCCGGGGAAACTTTCCTCCCCGGTCAACTTTTTGTTGGGGAACATAGTAATTTCAAATAATTTCCTACGCACACGCAAGATCATGGTGATGCATAGCAACGAGAGGGGAGAGTGTTGTCTATGTACGCTCGTAGACCGAAAGCGGAAGCGTTATGACAACGCGGTTGATGTAGTCGTACGTCTTCACGATCGACCGATCCTCAGTACCGAACGTACGGAACCTCCGCGTTCAGCACACGTTCAGCTCGGTGACGTCCCGCGAACTCACGATCCAGTAGAGCTTCGGGGAAGAGCTTCATCAGCGCGACGGCGTGATCACGGTCTTGATGAAGTTACCGACGTAGGGCTTCGCCTAAGCACCGCTACGATATGAGCAAGGTGGATTATGGTGGAGGAGGGCTCCGCACACGGCTAAGAGAGATCAATGATCAACTTGTGTGTTCTAGGGTGCCCCCCGCCCCCGTATATAAAGGAGCAAGGGGGAGGCCGGCCGTCCCTTGGGGCGCGCCAAGGAGGGGGGAGTCCTCCTCCTAGTAGGAGTAGGACTCCCCTTTCCTAGTCCAACTAGGAAGAGGGAAGGGGGAAGGAAAGAGAGGGAGAGGGAGAGGGAAAGAGGGGCCGCGCCCCTCTCCCCTAGTCCAATTCGGACTCCTCATAGGAGGGGACGCGCCACCTCCTGGGCTGCTGCCCTCTCTCTACCCTCAGGCCCACTAAGGCCCAATACTTCCCGGGGGGGGGGGGGGGTTCCGGTAACCCCTCCGGCACTTCGGTTTTCTTCGAAACCACCCGGAACACTTCCAGTGTCCGAATATAGCCGTCCAATATATCAATCTTTACATCTCGACCATTTCGAGACTCCTCATCATGTCCGTGATCACATCCGGGACTCCGAACTACCTTCGGTACATCAAAATACATAAACTCATAATACCGATCGTCACAGAACTTTAAGCGTGCGGACCCTACGGGTTCGAGAACTATGTTGACATGGCTGAGACACGTCTCTGGTCAATAACCAATAGCGGAACCTAGATGCTCATATTGGTTCCTACGTATTCTACGAAGATCTTTATTGGTCAAACCTCATAACAACATACGTTGTTCCCTTGTCATCGGTATGTTACTTGCCCGAGATTTGATCGTCGGTATCTCAATACCTAGCTCAATCTCGTTACCGGCAAGTCTCTTTACTCGTTCTGTAATGCATCATCCCGCAACTAACTCATTAGTTGCATTGCTTGCAAGGCTTATAGTGATGTGCATTACTGAGAGGGCCCAGAGATACCTCTCCGACAATCGGAGTGACAAATCCTAATCTCGATCTATGCCAACTCAACAAGTACCATAGGAGGCACCTGTAGAGCACCTTTATAATCACCCAGTTACGTTGTGACGTTTGGTAGCACACGAATTGTTCCTTCGGTAATCGGGAGTTGCATAATCTCATAGTCATAGGAACATGTATAAGTTATGAAGAAAGCAATAGCAATATACTAAACGATCAAATGCTAAGCTAACGGAATGGGTCAAGTCAATCACATCATTCTCTAATGATGTGATCCCGTTAATCAAATGACAACTCATGTCTATGGCTAGGAAACTTAACCATCATTGATTCAACGAGCTAGTCAAGTAGAGGCATACTAGTGACACTTAGTTTGTCTATATATTCACACATGTACTAAGTTTCCGGTTAATACAATTCTAGCATGAATAATAAACATTTATCATGATATAAGGAAATATAAATAACAACTTTATTATTGCCTCTAGGGCATATTTCCTTCAGTCTCCCACTTGCACTAGAGTCAATAATCTAGTTCACATCGCCATGTGATTTAACAGCAATAGTTCACATCACCATGTGATTAACACCCATAGTTCACATCGCCATGTGACAAACACTCAAAGGGTTTACTAGAGTCAGTAATTTTAGTTCACATCGCCATGTGATTAACACCCAAAGAGTACTAAGGTGTGATCATGTTTTGCTTGTGAGAGAAGTTTAGTCAACGGGTCTGCCATATTCAGACCCGTATGCATTTTCCAAATTTCTATGTCAACAATGCTCTGCACGGAGCTACTCTAGCTAATTGCTCCCACTTTCAATATGTATCCAGATTGAGACTTAGAGTCATCTAGATCAGTGTCAAAACTTGCATCGACGTAAACCTTTATGACGAACCTTTTGTCACCTCCATAATCGAGAAACATATCCTTATTCCACTAAGGATAATTTTGACCGTTGTCCAGTGATCTACTCCTAGATCACAATTGTACTCCCTTGCCAAACTCAGTGTAGGATATACAATATATCTGGTACACAACATGGCATACTTTATAGAACCTATGGCTGAGGCATAGGGAATGACTTTCATTCTCTTTCTATCTTCTGCCGTGGTTGGGCTTTGAGTCTTACTCAATTTCACACCTTGTAATACAGGCAAGAACTCTTTCTTTGACTGTTCCATTTTGAACTACTTCAAAATCTTGTCAAGGTATGTACTCATTGAAAAAAAACTTATCAAGCGTCTTGATCTATATCGATAGATCTTGATGCTCAATATGTAAGCAGCTTCACCAAGGTCTTTCTTTGAAAAAACTCCTTTCAAATACTCCTTTATCCTTTCCATAAAATTCTATATTATTTCTGATCAACAATATGTCATTCACATATACTTATCAGAAATGTTTTAGTGCTCCCACTCACTTTCTTGTAAATATAGGCTTCACCGCAAGTCTGTATAAAACTATATTCTTTGATCAACTCATCAAAGCGTATATTCCAACTCCGAGATGTTT
This sequence comes from Aegilops tauschii subsp. strangulata, assembly GCF_002575655.3. Taxonomy (NCBI): domain Eukaryota; kingdom Viridiplantae; phylum Streptophyta; class Magnoliopsida; order Poales; family Poaceae; genus Aegilops; species Aegilops tauschii. The sequence goes on from NC_053035.3 coordinate 263,942,366, forward strand.
GCACCAGTCCATAGATGGACCGCTGGAGCTTGCTCATTTTGTTAGCACCTTTAGGATCGACAAAACCTTCTGGTTGCATCATATACAACTCTTCTTTAAGAAATCCATTAAGGAATGTAGTTTTGACATCCATTTGCCAGATTTCATAAAATGTGGCAATTTGCTAACATGATTCGGACAAACTTAAGCATCGCTACGAGTGAGAAAATCTCATCGTAGTCAACACCTTGAACTTTGTCAAAAACCTTTTTCGACAAGTCTAGCTTTGTAGATAGTAACACTACTATCAGCGTCCGTCTTCCTCTTGAAGATCCATTTATTTTCTATGGCTTGCCGATCATCGGGCAAGTCAACCAAAGTCCAAACTTTGTTCTCATACATGGATCCCATCTCAGATTTCATGGCCTCAAGCCATTTCGCGGAATCTGGGCTCATCATCGCTTCCTCATAGTTCGTAGGTTCTTCATGGTCAAGTAACATGACCTCCAGAACTGGATTACCGTACCACTTTGGTGCGGATCTTACTCTGGTTGACCTACGAGGTTCGGTAGTAACTTGATCTGAAGTTACATGATCATCATCATTAGCTTCCTCACCAATTGGTGTAGGAGTCACAGGAACAGATTTATGTGATGAACTACTTTCCAATAAGGGAGCAGGTACAGTAACCTCATCAAGTTCTACTTAATTTCCTCCGACTCACTTCTTTCGAGAGAAACTCCTTCTCTAGATAGGATCCGTTCTTAGCAACGAATGTCTTGCCTTCGGATCTGTGATAGAAGGTGTACCCAACTGTCTCCTTTGGGTATCCTATGAAGACACATTTCTTCGATTTGGGTTTGAGCTTATCAGGATGAAACTTTTTCACATAAGCATTGCAACCCCAAACTTTAAGAAACGTCAACTTTGGTTTCTTGCCAAACCATAGTTCATATGGTGTCGTCAACGGATTTAGATGGTGCCCTATTTCACGTGAATGCAGCTGTCTCTAATGCATAACCCCAAAACGATAGTGGTAAATCGGTAAGAGACATCATAGATTGCACCATATCTAATAAAGTACGGTTACGATGTTCGGACACACCATTACGCTGTGGTGTTCCAGGTGGCATGAGTTGCGAAACTATTCCGCATTGTTTCAAATGAAGACCAAACTCGTAACTAAAATATTCTCCTCCGTGATCAGATCGTAGAAACTTTATTTTCTTGTTACGATGATTTTCCACTTCACTCTGAAATTATATGAACTTTTCAAATGTTTCAGACTTATGTTTCATCAAGTAGATATACCCATATCTGCTCAAATCATCTGTGAAGGTCAGAAAATAACGATACCCACTGCGAGCCTCGACACTCATCGAATCGCATACATCAGTATGTATTATTTCCAACAAGTCAGTTGCTTGCTCCATTGTTCCGGAGAATGGAGTCTTAGTCATCTTGCCCATAAGGCATGGTTCGCAAGCATTAAGTGATTTATAATCAAGTGATTCCAAAATCCCATCAGCATGGAGTTTCTTCATGCGCTTTACTCCAATATGACCTAAACAGCAGTGCCACAAATAAGTTGCACTATCATTATTAACTTTGCATCTTTTGGCTTCAATATTATGAATATGTGTATCACTACGATCGAGATCCAACAAACCATTTTCATTGGGTGTATGACCATAGAAGGTTTTATTCATGTAAACAGAACAATAATTATTCTCTAACTTAAATGAATAACCGTATTGCAATAAACATGATCAAATCATATTCATGCTCAACGAAACACCAAATAACACTTATTTAGGTTCAACACTAATCCCAAAAGTATAGGGAGTGTGTGATGATGATCATATCAATCTTGGAACTACTTCCAACACACATCATCACCTCGCCCTTAAATAGTTTCTGTTCATTCTGCAACTCCTGTTTCGAGTTACTACTCTTAGCAACTAAACCAGTATCAAATGCCGAGGGGTTGCTATAAACACTAGTAAAGTACACATCAATAACATGTATATCCAATATACCTTTTTTCACTTTGCCATCCTTTTTATCCGCCAAGTATCTAGGGCAGTTCCACTTTCAGTGACCATTTCCTTTGTAGTAGAAGCACTCAGTTTCAGGCTTGGGTCTAGCTTTGGGCTTCTTCACGGGAGCAGCAACTTGCTTGCCGTTTTTTTGCAGTTCCCCTTCTTCCCTTTGCCCTTTTCTTGAAACTAGTGGTCTTGTCAACCATCAACACTTGATGCTTTTCTTGATTTCTACCTTCGTCGATTTCAGCATCACGAAGAGCTTGGGAATTGTTTCCGTTATCCCTTGCATATTATAGTTCATCACGAAGTTCTAGTAACTTGGTGATAGTGACTAGAGAACTCTGTCAATCACTATCTTATCTGGAAGATTAACTCCCACTTGATCCAAGTGATTGTAGTACTCAGACATTCTGAGCACATGCTCACTAGCTGAGCTATTCTCCTCCATCTTGTAGGCAAAGTACTTGTCAAAGGTCTCATGCCTTTCGACATGGGCATGAGTCTGAAATACTAATTTCAACTCTTGAAACATCTCATATGCTCCGTGGTGTTTCAAAAATGTCTTTGAAGCCCCGATTCTAAGTCGTAAAGCATGGTGCACTAAACTATCAAGTAGTCATCATATCGAGCTTGCCAAACCTTCATAACGTCTGCATTTGCTCCTGCAATCGGTCTGTCACCTAGGGGTGCATTAAGGACATAATTCTTCTGTGCAGCAATGAGGATGATCCTCAGATCACGGATCCAATCCGCTTCATTGCTACTAACATCTTTCAACTTAGTTTTCTCTAGGAACGTATCAAAAATAAAACAGGGGAGCTAAACGCGAGCTATTGATCTACAACATAGATATGCTAATACTACCAGGACTAAGTTCATGATAAATTAAAGTTCAATAGATCATATTACTTAAGAACTCCCACTTAGACAGACATCCCTCTAATCATCTAAGTGATCACGTGATCCATATCAACTAAACCATGTCCGATCATCACGTGAGATGGATTAGTTTTCAATGGTGAACATCACTATCTTGATCATATCTACTATATTATTCACGCTCGAACTTTCGGTCTCAGTGTTCCGAGGCCATATCTGCATATGCTAGGCTCGTCAAGTTTAACCCGAGTATTTCTGCGTGTGCAAAACTGGCTTGCACCCATTGTATATGAACGTAGAGCTTATCACACCCGATCATCACGTGGTGTCTCGGCACGACGAACTTTGGCAACGGTGCATACTCAGGGAGAACACTTGTACCTTGAAATTTAGTGAGAGATCATCTTATAATGCTACCGTCAATCAAGCAGAATAAGATGCATAAAGGATAAACATCACATGCAATCAATATAAGTGATATGATATGGCCATCATCATCTTGTGCCTTTGATCTCCATCTCCAAAGCACCGTCATGATCACCATCGTCACCGGCGCGACACCTTGATCTCCATCATAGCATCATTGTCGTCTCGCCAACTATTGCTTCTACGACTATCACTACCGCTTAGTGATAAAGTAAAGCAATTACATGGCGATTGCATTTCATACAATAAAGCGACAACCATATGGCTCCTGCCAGTTGCCGATAACTCGGTTACAAAACATGATCATCTCATACAATAAAATTTAGCATCATGTCTTGCCAATATCACATCACAACATGCCCTGCAAAAACAAGTTAGATGTCATCTACTTTGTTGTTGCAAGTTTTACGTGGCTGCTATGGGCTGAGCAAGAACCGTTCTTACCAACACATCAAAACCACAACGATATTTCGTCAAGTTAGTGCTGTTTTAACCTTCAACAAGGACCGGGCATAGTCACACTCGGTTCAACTAAAGTTGGAGAAACTGACACCCGCCAGCCACCTGTGTGCTGAGCACGTCGGTAGAACCAGTCTCGCGTAAGTGTACGCGTAATGTCGGTCCGGGCCGCTTCATCCAACAATACCTCCGAACCAAAGTATGACATGCCGGTAAGCAGTATGACTTGTATCGCCCACAACTCACTTGTGTTCTACTCGTGCATATAACATCTACGCATAAACCTGGCTCAGATGCCACTGTTGGGGAACGTAGTAATTTCAAAAAAATTCCTACGCACACGCAAGATCATGGTGATGCATAGCAACGAGAGGGGAGAGTGTTGTCTACGTACCATTGTCGACCGAAAGTGGAAGCGTTATGACAACGCGGTTGATGTAGTCGTATGTCTTCACGATCGACCGATCCTGAGTACCGAACGTATGGCACCTCCGCGTTCAGCACATGTTCAGCTCGGTGACGTCCTGCGAACTCACGATTCAGTAGAGCTTCGGGGAAGAGCTTCGTCGGCACGACGGCGTGATGATGGTGTTGATGAAGTTACCAACACAGGGCTTCGCCTAAGCACCGCTACGATATGACTGAGGTGGATTATGGTGGAGGAGGGCACCGCACATGGCTAAGAGAGATCAATGATCAACTTGTGTGTTCTAGGGTGCCCCCCCGCCCCTGTATATAAAGGAGCAAGGGGGGAGGCCGGCCGGCCCTTGGGGCGCGCCAAGGAGGGGGGAGTCCTCCTCCTAGTAGGAGTAGGACTCCCCTTCATAGCCAACTAGGAAGAGGGAAGGGGGAAGGAAAGAGAGGGAGAGGGGGAGGGAAAGAGGGGCCGCACCCCCCTCCCCTTGTCCAATTCGGACTCCTCATGGGAGGGGGCGCGCCACCTCCTGGGCTGCTGCCCTCTCTCTCCCCTCAGGCCCACTAAGGCCCAATACTTCCCGGGGGGGGGGGGGGGGTTCCGGTAACCCCTCCGGCACTCCGGTTTTCTCCGAAACCACCCGGAACACATCCGGTGTCCGAATATAGTCGTCCAATATATCAATCTTTACATCTCGACCATTTCGAGACTCCTCGTCATGTCCGTGTCACATCCGGGACTCCGAACTACCTTCGGTACATCAAAACACATAAACTCATAATACCGATCGTGACAGAACTTTAAGCGTGCGGACCCTACGGGTTCGAGAACTATGTAGACATGACCGAGACACATCTCCGGTCAATAACGAATAGCGGAAACTAGATGCTCATATTGGTTCCTACATATTCTATGAAGATCTTTATCGGTCAAACCGCATAACAAGATACATTGTTCCCTTTGTCATCGGTATGTTACTTGCCCGAGATTTGATCGTCGGTATCTCAATACCTAGCTCAATCTCGTTACCAGCTAGTCTCTTTTCTCGTTCTGTAATGCATCATCCCACAACTAACTCATTAGTTGCATTGCTTGCAAGGCTTATAGTGATGTGCATTACCGAGAGGGCCCAGAGATACCTCTCCGACAATCGGAGTGACAAATCCTAATCTCGATCTATGCCAACTCAACAAGTTCCATCGGAGACACCTGTAGAGCACCTTTATAATCACCCTGTTACGTGGTGACGTTTGGTAGCACACAAAGTGTTCCTCCGGTAATCGGGAGTTGCATAATCTCATAGTCATAGGAACATGTATAAGTTATGAAGAAAGCAATAGCAATATACTAAACGATCAAATGCTAAGCTAACGGAATGGGTCAAGTCAATGAAATCATTCTCTAATGATATGATCCCGTTAATCAAATGACAACTCATGTCTATGGCTAGGAAACTTAACCATAATTGATTCAACGAGCTAGTCAAGTAGAGGCATACTAGTGACACTTAGTTTGTCTATATATTCACACATGTACTAAGTTTCCGGTTAATACAATTCTAGCATGAATAATAAACATTTATCATGATATAAGGAAATATAAATAACAACTTTATTATTGCCTCTAGGGCATATTTCCTTCACGTTTTGTGTTTGGCGGCTTCGTTCTGCGTGCCAATTCAACTTGTCACCTTGAACAGATTGACAGCTACGCCCCTGGTCGTCAGATCAGGTTCGGAAGCCTTAACTATGTCGCTGATATCTGAGGAGATTTGATCTTTGAAGGGTTCACGGCCTCGACCGCTATTCCTCATCTGCTAGAAGGAAACCCGTCGGATCCACCATCAGGCGCCGTTCCAGGATCAACTATCGTTCCTGCCCTGGCCTTAGATCCAGAGCAGACCACCTTGTGCGAAGACGGGAGTTTTAACCCCACCGGACCCTCTCCCACTATGGAGCTCCTTGCCGGAGACCCAGAGGCGGCCATATTATTGGCGGACCTGAACACAAACAGGGTTCTCCCTGTCATTAGAAAGCCAAACTCACCTCTGGATGTTAACTCCGAACTCTTGAGGTCCGCGTCCATTGGGCATGGCCAAGCGGCGTTCATCAGGCCCAGCTCCGCAGATCCTCAGCCTCCCGTCCAGTTTTCACTTCTAAGCGAAGCTCTGGACTTAATGCGATCTTATGCCGTCACCGAAGCGTCGCTTCCGAACTACACCTAGCCTGAACTAGGGGCTGAGTGCGGGGAATTTTGCGTCCCACCCACCACCCACTTGGTAGCCACTGTCGAGGACTTAACCAACATGCTAGATTATGCCTTCGAAGACATCGACGGTATGGATGACGATGCCGGAGCCAACCCAGGACAAAATCCGCCTATCACCGGGCGTTGGACGGCCACCTCCACATACGATGTGTATATGGTAGATACACCTAAAAAGGACGACAACAACGGCATGCAAGACCCGATTGAGGACAAACCCGTCAAAGCACCACCAAAGTGCCGACGTCAGCGGCGCCGCCCACGATCGCGTTGGGAAAAGGACAGTAATACCGGCACCGGAGACAATAACACTCCGGATGACGCCGAACACCCCGAAGACCCCGTCGAGCCTGCATCCGAGTAGGATGAATGGGAGGAGGGACAAGTTAACCCTGACGAACCAGTCGAGAATGAAGATTTGAAGACAATAACTATCTACCGGTCTCCGAGGAGCATGTCAGCCTCGGCAACGAAGATTCCATCGTGCTAGAGGAACCCCTCGAGCAGGAGCGCTTCAAGCGACAGCTAATCGCCACTGCGAGGAGCCTTAAAAAGAAACAGCAACAGCTTCAAGCCAAACAGGATACGCTCAACGATAGATGGACCAAGGTCCTGGCTACTGAAGAATACGGCCTCGAGCGCCCAACAAAGAGTTATCCTAAGCGTCGGCTACTGCCACAATTTGACGACGAGGCCCTTGAGCCAATACCGTCAAGATATAATCGCGCTGACGAGCCAGACCGACCACCATGTGGACGGGACAAAGCGGCTGCTTATGCCGAACACCAGCCCGCCCCACCTCGCCGTCGAGGCAAAGAGGTAGTAGCTCCGGGCTACACCTACGACTTATGTCAGGACCTGGACAATAGAGCCGGTCAAACCAGATCAATCTACGGATCAAGGGGACGTGCTCCAACAAGAGACGTCGACCATCAAGCTTGGCGTGACAAGTATAACCAAACCCGGGCTGAAAACCGAACACGGATGTCATCCGAGCTCTGTCGTGACGTTGCCCGATATAGAGGCGCCGCACACCCCTTGTGCTTTACCGATGAGGTAATGCAGCACCAGTTTCCAGAAGGGTTTAAACCCGTAAACATTGAAGCATACGATGGAATGACAGATCCCGCTATATGGATTGAAGATTTTTTTCTCCATATTCATATGGCTCGCGGTGCCGACCTCCACGCCATTAAATACCTCCCCCTAAAACTAAAGGGACCAGCACGGCACTGGTTAAACAGCCTCCCGAAGAACTCTATTGGCAGCTGGGAAGATTTGGAGGATGCCTTTCGAGACAACTTCCAAGGTACTTATGTCCGGCCACCGGACGCCGATGACCTTAGTCACATAGTCCAGCAACCCGGAGAGTTAGCCCGTAAACTCTGGACTCGGTTCTTAATTAAAAAGAACCAAATCGTCAACTGCCCAGAGGCCGAAGCCCTCGCGGCCTTTAAACATAGCGTCCATGACGAATGGCTCGCCCAACACCTCGGTCAAGAAAAGCCGAAGTCTAAGGCAGCTCTTACCGCACTCATGACCCGCTTCTGCGCGGGAGAAGATAGCTGGTTAGCTTATAGAAGCAACAATACCAGTGACCCTAGCACCTCCGAAGACAGGGATGGCAACGGAAGGCCACGACGTAACAAACATAAGCGTCGGAACAACAATGAAGAAACTGAAGATACAACGGTCAATGCCAGATTCAGTGGCTCTAAACCCGATCAGGGGAAGAAGCCATTCAATGGAAATAGGGACGGTCCATCTAATTTGGACAACATACTCGACCAGCCTTGCCAGATTCATGGCACCCCCGACAAGCCTGGATATCATTCCAACAGAAACTGCTGGGTCTTTAAATAGGCCGGTAACCTAAATACCGAACATAAGGGGAAAGGCCCACCAAGCGAGGACGATGATGAGCCCCGCCCACCGAACACAGGGGGACATAAGAAATTTGCCCCTGAGGTGAAAACAATGAATATGATATATGTCACCTTCGATCGCAGGGACCACCCGACCAGTATCCATCATGGAGGTTCGGCAACCCTAGTCTTCGATCCAATAATTGATGGATACCATCTCACTCGAGTCCTTATGGACGGCGGCAGTAGTCTTAACCTGATCTATCAAGACACTGTTCATAAAATGGGTATTCACCCATCAAGAATCAAGCCTAGTAACACCACCTTTAAAGGGGTGATACCCGGCGTAGAGGCCCGCTGCACAGGTTCATTAACATTGGAAGTAGTTTTCGGTTCACCAGATAACTTCCGAAGCGAATACCTGATCTTCGACATTGTCCCCTTTCATAGTGGTTATCACGCACTGCTCGGACGAACTGCCTTCTCCCGTTTCAATGTTGTCCCACACTATGCTTACTTAAAGCTCAAAATGCCTGGACCATGTGGCCTTATCACAGTCAATGGAAACATGGAGCGCTCCCTCCGTACCGAGGAGCACCCCGCGGCCCTCGCAGCCGAGGTGCAGAGCGGCCTCATCAAGCCGAACACTTCATCGGCCATCAAGACCCCACTACTAAGCGAGTCCGGCCTACTCTGTAGAATGACAGCTCGGTGGATCCAGAGCTAGACTAGCAGTTTCGCCTCCGCCGATCGCCCCACACGACTGCGGCATATGTATCGCGTGTGCATAATTACGCACTCAAAATACCATGGGCAACGACGGAGGCACACTGCAGACAAGGTCTATAGTGCAGCTTGACCCTATTTGGACCTTAACTTTTCTTCTTTGATTTTTCTCCCTCATACTACAGGTTCATTAAAACCTAGCTACCCTACGGTCGTGCAAGGGCTCTTTCGGGGCCCCTTTAGTATAAACGACCGTCGACTGGTCCTCTCAAAGGATTTTCTACCAAGGAGAAACGGCGCAGACGTGCGGCAGGGCATGGGATCTTCAAGACTACCTTTTCTTTTAGGCCATGTATACAGCTTCCCCTTGTGTACAAATTCTCGGCATGTAAAATAGCCCTCATGTTTATGGCATTATCTGTAATAGCACGCCTTAACGTATTAATCAGAGTATAAAGGAAACAGTTTATCACCCATGTTCGGTATTGGTTTATTTTACCATCTGTATTCCCTCCTTGCTTCAGATTGTCAGATATACCTTGGCCCGGCCCAAATGACAGGGGCTCTATTCGGCCACTTATATTTTCAAAAGTCCGAACACTTCTAGGGTATACTTCGGCATCCCGAATATTGCATTATATGCATCAGCTCCGAATCATGTCTTTGGTCAATAGTTGGGCTGCCCGGCTCCTGTGGTTACCACCTTACGTTCCGCTTGTTCGACTAAGATAGTAAAGGGAGAACTACTGCGATTGTGTTTCTGGTTCGTCCGGTCAAACACCTCAGTAGAGAAAGCCGAAAACTGACTATCATGATTGTTGGAGATATGCCCTAGAGGCAATCATGTGATGATGATATTTCCATATGTATTCATGAGTCCTTTGTATTGTCCTTGAACATCATCAATGATATGTATCAATAAGTATGTGACTTGTTTGTGGAACTATGTATTGTATGATGATTGTTTTAATGGTCCCTAGTTGATAAGGTTATGCGGACACATATGCTTGACTAGTATACGACTCGGTTGATGACTATGTTTCACAAGTCATGTGCATGGAGATGCTAAACCGATAGTATGGGCTCGGGGATGGAGATCACCGAGCTGGACAGACCCACTTTGAGACACAACGAGATATAGTCATCTGTTAGTCTCAAGTGCAATGTCTATGCCATGTCCTAGACCTGAGGTCCTCGCATGTTCTCGGGATGAGGATCGACTCACTTAGGGTCTATCAAATGCTACTCTATAACTGGGTAGTTATAAAGGTAGCTTTCAGGTGAGTCGTGAGACATGCCGCGAGACATGGTTGACCAAGATGGAATTTGCCCCTCCTATTTAGAGAGATATTCTCTGGGCCCTCTCGAGTGATCAGATTCGGAAAGCATGGCCATGCGACTTGGGTTAAGTGTTAACCCAGTTCGGGAATCTGTATCATGGTTTCGAGAAGAGAGGTCGAGCTAACACAAGGGTGACAAGTACTCACCTTGAGCTCAACAACAAATATCGTGAGGCAAAAGGAATGTTGCATATGCCACATTGTTGAGGTTCGTCACACGACTTTACACCCACATGGGAGTTGGCACGTTCTGCTAGGAGCCGCTACCAACTATCGACTCTGGTCGGGTCCATGTGTACGTGAACCTATAGGGTCGCACACTTAAGGGGCTGCAGCCCATTCGGATTGGATCTGAGTGGAAAATGGATGTGGACTCCTAGTGGGCTCAAGTGTTGAGCCCACCTCGGAGGTCTATATAAAGGGGAGTGTGCACACCACTTAGGGTTGATCGGATTGAACCCTGGTTAGCCACCGCCACTCCCCATGCCCATGCCGCGCGACCGGACATAGCAGTCCGCCGCTCGATGCTGCTCCCCGTATGTGTGGATACCTTGGAGGCATCGCATCTGCGGTGCTTGGACGAACCGTTCGAGGGAACTCCAAGGCGCCGTTCGCAGGAGATCACCGTTCACGGGTCTTCGCTGTTCGCGGGAGATCGGCAACGCGAGGAGGAGACGGCCCGGGATATCGGCTACACGCATCACCTACTCTACTTCCGCTGTGGTGACTGCGCGTCTAGTGGTAAACCCGATCCCGTGATCTATTTCCAGCAGCATGATCTTGGGTGCGCGGTTGAAAATTTTATTTGGCGCTAGCGTAGCGTACCGCGTGTTCCAACAGTGGTATTAGAGCCTCCGCTGTGTGGTAATAGATTCGATGATATGCATATGAGATATGTAGACCGGTTCAGGTGCGGGTCGATGAGATCGGTCACGCATGTCAGTGTTGAAGGTTGGTTTCGTGATCTTGTTTCCGTGATCGTGATGCAGAGGTCGTGACACGACTTACCCCTACCGGCCGGTTATCCGCCATCGGGGTAGACAGTGGAACGTAAATCCGGATGCAGCACACGAAGACCAATGAGATTGATCGAATCGGAACATAGATCAACACCTTGGAAATGTGATTTCCGCGGTGCTGAATTCTGTTGGAGCGGTCTCGGTAAAATGGCTGTAACTTTTGCATACGAACTCCGATTTTGCTCCACGCTAACAGGATTTCGGCGCTTCTGGCTAGGCCAAAATTCGCTTGGAAGATAGAGTTTCAGGAGGTTTTATCTTCGGCGATAAAACGTCTGACTCGTTTTTGCAGGGAATGAGTGTGATTTGGTATAGCCCATGTATGTTGCTTGTATATTATTGTTTCATGACTTGCGTGTCATGAGTGCGGCAACCGGCAGGAGCCATATGGTTGTCCCATTATTGTATTAATGACCTGCGTGTCAACATGAGAAGCCATGTAATGTAATTTACTTTCAGTAGCTATTAGTTTTTAATAGCATAGTATCTTATGTAACACTTGGCGGTTGACACCAAGGCATGGAGATGGAGATCACCGCGAGGACAAACATGCATGGGCAGACTGCGCACGTGGAGATGGAGATCACCACGCGCTGTGAAAAGGGGCTATACCATATCACACATACATAAACTGCCTGTGAAAGTTTATCCCTTTTATGCACCCTTCCTTTTGCATGGTAGATGTTTTAAGTAGGGTGATCCCTCAAAGAATGTCAAGTACAAATGCCTCCCCAATTGCTGCACCTTCACATGTCAAGTATATTTAGTGGCGGGCCTATGAAATTAGGGTGCCACTAGATCTCCTTGAAGTGATGGGTTTGTGTCGGACACTTACATGCGGAGCATTGGTTGACTTGTCGTGGCTATCAAAACAGTTTTGGGCTATGAGGCATAGGAGTTGGCGAGGCATGAGATGTCCCCAACAACAAGAGTCGTATGGAGATACGATTAGAAAGAGTTGCTGACCGAGTGATCTTGTCCTCTAGCGGTGATGCAAAAGGTCACTAGTTGACATGTTGATCTTGGATCTTGAATCACTAAGTATCAACCGAGGGATGTTGATTTTAGTGGGAATAATGATCTTATTAAAATGTTTAATATGAATTACTCTTCATGAATACATGTCTTAGTGTTTTGCATATTTCTGTTGTAGATCAATGGCACCACCTGCTCATGTTACCCCTTTTGCGTTTAAATCAATCCTGGAAAAAGATAAATTGAATGGAACAAACTTTACCACCTGGTATAGAAACCTGAGAATTGTTCTTAGGCATGAGAAAAAGGAACAAGTTCTAGAGAATCCGCTTCCAGAGGAACCTGCCGATAATGCTAATGCCACAGCCAGAAATGCCTACCAGAAACTCGTTGATGAATCAAACGAGATCAGCTGTCTCATGCTGGCTTCTATGGAGCCCGATCTGCAGCAGCAGTTCAAAAATATTGAGGCTTTCGATATGATCGAGAACCTTAAGAGCATGTTTCAAATGCAGGCTAGGACCGAAAGGTTCAACGTCTGGCGATCCTTGATGGATTGTAAGTTGAAAGAGGGTGATCCACTGAGCCCGCATGTGATCAAGATGATCGGGTACATGCAAGCTCTGGATAGGCTGGGCTTCCCACTTGGGGATGAGTTGTCCACAGATACAATTCTGGGTTCTCTTCCGGACAGCTATGGGTCGTTCATCTCGAACTACCATATGCATGGGATGGAAAAGAAGCTCACCGAATTGCATGGGATGCTCAAAGTGGCAGAGCAGGATATCAAGAATGGTACACATCGTCAAGTGTTGATGGTGCAGAACTCGACTAAGTTCAAGAAGAGCTGGTCCAAGAAAAAGGCTAAGGCAAAGGGCAAAGAGAAGGAGGCAACTCCAACTACAGCCGCTGCGCCTAAGTCAGGGACGGCTTCGGGGAGTATTTGCTTTCATTGCAAGGAACCCGGACACTGGAAAAGGAACTGTAGCAAGTGGCTTGTCGAGAAGGGCAAGAAGACTGGAAGTATGACTTCTTCTTCAGGTGCACTTGTTGTATATGTTATAGACATTTATCTTGCTGATGTTTCTAGTAGCTCTTGGGTATATGATACCGGATCGGTTGTTCACATATGCAACTCGATGCAGGGGCTTAGCAGAACTAGGAATGTCGCAAGAGGATAAGTTGACATTCGCGTCGGGAATAAAGCAAGAGTTGCTGCATTGGTCGTCGGCACTATGCAACTTAATTTACCTTCAGGATTTGTAATGGAACTTGATAATTGTTATTATGTTCCTGCTTTGAGTCGAAACATTATTTCTGCCTCATGTTTGATGAGACAAGGTTATGAATTCAGTATTAAGGACAATGGTTGTTCTATTTACTTGAATAATATTTTTCATGGCTTTGCACCCGTTGTAAATGGGTTATTTATCCTAGATCTTGAAGGTGAATCCGTCTATAACATAAATGTCAAGAGGCGTAAGCCTAATGAGATAAACCCGACTTACATCTGGCATTGTCGACTAGGACACATTGGTCAAAAGCGCATGAAGAAGCTCCATGATGATGGAATTCTAACTTCGTTTGAGTTTGAATCATTCAAGACATGCGAGTCTTGCCTACTCGGTAAGATGACTAAGACTCCTTTTGCAAAGAGTTGCGAGAGCACGTCCGAGTTGTTGGAACTTATACATAGTGATGTATGTGGACCAATCAGCACGGCAGCCAGAGGTGGTTTCCAATACTTCGTGACTTTCACCGACGACTTGAGTAGATATGGATATGTCTACTTGATGAGGCACAAGTCAGAAACTTTTGAAAAGTCCAAGGAGTTTTAGAATGAAGTGGAAAATCAACTCGGCAAGAAAATCAAACTTCTACGATCTGATCGTGGCGGTGTGTATATGAGCCAGGAGTTTGATGATCATCTGAAGAATCGTGGAATAGTTCCACAACTGACTCCTCCGGGTACGCCACTGAGAAATGGTGTGTCAGAACGGAGGAATCGGACCCTGTTGGACATGGTCCAATCGATGATGAGTTAGTCGGATTTACCCTTGTCATTTTGGGGATACGCTCTAGAAACTGCAGCTTTCACACTAAACAGGATACCATCTAAGTCCGTAGATAAGACACCATATGAGATATGGACTGCGAAGAGTCACAGTTTGTCTTTTCCGAAAATTTGGGGATGTGAAGCATAGGTCAAGCGACTCCAGTCGGATAAGCTCACACCCAAATCGGACAAGTGCATATTCGTGGGATATCCAAGGGAAACCTTGGGATATTACTTCTACAACCGTGAAGAGGGCAAAGTGTTTGTCGCTCGACATGGAGTTTTCCTTGAGAAAGAGTTTCTCAATCGGAAGGCTAGTGGGAGGACGGTCCGACTAGACGAAATTCGAGAACCACATGGGGACGTTCTGGTAGGTGATACTGTCACACCGGAGTTAGTCAGGGAACCCGTAGTGGAGTCGACACCGGTTCCACGGAGGTCGGAAAGGTTACGCAATTTGCATGACTACAATGTGTTGTTCTTGGAGCACAACGAGCCGACTACGTATGCGGAAGCGATGGAGAGCCCTGATTCCGAGTTATGGCTTGAGGCCATGAGATCCGAATTAAAGTCCATGGATGACAATCAAGTTTGGAACTTGGTTGATCTGCCAGATGGCGTTCGAGCCATTGAGTGCAAGTGGATCTTTAAGAAGAAAACTGATATGGACGGAAATGTCACAGTCCATAAGGCTCGACTTGTTGCTAAAGGTTATCGACAAGTTCAAGGAGTTGACTACGATGAGACTTACTCACCGGTAGTGATGCCTAAATCAATTCGGATCATTCTTGCTATAGCGGCATATTTCGACTATGAAATATGGCAGATGGATGTCAAAACGGCTTTCCTTAATGGAAATTTAACCGAGGATGTGTATATGACACAACTCGAGGGTTTTGTCGATCCAAGGAAGTCTAGCATGGTATGCAAGCTTCAGAGATCCATTTATGGATTAAGGCAAGCATCTCGGAATTGGAACATTCGTTTTAATGAAGCTGTCAAAGAGTTTGGCTTCATCAAGAATGACTGTGATCATTGTGTATTCAAGAAGGTCAGTGGGAGCTCAGTTGAATTTCTGATCTTATATGTGGATGACATATTATTGATTGGAAATGATGTTCAAATGCTTGAATCTGTCAAGGACTCATTGAAAAATAGTTTTTCTATGAAGGACTTGGGAGAAGCAGCTTACATTTTGGGAATCAAGATCTATAGAGATAGATCGAGAAGGCTTATTGGATTAAGCCAGAGTGGGTGCATTGACAAGGTGTTGAAGCGGTTCAACATGCAAGATGCCAAGAAAGGTTTCTTGCCCATGTCACATGGCATTAGTCTTAGCAAGACTCAGAGTCCTACGACTCCTGATGAGCGAAGACGCATGGATGGGATTCCGTATGCTTCAGCTGTTGGGTCCATCATGTATGCTATGGTATGTACTCGTCCCGATGTTAGTTTTGCTCTTGGTGTGGTGGGCAGATACCAGGCTGATCCAGGGGAGAGTCACTGGACAGCGGTTAAGAATATCCTTAAGTACTTGAGAAGGACTAAGGATATGTTCCTGGTTTATGGAGGTGAGGATGAGCTTGTTGTAAATAGTTACACCGATGCTAGTTTCCAAACAGATAGGGATGATAGTCGATCGCAATCTGGGTTTGTGTTCATTCTAAACGGAGGAGCAGTGAGCTGGAGGAGCTCCAAGCAAGATACAGTAGCTGATTCTACAACAGAGGCCGAGTACATTGCGGCTTCTGAAGCTGCAAAAGAAGGTGTTTGGGTGAAGAATTTTATTTCTGATCTTGGTGTGGTTGAGGGCGCGTCTAATCCATTGGACTTCTATTGTGATAATAGTGGTGCCATTGCGCAAGTCAAGGAACCACGGAACCATCATAAAACCCAACACATACTCAGGTGTTTTAACCTTATTCGTGACATTGTCGAAGGAGGTGATGTAAACATATGCAAGGTACACACAGATGCAAATGTTGCTGATCCATTGACGAAGCCTCTCCCACGTCCGAAGCATGAGGCGCACATGAGCTCCATGGGCATACGATGCCTAGATGATTGACTCTAGTGCAAGTGGGAGACTGTTGGAGATATGCCCTAGAGGCAATCATGTGATGATGATATTTCCATATGTATTCATGAGTCCTTTGTATTGTCCTTGAACATCATCAATGATATGTATCAATAAGTATGTGACTTGTTTGTGGAACTATGTATTGTATGATGATTGTTTTAATGGTCCCTAGTTGATAAGGTTATGCAGGCACATATCCTTGACTAGTATACGACTTGGTTGATGACTATGTTTCACAAGTCATGTGCATGGAGATGCTAAACCGATAGTATGGGCTCGGGGATGGAGATCACCGAGCCGGACAGACCCACTTTGAGACGCAGCGAGATATAGTCATCTGTTAGTCTCAAGTGCAATGTCTATGCCATGTCCTAGACCTGAGGTCCTTGCATGTTCTCGGGATGAGGATCGACTCACTTAGGGTCTATCAAACGCTACTTCGTAACTGGGTAGTTATAAAGGTAGCTTTCAGGTGAGTCGTGAGACATGCCGCGAGACATGGTTGACCAAGATGGAATTTGCCCCTCCTATTTGGAGAGATATTCTCTGGGCCCTCTCGAGTGATCAGATTCGGAAAGGATGGCCATGCGACTTGGGTTAAGTGTTAACCCAGTTCGGGAATCTGTATCATGGTTTCGAGAAGAGAGGTCGAGCTAACACAAGGGTGACAAGTACTCGCCTTGAACTCGACAACAAATATCGTGAGGCAAAAGGAATGTTGCATATGCCACATTGTTGAGGTTCGTCAAACGACTTTACGCCCACATGGGAGTTGGCACGTTCTGCTAGGAGCCGCTACCAATTATCAACTCTGGTCATGTCCATGTGTACGTGAACCTATAGGGTCGCACACTTAAGGGGCTGCAGCCCATTCGGATTGGATCTGAGTGGAAAATGGATGTGGACTCCTAGTGGGCTCAAGTGTTGAGCCCACCTCGGAGGTCTATATAAAGGGGAGTGGGCACACCACTTAGGGTTGATCGGATTGAACCCTGGTTAGCCACCGCCACTCCCCATGCCCATGCCGCCCGACCGGACCTAGCAGTCCGCCGCTCGACGCTGCTCCCCGTACGTGTGGATACCTTGGAGGCATCGCATCTGCGGTGCTTGGACGAACCGTTCGAGGGAACCGCGAGGTGCCGTTCGCGGGAGATCACCGTTCACGGGTCTTCGCTATCCGTGGGAGATCGGCAACGCGAGGAGGAGACGGCCCAGGAGATCGGCTACACGCATCACCAACTCTACTTCCGCTGTGGTGACTGCGCGTCTAGTGGTAAACCCGATCCCGTGATCTATTTCCAGCAGCATGATCTTGGGTGCGCGGTAGAAAATTTTATTTGGCACTAGCGTAACGTACCGCATGTTCCAACAATGATAAGGCGAGAGCTGGTCGGTGATTCGGCGACTTGCTACAAATCTTTTGTGATTTACTCCGTATTATACGAAGGGCTGGCCTTCGCTCAGTCATGCGCCTAAGGCATCCTAGTTCGGATGGCCGCATACACACCAGGGGCTAGTACTTGGCCCCACCATCAAACTCCTATGGCTAAGTGAAAGTAATGAAGCCGCATAGTCTGATTGCCTAGTTCACTACGCAGACACCTCCTTTACGGACCAAGACGTTGGGTCAAGTGTGATCGCGCGCTATACCGAACACCCCCGTAGCATCTACGTGGGGGCTGATACATCTCTGTCTTATCTATAATTTTTGATTGTTCCATGCCAATATTCTACAACTTTTACATACTTTTGGCAACTTTTTATACTATTTTTGGGACTAACATATTGATCCAGTGCCCAGTGCCAGTTCCTGTTTGTTGCATGTTTGTTGTTTTGCGGAAAATACTTATCAAACAGAGTCCAAACGGGATAAAAACTGACAGAGATTTTTTTGGAATATATGTGAATTTTGGGAAGTGGAATCAACGCGATACGATGCACGAGGGGCCCACGAGGGTGAGGGGCGCGCCCTGGGCCCTCATGGCCACTCCGTAAGGCAATTGGTGCCCTTCTTTCGCCGCAAGAAAGCCAATATCCGGATGAAAATCATGTCCAAATTTCAGCCCAATTGGAGTTACGGATCTCCGGGAATACAAGAAACGGTGAAAGGGCAGAATCAAGGAACGCAGAAACAGAGAGAGACAGAGAGACAAATCTAGTCTCAGAAGGGCTCTCGCCCCTCCCATGGCATGGAAGCCAAGGACCAGAGGGGAAACCCTTCTCCCATCTAGGGAGAAGGTCAAGGAAGAAGAAGAAGAAGAAGGGGGCCCTCTCCCCCTCTCTTCCGATGGCGCCGGAACGCCGCTGGGGCCATCATCATCACCGCAATCTACACCAACACCTCCGTCATCTTCACCAACATCTTCATCACCTTCCCCCATCTATCTACAGTGGTCCACTCTCCCGCAACCCGCTGTACCCTCTACTTGAACATGGTACTTTATGCTTCATATTATTATCCAATGATGTGTTGCCATCCTATGATGTCTGAGTAGATTTTCGTTGTCCTATCAGTAATTGGTGAATTGCTATGATTGATTTAATTTGCTTGTGGTTATGTTGCTGTCCTTTGGTGCCCATCATATGAGCGCGCGCGTGGATCACACCATAGGGTTAGTTGTATGTTGATAGGACTATGTATTGGAGGGCAAGGGTGACAGAAGCTTCAACCTAGCATAGAAATTGATGCATACGGGATTGAAGGGGGACCAATATATCTTTGGTTGGGTTTTACCTTAATGAACGTTGTAGTTGTGGATGCTTGCTAATAGTTCCAACCATAAGTGCATAGAATTCCAAGTCAGGGATGACATGCTAGCAGTGGCCTCTCCCACATAAAACTTGCTATCGGTCTAGTAAAGTAGTCAATTGCTTAGGGACAATTTCGCAACTCCTACCACCACTTTTCCACACTCGCTATACTAACTTTATTTCTTATTTACTTAAAACATCCCCTAGTTTTTATTTACGTGCTCTTTATATTCTTGCAAACCTATCCCGTTGCACCTACAAAGTACTTCTAGTTTTATACTTGTTCTAGGTAAAGCGAACGTCAAACGTGCGTAGAGTTGTATCGGTGGTCGATAAAACTTGAGGGAATATTTGTTCTACCTTTAGCTCCTCGTTCGGTTCGACACTCTTACTTATCAAAAGAGGCTACAATTGATCCCCTATACTTGTGGGTTATCAGGGGCTGAAGCCAACGACTGGCAAACTTTCAGAATTGACACGGCCGCACAGGAGGAAAATAATTTCAGATAAATGCATAAATATATTACAAGCCTTGGTTCATAAAACAAAGTCTGGACAGCCCTGATACACTCACTCAAACATAACATCCTTTGAGCATTGGCCCTCAACTATTCGGGCACCCGCTAGGACATCTTCAAATTACCGCTCCGGCTTGCGGTGGTCCTTGCCTTCAGGCGGGCCTTCGGTTGCCACGACGGTGGCCTTCATCTTCGCCCAGTGCATCTTGACACGGGAAAAGGCCATCCGTGCACCCTCTATGCACGTCGAGTGCTTCACAACTTCAACTCGGGGCAGCGCATCGATGAGTCGCCTCACCAAGCCGAAGTAGCTGGTCGGAATGGGTTCGGCTAGCCAAAGCCGGACTATGATGTCCTTCATGGCCAAGCCAGACATTCTATGAAGCTCCACCAGTTGCTTCATCTGGTTGTTCAACAGCACCGGGTGCTCCGGTGCTAGGAACTATGACCAGAACAGCTTCTCTGTCGAGCTCCCCACCTGGGATCGGAAGAACTGTGCGGCATCGGCGGCACTCCTCGGAAGATACGCAAAGGCGTCTGGAGAACTCCATAGTCGAGTGAGCAAGGCATATCTTTGACCCCCAAATATACTCTGGAAAAGAAAGGGCTTACCAGCCGCTATCTGTTCGGCCTGCCGGATCTCCCCACGAGCACTCCGGGACTTGGTCCGCGCCTCTTTGGCCTCTTAGAGGGATTTGGCGAGTTCGGGCGCTTGGGCCGTAGTCTTCTCCTCCAAAGCCTCGCACTTGCCGATGGCGTCCTTCAGCTCTTGATCCACTTCGGCCACCCTCTCTTCGTGCTGGCGGCGGGCGACCTGTTCGGTCTTTAATTCCGCAGCCGCTTTGTCAGCGGCGGCTTTATTCACCTTCGCCTCCTCCTTGGCTTGGGCAAGGGCGCTCTTGAGGGTTTCAACCTCGTTTGCGCTACCTGCACTCATAATCAAAGCAGTACATGAGTTACACTCTGGATTTCCATATCACTTCAAGATATATGATCAAACTCTTTTCAAGTACGCACATACCTTGCGCCTCATTGAACCGCTTGTTAATGCGGTCGATCTCATAATCAACTAGCTTTAGTTTCCGATTGAGTTCGGAAACTTCAGCGGCCTGGGTGGTTGCCACCAACAGGGAAGCCTGTTATAAAATAGATAAGTACGTCACCTCTTCCGAATACTATGTGATCCTCTGTTCGGCTTTTTTCAAAAACCAGACAGAGTTTCAGGGGCTGCTATCTATATACAGATATATTTCCTTCATATGAAAAGCGTAAGAGCATTACATCGCATACCTCGAAGCCTGTTAGTAGGCTGGTGAAGGCTTCATTCAACCCGCTCTTGACGGACTGAACCTTCTCAACCACCACACCCATCAGGGTGCAGTGCTCCTCCATGATGGAAGCATGCTGTAGTGCTTCCACCAGAGCATTCAGCGCCTCCGGATTAGTGGAGGTCGCCGCCGGAGCCGATGCCCCCCCTCCTTCAAAGGGGGCTGCTCGCCCGATTCTGGAGCCGCATGGGTCTCTGGAATGATGTCTGGCTGGGAGCCGGACTAGTCAGGGCCCCGTCGTCAGTCGCCATGGGGATCACACCCCGCATGTCTTCGGCAGCCGAGGTATTACCCTCGGACGCCGTTTGGTAGCCTCGCCCACCCCTCCGCGGCCTGGAGAGGTCCTTCAGGACAACACCTCGTTGTCATCCGCGATGATTGGCAGAGAGGCTCGCGGAGGCATCTCGCTCTCTGCCATCCCGGGCGGCAGAGAACTCCCCTCAGATAGTGAAGGGTTGGGGAGGCCGCGAGTAGGGCTGCAAGGCATATGGTGTAATATGTTATACTATAAAACATAAAGGGCCCAAGACATACAATAAATCCTTTTGATACTTACGATTAGGCCAGGGGCTTCACCCTGGGGAGTCTCTCGGGGATGGGTTTGGTTGTCGAATCCGAACCATCCGAGAGGGCTATCTTCCCCCTCTTGGGCGCCTCCTCCTCCGGGTCTGTGGAGGCTGCCCTCTTCTTCTTCCTCCCCTTAAGAGGGGAGTCGCTTTCCACTTCCTCCTCCTCTTCGTCTTCATCTCCCTCATGGGAGGAGGGGATTTCGGTCTCTCTGGACACTGCGTCCGAAGGACCCTTGCGGCGAAGGTCGCCCTTGGCCTCCTTGCCCTTTTTCTTCTTGGCCTTCTTCTCCAGCGCCTGATAGGGCGCCGGAACCAACATCTTCGTCAGGGGTTCGGACGGATCTTTAGGCAGCGGTGCCGGACACTTGATCCACTCCGCCTTTGCTATCCAGCCCTGTACGAGGGACGGAAAACTCATTATGTCTAAAAACTTATTTGATCAAATATATATTCGGGAATAACACACTTACCGGTGTGGCCGGATTCTCGCTGTCAAGACTGATGTCTTCGGTCTTCTTCGGCCACGATTTCTGGGCCTTGAAGAGCAGCTTCCAGATGTCTTCGTGCGTTGTGCCGAAGAAGTGCCACAAGGTCCGAGGATCTTCCAGATTGAACTCCCACATGTGGGAGGGCCGGAGTTGGCAGGGAAAGGATCCGGCGGAAGAGCATCACCTGAATCACGTTAGTGAGACTTGTGTTCTTGCCTATCATGTCTGCGATGCGCTTTTGCAGCATCGACACTTCCACTGTGGATCCCCAATCCAAACCCTTGGTGGTCCAGGAGGTGAGCCGCATAGGGGGTCCGGATCTGAACTCAGGCGTGGCCGCCCACTTGGTGTCGCGGGGTTCGGTGATGTAGAACCACTCCTGCTGCCACACCTTGACAGTCTCCATGAAGGCCCCCTTAGGCCAAACGGCGTTGGAGAGCTTGCTCACCATGGTGCTGCTGCAGTCCGCATGCTCCCCATCGACCACCTTCGGCTTCAGATTGAAGACTTTAAGCCATAGGCCGAAGTGTGGGGGGATGCGGAGTAGTGCCTCACACACGATGATAAACGCCAAGATGTGGAGGAAAGAATTTGGGGCTAGATCATGGAAATCTAGCCCGTAATAGAACATGAGGCCGCGGACGAAGGGTGGAGGGGAAACCCTAGCCTGCGAAGGAAGTGGGGGAGGAATACCACCCTTTCGCGGGCTCCGGAGTGGGGATGACATGGTCCTTGGCGGGGAGCCTGTGTGCGATGTCCGCAGACAGATATCCCGCCTCCCGGAGCTCCTTGACATCCTTCTCAGTGACGGAGGAGGCCTCCCACTTGCCCTTCGAACTAGATCCGGACATGGCTAGAGAGGTTGGTGGCGCTGGGAAAGATTGAAGTTTGGGCGCTGGAGCTTGAAGATGGGAAAGCAAGAGAAGGAAGAAGGCGTGGGAAGAAAAGAGGAATCTTTATCCTCTTGTATAGGTAGTGAATATCAAACGCCCCCTCAAGCCTTAAAACTCGCCTATTCCCAAGGGGTTGTGCGAATGGCACGGTTGGATTACCCAAACCAGTATTGATGAGGGTCCCGTGATAAGCGGACACGATCTCTGTTTTGACAAGACATGTTAATAGAGGCTATGCCTCAACACGCGAAGCGGGAGGCGAAAAAACGGTTCAAAATGTTAAGAGGCCAGACGTGAGTTTCGCTGAAAAGTTGTCAGTTGAAACACATTATTTTGATTAAATATCTTGCCTTCATGGCTAAGGGTTGTGACTATTATACGGATATAGTTTTTTGTTCAGAAGATTGCGTTGAAGTACTCAGGAGGAGGAACCCGCCTTGCAATGCCGAAGACAACCCGCATGCCGAATATATCATCATTGAAGACGGGTTCAGGGGCTACTGAGGGAGTCCTGGAATAGGGGGTCCTCGGGTGTCCGGGCTGTGTGATATGGGCCGGACTGATGGGCCATGAAGATACAAGGAAGAAGACCTTCCCCCCATGTCCGGATAGGACTCTCCTATGCATGAATGGAAAGATTGGTGTCCGTATATGTAATTTCCTTCCTTTGTGAACCGACTCTGTACAACCCTAGGCCCCTCCGG
Organism: Aegilops tauschii subsp. strangulata; assembly: GCF_002575655.3. Classification (NCBI taxonomy): domain Eukaryota; kingdom Viridiplantae; phylum Streptophyta; class Magnoliopsida; order Poales; family Poaceae; genus Aegilops; species Aegilops tauschii. The sequence continues at coordinate 263,966,146 of NC_053035.3, forward strand.
TGTGTATATAAACCGGAGGGTTTGGTCCGTAGAGGCTATCAGAATTCATATAGGCTAGACATCTAGGGTTTAGCCATTACAATCTCAAGGTAGATCAACTCTTGTAACCCCTATACTCATCAAAGAAAATCAAGCAGGACGTAGGGTTTTACCTTCATTAAGAGGGCCTGAACTTGAGTAAACATTGTCGGATTTCGGGTTCCAGCAAAACCCTTAAGGTTCAAACTCTGGGGTGTGCACGAAGATCTCTCCCTCCCCCTAGCTCACTTACTCACCACGATCTCAAAGCTCAGCTCGTCGAACACAAAGAACAAGGGACACAAGAGTTTATACTGGTTCGGGCCACCGATGTGGTGTAATACCCTACTCCAGTGTGGTGTGGTGGATTGCCTTGTAGGCTGAGGATGAACAAGTACAAGGGAAGAACAGCCTCCTGAGGACAGGTGTTCTTGAGCTCGGTGAGCTTGTGTGGTTGAGGATGATCTGAATGATCCGTCCAAGATCAGTTGCCTCCTACGGTGGTGGCTAGTCCTATTTATAGAGGCCCCGGTCCTCTTCCCAAATGTTAGGCGGGAAGGGATCCCACAACGGCCAATTTGAAGGGCTTCGCCTGTTAAAGGCTCTGGTGGTGACGTTGTCGTGGGCTCCACGATGACCTCTGTCCTGCTGGTCTTGGTCTCGTTGCACCGATATCGAAACCTTTGCCTGACGCCTTGGGACTCTTTGCCTGTGCCTGCTCCTTTAGCACCAAAGAGGAAACCAGTACTCGGCGCCCGCTAGCGCCCGCCTGGCCTTGGTCATCACGGCTCACGTCACGGGAACCTCACGAGGTGCTCCTTGCCTTGATCTCTCCGCTCCCCGCGAGCCAGCCTAGTGAGGCCGCCCCTAAGGAGGCCTTGTGTCGTCCGCCTCGCGAGGGTCTTGAGTGTTTGCTGGTGAAGACGGGCCGTACCAGGCCGCTGGAGGAGCCACGCCATGGGCCGTAGGCAGGCAAGTCTGGGAGCCCCGTTCCCAGAACGCCGACAGTAGCCCCCGGGCCCAAGGCGAGTTCGGACTTGGCTTCGAGGCAAAGCCAAGGGGCAAGTGCGGAGCGCCGCGGGCCCCAACCGCCGGCGGCCTTGATTGACGCGTGGTGACTGACGGGATGTGGGCGTCTCCGCTTCCCCACGCTGCCTCGGCAATTACCCGACTTACAAAAGGCTGGCGCGGGTGTGACGCCCGGATAATTAAGCTACAGTGATCCCACGCTAATGGTGCCACGTCACCATGGTTACTGCTGCTAATCTATCGTTAGATCAAAACCGGTCCAAAATTCAAATTCAAAGTTTGGTAAATAATAAAAGTTTTCAAACATTAAAATAAAAATGTTCGGTTTGTACTAAATATTACATAGATAAATATGGTGTAGTAAACACATTTTTATAAAATGCCTAAATAATTTAAAATGATTTAAAACAGAAAAGTAAATAAATAAAAGAAAAGAAAATGCAAAAGAGAAAAACTAAACTAACAAAAAAACAAAGAGGAAGCACCCCCCACTGGGCTCCGGCCGAGCTGGCCTGCCCAACTGGGCCAAGGCCCACCCCCACTCCATAACCCCCCACTCCTCCCGTACCCCGAACCCCACCGACACTTCCCCCTCTCCAAAATATCTCCCCCCTCTCCCCCGATTGGATCGGGATCGAGGGAGGAGACCGCCGCCGCCGCCGTCCGGACCCCCTCGCCGGCCTGCTTCCGCTCCGCCCCGTCGTCCTCGTCCTCCTCCCCAAGCCGCTCCCCGCGCACCGTTGCCCCATGCCCTACAGCCCCCCTGTGAGCTTCCCCTCCTCTCTCCCTCGCGCCCGCGCGCGCTCACCACCAGCCGCTCGCCCGCGCTGTGCCTAGCTGCTGCTGCTGCAGCCTCGCGCCGCCGTCGCCCTACCGCGTCGCACCGCGCGCCCGCCCGCAGCTTGCCCCGCGCGGCCCGCCACTTCTCTGGCCACGTGCCCCACCGCGCACGCGCTTGCGCCGCGCGCTCGCCCCTCCCCCCCGCGCTCGGGCTTCCCCGCCTCTGCTCGCCCACCTGCCGCTCGCGCCGTCCATGGCTCACGATAGGCCGCCCGTGCTTCCCCCTCGACGCGCTCGCCTCCCGCCTCGCTCATCGTCGTCCCTGGCCTCGCCCCGTCCATCGCGGGTCGCCCCCCCACTGGCCGGCGTTCTGGCTGCCGGTGCCACACCGCGGGCTGCGTCCGGGGCCAGCCCCGTTCGGCCTCGGGCACGGGCACCACGCCCGCACCCAGCGCCCGCACACGCTATGGCCCCTATGCCAATGACATGGGGGGCCCACGCCCCAGAACGTCTATTAAAAAAAGGATAAAAAAATTAATTAATAAAATTAATTATTAATTAATTAAGTTAATTAATCATGTTTAATTAATCTAATTAATTAGTTAGTTTAATTAAACAGTAATTAGTTTAGCTAATTCCTAATTAATCTAAACAGAGAATGACAGGTGGGTCCCACTGGACCCACATGTCAGTTTGACTAGTCAACACCTCTATTGACTGCTGACGTCATGCTGACGTCATGATGACGTCAGCGTGCACTATTCTGGATAATGTTGAATTAAATTAATCAAATAAATTCCAAAATGATTTAAAACTTTAGAAAATCATATAAAATAAACCGTAGCTCAGATGAAAATACTTTCTACATGGAAGTTGCTCAGAACGACGAGATGAATCCAAATACGTAGTCCGTTTGTCCGCCACACATCCCTAGCATAGCGAACACACAACTTTCCCCCTCCGGTTCATCTGCCCGAAAATGCGAAACACCGGGGATACTTTCCCGGATGTTCCCCCCTTCGCTGGTATGACATATCCCTGTGTTACGTCACCCCTAGCACAATGTATTGCCGCGTCTTGCTTTGTGTTACATTTGATTGCTCTGTTATTTATTGTGTTCCCCCTCCGTTACTTCTTTCCGGTAGGCTCCGAGACCGTTGCCGTTACCCCTGTGATCGGCTACATCGACGACGACCCCTTCTTCTTGCCAGAGCAACCAGGCAAGCCCCCCCTTGATCACCAGATATCGCCCATTCCTTCTCTGTACTGCTTGCATTAGAGTAGTGTAGCATGTTACTGCTTTCGGTTAATCCTATTCTGCTGCATAGCCTGTCATTGTTGCTACAATTGTTACCCTTACCTGCTATCCTACTGCTTAGTATAGGATGCTAGTGTTCCATCAGTGGCTTTACACTCTTGTCCGTCTGCCATGCTATACTACTGGGCCGTGATCACTTCGGGAGGTGATCTCGGGCATATGCTATGTACTTTATACTGTTACATTACTTGTGATACTGTTCGGAGATGGGGGCTGAAGGGGCAGGTGGCTCCATCCCGGTAGAGGTGGGCCTGGGTTCCCGACGTCCCCCGACTGTTACTTTGTGGCGGAGCGACAGGGCAGGTTGAGACTACCTAGGAGAGAGGCGGGCCTGGCCCTGGTCGGCGTCCGCGGTTACTTCAAAACAACACGCTTAACGAGTTCTGGGTATTTGATCTGAGTCTGGCCATTTAGCCTATACGCACTAACCAACTACGCGGGAACAGTTATGAGCACTCAACGTCGTGGTATCAGCCGAAGCCTTCGTGACGTCAGCGACTGAGCGGCGCGCGCCAGATTGGACTGGAACGCCTGCTAGGCTAGGTCTGCTTCCGGCCACGTTCGCAACATGCAGGTGTGCAATGGGCGATGGGCCCAGACCCCTGCGCCATAGGATTTAGACCGGCGTGCTCACCTCTCTGTTGTGCCTAGGTGGGGCTGCGACGTGTTGATCTTCCGCGTCCGGGCATGACCCAGAAAAGTGTGTCCGGCCAAATGGGATCGAGCGTGTTGGGTTATGTGGTGCACCCCTGCAGGGAAGTTTATCTATTCGAATAGCCGTGTCCCTCGGTAAAAGGACGACCTGGAGTTGTACCTTGACCTTTTGACACCTAGAACTGGATACTTAATAAAACACACCCTTCCAAGTGCCAGATATAACCCGGTGATCGCTCTCTAACAGGGCGACGAGGAGGGGATCACCGGGTAGGATTATACTATGTGATGATACTTGGTGAACTTACCATCTACTCTATTCTACATGCTGCAAGATGGAGGCTGCCAGAAGCGTAGTCTTTGACAGGACTAGCTACCCCCCTCTTATTCTGGCATTCTGTAGTTCAGTCCACCGATATTGCCCCTTTACACAGATACCCATGCATATGTAGTGTAGATCCTTGCTTGCGAGTACTTTGGATGAGTACTCACGGTTGCTTTTCTCCCTCGTTTCCCCTTTCTATACCTGGTTGTCGCAACCAGATGCTGGAGTCCAGGAGCTAGAGATCCCGAGGATGATTCTATGTGGAGTTCAGCTTCGAGGAGTAGTTAGGAGGTCCCAGGCAGGAGGCCTTGCCTTTTCGATCGCTGCTACTTTTGTGCTAGCCTTCTTAAGGCAATCTTGTTTAACTTATGTCTGTACTCAGATATTATTGCTTCCGCTGACTCTTGTGTTTTCGAGCTTATGTATTCGAGCCTTCGAGGCCCCTGGCTTGTAATATAAAGCTTGTTTTATTTTAATTTGTGTCTAGAGTTGTGTTGTGATATCTTCCTGTGAGTCCTCGATCTTGATCGTACACATTTGCGTGTATGATTAGTGTACGGTCAAATCAGGGGCGTCACAACGGGTCGCGCTGCCTTTGTTGCTCCCCTTCGTCTTGCTCCAGATCCCCTTTCTTGCTCCTCGCTCCCAAAAACTCCAGATCCGCCCAGATCCTCCTCCAAGCTTGCCGCAAATGGCGCCCAACAAAGCTCGGGTTGCTCCTCCGCCATCCTGGTACGAGCCTGCGCTCAATGTGCCGAGCGTCTCGGAGAAGAACTTTGCCGCCATGCTTCTGATGACGGCGGAGGGCGATGAGAAGAGGAAGACTGCACTCCGGGCTGGCTCCGCCGAGCTGGAGGCCTCAGGCAGCACCTTCTACCCCTTCTTCATGAGCAGCGTCATCACGGGGTTGGTTCCCCCCTTCTCTGACTTCTTCTATTCCATCCTCAGCCATTAAAAGATTCACGCCCTCCATCTTCATCCCAACTCCATCCTCCTCCTGTCGATCTTCACCTTCTATTGCGAGGTGTACGTCGGAGTGATGCCGTCCGTGGCACTGCTGCTCCACTTCTTCTTCCTCCGGATCAAGGAGGGCCACTGCTCGGGGTGCGTCAAGTTCCTCGCAGCCAACAAGACCAACGTGATCTCGAAGGCCGGGAAGAAGGCCGAGGGCTTACGGAGCAAGTGAGTCCTGATGGATGCCAAGTCCTCCCACCCCCGGCCGCTGCTGCCGACGGAGATGCCCGTGTCCCACGACGGGTGGTTCCGCACGAAGCTCACCGACCCTCGGGCGGAGTCGGTGCTGGAGAGGATGACCGCCGACCTGAAGCCTGGCGACTCAAGGGCGGCGAAGCTGATGGGAGCCATGATCATCAAGGAGTTCATGGCGCAGCGCGTGGCTCCACTCCAGGCGCGCGCGCCCCTTGTGGAAGCTTGGGGATGACCTCCGCCTACGTCCGGAGGCCCTGTCCGACAAGGAGCTGAGCACGGCCCTCCGCTCCTTGCTACCTCTTGAGCATGCGTTGGTTTTCCCTTGAAGAGGAAAGGGTGATGCAGCAAAGTAGCGTAAGTATTTCCCTTAGTTTTTGAGAACCAAGGTATCAATCCAGTAGGAGGCCACACGCAAGTCCCTCGTACCTACACAAACAAATAAGAACCTTGCAGCCAACGTGATAAAGGGGTTGTCAATCCCTTCACGGCCACTTGCAAAAGTAAGATCTGATAGAGATGATAAGATAATATTTTTGGTATTTTTATGATAAAGATTAAAAGTAAAGATTGCAAAATAAACGGCGACAGAAATAGCTAGTCGACGGGAGATTAATATGATGGAAAATAGACCCGGGGGCCATAGGTTTCACTAGTGGCTTCTCTCAAGATAGCATGAGAATTATGGTGGGTGAACAAATTACTGTCGAGCAATTGATAGAAAAGTGCATAGTTATGAGAATATCTAGGCATGATAATGTATATAGGCATCACGTCCGCGACAAGTAGACCAAAACGATTCTGCATCTACTACTATTACTCCACCATTGACCACTATCCAGCATGCATCTAGAGTATTAAGTTCATAAGAACAGAGTAACGCATTAGGCAAGATGACATGATGTAGAGGGATAAACTCAAGCAATATGATATAAACCCCATCTTTTTATCCTCGATGGCAACAATACAATACGTGCCTTGCTGCCACTGCTGTCACTGGGAAAGGACACCGCAAGATTGAACCCAAAGCTAAGCACTTCTCCCATTGCAGGAAACATCAATCTAGTAGGCCAAACCAAACTGATAATTCGAAGAGACTTACAAAGATAACAAATCATACATAAAAGAATTCAGAGGAGATTCAAATATTCTTCATAGATAATCTTGATCATAAACCCACAATTCATTAGATCTCGACAAACACACCGCAAAAAGAGTTACATCGAATAGATCTCCAAGAAGATCGAGGAGAACTTTGTATTGAGATCCAAAGAGAGAGAAGAAGCCATCTAGCTAATAACTATGGACCCGAAGGTCTGAGGTAAACTACTCACACATCATCGGAGAGGCTATGGTGTTGATGTAGAAGCCCTCCGTGACCGATTCCCCCTCCGGCAGAGCGCCGAAAAAGGCCCCAAGATGGGATCTCACGGGTACAGAAGTTTGCGGCGGTGGAAATAGTGTTTCGTTGTGCTCCTGGATGTTTTTGGGGTATATGGGTATATATAGGAGGAAGAAATAGGTTGGTGGAGCTACAAGGGGCCCACGAGGGTGGGGGGCGCGCCCTGGGGGGCAGGCGCGCCTCCCTGCCTTGTGGCCTCCTCGCTTCTTTCTTGACGTCCACTCCAAGTCCTCTGGATCACGTTTGTTCCAAAAATCACTCTCCCCAAGGTTTCATTCCGTTTGGATTCCGTTTGATATTCCTTTTCTGCGAAACACTGAAATAGGCAAAAAAACAGCAATTTGCACTGGGCCTTGGGTTAGTAGGTTAGTCCTAAAAACAATATAAAAGTGTATAATAAAGCCCATTAAACATCCAAAACAGATAATATAATAGCATGGAACAATAAAAAATTATAGATACATTGGAGACGTATCACTCCTTGGTTGGGGATGACTAGGGGTACCCGCCGGACAGCTTCGTTCCCTTGTACTGTCGCCCGGATGGGGCGAAGATTGCCACCGACATGCCTGTCTTTGATGGGCGTGGTCTTGTGCCGCCCGCGCCCTCTGAGGCCCCGGTGGCCACGGGTTCCGGTAGTGGTGTCCTCCGACGATTCCGGCGAGGAGGAAGAGCAGGACTCGGCTGTCACCCTAGTGGGGTTTGGGGAGACCTCCCCTCCGTGCAAAGTCGACCTGGTCCGCGCCTTGCCTGATGATGACGCTGTCGGCGACCACCCATTGAGGGAAGTCCTGCCTCCTGCTGGGGTCACTACGAGGTCCAGGGTCTCCCCCTCGGGGAAGCCGACGTCCGGCATCCCGACGAAGAGCAGATCGTCGCTGATCTCTCGGGGGTGATGTCCCTGCTTCACCGCCGCCCGGGGCCACAGCGGCCTCGCAGACTCCTGGGGCTCGCGCGCCCGCGCCCCAGGCCACGAGGCCCCTAAGCTCCGCACTTCTGAAGAGGCGTCGGGACTACACCGCCGTGGACCAGTGAGTTTCCTTCCCTGACCTTGCCCTTGTTCCTGCTTCCGTCGCGGCTTCCCGATGCTTCATCATTGATCTTCTAGGCCGACGTCGTCATCAAAGAAGAAGAAGAAGGAAGGGGCGGCCACATCCTCGGGGCCCCAGCAGCCTGGCACGGCCGCGCCTCCTCCGGCACAGAAGGGCGGCGATGGCGCCCGCCCCTCTCCGGCCCGGTCGTCCCCGCGAGGCCTAGAGGAGCGTCCCCATGAGAAGGCGACCGCCAAGGCCTCGTCAGCTCCTGAGGCGCTCATCCCTAGCCCGCCGGCCGAGGCCCAGCAGGCTCCGAAGCTCCTGGCCTCTTCTTCCACCGCCATCAACTTGCAGGCCTTGGCGACGACGCTGCCTTCTCCTTCCGCCCCGCTGCCAGTCCGCGATCCTTCTGCCTCGCCTGACGCCCTGGAACACGCCCTTTCCGCACTGGCCCGGCTGCGGGGTGATCTTCAAGGCGCCGACCGTCACCTAGTGGCTGGGCGCCTGGAGCCGATCTCTGGCTGGTTGCACTCTGATGCATCCATCTGGGAGGCGCTAAGCCAGGCCATGGCGGCTTCCGAGAAGGACAAGCAGGCCGCTGCCCAAGCCGCGGCTGCCCACGAGGTGGCGCTGAAGGACGGTGGGGCCGCCCAGGATCGCTGCCAGTCGCTGGAGGCTGAGCTGGAGGCCATGCGCAACGAGCGCGCGGTCGAAGCTCGAGACCGCCAGGCGGAGGAGGAGAAGATGAAGGCCCGAGAGGACGCCGTCAGAGGTCGCGACGCCGAGCTGGTGCAGTTGGCGAGGGCGCAGGCCATGGAGCACAGCCGACTGGAGAAGCTGGAGCAGGAGATGAAGCCGGAGAAGACCGAGCTGGAAGCCAAAGTGAAGGTCCTGGTTGAGGACCGCGTGGCCTTCAAGTCTCTTGAGGAGAAGTCCCGCGTGGCGCTGCGGGCACTCTACGAGAAGGGCTTGGAGGAGCCGCTGGTGACAGACGACGAGGGCCCCACCCAGCTGCTGTCTCATCTTGTCGTGGCCCTCGAGGACATCGTCAACGGAATCGGCCCCTTGGTGGAGGGGGAAGCCCATGCGCTCTCCTCTGCTGCGCTGATGTGTGTCTTCAGCCACCTCCATCTTCGTGATCCCGGCACCGACCTTGACGAGCTGCTCGAGCCCGTGGATGACGAGCGCTGCGCAGCCGCTGCCGAAGCCGTGAAGAGCCAGGTGGAGGCCTTGCTGAAGAACTTCCGCGCCTTCGACCCTGCGCCCTCGACTGGTGGCGCTGCTGAACCCACAACTCCGGCAGGCGGCGCAGGTGAGGGCAACGTCGCCGTGGAAGGGGCGCCCCTTGCAAGTGACGGCGGCGTCCAGGGATGTCGAAATGGCCTGCTGGCGGCTCCTTTTCCTGCTTTGCTTCTGCAACATGTACCATGCCTCGTGGAGGCGTTTAAACTTGTGTTTGGTATTCGGAGAATAGTATGTCTTGTAATATTTATTTGAGATTCCGCGATTTCCTTCCCGTTTGCTTGGTGTTCTACGTCGGCAGGGCCCTACCCCGCGCATACCTCAGCCACTGTCGGGCCATCCGGATCACCAGGACGGTCCAAGGGGTGAGGGGCTACATGGCCAGTTAGGCTCCTGAGTCGCGATGCTCAGGAGTTCCCCTTGACGCGCAAACGGGCCGCGGGAAGAAAACCGCTGAAGTAGGTCTTAGGGTTCTATGTCGGCAAGGCCCGACCCCGCGCATACTCTGTTTGAGCGTTAAGGAGGACTCTTGAGCATCGTGACTTAGGAGCCTAACTAGCCACGTAGCCCCTCAGCCACTGTTGGACCGTCCGGATCACCAGGACGGACCAAGGGGTGAGGGGCTACGTGGCTAGTTAGGCTCCTGAGTCGCGATGCTCAAGAGTCCTCCTTAACGCTCAAACTGACCTTCATACCTGTCCTCGCCGAGGTCCCGCTCAGGAGTGGCGCGTGACGACTAGGTCCAAGGGACCTGGCAGGGCGGCGTACGCTAGGCGGGGCCTTAGCATATCCCCCGTGCCCCAGCCCCCTCGCGCGACTCTCCCGAGGGAAGAGCGTTGCGGTGAGGCTGGCCACTGAGCCGGGTGGCTCCCTGAGGTTGGTACGGCCGTGGGGCCACCCTCAGTTGTTTATCACCAGCGCGGAGCGTAGCGCTTCCGCACTTGCACGGGCATAGCCGCTCCTCGACCATGTCGACTGCCAGCACGGAGCATGGTGCTTCCACTGGTTCGTGGGTGAGGGCTCCCTCTGAGTGGAGCCCCCGGGGCATGTCTGGGCACTCGTGAGCCAGCGCGGGACTCACGAGGCCCTACCTCAAGGTGGGTTGCGCCTGATCTTGGTTCTTGATAGCTTCAGTGATCCTGCGAGATGGTTAGGTAACCTGCGCCGGACGAATTTCCTGAGGCGATCCCACGAGAAGGCCAGACACCAACGACCCCAGGAGGTGACGTGAATGGGGCCAGCCCGCCAGACAGAGCTCAGTCGTTGGGTTTATCGACGCTGCAGGGACGGACCCAAGCACAGACGCCGTGTCGAGCCTACTCATGCGAGGAATTCTAAGGGAAAGCAACCGGCGCGCGGCTCCCGTGGCAATGAGGGTGGTCGCGGGTGGGGCGTCGATGTATCAAATAAGCAGGTGATTGCCATAGATAACTTATGTAAGGGAACAAGCTAGCTCAGTATAGATGTAAGAACGATAAATGCCACTGGGACGGACCCGAGCGGCCTGGGGATGATGCAGCCCGAGGGGCGCTCCCAACAAAGTATGCTAAAGATGCAAAAGGATACATGTCGCGGGGACAGGCCCGTGCGACCTGGGAATCATGCAGCCTGAGGGACGCTCCCAGCTGAATAAACTTGGAAAATGTCACCTAGTACCATTGTCGAAGGAGGGTTGAGGTAGCCGAAGGCACGCGCTGGAGAAGCCGCTCCTCACGAGCCACCAGGGCCCTGAGCCTCAGGAGGCTCTGGGGGCTCGGGTGGTTCCTTGAGGACCATCGCCATCTCCGCTAGGACTGCATGATGCCTGGCCTCCTGAGTCGCGAGGATGCTCCGTAGATGACGCTGGTAGGTGACAGCCGCGTTCGGCAAGCCAAACGGCATGCGAACATAGCTGTGAGGTGGACCCTCGCACCGGCCAACATGCGAAGGCCAGAAGTGCTCCTGAGATGCGGCCCTGTTGAGCCCTGGAATGTCGATGCAGACACGCAGCCCGCCGTCCTCGCCAGGATGGGGAGCTATGCCAGGTGGTGGGCGGCGGTCGTCGCGCATGGTGCTTGCTTCTTGAAGCTCCTGGGTAGCCTTGATGATGAACTCCTGACCACCGGGCGCTCCTCGCCCAATGCCCTCTTGAAGGAAACGTGCCGCAAAGCACGCCTCCACGTGGTGCTCGAGCGCCTCCCTCGTGATGTTGGCTAGGTCAGAGGCCCTCCAGAAGAGAGCCCCCGAGCCCAGCCTGAGGAGGGCACCGGGCGCGCCTTCCTATGCGAGGGAGGGAGCCGCCCCAGGCGTGGGCGCTGATCCCGAGGCGGCGCCGCTAGAGACGCCGCTCTCCTGATGTCCTGTGCGGAGTAGTAGCTCCTTCTTCTTGGGGATGGCCTCAGGAGGGTACATGGTGCCCTCGCTGTTGGGGTCTTCGATTGCTGCGGCTTGGAAGGCGCGCTCAAGGGAGCACACCACATCTCTTTCTTCACATGGAACCGTGATGATGCCGCCATTCCCCGGCATCTTGAGGATGTTGTAGCCGTGGTGGGTCACCACCATGAACTTGGCTAATGCTGGATACCCAAGGATGGCGTTGTACGATAGACGGATGTGGGCGGCGTCGAAGTCTATGAGCTTGGTGCGGTAGTTGTCGCGCTGGCCGAAGGTGACAGGGAGACGAACCTGCCCTATCGGGGTGGTAGAGCCGTCGGTCACCCCTGAGAAGGGCTTGGTAGGCTGTAGCTGATCGTATGGCACTTGGAGGCTGTCGAATGTCTCGACGGACAGGACATTGAGCCCCGCACCGCCGTCGATGAGGGTCTTGGTGACTTGGACGTTGCTGATGACGGGTGAGCAAAGTATCGGGAGGGTGCCATGAGGGGCCGCGCACTTGAGCTGGTCTGACGAGCTAAAGGTGATGGTGCACTTGGACCACCTGAGCGGGCGCGTGGCCTCGAGCTTGGGACGAGCCACGTTCACCTCACGAGCAAACTGCTTGAAGATACGCTGGGAAGCTGGGGCCTGAGCACCGCCCAAGATGCAAGCGATAGCGCGCGACTCCTGGAAGCCCCCAGCCCCCTTGTCTTGATGGTGGTCGTCGTTCCTTCTTGGTGGTGGCGGCAGCAGAGGGAGGCCAGGATTGCCCTGAGGATGGTCCTCATGAGGCTGGTCCCTCCAGGTGCCCTCATGAGGCTGGTCCTGCCAGTGGTCCTCACAAGGCCGGTCGCGCCACTACTGACGGGGGCTGCGGTCGTCCCAGCGCCCCCACTTCATCCACCTCCTCGGCCGTAGCCCCGGTCGTTGCGCTTGGGGCGTCGATTGAAGCGTCCATCTCGGTTGGCCCTGAGCTCTTGACAGTTGTTGGTGTTGTGGCTGTGTACGTTGTGGAAGGCGCAGAACGGACGACTGCCCTTGGACGACTCGGGGTGGTCCCGGCCGCGCTTCGTGTCCGGCTCCCCCGCGAGCACGGCTACCCCCTTGCGCTTCACGTCCTTGCCCTTGGCTTTCTTCTCTTCTAGGTCGGCAGCAGGGAGCTCGAGGAGGGAAAGGCGCCCCTCCTCAGCTCTTGCACACTTGGTCGCCATGTTGAACATCTCCAAAGCCGTGCATAGCTTCTCGTGGATGGCGAGCTCCTCCTTCATCTTGACATCGCGGATGCCATCGGAAAATTCCGAGATGATGGCCTCATCTGTCACCTTGGGGATCTTGAGGCGAACGCTGTTGAAGCGCTGTACTTCTGCAAGGTCTCTCCTGGCTGCTGCTTGATGCGGCGCAGGTTACTCTTGGCCGGAGGGCGGTCGCGAGTGCCCTGGAAGTTGGGACGAAGCGGTCGCACATCTCACCCCAGGAAGAGATTGACCCCGGGGGCAAGTTCAGGAGCCATGAGCGAGCACCATCCTTGAGAGCCATGGGTAACCAGTTCGCCATGACTTTCTCATCGCCGTTGGCCACCTCGATGCTCAGCTCGTAAAGCTGTAAGAACTCCGCAGGGTCGGGGGTGTCGTCGTAGCGAGGAGGCAGGTCTGGCTTGAACTTGCCTGGCCAGACGACGCTACGCAGCTCCAGAGTGAAGGCGCGATAGCCTGCTGTGGCCACCGGGGCCCTTTGTAGAGGCGGAGCCTGCTCTTGATGCCCGGTGGCGGCGCGCGGTCTTGACGTGGTGGCGCCGGGAGCGCAGGGGCGTTTTCTTGCGGCCGGGGAACTTCCTGGCAGCTTCCTTCTTCGCGCGCATGCGCCCGGCGCGGTGGGTCACGCCGAGGGGCCGCGCGTCTTGGTGCCAGGGTGCCGTCTTGGTGCGGAGGTGGCGGAGGCGCTCCGTGGGTTACATCACCCGCGGATGGAGGAGGGCGAGGTAGCGAGAGGGACGGGGCAGGCGAGTCCCCGGCAGCGCTGACGAGCTCGACGATGCGGTCCAGCCAGTCCTCGTAGAGGTCGTCGACCAGGCGATAGCGCAAGAGTTCGCGTGCCATGAGCAGCGCGGCCTGCGGGTCCGTGGGCGCGCGGCGAGCGTGGGACGATGAGCCGGCCGGAGTCAGCGACGGGGTAGCGGTACGGCCGTCCCGCTGCACCGAGGGGTGCAGCGAAGATGCTTGCTGCTCGTTTCCCGCCGGGACGGTGGCGGCGTTGGCGGCGGGTGATGGAGAACGATGGGGAGGCCCGTCGACAGGGGCCGTCTGAGCGACGCGGGTGGCTAGGGCGGCCCGGCACTCGGCGCGAGCTCGACACGCGTCTGCCATGGACGTGGTGGAGTGGTGGAGCGTGGATCGACGAAAGGAAGGCTTCAGCACACCCCTACCTAGCGCGCCAAATGTCAGATTTCGGGTTCCGGCAAAACCCTTAAGGTTCGAACTCTGGGGTGCGCACGGAGATCTCTCCCTCCCCCTAGCTCACTTGCTCACCACGATCTCAAAGCTCAGCTCATCGAACTCGAAGAACAAGGGACACAAGAGTTTATACTGGTTCGGGCCACCGATGTGGTGTAATACCCTACTCCAGTGTGGTGTGGTGGATTGCCTTGTAGGCTGAGGATGAACAAGTACAAGGGAAGAACAGCTTCCTGAGGAGAGGTGTTCTTGAGCTCGGTGAGCTTGTGTGGTTGAGGACGATCTGAATGATCCGTCCAAGATCAGTTGAGGCCAAATCAGTTGCCTCCTACGGTGGTGGCTAGTCCTATTTATAGAGGCCCCGGTCTTCTTCCCAAATGTTAGGCAGGAAGGGATCCCACAACGGCCAATTTGAAGGGGGGCAGCTAGTACAAGCTATCCTGAAAAAAGGTGGTCTTCGCCTGCTAAAGGCTCTGGTGGTGATGCCGTCGTGGGCTCCGCGATGACGTCCATCCTGCCGTCCTACTGGTCTTCGGCTCGTTGCACCGATATGGAAACCTTTGCCTGACGCCTCGGGACTCTTCGCCTGTGCCTGCTCCTTTAGCACCAAAGAGGAAACCAGTACTCTGCGCCCGCTGGCGCCCGCCTGGCCTTGGTCGTCACGACTCACGTCACGGGAACCTCACGAGGTGCGCCTCGCCTTGATCTCTCCGCTCCTCGCGAGCCAGCCTAGTGAGGCTGCCCCTGAGGAGGTCTTGTGTCATCCGCCTCGCGAGGCTTGGACCCTGGCGAGGGTCTTGAGTGTTTGCTGGTGAAGACATGCCGTACCAGGCCGGTAGGGGAACCACGCCATGGGCCGCAGGCAGGCAAGTCTGGGGACCCCCGTTCCCAGAACACCGACAAACATCATGCCCCCTTTGTCCCTTGTTACCTTCGATCCTCGGACGCACAGTTCGGGATCCCCTACCCGAGATCGGCCGGTTTTGACACCGACACTCTTCCCCCAAAAATGTAGTCGGGAAGGGATCCCACAGTGGCCAATTTGAAAGGGGACACGTAGTACACCTTATCCTGACAAAAGGTGGTCTTCGCGTGCAAAGCTTCTGGTGGTGACGTCGCGGTGGAATCGGTGATGACATCCTTCTTGCCGTCCTGGTGGTCTTGGTCTTGTTGCACTGGAATGGAAACCTTTGCCTGATTCCTCGGGAACCCGCACCTGCGCTTGCCTCCTTTGCACCAAAGAGGAAATTGTCTTCTCTGCGCCCGCTGGCGCCCGCCTGGCCTTGATCGTCATGGCTTGCATCATTGCAACCTCATGAGGTCGGACGCTTGCATAGGAATCTCCACTCCCAGGAGTAGCCTGGAAAGGCCGCTCCCTCAGGAGGTCTTGGCGTCGCCCGCCTCGCAAGGCTTGGCCTCTCGTGAGGATATCGTCCTGATGATCTTGTAGATGGGCCGTACCGGGCCATCGATGGAGCCATGCTGTGGGCGGCAGGCAGGCAAGTCTGGGTACCCTGGTTCCTAGAAAGCTGACAGTAGCCCCCGGTCCCAAGGCGCGCTCGGACTTGGCTTCGAGGTGAAGCCAAAGGCAAGGGCGAAGCACCACGGGCCCCAATCATCTGCACGCCAGGCTGACGCGTGGACGCTTGATGGGACGTGGGCGTCTCCACTTCCCCACGCTGCCTTGGTAACTGCTCGACTTGACAACTGCCTGGTGCATGCAGAAAGGCTATCATTGCCTGGGACGTGAGAGGCCGGCGGTTAGCCTTCCTTCGCCTATAAATGGGGTAAGGAGTGGAGCCCCCAGCTCATCTTCATCCTCTCGCCGCTCACCCCTTCTTCTTCATCCCGCCATCTTGCCAGAGCATCCATGGCGCCAGTGAGGAGTTTCTCCGCCGCGGAGAAAGGAAAGGTTCCCAAGGAGGGACCAGGCTCTCCGCCGCCCAAGAGGGGCCGTGGCCGTCCCCGCAAGCATGCCGCGACGCCGGCGGAGGCTACCCGAGGGTGTGGGCGCACCCCCTCGAAGGATGGCGCCACCTCCGGCAGTTGTGGGGGTGCTCCTTCCCGGGGCGGGAGTTGCCGCGGCCGGGGCGGCCGCAACAAAGGGGGGGAGGAATGTGGCAGCCGTCCGGCCACCGCACTCGTGGTCCCATTCGACTGACGCGTCCTCGGAGTTTGTGGTGTGGGTAGAGAGGCCCGCAGGCGTCTGGTTCCAGCTCCCATGCTTCTTTGCAGGTGCGCTGCTGGGGGACCTGGTGGCCTCTGTCTGCAGGCCGATGGCTACTGCAGCAGGGCCTCGCGGGTGGAGGTCGAGGTCACCCACGCCGACAATGTGTTCCTGAACCATGGGTGGCAACCTTTGCCCGCGCACGCGGCCTGCAGGGGAGGTGTACCCTCCACTTCAGGTATGACGGCGCGGCGACCCTCAACGTCCGGGTCTTCGAGGAGGATGGCAGGCGCATGGGGTGCTGCCCCGAGAGCGACAGCGAAGACGACGATATCCACCCCTCTGACGGCGATGACCGAAGGGGCGGTATCATCTCCGGCGGTGAGCTCGCCCTTGGCAACGGTCGCGATGCCTCCAGCAGCGGCGGCTCCTCTTCTGGGGGGGAGTACGAGCGATGGTGAGTACGACAAGTCGCCACACCGCTGAGCTCGGACCAAGGAGGGCGACGAGCCGCCTCACCGCCACGCCCCAATGAAGAAGGAGGAGGACTCCGACTGAGCGCGGGCATTGCTGGAGCCGGGTCTCAGGAGCCGCGATGGTCGCGCGACCGCTTTTACTTCTTTCTTTTTCCTGCACCAAAAAAGTAGAAAGCCCTGCCGGGGCATGTAATGAATCATGGTGCTTGTGCCATTATATTATCATTTTTATATTGCATCCTGACGTCCGTGTTACTACTAATTGAAGGGTTCACGCTAATTGTGACTGGTATGACTTAGCTTAGTGTGCTCGCGGTAGATTCCCGTGTCGTGAGAGCGTGCTTCTCCGGGGCTTGTACCTCCTGCGCGCCCCTCGTTCCAGAGAGGTCATACCAGGGGTTTCCTTCTTAAGGATTCGAAGGTCCTCAGGCCTCAGGAGGCACCTGGTGACTGCGGGGTTTGGGACCTCTGGGGGCACCAGGCCCCGCGCGAGCCCCGAGCATGGGTCGCTGGTGCGCCGTATCGCGATGCCCGGAGGCACAGACTTAGGAGGCGTGCGTACCCGTTGGCTCATTTGAGGGCGTCACGCGAGGATTTAAGACGCCAAAGGCTAGGACACCAAGGCTTTCGCAAGGTGTGTTCGTGGGCGGGCACAAGCGCACTAACCGTGCCCAGCCCCCACGCGTGAGACGCGCGAGAAAGAGCAACGGTCAACTGTCACTCTCCCTAAAACGAGACCTGAAAGAGCGAATGCTGCGAGGAGAAAAATTTCCCAACCCTTTCAAATAAGGATGCGAGAAGTTCAAATTCATTCCAAGAAGTGGAAAATCAACTACAGAAAGCAAGCAAAAGAACAGCCGTGTCCGGCACCTACACTAGTCTTCTGGTCTTCCCGTCAGTGCGGAGCATGGGGATTCAGCTAGGACATGGGTGGGAGCCCCCGTGAGGCCCAAGGGCAGCACTCAGGAGACTCCGGGGCATGTACAGACCCACTCATTATTACGTGAGAGTGTCACGGGTGGATACTTGAAAGGCGCATGGTGCCTGCTGGTCACGGATAGAGCTTCCAGAGGTGCTGGATGTTCTAGGCATTCTGGATGGGGACCCCATCCTGTGTCTCCAGGCACGCGGCGCCAGGCCTGGAGACACGGGAGATCCTGAATGGGCCCTCCCACATAGGCGAGAGCTTGTGGAGCCCCACCCTGGAGAGCACCCATATCAGGACGAGGTCATCCACCTCGAGTGTCCTGGAGCGGACGCTGCTGCAGTGATACCGCTGCAGCGCCTACTAGTACCTCGCGGCACGGAGCATGGCTTGTCGGCGGCCCTCCTCCCCGAGCACGAGGTCCATCCCTCGTGAGGTGTCCTGCCATGCCTCGTCAAATGCCAAGACCCGCGGGGAGCGGTGCTTGACCTCATGAGGGAGGACCGCCTCAGCCTCGTAGACGAGGAAGAACGGGGTCTTGCTAGTGGGCTTAGTCGCGGTAGTGCGAATGGATCCCAGCACAGACTGAAGCTCATTGAGCCCCCTGCTGCAGTCCTCAAGTTTCTTCTTGAAGCTCCTCGCCTTGAGGCCCCTCAGGACCTCCGCGTTGGCGCAATCGGCTTGGCTGTTACTCCGTGGGTGCGCCACTAAAGCGTAGCATATCTATGTTCCAAGGTTAGCACAATATGTGTTGAAGAGGTTGCTCGTGAACTGAGAGCCGTTGTCAGTGATGATATGGTTGGGGACCCCAAAACGGCTCACGAGGCCCTCGATGAACTTGACAGCCGAACCAGCTGGGATGGTGCGCACCGGCTCTACCTCCGCCCACTTAGTGAACTTGTCGACAGCGACGTAGAAGTAGCGGTAGCCCCTGGCCGCTCGGGGAAACAGGCCCAGGATATCCAACCCCCAGACCGCAAACGGCTGTCGGCGTCCTGGGAACGGGGGTCCCCAGACTTGCTTGCCTATGGCCCACGGCGTGGCTCCACCAGCAGCCCTGTACGACCCATCTTCACCAGCAAACACTCAAGACACTCGCGAGGTGGAGGACGCAAGACCTCCTCGGGGGCGGCCTCACCAGGCTGGCTCGCGGGGGGTGGAGAGATCAAGGCAAGGGGCACCTCGCGAGGTTCCTGTGACGCAAGCCATGACGACCGGGGTCAGGCGGGCGCCAGGCGGGTGCCAGCGCGCACAGTGTCCTCGTTTCCTCTTTGGTGCTAAAGAGGCAAGCGCAGGCGAGGAGTCCTGAGGCATCAGGCAAAGGTTTCCATATCGGTGCAACGTGACCAAGACTAGCAGGACGGCATAACGGAGGTCACCGTGGAGCCCAAGACGGCGTCACCAGTAGAACCTTTGGCATGCGAAGACCACCTTTAGTCAGGACAACTTGTACTAGTTGTCCCCCCTCAAATTTGGCCGTTGTGGCATCCCTTCCCGCCAGCATTTGGGAAGAGGACCAGGGCCACTATAAATAGGGCTAGCCACCATAACGAGGGAAGAGACTGGATTGAGAGAAAGAGAGCGAGAACTGATTTGAAGCCATTCAGATCATCCTCATCCACACAAACTAACCAAGCACGAGAGCACCTCTCCTCAGGAGGCTGTTCTTCCCTTGTAACTGTTCATCCTCAGCCCAAGAGGCAATCCACCACACCACACTGGAGTAGGGTATTACACCACATCGGTGGCCCGAACTAGTATAAATCTTGTGTCCCTTTGCTCTGTGAGTTTGACGCGCTGAAGCTTTGAGATCGCGGTGAGGGGGTGAGCTAGAGGGGGAGAGATCTTCGTGCGCACCCCAGTGTTCGAACCTCAAGGTTTTTGCCGGAACCCGAAATCTGACATTTGGCGCGCCAGGTAGGGGTGCGCCGAAGCCTTCCTTCCGTCAATCCGCGTCCCATCGCTCCATCGCAGCAATGGCGGATGCGCGTCGAGCCCGCACTGAGCGTCGGGCCGCCCTCGCTGCCCGTGTCGCTCAGAAAACCCCTTTCGGCGGGCCTCCCCGTCATTCCCCGTCACCCACCGCCAACGCCGCCACCGGTCCCCCGGGAAACGAGCAACAAGCGTCCTCGCTGCACCCCTCGGTGCGGCGGGATGGCCGCACCGCCAGTCCATCGCTGACCCCGGCCGGCTCATCGTCTCACGCTCGTCACGCTCCTGCGGACGCGCAGGCTGCGCTGCTCATGGCACGCGAGCTCGTGCGCTACCGCCCGGTCGACGACCTCTACGAGGACTGGTTGGACCGCATCGCCGAGCTCGTCAGCGCCGCTGGGGGCTCCCCCGCATGCTCCCTCTCGCTGCCTCGCCCTCCGCCAGCTGCGGGTGATGTAGCTCAGGAGCACCTCCACCACCTCCGCACCAAGGCGACGCTCTGGCGCCAAGGCGCGCGCCCCCCGGCGTGACCCACCGCGTCGGGCGCCCGCGCGAGAAGAAGGAAGCTGCCAAGAAGTTCCCCGGCCGCAAGAGAATGCTCCCGCGCTCCCAGCACCACCACGACAAGACCGCGTGCCACCTACAGTAACGGCGCGCGGACATCAGGCCACAGCAGGCTATCGCGCCTTTACTCTGGAGCTACGTAGCATCGTCTGGCCGGGCAAGTTCAAGCCAGACCTGCCTCCTCGCTACGACGACACCCCCATCCTTGCAGAGTTCTTGGAGCTCTACGAGTTGAGCATCGAGGCGGCCAACGACGACGAGAAAGTCATGGCGAACTGGTTCTCCATGGCTCTCAAGGATGGTGCTCGCTTGTGGCTCCTGAACCTGCCCCGGGCTCGATCTCCTCCTAGGATGAGATGCGCGACCGCTTCATCGCCAACTTCTAGGGCACTCGCGACCGCCCTCCGGCGGCGGGTGACCTGCGCCGCATCAAGCAACAGCCAGGAGAGACCTTGTAGAAGTACATTCAGCACTTCAACGGCGTTCGTCTCAAGATCCCCAAGGTGACAGATGAGGCCATCATTTCCGCGTTTTCTGATGGTCTCCGCGATGTCAAGATGAAGGAGGAGCTCTCCATCCACGAGGAGTTATGCACGGCTCTGGAGCTGTTCAACATGGCGACCAAGTGCGCAAGAGCTGAGGAGGGGCGCCTTTCCCTCCTCGAGCTCCCAGCTACCGACCCGGAGGAGAAGAAAGCCAAGGCCAAGGACGTGAAGCGCAAGGGAATGGCCGTGCTCGCAGCAGAGCCGGATATGAAGCGCGGCCGGGACCATCCCGAGTCGTCCAAAAGCTGCTGACCGTTCTGCGCCTTCCACAATGTAGACAGCCACAACACCAACGACCGTCAAGAGCTCAGGACCATTCGAGATGGACGCTTCGGTCGACGCCCCAAGTGCAACGACCGGGGCTATGACCGAGGAGGAGGACGAGGCGGAGGACGCTGGGATGATTGCGGCCCCCGCCAGGAGTGGTGCGGCCAGCCTCGCGAGGACCGCTGGCAGGACCAGCCTCGTGAGGGCGCCTGGAGGGATCAGCCTCGCGAGGACCGCCCTCAGGGCAACGCTGGTCTTCCTCCGCTGCCGCCACCACTAAGGAACGACACCACCATCAGGACGAGGGGAGTGGGGGCTTCCAGGAACCGCGTGCTATCGCCTACATCTTGGGCAGAGCTCAGGCCCCAGCATCTCAGCGTATCTTCAAGCAGTTTGCTCACGAGGTGAACGCATCCCATCCCAGGCTTGAGGCCACGCGCCCGCTCAGGTGGTCCAAGTGCGCCATCACTTTCAACTCGGGGGACCAGCTCAAGTGCGCGGCCACTGCTGGTGCCCTCCCGATGCTCTGCTCACCCGTCATCAACAACGTACATGTCACCAAGACCCTCATTGACGGCGGCACAGGGCTTAACGTCCTGTCTATCGAGACATTCGACAGCCTCCAAGTGCCATACGATCAGCTTCAGCCCACCAAGCCCTTCTCAGGAGTGACTGATGGCTCCACCACCTCAATAGGGCAGGTCCGCCTCCCTGTCACGTTCGGACAGCGCGACACCTACTGCACCGAGCTCATCGACTTTGACGTTGCTCACATCTGTTTGTCGTACAATGCCATCCTCGGGTATCCGACCCTGGCCAAGTTCATGGCAGTGACCCACCATAGCTACAACATCCTCAAGATGCCAGGAAGCGGCGGGATCATCACAGTCCCCTGTGAAGAAAGAGATGCGGTGTGCTCCCTCGAGCGCGCCTTCCAAGCCACAGCAATCGAAGACCCTGACAGCAAGGGCGAGTACCCTCCTGAGGCCACCCCAAGGAGAAGAAGCAACTACTCCGTACATGGCCTTAGGGGAGCGGCACCTCTAGCAGGGCCACATCAGGATCGGCGCGTGCACCTGGGGCGCCTCCCTCCCTCGCATAGGAAGGCGCGCCCAGCGCCCTCCCCGGGCAGCGCTCAGGGGCTCTCTTCTGGAGGGCCTCAGACCTAGCCAACATCACGAGGGAGGCGCTCGGGCACCACGTGGAGGCGTGCTTTGCGGCACGCTTCCCTCAGGAGGACAACGGGCGAGGAGCGCACGGTGCTCAGGAGTTCATCGCCAAGACCACTCAGGAGCTACAAGATGCAAGAGCCATGCGCGGCGACCGCCGCCCACCTGGCGCAGCTCCCCATCTAGGCGAGGATGGCGGGCTGCGCGTCTGCGTCGACATCCCAGGGCTCAACAGGGCCGCATCTCAGGAGCGCTTCTGGCCTTCGCGCATGGGACGTTGCGAGGGCCCACCTCACAGCTATGTTTGCATGCCATTCGGCCTACCGAGTATGGCGGCGGCCTTCCAGCGCAACATGCCGAGCGTCCTGGCGACCCAGGAGGCCAGGCATCACGCGGTCCTAGCGGAGATGGAGATGGTCCTCAAGGAATCGCCTGGACCCCCAGAGCCTCCCGAGGCTTAGGGCCCCGGTGGATCATGAGGAGCAACCCCTTCGCCACGCATCTTCACCTACCCCAACATCCCTTCGACAACGGAACCATGTGACATTTTCCAAGTTTATTTAGCTGGGAGCGCCCCCAAGGCTGCATCATTCCCAGGCCCCATGGGCCTGTCCCTGCGGCATGTATCCTTTTACATCTTTAGCTTACTCTGCTGGGGGCGCCCCTCGGGCTGCATCATCCCCAGGCCGCTCGGGTCCGACCCAGTTGCATGTATCGTTCTTGCATTCACCTAAGCTAGTTTGCTTTCCATGCATAAGCTATCTATGGTTATTACTTGCTTGATTATCACCCACCACGGGAGCCGCGCGCCGATCGTCTTTCTTCAGGATATTTCGCATAAGAAGGCTAGGCACGACGTCTATGCTCGGGTCCGTCCCTGCAGCGTCGATAAATCCAACGGCTGAGCTCTGTCTAGCGGGCCGGTCCTGTTCATGTCACCTCCTGGGGTCGTTCGTGCTTGGCCTTCTCATGCAATAACCTCAGGAGATTCATTCGGCGCAGGTTGCCTAACCATTTCGCAGGACCACCGCAGTCAACAAGAACCAAGACCAGGCACAACCCGCCTTGAGGTAGGGCCTCGTGAGTCCTGCGCTGGCTCACGAGTGCCCAGACACACCTCGTCTAGCCCTGCCGTGCAAGCCACGTGTCAGGGCGGGGCTGTGCAGGCCCCGGGGGCTCCACTCAGAGGGAGCCCTCACCCACGCACCAGTGGAAGCACCATGCTCTGTGCTGGCCGTCGACACAGCCGAGGAGCGGTTATGCCCGTGCAAGTGCGGAAGCGCTATGCTCCGCGCTGGTGATAAACAACTGAGGGCGACCCCATGGCTGAATCAACCTCAGGGAGCCCTTGACCTCAGTGTCTGGCCTCATCGCAACACCTCCCCTCGGGAGAGTCACGCGAGGGGGCTAGGCACGGGGGTCACGCCCAAGCGTACGCCACCCAGCCAGGTCCCTTGGGCCTGGTCGTCGCGCCCCCTCCCGAGCGGAGCCTCGGCGAGGGAAAAGGTATGAAGGTCATTTGAGCATCAAGGGGGACTCCTGAGCATCGCGACTCAGGAGCCTAACTGGCCACATAGCCCCTCACCCCTTGGTCTCATCCTGGTGATCTGGACGACCCAACGGCGGCTGAGGTATGCGCGGGGTCGGGCCCTGCCGACGTAGAACACTAGACCTATTCCTGCGTCTCCTTTCTGTAAGCTATTTGCGCGTCAAGGGGGACTCCTGAGCATCGCGACTCAGGAGCCTAACTGGCCACGTAGCCCCTCACCCCTTGGTCTCGTCCTGGTGATCCGGACGACCCAACGGCGGCTGAGGTATGCGCGGGGTCGGGCCCTGCCGACGTAGAACGTAAAGCAAATGGGAAGGAAATCGCAAAATCTCAAGCAAATATTAGAAGACATATTGTTCTTCCGATACCAAACGCAAGTTTAAACGCCTCCACGAGGCATGGTGCATATAGCAGGAGCTAAACAGGAAAGGAGCCGGCAGCAAGTCATCTTGTCATCCCCGGACGCCGCCGTCGCCCGCAAGGGATGCTTCTTCCATAGTGGCGTTGCCCTCACCTGCACCACCCGTCGGAGTTGCAGGATCAGCAGCACCGGCTGTTGAGGGCGCAGGACCAAAGGCGCAGAACCTCTTCAGCAGGGCCTCCACCCGACCCTTCACGACTTCGGCAGCAGCTGCGCAGTGCTCGGCGTCCACAGGCTCCAGCGGCTCGTCAAGGTGGGCGGCAGGATCGCGAAGATGGAGGTAGCTGAAGACGCGCGTCAATGCGGCTGAGGAAAGAATGCAGGCTTCTACCTCTGCCAAGGGGCCGATACCGCTCACCACTTCCTCAAGCGCCTCGACCAGATAAGGAAGCAGCTGGGTGGGGCCCTCGTCGTCGGTAGCCAGCGGCTCCTCCAAGCCCTTCTCGTAGAGTGACCGCAGCGCCGCGCGAGACCTATCCTCGAGGGACTTGAAGGCCACGCGGTCTTCGGCCAGGACCTGCGCCTTGGCTTCCAGCTCGGCCTTCTCTGCCTCCACCTTCTGCTCCAGCTTCACCAGCCGGCTGCGCTCCGCAGCCTGCGCCTCCGCCAACTGCTCTAGCTTGGCGTCACGACCCCTGACGGCGTCCTCCCGGGCCTTCATCTTCTCCTCCTCCGCCCTGAGGCCCCGAGCTTCGTCCGCACACTCACTGTGCATGGTCTTCAGTTCGGCCTCCAGCAACTGGAAGCGATCTTGGGCGGCTCCGACATTCTTCAGTGCCGCCTCGCGGGTGGCCATAACTTGGGCGACGGCCTGCTTGTCCTTCTTGGAGTCCACCGCAGCCTGGCTCAGCACCGCCCGGACAGCCACGTCGGATTGGAGCCAGCCAGAGATCAGCTCCAGGCAACCGGCCACCAGGCGACGGTCGGTGCCTTGAAGATCCTCTCGCAGCAAGGTCAGTGCAGAAAGAGCGCGCTCCAGGATGTCGGGGAGGCGGAAGGCTCCGGGGTCAGCAGTGCGGCGGAGGAAGGAAGAGGCAACGTCGTCACGATGGCCTGGGAGGCTAAGGGCTCCTGAGCTTTGGGGACCTCAGCAGCCGAGCCGGACGCTGGCGCCACTAGTGCCAGCGGGGCCATGGGGGATGCTTCCTCCAAAGGACACTCACCCAAGTTTCGTGAGGACGATCGGGCCGGGGAAGCGTGAGCACCGCCACTGCCCTTCCCTGCGGAAGTGGGTGCGGCCGCTACAGGCAATTTGGTCCCGACCAGTATTGCCGTATCCTCCTTCCTCCTCTTCGCCATGGGCGTCAGCCTAGTCAAGCAATGGAAAGCGTCAAGAATCAGCAGCAGAAGCAGGAACAAGGCAAGACAAGAATACTTACTGGTCCACCGCGGCGTAGTCCCTCTGCTTCCTGAGCTTGAAGCCTGAGAGCCTCCCACCTGAGGCGCAGGCGCAAGGGCTCTAGGCACAGAAGAAGGGGCAGCAGGCAAGATGGAAGCAGCTTCAGGCAGCGTCAGAACAGGGGCGTCGTCTCGGGAGACCAGCGTAGACCTTCCTCTCGTCGGAATGTCGACCAGTGACCTCCTCCGGGGACAGACCTTGGACCTCGAGGATCCCCGTGCAGTACGCAGCTCCCACCTCTCCAGGGGGACATCGGCCTCTTCATCATCATCAGGCAGGGTGTGGAGGATGTCGGCCTTGCGCAAGGGGGAGGTCTCCCCCGCCCCTTCGCAGGTCACCTTCGAGTCGTGCTCCTCCTCCTCCTCTTCTTCCTCCTCTCCCTACTCGCGAGACTCGCCGGAATACATGACCACCGGAGTTGTCACCACCGGGGTGTTTGTGTGCGTAGGCGGCACGAGCCCGTGCCCGTCGAAGACGGGCATGGCGGCGGCGACCTCTGCCCCGTCTGGGCGGCGGAACAAGGGAACAAAGCAATCAGGCGGGTACCCTTGGTCGTCCCCAACCAAGGAGCGAAGATTCGAGCGCAATTCCTTATCAGAAAGGGGGTCCGGGCGCAGGCGGAGGTCGTCCCCTTCGTCTCCAAGCTTCCATAGTGGGCGCGGGCGCGCTTGGAGGGGAGCCACGCACTGTGCCATGAATTCTTTGGCGATCATGGCCCCCGTCAGCTTCGCTGCCCTCGGGTCGCCGGGCTTCAGGTTGGCAGTCATCCTCTCCAGCACCTGCGTTGCCCGAGGGTCGGTGAACTTCGCGCGAATCCATCCCTCTTGGGACACAGGTATCTCTGTCGGCAGCACCAGCCGGGGGTTGGAGCACTTGGCGTCCATCAGGTCCCACTTGCTCCTGAAGCCCTCAGCCTTCTTCCCAGCCTTCGAGATGGCGTTGGTCTTGTTGGCCGCGACGAAGCCAACGCACCCTGAGCAGGGGCCCTCCTTAAGCCGAAGGAAGAAGAAGTGGCGCAGTAGTGCCACGGACAGCATCACTCCAACGTACGCCTCGTAGTAGAAGGCGAAGATCGACAGGAGAAGGACGGAGTTTGGATGAAGATGGAGGGCATGGATCTTGTAGTGGCTAAGGACGGAGTAGAAGAAGTCGGAGAAAGGCGGAACCAACCTGGCAACGATGCTGCTCATGAAGAAGGGGTAGAAGGTGCTGCCCAAGGCCTCAGACTCGGCGGAGCCGACCCGGAGCGCAGTCTTCCTCTTCTTG
Source organism: Aegilops tauschii subsp. strangulata (assembly GCF_002575655.3). Classification (NCBI taxonomy): domain Eukaryota; kingdom Viridiplantae; phylum Streptophyta; class Magnoliopsida; order Poales; family Poaceae; genus Aegilops; species Aegilops tauschii. The sequence goes on from NC_053035.3 coordinate 263,992,639, forward strand.
TCACCCTCCGCCGTCATCAGGCACACGGCCGCAAGGTTCTTCTCCGACACGCTCAGCGCGTCGAGCGCGGGCTCGTACCAGGATGGCGGAGGAGTAGCCCGAGCCTTCTTGGGCGCCATCGACGGCAAGCTCGATGGAGGATCTGGACGGATCTGAAGTCTCTGGAAGGGAAGGGCAAGAAAGGAGATCCTGAGCAAGGCGAAGGAAGGCAATGAAAGCGATTATAGCCCGTGCCAGTCTTTTGTCAGTCGGGCAGTTGCCGAGGCAGCATGGGGAAGCGGAGACGCCCACGTCCAATCAATCGCCATGCATCAGACGGGGCCGCAGGCTGTTGGGGCCCGTGGCGGTCTGCACTTGCCCTTTGGCTTCGCCTCGAAGGCAAGTCCGAGCGCGCCTTGGGCCCGGGGGCTACTGTCGGCGTCCTGGGAACGGGGGTCCCCAGACTTGCCTGCCTACGGGCCACGGTGTGGCTCCACCAACAGCCCTGTACGGCCCATCTTCACCAGCAAACACTCAAGACCCTCGCGAGGCGGACGACGCAAGACCTCCTCGGGGGCGGCCTCACCAGGCTGGCTCGCGAGGGGTAGAGAGATCAAGGCAAGGGGCACCTCACGACCAGTGTCAGGCGGGCCCCAGCGCGCACAGTGTCCTCGTTCCTCTTTGGTGCTAAAGAGGCAAGCGCAGGCGAGCAGTCCCGAGGCATCGGGCAAAGGTTTCCATATCGGTGCAACGAGACCAAGACTAGCAGGACGGCAGGATGGAGGTCACCGTGGAGCCTAAGACGGCGTCACCACCAGAACCTTTGGCAGGCGAAGACCACCTTTAGTCAGGTTAACTTGTACTAGTTGCCCCCCTTCAAATTTGGCCGTTGTGGCATCCCTTCCCGCCAGCATTTGGGAAGAGGACCAGGGCCACTATAAATAGGGCTAGCCACCACAACGAGGGAAGAGACTGGTGTCGGTGTCAAAACCTGCGGATCTCGGGTAGGGGGTCCCGAACTGTGCGTCTAAGGTCGATGGTAACAGGATACAGGGGGCACAATGTTTTCCCAGGTTCGGGCCCTCTCTATGGAGGTAATACCCTACTTCCTGCTTGATTGATCTTGATGAATATGAGTATTACAAGAGTTGATCTACCACGAGATCGTAATGGCTAAACCCTAGAAGTCTAGCCTGCATGACTATGGTAATGAGTATCCCCCTCTCCGGACTAAGTCCTCCGGTTTATATAGACACCGGGAGGATCTACGGTTACACAAGGTCGGTTACAAAGAAAGGAATCTACACATTTGATCGCCAAGCTTGCCTTCCACGGCAAGGAGAGTCCCATCCGGACACGGGTAAAGTCTTCGGTCTTTGTATCTTCACAACCCATCAGTCCGGCCCATGGCTAACAGGCTGGACGCCCGATGACCCCTTAGTCCAGGACTCCCTCAGTAGCCCCTGAACCCGGCTTCAATGACAAGGTATCCGACGCGTAGATATGTTTTCAGCATTTCAAGGCGGGTTCCTCCTTCCGAACTCCAAGATAGTCTTCAGTCGCAATGGTCGTGTCCGGACTTGTAACACACATACCACACACAACCACAGAGGATATAATATTCCACGAGTTCAATGAAGGAAATATGCCCTAGAGGCAATAATAAAGTTATTATTTATTTCCTTACATCATGATAAATGTTTATTATTCATGCTAGAATTGTATTAACCGGAAACATAATACATGTGTGAATACATAGGCAAACAGAGTGTCACTAGTATGCCTCTACTTGACTAGTTCGTTGATCAAAGATGGTTAAGTTTCCTAACCATAGACATGAGTTGTCATTTGATAAACGGGATCAAATCGTTAGGAGAATGATGTGATTGACTTGACCCATTCCGTTAGCTTAGCACTTGATCGTTTTAGTTTACTGCTATTGCTTTCTTCATAACTTATACATGTTCCTATGACTATGAGATTATGCAACTCCCGATTACCGGAGGAACACTTTGTGTGCTACCAAACATCACAACGTAACTGGGTGATTATAAAGGTGATCTACAGGTGTCTCCGATGGTACTTGTTGAGTTGGCATAGAACGAGATTAGGATTTGTCACTCCGATTGTCGGAGAGGTATCTCTGGGCCCTCTCGGTAATGCACATCACTATAAGCCTTGTAAGAAATGCAACTAATGAGTTAGTTGCGGGATGATGCATTACAGAACGAGTAAAGAGACTTGCCGGTAACGAGATTGGGCTTGGTATTGAGATACCGACGATCAAATCTCGGGCAAGTAACATACCGATGACAAAGGGAACAACGTATGTTGTTATGCGGTTTGACCAACAAAGACCTTCGTAGAGTATGTAGGAACCAATATGAGCATCCAGGTTCCGCTATTGGTTATTGACCGGAGACGTGTTTCGGTCATGTCTACATAGTTCTCAAACCCGTAGGGTCAGCACGCTTAAAGTTCTGTGACGATCGATATTATGAGTTTATGTGTTTTGATGTACCGAAGTTAGTTCGGAGTCCCGGATGTGATCACGGACATGACGAGGAGTCTCGAAATGGTCGAGACATAAAGATTGATTTTTTTACGGCTATATTCGGATACCGGAAGTGTTCCAGGTAGTTTCAGAGAAAACCGGAGTGCCGGAGGGGTTACCGGAACCCCCCGGGGAAGTATTGGGCCTTAGTGGGCCTGAGGGGAGAGAGAGGGGAGCAGCCGAGGAGGTGGCGTGCCCTCTCCCATGAGGAGTCCGAATTGGACTAGGGGAGGGGGGTGCGGCCCGTCTTTCTCTCTCCCTCTCCCTCTCTTTCCTTCCCCCTTCCCTCTTCCTAGTTGGACTAGGAAAGGGGAGTCCTACTCCTACTAGGAGGAGGACTCCCCCCTCCTTGGCGGTCAGCCTCCCCCTTGCTCCTTTATATACGGGGGCGGGGGAGGGGGGCACCCTAGAACACACAAGTTGATCATTGATCTCTCTTAGCCATGTGTGGTGCCCCCTCCACCATAATCCACCTCGGTCATATCGTAGCGGTGCTTAGGCGAAGCTCTACGTCAGTAACTTCATCAACACCGTCATCACGCCGTCGTGCTGACGAAGCTCTTCCCCAAAGCTCTACTGGATCGTGAGTTCACGGGACGTCACCACGTGTGTTGAACGTGGAGGTGCCGTACGTTTAGTACTGAGGATCGGTCGATCGTGAAGTCGTACGACTACATCAACCGCGTTGTCATAACGCTTCCGCTTTCGGTCTACGACGGTACATAGACAACACTCTCCCCTCTCGTTGCTATGCATCACCATGATCTTGCGTGTGCGTAGGATTTTTTTTTGAAATTACTACGTTGACCAACAGTGGCATCCGAGCCAGGTTTATGCGTAGATGTTATATGCACGAGTAGAACACAAGTGAGTTGTGGGCGATACAAGTCATACTTCTTACCTGCATGTCATACTTTGGTTCGGCGGTATTGTTGGATGAAGCGGCCCGGACCAACATTACGCGTACGCTTACGCGAGACTGGTTCTACCGACGTGCTCAGCACACAGGTGGCTGGCGGGTGTCTGTTTCTCCAACTTTAGTTGAACCGAGTGTGACTACGCCCGGTCCTTGTTGAAGGTTAAAACATCACTAACTTGGCGAAATATCGTTGTGGTTTTGATGCGTAGGTAAGAACGGTTGTTGCTCAGCCCGTAGCAGCCACGTAAAACTTGCAATAACAAAGTAGAGGACGTCTAACTTGTTTTTGCAGGGCATGTTGTGATGTGATATGGTCAAGGCATGATGCTATATTTTATTGTATGAGATGATCATGTTTTGTAATGGAGTTATCGGCAACTGGCAGGAGCCGTATGGTTGTCGCTTTATTGTATGCAATGCAATTGCCCTGTAATTGCTTTACTTTATCATTAAGCAGTAGCGATAGTCGTAGAAGCAATAGTTGGCAAGACGACAACGATGCTACGATGGAGATCAAGGTTTCGCGCCGGTGACGATGGTGATCATGACGGTGCTTTGGAGATGGAGATCAAAGGCACAAGATGATGATGGCCATATCATATCACTTATATTGATTGCATGTCATGTTTATCCTTTATGCATCTTATTCTGCTTGATTGACGGTAGCATTATAAGATGATCTCTCACTAAATTTCAAGGTACAAGTGTTCTCCCTGAGTATGCACCGTTGCCAAAGTTCGTCGTGCCGAGACACCACGTGATGATCGGGTGTGATAAGCTCTACGTTCATATACAACGGGTGCAAGCCAGTTTTGCACACGCAGAAATACTCGGGTTAAACTTGACGAGCCTAGCATATGCAGATATGGCCTCGGGACACTGAGACCGAAAGGTCGAGCGTGAATCATATAGTAGATATGATCAACATAGTGATGTTCACCATTGAAAACTACTCCATCTCACGTGATGATCGGACATGGTTTAGTTGATATGGATCACGTGATCACTTAGATGATTAGAGGGATGTCTATCTAAGTGGGAGTTCTTAAATATGATTAATTGGACTTTAATTTATCATGAACTTAGTACTTGATAGTATTTTGCCTGTCTATGTTGTTGTAGATAGATGGCCCGTGTTGTTGTTCCGTTGAATTTTAATGCGTTCCTTGAGAAAGAAAAGTTGAAAGATGATGGTAGCAATTACACGGACTGGGTCCGTAACTTGAGGATTATCCTCATTGCTGCACAGAAGAATTACGTCCTGGAAGCACCGCTGGGTGCCAAACCCGCTGCAGGAGCAACGCCAGATGTTATGAACGTCTGGTAGAGCAAAGCTAATGACTACTCGATAGTTCAGTGTGGCATGCTTTACGGCTTAGAACCGGGACGTCAACGACGTTTTGAACGTCATGGAGCATATGAGATGTTCCAGGAGTTGAAGTTAATATTTCAAGCAAATGCCCGGGTTGAGAGATATGAAGTCTCCAATAAGTTCTACAACTGCAAGATGGATTAGAATAGTTCTGTCAGTGAGCATATACTCAAAATGTCTGGGTATAACAATCACTTGATTCAACTGGGAGTTAATCTTCCGGATGATAGTGTCATTGATAGAATTCTTCAATCACTGCCACCAAGCTACAAGAGCTTTGTGATGAACTATAACATGCAAGGGATGGATAAGACAATTCCCGAGCTCTTCGTGATGCTAAAGGTTGTGGATGTAGAAATCAAGAAGGTGCATCAAGTGTTGATGGTCAACAAGACACCAGTTTCAAGAAAAAGGGTAAAGGTAAGAAGAAGAGGAACTTCAAGAAGAACGGCAAACACGTTGCTGCTCAAGAGAAGAAACCCAAGTCTGGACCTAAGCCTGAGACTGAGTGCTTCTACTGCAAAGGGATTGGTCACTGGAAGCGGAACTGCCCCAAGTATTTGGCGGATAAGAAGGATGGCAAGGTGAAAAAAGGTATATGTGATATACATGTTATTGATGTGTACCTTACTAAAGCTCGCAGTAGCACCTGGGTATTTGATATTGGTTCTGTTGCCAATATTTGCAACTCGAAACAGGGACTACAGATTAAGCGAAGATTGGCTAAGGACGAGGTGACGATGCACATGGGAAATGGTTCCAAAGTCGATGTGATCGCGGTCGGCACGCTACCTCTACATCTACCTTCGGGATTAGTTTTAGACCTGAATAATTGTTATTTGGTGCCAGCGTTGAGCATGAACATTATATCTGGATCTCGTTTGATGCGAGATGGTTATTCATTTAAACTGAGAATAATGGTTGTTCTATTTATATGAGTAATATCTTTAATGGTCATGCACCCTTGAAGAGTGGTCTATTTTTGATGAATCTCGATAGTAGTGATACACATATTCATAATGTTGAAGCCAAAAGATGCAGAGTTGATAATGATAGTGCAACTTATTTGTGGCACTGCCGTTTAGGTCATATTGGTGTAAAGCGCATGAAGAAACTCCATTCTGATGGACTTTTGAAATCACTTGATTATGAATCACTTGGTACTTGCAAACCATGCCTCATGGGCAAGATGACTAAAACGCCGTTCTCCGGAACAATGGAGCGAGCAACAGATTTGTTGGAAATCATACATACTGATGTATGTGGTCCAATGAATATTGAGGCTCGCGGCGGATATCGTTATTTTCTCACCTTCACAGATGATTTGAGCAGATATGGGTATATCTACTTAATAAAACATAAGTCTGAAACATTTGAAAAGTTCAAAGAATTTCAGACTGAAGTGGAAAATCATCGTAACAAGAAAATAAAGTTTCTACGATCTGATCGTGGAGGAGAATATTTGAGTTACGAGTTTGGTCTTCATTTGAAACAATGTGGAATAGTTTTGCAACTCACGCCACCCGGAACACCACAGCGTAATGGTGTGTCCGAACGTCGTAATCGTACTTTACTGGATATGGTGCGATCTATGATGTCTCTTACCGATTTACCGCTATCATTTTGGGGTTATGCTTTAGAGATAGCTGCATTCACGTTAAATAGGGCACCATCTAAATCCGTTGAGACGACGCCTTATGAACTATGGTTTGGCAAGAAACCAAAGTTGTCATTTCTTAAAGTTTGGGGTTGCGATACTTATGTGAAAAAGCTTCAACCTGATAAGCTCGAACCCAAATCGGACAAATGTGTCTTCATAGGATACCCAAAGGAGACTGTTGGTTACACCTTCTATCACAGCTTCGAAGGCAAGACATTTGTTGCTAAGAATGGATCCTTTCTAGAGAGGGAGTTTCTTTCAAAAGAAGTGAGTGGGTGGAAAGTAGAATTTGATGAGGTAACTGTACCTGCTCCCTTATTTGAGAGTAGTTCATCATAGAAACCGGTTCTTGTGACACCTAGACCAATTAGTGAGGAAGCTAATGATGATGATCATGAAACTTCAGATCAAGTTACTACCGAACCTCGTAAGTCAACCAGAGTAAGATCCGCACCAGAGTGGTACGGTAATCTTGTTCTGGAGGTCATGTTACTTGACCATGACGAACCTACGAACTATGAGGAAGCGATGATGAGCCCAGATTCCACAAAATGGCTTGAGGCCATGAAATCTGAGATGGGATCCATGTATGAGAACAAAGTGTGGACTTTGGTTGACTTGCCCGATGATCGGCAAGCCATCGAGAAGAAATGGATCTTCAAGAAGAAGACTGACGCTGAGGGTAATGTTACTATCTACAAAGCTCGACTTGTTGCAAAAGGTTTTCGACAAGTTCAAGGGGTTGACTACGATAAGTCATTCTCACCCGTAGCGATGCTTAAGTCTGTCCGAATCATGTTAGCAATTGCCGCATTTTATGATTATGAAATTTGCCTAATGGATGTCAAAACTGCATTCCTGAATGGATTTCTAGAAGAAGAGTTGTATATGATGCAACCAGAAGGTTTTGTCGATCCAAAAGGTGCTAACAAAGTATGCAAGATCCAGCGATCCATTTATGGACTGGTGCAAGCCTCTCGGAGTTGGAATAAACGTTTTGATAGTGTGATCAAAGCATATGGTTTTATACATACTTTTGGAGAAGCCTGTATTTACAAGAAAGTGAGTGGGAGCTCTGTAGAATTTCTAATATTATATGTGGATGACATATTGTTGATTGGAAATGATATAGAATTTTTGGATAGCGTAAAAGGATACTTGAATAAGAGTTTTTCAATGAAAGACCTTGGTGAAGATGCTTATATATTGGGCATCAAGATCTATAGAGATAGATCAAGACGCTTAATTGGACTTTCACAAAGCACATACCTTTATAAAGTTTTGAAGAAGTTCAAAATGGATTAAGCAAAGAAAGGGTTCTTGCCTGTGTTACAAGGTGTGAAGTTGAGTAAGACTCAATGCTCGACCACTGTAGAAGATAGAGAAAATGAATAGTGTTCCCTATGCTTCAGCCATAGGCTCTATCATGTATGCAATGATGTGTACCCGACCTGATGTGTGCCTTGCTATTAGTTTAGCAGGGAGGTACCAAAGTAATCCAGGAGTGGATCACTGGACAGCGGTCAAGAACATCTTGAAATACCTGAAAGGACTAAGGATATGTTTCTCGTTTATGGAGGTGACAAAGAGCTCATCGTAAATGGTTACGTCGATGCAAGCTTTGACACTGATCCGGACGATTCTAAATCGCAAACCGGATACATGTTTATATGGAACGGTGGAGCTGTTAGTTGGAGAATTTCTAAACAAAGCGTCGTGGCGGGATCTACGTGTGAAGCGGAGTACATAGCTGCTTCGGAAGCAGCAAATGAAGGAGTCTGGATGAAGGAGTTCATATCCGATCTAGGTGTCATACCTAGTGCATCGGGTCCAATGAAAATCTTTTGTGACAATACTGGTGCAATTGCCTTGGCAAAAGAATCCAGATTTCACAAGAGAACCAAACACATCAAGAGACGCTTCAATTCCATCCGCGATCAAGTCCAGGTGGGAGACATAGAGATTTGCAAGATACATACGGATCTGAATGTTGCAGACCCGTCGACTAAGCCTCTCTCATGAGCAAAACATGATCATCACCAAGGCTCCATGGGTGTTGGAATCATTACTGTGTAATCTAGATTATTGACTCTAGTGCAAGTGGGAGACTGAAGGAAATATGCCCTAGAGGCAATAATAAAGTTATTATTTATTTCCTTACATCATGATAAAAGTTTATTATTCATGCTAGAATTGTATTAACCGGAAACATAATACATGTGTGAATACATAGACAAACAGAGTGTCACTAGTATGCCTCTACTTGACTAGTTCGTTGATCAAATATGGTTAAGTTTCCTAACCATAGACATGAGTTGTCATTTGATAAATAGGATCACATCGTTAGGAGAATGATGTGATTGACTTGACACATTCCGTTAGCTTAGCACTTGATCGTTTTAGTTTACTGCTATTGCTTTCTTCATAACTTATACATGTTCCTATGACTATGAGATTATGCAACTCCCGATTACCGGAGGGACACTTTGTGTGCTACCAAACGTCACAACGTAACTGGGTGATTATAAAGGTGCTCTAGAGGTGTCTCCGATGGTACTTGTTGAGTTGGCATAGATCGAGATTAGGATTTGTCACTCCGATTGTCGGAGGGGTATCTCTGGGCCCTCTCGGTAATGCACATCACTATAAGCCTTGCAAGCAATGCAACTAATGAGTTAGTTGCGGGGTGATGCATTACAGAACGAGTAAAGAGGCCTGCCGGTAACGAGATTGAGCTAGGGATTGAGATACCGATGATCAAATATCGGGCAAGTAACATACCGATGACAAAGGGAACAACATATGTTGTTATGCGGTTTGACCGATAAAGATCTTCGTAGAATATGTAGGAACCTATATGAGAATCCAGGTTCCGCTATTGGTTATTGACCGGAGACGTGTCTCGGTCATGTCTGCATAGTTCTTGAACCCGTAGGGTTCGCACGCTTAAAGTTCTGTGACGATCGGTATTATGAGTTTATGTGTTTTGATGTACCGAAGTTAGTTCGAAGTCCTGGATGTGATCACGGACTTGACGAGGAGTCTCGAAATGGTCGGGGAAGTATTGGGCCTTAGTGGGCCTGCGGGGAGAGAGAGGGCAGCTGCCCAGGAGGTGGCGCCCCCTCCCATGAGGAGTCCGAATTGGACTAGGGGAGGGGGGCGCGGCCCCTCTTTCCCTCTCCCTCTCTTTCCTTCCCCCTTCCCTCTTCCTAGTTGGACTAGGAAAGGGGAGTCCTACTCCTACTAGGAGGAGGACTCCCCCCTCCTTGGCATGCCCCAAGGGCCGGCCGGCCTCCCCCCTTGCTCCTTTATATACGGGGGCGGGGGGCACCCTAGAACACACAAGTTGATCATTGATCTCTCTTCGCCGTGTGCGGTGCCCCCCTCCACCATAATCCACCTCGGTTATATCATAGCGGTGCTTAGGCGAAGCCCGGCGTCGGTAACTTCATCAACACCGTCATCACGCCGTCGTGCTAATGAAGCTCTTCCCCGAAGCTCTACTAGATCATGAGTTCGCGGGACGTCACCGAGTTGAACGTGTGCTGAATGCGGAGGTGCCGTACGTTCGGTACTGAGGATCGGTCGATCGTGAAGACGTACGACTGTGTCAACCGGGTTGTTATAACGCTTCTGCTTTCGGTCTACGAAGGTATGTAGATAACACACTCCCCTCTCGTGGCTATGCATCACCATGATCTTGCATGTGCGTAGGAATTTTTTTGAAATTACTACGTTGACCAAAATCCAATCCGCTGACAACTTTTTGCAACATGACATCACATCTGCTCGGTCATAATTTCGAACCGTTTTTCGTCTGCCGCTCCACGTTTCGAGACGCGGTTGCCATTGGCACGTCTTGTCAAAGCAGAGACCGTTTCCCCTTATTGCGGGATTCTCATCAATACGGGCGTGGGTAACCCAACCGTTCCGTTTACACATCCCTTGGGAACAGGCGAGTTTTAAGGCGAGTGGGGAGGCGTTTCAATATTCACTGCCTTTATAAGGAGATAAGGATCCCCTTTCTTCACCCATGCCTTCTCTTCCTCTTTGTCCTTCCATTCTCGAGCTCCAGCGCCCAAGTTCCCATCTTCTCCTTCTCAAGGAAGCACTCAATCATGTCCGGATCCGAAGGCCAAGGCAAGTGGATGGTCTCCTCCTTCAAGGAGAAGGACATCACCTAGCTTCGGGCTGCCGGGTATCTGGCGAAAGGAATCGCCTACCGTCTGCCCACCAAGGGGCAAGTCATCCCCACCCCGAAGCCTACTGAGAGGGTAGTTTTCCTCCCTCACTTCGTCTGCGGATTGGGGTTTCCACTTCACCCCTTCGTCCGCGGACTGATGTACTATTACGGGCTAGATTTCCATGATCTAGCCCCAAACTCCTTCCTCAACATCTCGGCATTCATTGTCATGTGCGAGGCCTTCCTCCGCATCCATCCCCACTTTGTCCTATGGCTCAAGGTCTTCAACTTGAAGCCAAAGGTGGTGGATGGTCAGCACGCGGAGTGCGGAGGCGCCATGGTGAGCAAGATGCCCAACGTCACTTGGCCCACAGGCACTTTTGTGGAGACTGTCAAGGAGTGGCAGAAGCAGTGGTTCTACATCACAGAGCCACGCGGCGCCACTTGGGCAGCGGCTCCAGAATTTAAGGCCGGAGCTCCAATGCGGCTCACCTCCTGGAAGGAGAAGGGCCCCAACTGGTCGGCGTTAGATGAGCTGATAGCGCTGCAAACGCGAATTCAGAGTATGGTGGATAAAAACATCAAGCTCGTCGACGTGGTCTAGGTGATGCTGGTTCGCCGGATTCTCCCCTGCCAAAGCCGAAGCTTCCCTTTATGGGAATTCGATCCGGAGAAGCACCAGACCCTGGGGGGGCTCTTCGGAAATACTCACGAAGATGCCTGGAAGTTGCTCTTCAAGGGCAACGAGAAGCCGCCGGTCATAGATTCGGACCGTGGGCACGATCACACCCATCCCGCCAATGAGGTAAGTTCTCCTTTTCTTGAGGCGTACCTTCTACTTGTTTGTTCAAGGAGGATGCCTAAACTTTGCTGTATTTTTTTAGGTGTGGACGGAGAGAGCGGAGCGGATCCATAGCTCGGCTCCGCTGCCCGAAGAGCCAGTCATCCCACTCCTGGCGAAGATGCTAGTTCTGGCGCCCTATAGGCCACCGGAAAAGAAGGCCAAGAATAAGGCCAAGGGGGCCAAAGGTGGCCCCCGTCGCAAGGGCGCTTCGGATATGACGTCCGAAGACGAGTGACCCTTTCCTCCACCGTGAGGACGACGAGGAGGAGGAGGAGGAGAACAACCCTCCCCCTGATGAGGGAAAGAAGAAGAGGGCGGCCTCCATGAATCTGGAGGCGGAGGCGTCCAGGAAGGGGAAGGGCTCCTTTGCGGATAACTCCGCGTGGGATGTCGACAGTAGTCCGAAGCGACGCCCCCGCACTAAGCCTCGGGCTGCATCGTAAGTGCTAAGACTCATACATACCCATAAATCCAGCCTCTCCTCTTCATTGTATTGACATGATCAATTATGCTATTACAGTCCGGCCCACGACAGCTCCCAGCGATCCTCGTCAGGAGGTTCGTTGGATTCAAAGGCGATGGCCAGCGAGTCACCGCCGACCGCTCACTCCCCCAAGGCCAAGAGCGACGCCGAGGTGCTGTCCCGAAGGACTTTCCCAGGCCGGGGAGAGGCTCAGGAGGTGCCAGAAGGCGAAGCTTCAGTCGCCGAACACCAGGGGAATCAATCCCCATGGAGACTGGTGATGAGGGTCGTATTCAGTTCGGCCCTCAGCCGGATTCGATTCCGCAGACCGATACGGCTCCGGAATCCGGCGCGCAACCTCCTTCGAAAGAAGGGGGTATGCCTTTTCCGCCGGTGACCCCTGTCCAACCAGGGGCATCGGATAATCTGCTGGAAGCGGTGCGAGGCGCTTCCATTGTGGATGAGCACCGTGTTCTTATGGGCACGGTGATTGAAAGGGTTCAGTCTGCCAAGAGCGGACTAACCGAAGCCTGCAGCAGCCTGCTGACAGGCTTTGTGGTAAGTGACGCAAAAAGAGAAAATCCCAATATAGACAGTAGCCCCTGAGACACTGTCCGGTGTTCGGAAAGAAAAGCCGGACAGGGGATCAATCCCTTATTGCAGGAAACTAACTAAATATGTCTGAAATGAACACGCAGGCGTCGCTGCTGGCTGGGGTCTCGCATATGGCCAAAGTCTTCGGACTGCAGCAGAGATTGGAGCAGGCCGAGGAGGAGCTCGGCCAGGTGAGGAGGCAGCTCCAAGAGAAGCAAGGTATGTAATAACCTGTATTTATTCGAAAAAGAGTAAAATGATATGCATTGACCAAAGTTTCATGATATGTATAGAAGCCACGACCGAGGTCGAGGCCCTAAAAAAGGCTCTGGCCGAGGCCGAGGGGAAGGCTGTCAAGGAGCAGGCCGCCCGTAAGAAGCTCAAGGCCTGGGTCAACGAGGTCCAACAAGAGCTCCAGGACGCGGTGAGGAAGTGCGAGACCTTGGAGCGCGATGCATCGGCTCAAGAGACTGAACTCGCCAAGGCTCGTCAGAGCACGGAGACGACCCGGAGTGAGGCCCAGGGCGCGCTCCAGGAGATCCAGGAGGCCAGGAAGATCGCGGCGGGTAAGGCATTTGGTATGCAAAGCAAGTATGTGAAGAGGAAGTTTGTTTTACTAACCCGGATTCGGAGTTCTCCAGGGGCTTTTGCTGATCTGCCACATAGTGTGTCCGATGCCGCGGAGTTCTTCCGAGCCGAAGAAGGGAGCTCCACGGAGAAGCTGTTCTGGTCGCAATATCTTGCGCCAGAACATCTGGTGCCCTTCAGCGATCAGCTAAAACAGCTGGTCGAGCTACACAGGGTGGCCGAACTGGCCATGAAGGATTTAATAATCCGGCTGTGGCCAGCCGAAGCTATACTCGGCAGTTACTTCGGCCTCGTGAAGCGGCTGGTGGATGCCTATCCTCGGCTGGACGCCGTCAAGCGGTCCGTCAGCATCGAGGGCGCGCGTATGGCCTTCGCCCGCGTCAAGGTCTGGTGGGCGAAGATGGACACCATCAAGATTGTGATCGAGGGGCTGCCCGAGGGCAAGGAGCACCGCACATGTAAGGGCATATTCATGCCTAAGATATTTTGGTGATTGATGACAATTCTTTTGCGGACTAATCGTGTGCATTGAGTTTTTCAGAGATTCATCCTTTGGCACGAGACGATTCCCTCCCCTCGGAGTTTGAAGCGAAGACGGTGTAGTACTTTCAAATTAGTTTGGTGGACTAGTTTCGTAGGGATCACCGTACTATCAAGAGGAGGTCCGCTTTGGAAAGGCTAGGGTGGAATCATCACGTACACTTCCTTTGCACACCCTCCGAGCCTTTCCGCTTCGTTGATGAGCTCGTTCCCCTTTCTCAGTGTTCCCTCTCTGGTCCCAGCGGTAGTACCGCGGGCCGGAGCGGTAGTACCGCTTGGGTGCTACAAGCGGCAGTACCGCTCCACAGCGGTAGTACCGCTGTAGCCCCCAGCCGTAGTACCGCTGCGGCTTCGTGCTAGTACCGCCTTGATTCGAGGGGTCTTTCCGTGTCGGGTTTTACGGTACTTGCCGCGGCAGTGGGGGGGTAGTACCGCTCGTGTGCGGTAGTACCGCCCTGACCACCGCGGTAGTACCGCTCTGGGCCCAGCGGCAGTACCGCGGGAGGGAACGGTAGTACCGCTGGCTAAGCGGTAGTACCGCTGGCCAAGCGGTAGTACCGCTCTCTACGGGGCTGAAGTGGGGGGTAACAGTTGGATTGCTTCCCCCACTATAAAAGGGGGTCTTCTTCCCCAAAGTTGACTCACCTCTTCCCCCAAAAGCTCCATTGTTGCTCCAAGCTCCATTTTCGCCCGATCTCTCTCCCTAGCCAATCAAACTTGTTGATGTGCTCGGGATTGGTTGTGAAGGCCCCGATCTACACTTCCACCAAGAGAAATTTGATTCCCCCCACTTATCCCTAGCGGATCTTGTTACTCTTGGGTGTTTGAGCACCCTAGACGGTTGAGGTCACCGCAGAGCCATAGTCCATTGTGGTGAAGCTTTGTGGTGTCGTTGGGAGCCTCCAATTAAGGTGTGGAGATTGCCCCAACCTTGTTTGTAAAGGTCCGGTTGCCGCCTTCAAGGGCACCAATAGTGGAATCACGGCATCTCGCATTGTGTGAGGGCATGAGGAGAATACGGTGGCCCTAGTGGCTTCTTGGGGGCATTGTGCCTCCACACCGCTCCAACGGAGACGTACTTCCCCTCAAAAGGAAGGAACTTTGGTAACACATCCTCGTCTTCACCGGCTCCACTCTTGGTTATCTCGTCCCTTTACTTTCGCGAGCTTACTCGTGTTATATCTCTTATTTGCTTGCGTGCTTGTTGTCATTGCATCATATAGGTTGCTCACTTAGTTGCATATCTAGACAACCTATTTTGATGCAAAGTTTAATTTGGTAAAGGAAAGCTAAAAATTGTTAGTTGCCTATTCACCCCCCTCTAGTCAACTATATCGATCCTTACAATTGGTATCAGAGCCTCGTCTCTTTATTAAGGACTTTACCGTCCAAAGAGTATGGTTGACGTCGTAGACGGTGTGGAGGAGCACTCGGGTGTGAATCCGGTCTCGTCTACGGGAGATGGGGGAACCGCAGTCTCTCGTGAGGAATTCAATGTGGCGTTGGACACATTGAAAACCTCCATGACGACCGAGGTCGAAAGCATGTTTAATAAATTCTTAGATGGGCTTAAACTTTCCACTGCACCGTTGAAAGTGGGTGATCCCGCTAACAAGGTGACGGATGCTACCTCCGACAAGGGGGAAGCTACTAGCGAGAATGCTCCTTCTTCTAGTGGTAAAAATGGGACCGGCATCTTTGCCCATGTGGAACCTCCACCTGTCTATGGTGGACCGCTCCCTTCCACTCATTTGAATCATGCCGGCCCGACCCCTAAGATTGAGAAGAATGTAGATTTTGGTTCTTGGGTCTATCGTTTTAAGCGTCATTTAAATCATGTGAACACTAACCTTTGGAGAATCATTGAAGAAGGTTTTTATCCGCATGACCGAAGTAACTTCACTCCTAGAGAAGTTGTGGATCATCAATTCAATGAGAATGCTCTCTTCATCATCCAAGAAGCAATCCCACCCGAAGATCTTCCTCATCTCCGGCCTTACACCATGGCCAAAGATGCTTGGCTCCAAGTTGTTTCCCTCTATCGGGGAAGCGCAAGCATTCAACGCTCCAACTATGAAGTGGTGCAAGATGAAGCCGACGAGTTTGCAATGAAAGATGATGAAGAACCTCGTGAGCTTTTTCGGAGAGTAACCAAACTCGCGGTCTCTCTCCGAGATCATGGAAGTAAGGACATAGATGACAATTGAATCAAGCGCAAATTCCTCAAGGCAATGATGCCCTACCACAAAGCCATGTCCTCCGTAATTCGTCAAAGGCCAGACTTCCACACCTTGTCATCAAGTGAAGTGTTGGATTAGTTTGTTGCTATGAGCATCTTGGACAAGACCGCCGACAATGCGGTTCTTCGCTCTCAAAGAGTAAAGAAGCCCATCCTTGCTCTAAAGGCCAAGGTTAGTATGGAGGAAGAGGATGAAGAGGAAGAAGAGGAGGGAAACCTCGAAGATACGAAGTATGCCTATCATGAACACATGGCTCTTGCTTCAAGGCAATTTTGGAGCAAGAAGAACACAAGGCCAAACTTCAACAAGGGCAATTCAAGTGGCGCAAAGGCCAAGCAACGAGTGAGGACTTGCTTCAATTGTGGCAATGTGAGCCACTTTGTTGCGGAGTGCCCTTACGAGAAGAGGGAAGACAATGGTGGCAATCTCATTAGAAAGGACAAGGCCAAGTCGTTCCCCAACAAGAGCAACTTCACCAAGAAGACTCCTCCCAAGGCATTGGTGGTACAATAAGAGTACAATGAGGATGATGACGATGATTAAGATGGTGAGTCGGTTGCCATGGACTCCGTTGCCATTGCGAAGACTCCACGGGTGTCTCTCTTCGACTCACCCAATGAGAACATCACCGCCAAGTGCCTCATGGCTAAAGCCACCAACAAGGTGTTTGCTTCCGGTGGGGGATCATGGTTGCTCGATAGTGGAGCTACAAATCATATGACCGGAAGCAAGGACTTGGTGGTGGACGTGCACAAGATTCCATCTATGCCCACCAATGTCGAGTGGGGTGATGCCTCGTCTTCTAAGGTATTGGGACTCGGCAAAGTTGTCATTTCTCATGATCTCACGATCGAGAAGGTCATGCTAGTTGAGTCCCTTGCATACAATTTACTTTCCGTTCGTCAACTTGCTATCATGGGCTTTGCCACTTTCTTTGATATTGATACCGTGGCCCTCTTGTGGAGCAAGAATCTTAAAGTAGCCTTTGTTGGGCATGTCGAGAACGGTCTCTATGTGATTAACTTTTCGGAGCGACCCACTAAGACCGCGACATGCCTAATGGCTAAAGTTGACGTGGGATGGCTTTGGCATCGCCGTTTAGCCCATGTCAATATGAGATCTTTGCAAAGTCTTCTCAAGGGGGACCATGTTCGTGGACTAACGAACGTTAGTTTTGCTAAAGATCGTGCTTGCAGTGCTTGTATCGAAGGAAAGCTTCATGAGAAGGCTCACCCTCCCACGACTCTCATTTACTCGAAGAGGCCTTTGGAGCTCCTTCATTTGGATCTCTTTGGACCTCCATCCTTTGATAGTCTTGGGGGTAGAAAGTATTGCTTGGTAATTGTGGATGACTATTCAAGATACACTTGGGTGTATTTCTTCAAGAGGAAGAGTGAGACCTAACAAACCGTCATTGACTTTGGAAATGAAGCCCAACGTCAACACAATGCAAAGATCTTGACAATAAGAAGTGACAACGGCACTGAGTTCAAGAACTACACCTTGGATGAGTTTCTTAGTGATGAGGGGATCAAGCATCAATATTCCACACCTTACACCCCTCAACAAAACGGTTTTGCGGAGAGGAAGAACCGGACGTTGATGGATGCCGCAAGGACCATGATGGCGGAGTTCAAGTCTCCATACAACTTTTGGGCCGAAGCCATCAACACCGCGTGGCATGCATCCAATCGGCTCTACCTCCGCAAAGTCTTGAACAAGATTCCATATGAGATACTCACCGGTAACAAGCCCAACCTCAAGTACTTTCGGGTGTTCGGGTGTAAGTGTTTCATTCTCAAGAAAGGTGTTCGATTGTCTAAATTTGAGGCTAGAGCATATGAGGGCATATTTGTTGGTTATGCTACAAACTCTCATGCTTACCGTGTCCTCAATAAATCCACGGGACTTATTGAGGAGACGTGTAACGTGGAGTTTGATGAGAATAACGGCTCCCAAGTGGAGCAAAGTGGCACTTGTGATGTAGGTGATGAAATTCCTCCTCAAGCCATAAGAAGAATGGGTGTTGGTTTTATCCTACCCATTGAGGAACCCCTTGTGGCCGAAGGAGAAGGACAATGCTCCACTCAAGTGGAGCCATCACCAACCCAAGGCCCACACGCTTCCGAAGAACAAAGTGAAGGCCCTCGACCTCATGAACAAGACCAAGGGCAAAATCATGATCAAGACGGTGGAGACACACCAAGTGATGACCAAGGTCAAGTTCTCTCCTCCGAGCAAGTTCAAGATCAAGAACAAGCTCAAGACGGCGCTCAAGATGATCAAGTGACCGCTCCTCAACTCACCTCCAAGGAGGAATTGGAGCGTCGTGCCGCCAAGATTGCTTCCAAGCTCTCCACCAAGGGTCATCTCATGAAGAATGTACTTGGAAGCATTCAAAAGGGGGTAAGCACTCGTAGACAATTGGCAAACTATTGTGAACATCACGCGTTTGTCTCTTGTGTGGAACCCCAAAAGGTATATGAAGCTCTCGAAGATCCGGATTGGCTCAATGCCATGCATGAAGAACTCAACAACTTAGAGTACAACAAGGTGTGGAAATTAGTGCCAAGGCCAACGGGGAACCACAATGTCATTGGAACGAAGTGGATATTCAAGAACAAGCAAGATGCTCATGGGACCATCATCCGCAACAAGGCACGATTGGTGGCACAAGGCTACTCCCAAGTCGAGGGTATCGACTACGGTGAAACCTTTGCTCCCGTTGCTCGCCTTGAATCTATTTGTTTGTTGATTGCTTATGCTTCTCATCACAACTTTAAGTTGCAACAAATGGATGTGAAGAGTGCTTTTCTTAATGGACCTATTAATGAGTTGGTGTATGTCAAACAACCCCCCGGGTTCGAGGATCCCTACTTTCCCGATCATGTGTATCAACTCGATAAGGCACTCTATGGCCTTAAACAAGCCCCACGTGCGTGGTATGACCACCTTACCGAGTTGTTACAAGATCGTGGGTTTGAAGTTGGGCTAATCGACCCCACTCTTTTTACTAAGAAGGTCAATGGGGAGTTGTTTGTGTGCCAACTATATGTTGATGACATTATCTTTGGTTCCCCTAACAAAGCTTTCAATGAGGAATTTGCCGCACTCATGACCTCAAAGTTCAAGATGTCTTCCATGGGAGAGTTGAAGTTCTTTCTCGGTTTCAAAGTAAAGCAAAGAAGAGAAGGAACCTTCATCAACCAAGTCAAATACACTCAAGACATGCTCAAGAGATTCAAGCTAAGTGATGTCAAGCCGGCGTCCACTCCAATGCCCACCAAGTGCCAACTTGACATCGATCCCAATGGTAAAGCAGTGGATCAAAAGGTATATCGCTCCATGATTGGTTCATTACTTTACCTTTGTGCATCTAGACCAGATATCATGTTGAGTGTGGGAATTTGTGCACGGTTTCAAGCCGCACCTAAGGAAAGCTACTTTGTGGCGGTCAAGCGAATCTTTCGATATTTGGCTCATACCCCAAACTTTGGCTTATGGTACCCAAGAGGAGCAAACTTCAAGCTTGTAGGTTATTCGGACTCCGATTGGGCGGGAGACAAAGTGGATAGGAAGTCCACTTCCGGAGGGTGTCAATTTCTTGGTTGCTCGTTGGTAAGTTGGTCTTCTAAAAAGCAAAGTTGTGTGTCTCTCTCGTCCACCGAAGCGGAGTATGTGGTGGCCGGGAGTTGTTGTGCACAACTCTTATGGATGAGGCAAACTTTAAAGGATTACGGTGTCATTTGTGACAAAGTTCCTCTTTGGTGTGACAATGAAAGTGCCATCAAGATTTCTCTCAACCCGGTGCAACACTTCAAGATGAAGCATATTGAGATTCGGTATCACTTCATCCGGGATCATATTAGGCAAGGGGAGATCGAGCTCAACTATGTCAACACTCATGATAACCTTGCAGATATTTTCACGAAGCCATTGGATGAAGCAAGATTTCGCGAGTTAAGGCATGAGCTAAATATCATTGATTCGAGCAATGTTGCTTGAGCACTTGCACTCCCCACCATACTCGACTTGTTATCTTGTTTAGGTGTAGGCATAGAAATAGGGGGAGTGTTGTTCTCTTAATGAACTCTCCCTCCCCTTATTATGCATAAATTGATCAACTCTTTCACATTAGCCATTTTTGATGGTACTTGTGCTTCAAAGACGAGTTTTGGTCATGGGCCCAAGGATAATTCTTCGCGGTGCCATACCAATTGACTCAAACATAGGTGGCCTCAGCCACCGCCCTCTCTTGTAGAGGTGTGTGGTTCTTGTCCTCGTGCTGATGCTTTTGTTGCTGTGTGTTTTGCTCTCTTTTCTTGCCGTTTGTTTCTCTCTTCTTTTGAGCTAAGCCTCTGTGTCTAGTCTTTGGAGTATTGGCTGGGCGGTACTACCGCTGGTGGTGCGCGGTACTACCGCTTATATGGACAAGCTGTACTACCGCCCACCCGAGCGGTACTACCGCTGGGGGCGGGATCAGGGGGTTATGTCGGGGCAGGGGGAGGTTTCTCCTCCCCCATACCCATTTGCACCACCCCTTCGTCCCTCTCCCTCTCTCCAGCGACTCCTCGCCGCAGGAGGGCTCCGGCGGGCCGCCGTCTCCGGGCCATCCCTCTCCATTCCCTTCGGTGGAGTCGATCCCCACCTCGTCCTCTTGCCATGGATGCCGGTATTTCCCTCGTTCTTTCTCTCTTTTTGTCTAGTTCTCAGATCTAGTGTTTTTGGGGCAATAGTGGTTGCATCTCTAGATTTTTGGCTAAATCTCGGCTTGAGTAGTTTGGAGAAGGCGTCTAGACTATGTGGATTAAGTTTTGGTAGGATTATTTTTGAATTTGGCAGTCCGGTAGTGCCAGATCTGAGCACGGCAGTAGGAACCGCCGGTTCCCCGTCTTGCGCGGTACTACCGCTCCCGCTTGGGCGGTACTGCCGCCTATGGCCAGCGGTACTACCGCTGTCTTCTAGATTCCATCATTCCCTACCTTTGTTTGATCCATGTTGTTTTGTTTGGAGGCTTACACTTTTTTCTTTCGTGTTGGTTTTCTGTTCGTGTGTTTGGTTCCAGGTGATGAACATCCTGAGCAGCAAGTCCGCCATGTCAACCCCGGGCGTTCAACGTCAAAGCGGTACCGCACATCTGAGTCTGCTGGTGGTTCCTCCAGTGCTCCACCGCCGCCAGTGGGTGCTTCCTCAAGTGCTAATCCTCAACGTCAGAAGAAACTTGCCAACAGGCCGAAGCCAAGGGCCAAGACTGTGACTGAGATGTCTGCAAAGGAGTTCTGGGCAAAGCGTTGCCGCAACCCCTATGCGGAAGACCAAGAACCCAGTTTGGTCAACCGCCCGTTTTGGAACCGCTTTCAGTTTGCCATCTACTTTGATGTGATCAAGGCCAAGAAGAATCTCTTTGTTAATGTTCGCTCCATCGACACGGATGCCATGGAGAAGGATCCCGAATACTTTGGTGAAGATCTTCAGGTGTGTACTCAGCTCAACATTCTCAGAATCATGCAGTTCAACAAGGACTTTGATGCAGATTTGGTGGCTCAGTTCTTTGCTACTATCCATCTTGGAACTGATGAAGAAAGGACTCTGACCTGGATGACAAATGGCAAGTTACTGTCTGTCAAGTGGAAGGCCTTCATGGAGTTACTTCATGTGGAAGATCGCGGGCTTGAGACTCCTGTTGGCTTTCGCCCTCACCACAACGTCAACTCCACTCACAAGCAAGCCCTCTGGCCCTACTGCACTGTGAAGGTTCACCCTGTGACTAAGAAGGAGACCTATGAGTTGTCCGCCTACCTGGACATCCTTCATCGTATCTTTCGAGAGACCCTCTTTCCTCGCATCGGGAATCTGGATATGGTTCACTCCTATCTCGTGGATATGCTTCTCTTCTGCCAGCGTGAGAAGGAAGCAAACACTGGCGAGTCCTTGGACATCTCTCATGTTATGTGGTCTGAACTTCTCACTGCCATTTCTGAGCGCAAGTGCCCGATCTATGGTCCATTCATCATGTTGCTCATTAACAAGGCCTGGAGACGTTCCTTTCCCGCGGAGCAGCTGGAAACTGGAGAGTTGGTTTCTCATGAGATCAAGCGTCTGAGGAAGAAGGATAATTGGGGCACCTCCGTTCCTACATCTGGGGTTCCGTCTTCTGCTGCTGCCATGGAGACCGAGGGCGAGGATGAGGCCGATGATGACGATGAGGATTATGTGCCTTCTGGGACAGAGCCTTCTGCGGCAGAGCCCTCTTGGGCAAAGAAGCTCAAACACAAGATGAAGAAGCTGTTCTGCATGGAGTCTCACGGTCAGTACATGACTCATGTGTCTGAGAAGAAGGCAAGGGGACGTCACAAGGAGCTTATGCGTCAGTTGGGTGCGACAGTCACCAGCGGCTCTAAGGGTCAGATCACTGAGGAGGAGGAGTGGATCCAGCAGCACTGTCCGTGGACCGATTCAGATGCCGAGCAGTTTCCGGCCGAGGATGGTGGTGCAGATGATCACGCAGAGTCCTGCTGTTCGAGATCCTCAGCATGCTCTCACCTGGAGCTGTAGGTTAGCTCTTTGCCCCTTTTGGTGTCTTGATGCCAAAGGGGGAGAGAGTTTAGGGATTTGCGTCGTTGTCTTGCGAGTGTGTCTTTGTCTTTGTGCTTTCGTTGTGTTTGCTACCTTGTGCTTTGTTTGGTTTTGTGTTCCGTGAGACCTAAGTTCCAGCCATATGGTGTGAGACATATGCTACCTTATCCCTTATCATATCTTTATCTATGTCTCTAGTCTTTTGGTATCTCATGAGTTGCATGCTTATTATGTTATATATCCTGCTCTCTTGAATCACGCTTAGGTTGTTGGTCTCTAAAATACAGGGGGAGTGTTGATCCTAGTATGTGTGTCGTGCAGTCCAAAGCACTTATCTTGATGGCACACATCTAGGGGGAGCCCGTCTATATTTTAGAGACTTGGGGGTTTGCTTATGTCCTTTGTCTTTTCCCGTTTGTGCAAATCCCGTATTGTCAGCAATCCACCAAAAAGGGGGAGATTGTAAGGGCATATTCATCCCTAAGATATTTTGGTGATTGATGACAATGCTTTTGCGGACTAATCGTGTGCATTGAGTTTTTCAGAGATTCATCCTTTGGCACGAGACGATTCCCTCCCCTCGGAGTTTGAAGCGAAGACGGTGTAGTACTTTCGAATTAGTTTGGTGGACTAGTTTCGTAGGGATCACCGTACTATCAAGAGGAGGTCCGCTTTGGAAAGGCTAGGGTGGAATCATCACGAACACTTCCTTTGCACACCCTCCGAGCCTTTCCGCTTCGTTGATGAGCTCGTTCCCCTCTCTCAGTGTGCCCTCTCTGGTCCCAGCGGTAGTACCGCGGGCCGGAGCGGTAGTACCGCTTGGGTGCTACAAGCGGCAGTACCGCTCCACAACGGTAGTACCGCTGCAGCCCCCAGCCGTAGTACCGCTGCGGCTTCGTGCTAGTACCGCCTCGATTCGAGGGGTCTTTTCCGTGTCGGGTTTTACGTTACTAGCCGCGGCAGTGGGGGGGGGGGTAGTACCGCTCGTGTGCGGTAGTACCGCCCTGACCACCATGGTAGTACCGCTCTGGGCCCAGCGGCAGTACCACGGGAGGGAATGGTAGTACCGCTGGCTAAGCGGTAGTACCACTGGCCAAGCGGTAGTACCGCTCTCTACGGGGCTGAAGTGGGGGGTAACGGTTGGATTGCTTCCCCCACTATAAAGGGGGTCTTCTTCCCCAAAGTTGACTCACCTCTTCCCCAAATGCTGCATTGTTGCTCCATGCTCCATTTTCGCCCGATCTCTCTCCCTAGCCAATCAAACTTGTTGATTTGCTCGGGATTGGTTGAGAAGGCCCCGATCTACACTTCCACCAAGAGAAATTTGATTCCCCCCACTTATCCCTAGCGGATCTTGTTACTCTTGGGTGTTTGAGCACCCTAGACGGTTGAGGTCACCGCGGAGCCATAGTCCATTGTGGTGAAGCTTTGTGGTGTCGTTGGGAGCCTCCAATTAAGTTGTGGAGATTGCCCCAACCTTGTTTGTAAAGGTCCGGTCGCCGCCTTCAAGGGCACCAATAGTGGAATCACGGCATCTCGCATTGTCTGAGGGCGTGAGGAGAACACGGTGGCCCTAGTGGCTTCTTGGGGAGCATTGTGACTCCACACCGCTCCAACGGAGATGTACTTCCCCTCAAAAGGAAGGAACTTCGGTAACACATCCTCGTCTTCACCGGCTCCACTCTTGGTTATCTTGTCCCTTTACTTTCGCAAGCTTACTCGTGTTATATCTCTTATATGCTTGCGTGCTTGTTGTCATTGCATCATATAGGTTGCTCACTTAGTTGCATATCTAGACAACCTATTTTGATGCAAAGTTTAATTTGGTAAAGAAAAGCTAAAAATTGTTAGTTGCCTATTCACCCCCCTCTAGTCAACTATATCAATCCTTTCAGCACACCCGAGCGGTATTTTGGAGATGTCCTGGAGGGGTTTCGTATTGTAGCAATGCAGTGTTCGCAGGACATTATCTTTGAATGAATGTATTCGAGTTGCCTCTACCTTGTATGATAAAACAAAGTGGGTTTGTAATATAATGTTTGTTATGTTTTAAATTTTACCTCCTGTGCGGCCGTGTTGTATGAAATCTGAGGGTTGGCGAGTCGTCGGCTTCTGCCCCCACATAGGTAGTACGGAGGTGTTCGGGATGGACTCTAAACAATCTTGATCCAATTATATGGTCCTTGAAGGAGTTGTTTAGCGCAACAAACCAGGCAATCAGACTATGTGGCTCTAACTCCCTCACTTAGCCATAGGAGTTTGACAATAAAAATATTGGCGCAGCCCCTAGTATCCGAAATAGAGTGCTATAGGCGTCTAATCGGGAAGAACCGATCCTTCGCATAATGCGGAAGAAATCTCCAACGATTTGCAACCTCCGAAGAGCTAACCGGCTCTCGCCGCATCATGACAGTCAGTTTTTGGCTTTCTCTACTGAGGTGCTCCTTTGGATAAACCAAGGCACAATCGCAGTAGTTCTCCCTTTACTACCTTAGCCGATACAACGGAACGTAAGATAGCAAGCACAAGAGCCGGGCAACCCAACTATTGACCAAAGACATGATTCGGAGCCAATGCATATAGTGCTAAATTCGGGGTGCCGAACTATACTATAAAAAGAGTTCGGACTTTTGCTGCCATAGTGCGGGGTGCTATGAAGCCCCTAGCAAATATGAAACGTACCAAAGTGTACGGGTGCTACCTGATAAGGTTACCCACAGGAGAGAAAAAAAAAGAAAAGAAAACAGAAAGGGTGCAAAGATGATAAGCTGGGGCCCTAAGAAAGTGCAACTATCCTTGGGTGGTTTTGGTAATTCCTAACAACATATAGCTCATTGAGCTAATGCTATTTCAAGATAAGTATTTCAGAAAAGCTCAATGATTCGCATGGCATGGATTAGAAAGTTGACCCCTCAAAATGCTAAGGACAAAAGATTGGCTCAAGCTCAAAGCACAAGACTCTACATTTTACTTTTAGTGATCCAAGATCACATTGAGTCCATAGGAAAAGCCAATACTATTAAAAGGGGGTGAGGTGTTGCTTAATGAGTTACTTTCTCAAAATGCTTAGTGATATGCTCCAAAAACCCTCAACTACTTTCTCATATCCACATATGTCCCAAACCAAAAGTAAAACTCGGCCCCACGGAAATCTTCTATCCGGCGCCACCGAGTTCACTTGACATAGCCACTGCCACAAACCCTAGTCACTTCGGTCTCACCGACAGGGATCTCGGTCTCACCGAGATGGGATTGCAACCTCTCTGTTTCCCTTCGTAACGTTTCGGTCCAACCGAGATGAGCGATCGGTCCCACCGAGATTGCAATGCAAAATCTCTGTTTCCCCTTCGTAACGTTTCGGTCTAACCGAGATGAGCGAATCGGTACCACCGAGTTTGCCTGACCAACTCTCTGTTTGTCTATTACCAAAATTGGTCCCACCGAGTTTGTGTAATCAGTCTCACTGAGATTACGTTATGCCCTAACCCTAATGACATCGGTCCCACCGAGTTGACATGTCGGTCCCACCGAAAATCCTAACATTCACATTTGAACTAAATCGGTCTGACCGAGTTTTATAATTCCGTCCCACCGAGTTTGGTGATTTGTGTGTAACAGTTAGATTTTGTGTGGAGGCTACATATACCCCTCCACCCATTCTTCATTCATGGAGAGAGCCATCAGAACATGCCTACACTTCCAACATACATTTTCTGAGAGAGAACCACCTACACTTGTGTTGAGGTCAAGATATTCCATTCCAACCACATAAATCTTGATCTCTAGCCTTCCCCAAGTTGCTTTCCACTCAAATCATCTTTCTACCAAATCCAATCCTATGCGAGAGAGTTGAGTATTGGGGAGACTATCATTCATCATCAACACACCATCTATTACCTTTTGGAGAGTGGTCTCTCCTAGATTGGCTAGGTGTCACTTGGGAGCCTCCGTGAAGATTGTGGAGTTGAACCAAGGAGTTTGTACGGGCAAGGAGATCGCCTACTTCGTGAAGATCTACCCTAGTGAGGCAAGTACTTCGTGGGCGATGGCCATGGTGGGATAGACAAGGTTGCTTCTTCATGGACCCTTCGTGGGTGCAGCCCTCCGTGGACTCGTGCAACCATTACCCTTCGTGGGTTGAAGTCTCCATCAACGTGGATGTACGATAGCACCACCTATCGGAACCACGGATAAAAAATCTCCGTGACTACATTGCGTTTGCTCCCTCCAAACTCCACCCTTTACCTTCATATGC
The DNA here is from genome assembly GCF_002575655.3 of Aegilops tauschii subsp. strangulata. Lineage (NCBI taxonomy): Eukaryota > Viridiplantae > Streptophyta > Magnoliopsida > Poales > Poaceae > Aegilops > Aegilops tauschii. Next base: position 264,019,406 of record NC_053035.3, read on the forward strand.
AATTGTTTTACATTCCGCTGCTATACTCTTAGAATTGCATGTGTAGGTTGATTACTTAATTTGTACTAAGTTGCTAAAATCTGCCAAGACTTAAAATTGGGAAAATGCTAGATTTTTTTGGGTCAAGTAGTCTAATCACCCCCCCCCTCTAGACATACTTTCGATCCTAAAAGTGGTATCAGAGCCTTGGTCTCCATTTGCTTTGATTTCCATAACTTTTGGTGATCATAGCCTTGGTGTCACAACCTAGGAGAGTATGGCGTCTAGTGAGAGAAATTACCACCGTAGAGGTCCTTCCTTTGATGGTACTAATTTTGCTAGTTGGAAGCATAAGATGAAAATGCATATTCTTGGACATAACCCCGCCGTTTGGGCTATTGTGTGTATTGGCTTGCAAGGTGAATTCTTTGATGGGAGAGAACCGAACCGTGCAGCTACCGCGGAAGAGTTGAAGATGCTGCAATACAATGCTCAAGCTTGTGATATTCTCTTCAACGGATTGTGCCCCGGAGAATTCAACAAAATCAGCCGTCTTGAGAATGCAAAGGAAATTTGGGATACTTTGATTGATATGCACGAAGGTACCGACTCCGTCAAGGAATCCAAATTTGATGTGTTTCAAAGTCAACTTGACAAGTTCAAAATGAAGGATGGTGAAGGTGTCGCTGAAATGTACTCTAGGCTTGGTCTCATCACAAATGAGATTGCCGGCTTAGGAAGTGAAGAAATGACCAATAGATTCATCATCAAGAAGATCCTAAGAGCCTTGGATGAAAAATATGATACCGTGTGCACATTAATCCAAATGATGCCCAATTACAAAGATCTCAAGCCAACGGAAGTCATTGGAAGAATTGTTGCTCATGAGATGTCACTTAAGGATAAGGAAGAGCTCCACAACAAGTCAAGTGATGCTTACAAAGCCTCATGTGAAGCTCCCACATCATCAAGTGAGAAACAAACCTTCAATGAAGAATTGAGCCTAATGGTGAAGAACTTCAACAAATTCTCCAAGTCAACGTCCTACAATGACAAGAGATCTTCAAGTCGTGAACGAAATTGCTACAATTGTGGAAGACCCGGACACTACTCCAATGAGTGTACGGCTCCCTACAAAAGAAGAGAAGATTCTCCCAAAAGAAGAAGTAGAAGAGTAGAATCGCCGCCAAGAGAGAGAAGGAGTAGAGATGATCGTTATGAACGAAGACCCTCTCGGAGAAGCAAGGATTCGGAGAGGAAGGTCAAATCATCAAAGATCTACACAAAAAGAAGACATCAAGCTCATGTTGGTGAATGGTATCCGGTTCCGACTCCGACCATCACTCCGAAAGAAGTTATCACTCCGATTCCGAATATACTCAAGATGAAGGTGTTGCCGGTCTAGCACTTGTGTCAACCAACTCCTACGACATATTTGACTCACCAAATGAAGGAATTGGAAGATGCTTCATGGCTAAAGGTCCAAAGGTAACACACCCCGAGTATGTTGATTTTAATAGTGATGAAGATGATTTGCTAGGAGATGATGATTTACTTGTTGACAACTCTAGTTATGAAAACTATGATGAACTTGCTATTAATCATGATAATCAAGATAAAACGAATGACGATGATAAGAAGGAGATTGAGCGTCTAACTAAATAACTAAACACTCTTAAGTTAGCTCATGAAACTACCTTGGAAGATCATCGAGAACTTTTAAAGACTCATGAGAAGCTACACTTTGAAAAGTTCAACCTTGAGCAAGAGCATGAGTTCTTAAAAGCAATCAATGATGATCTTCGCAAGAAAAGTTCTTCTTACATTGCCAAGCGTTTACTCTTGTCTACTTACATGCCACAAGTTAAATCTAGCAACAAGAACAGAAAGATTCTTCCTCTAGTAGTAACAACAATCATGCTAAATCCAATGTTGTTGCTTCTAGTAGTTCTCTTGATTCCACTAATGATTCCCTTTGCCAAGTTACACTTGAGCAGGAAAATAGCTTATTTAAGGGAATTATAGAGAAAGGTGTTTACAAGAGTCTTGCCGGAAGTAAGCAATTTGAGGAAATTGTACGCAAGCAAGGAAGACACCGGAAGAATCAAGGTGTTGGTTTTGAACGAAAGTTCAATGCCAATGGAGTTGAGTGGGAAGAAGATCAATACCCCAAGACGAAGTTTGTTCCTCAACAAGAGAAGTATGATCGTGCTTCTTTCCAAGGAACACAAGCTCAAGATGATCTTCCACCACAAGACCACAAGCTAAAAGGCAAGGACAAGCTTCAAGAGGAGATTGATGCATTTGAAGAAGCACCTAAAGCCTTCACTACAAAAAAATACACTTCCGTGATGATACGTGTTTGTCACAGTAGGTCACGTTTTCTGTCATGCATGTACATCCATGACAAATTTATGACAGAATCAAGATAGCCATACCTGTGTTGTCGTAGAAGTGTTCCATGACATTACCAAAATTATCATCACGGAAGTGTCCACTTCCATGACGATAAATCGTGCATCACAGAAGTGCTTTCGTCAAGGGTGACCGACACGTGGCATCCACCGTAACGGAACGCCGTTAAGCTATCGGCTCCGGTTTTGGATCCGATAACCCGTTAACAGCCCGGACCTATGGGGATTTTCCACGTGTAAAATCATCATTGGCCGGAGGAAACACGTGTTGCCTCACCGTTGGGACAGATGTCATCCACTCATTGGACAGGAGGCGCCTATGATAGGTCGACACATGGCACGGCCCAACAGTGGCCCATTTCGGTGAAAAAGGCCGACCCATATAAGGCCTACTTGTGTCAGGTCCATTTAAGCCCACGGCCCATACGAGATGTGCCAATTCCGCCCGTCAACGGCCCGTTAAAGATTTGACACCATTGCAGCCCATCGTCAGTTCGAGCCCGTTAATAGCCCGCTATATATTTGGGCTCAATATCGGCCCGATGAGATTTCGGCCTGTTAACGGCCCATTCAGTGGATGGGCCAATTTTCATGATGTACATCTTTCGGCCTTTTAGCGACCCATTTAAATATTGGGCTAATTTCCGGCCCGGTGTGTCTTTCAGCCTGTTGATGGCCCATAAATCAGTTGGGCCATTTGTAGTCGGACCTGAGTTTCGGCCTTTTAGCGACCCATTTAAGTGTTGGGCCAATTTCCGGCCTGGTGACGGCCCATATATCTGTTGGGTCATTTGTCGGACCTGAGTTTTGGCCTTTTAGCGACCCATTTAAGTGTTGGGCCAATTCCCAGCCCTGTGTGCCTTTCAGCCTATTAACGGACCATAAATGAGTTGGGCCATTTGTAGTCGGACCTGAGTTTTGGCCTTTTAACGGCCCATGCCCTTCATGGGCCAATACCAGCCCGGGTTTGTCTTTCGGCCTGCTAAAGGCCCACAACACAGTTGGGCCATTTACAATACGACCTGACTTTCGGCCTGTTAGCGGCCCATGCTCTTCATGGTCCAGTACAAGCCCGCTGTCTCTTTCGGCCTACTAAAGGCCCACAGTATAGTTGGGCCATATGTAGCCCGAACTTAGTAACGGCCTGTTAACGGCCCGTGAAATCAATTGGGCCCACCTGTTGCCCGCTTCGATGTCAGCCTATTAACGACCCGGGAGTTAAGAGGGCCAACCATTAACTTTCGGCCTGGTAACGGCCCATTAACTTAATGGGCCCACTAAAGTTCGTACATGTCTTTAGGCCAAATTAGATAATTTGAGCCCATTACGACAAGCAATTATGCACAGGACCAAAACCGATCAAGCAAAGGTACGGCATACAGGGAAAAACGTTGCACATCCAGCATATATTACGGGAAATTACATCCACTGGGCAATTAAAGATTGATGCCAATGCAAATAAATGAACAGAACCTAACGATCTACAACGTCACAATCTGCAACCTTAGCATGGATGACGCCCATAAGCATGTGGGCAAGTTCTTGCTGCTTTGCTACACTGTCTCTGAAAACATTGACCAGTTGTTGTGTCGCACGACTCTGCACCTCTGATTCCTCCACCATTTCCATCATTCCTTCAGCCATTAATTGGTTCACAAACATACATTTTTTCTGTTGCATTCGAGAAAAAGGATACTGAACAGATTCAGATGGCGATTTTGGCAGGCTTGTATTATTGATAGTGGAGAGTGTCTCGACCACTGCATCATAACATAAATTAGGAGGGGAACCAAACAGATTAATCATGAGTTATTGGCATATTACCTGGCCTAGATTTATTGGAAAGAAACAATGGGGTTGCCTTGCTGTTTTCAGAGTTTGTCTTCTTATCTTCAGCAGCCTGCACCAAATTAAGACACTTGCATTGCTATCATTGGCCAAGTCAGATAATAGGAAAGAAACATTGGCACAACGAATGTTTGGGCAACTAGCCAACACCAAATTAACACAATATGGCACAGCTATCATCAGCCAGGTAAGGTAATACAAAAGCAACATTGACACAATGAATGAATGGGCAACCAGAGCAGCACTACAATTCAGTAATGTGCATGATATGAGATAGTACACTCATGCAGCTCAGTATGCAAAACTACCAGGCAGTTTTCTTTACAAAAATCAACATTGGCGCCTTTAACACTTTGCTACAACTAATTTTAGATCAGACAAAGGTTGGATTCACGCCGATTAACAAAATACATGCTGATGTAAAAATATAGTGATATACAACAGGTACTTACATCGGCATTGGAGCATAGAGAATTCCTGCAAGATATTTTCCTCGAATACAATCCCAATGAAGGAAATCTTCTATCATTTAACCTTATTTTGTAAAAGAGAGGTGGGTAAGAAACATGTAGAAAATATGATCAGAATGCTATAAAATTTCATGATGCGAGGATATGCACACGCTTCTCAGAATGGACTTGACATTCTTTTGCTGGACTGGAGCGATCTAGTTCTTTGGCCACTGGAATCTGCTTATTATCAGTGGGAGTTGGGTTTCTCTGTGCTGGAGCAGTATCTATGAAAAATGGAGTTGGTTTATTATCTCCTGGCGTTTGGATCTTTTGCAAAGACCTGGTTTGTAACCCTTCAGATTCTAACATAGCCGTCTTCCCCTTTCATGCCTTATATAGAAGAATGGTGCTTCAATTATAAAACATGCTACAGCAGAGCTGGAATAGGTACTGAAGAATAGAAAGGCATGACATATTGACATGTATTCCCTCCATCCGGAAATAAATGGATGGGTCTAGGCGTATGTCAGTTCTAGATACATCCAGTTTTATCCATTTCTGCGACATGTAATCCGGACGGAGGGAGTATGATGTAAGAGCTAGGGATACGACAGGACAACACAGTAAAAAAACACTGAAAACCCACTGCAGAACCAAAGTAATCAAACCCACTGATATGAGATAGTACACTCATGCAGCTCAGGATGCAAAACTACCAGGCAGTTTTCCTTACAAAAATCAACATTGTGGCCTTTAATCATACATTTTGCTACAACTAAATTTAGATCGGATAAAGGTTGGATTCACGCCGATTAACAAAATACATGCTGATGTAAAAATATAGTGATATACAACAGGTACTTACATCTGCATTGGAGTACGGAGAATTCCTGCAAGAATCTTTCCTCACAGACGATACCAGTGCAGAAATTCTTCTATCTGTTAGGCTTATTTTCAAAAAGAGAGATGGGTAAGAAACATGTAGAAAATGTGATCAGCATGCTATAAAATTACATGATGCAAGGATACGCACACGCTTCTTAGAATGGAGTTGACATATTTTTGCCTGACTGGAGCGGACTAGTTCTTTGGCCACTAGGATCTGCTTATTATCAGTAGGAGTTGGGTTTCTCTGTGCTGGAGCAGTATCTATAAAAACTGGAGTTGGTTTATTATCTCCTGGCGTTTGGATCTTTTGCAAAGATCTGGTTTGTACCCTTCAGATTCTAACATAGTCGTCTTGCCCTTGCATGCCTTGTATAGAAGAATGGTGCTTCAGTTATAAAACATGCTACAACAGAGAGATGGAATAGGTACTGGAGAATAGAAAGGCATGACATATTTACATGTATTCCCTCCATCCGGAAAACATGGATGGGTCTAGGCGTATTTCAGTTCTAGATACGTCCTGTTTGTATCCATTTCGGCAACATGTAATCCGGACGGAGGGACTATGGTGTAAGAGCTAGGGATACGACAGGACAACACAGTAAAAAAACACTAGTTGAATGTAACTGTATGCTAGCGGAATACGTACAGAAAAAACTAAGGCAACATACACGTGTATGATTGGGAAACTAAGATGGCATTGCAACAGAGCACTAGAACAACACTTCAATGTAAAAAACATGGTATGGTAGACAGATGAAGTACATACTGATGAATAACAATGCATAAGATATTCAGAAGCATGATGTCCAAATTAAGAAGATGGCATTGCGATAGAGTAGAATGACAGTACTTGAATTTGAAAACATGTTATCATGAATGGAATAGGTACTGAAAAACAGGAAGGCACGACATATTTACATGCATGATCAGCATGCTAAGCACATGGCATTGGAACAGAGTAGATACACTCCAGGACATTATGTGCATGTTGTACCCATATCACGGGCCAAGTTAGAGCAAGGACCTTGTGGGGTGAAGAGGATTCAACATCTTTCTGCAAGTCTTCTGAAGAACTGCCTTTACATGTTCCATCATATTGGGTATCATTGACATCAAGTTTATTGGCCTTTACATTGCTCCGTGAGGTTCTTGTGGATATATCAGTGTGTGCAATTATATCCGACATGCATGGAAGACAACTAGTAGTTAGATTTATGTAATGAGTGCCTGTAGGAGACAACATAAATAGTAGGACTGGGGTTAACTAGCAGCAACATGTCTCAAAAACTAAAGGGAGAACACAGATGAAAGCTACAGAATATGTATCATTTGTACTTGAGATTTACTAGATGGCACACAAAAGTATTAAAGAACAACATAGGAAATACTAGAAGTGGTATAATACTATAATCACCAGCCTGTGGGATAACATTGGCTGATGGATGACAACTATGGAACAGCGTTACCTAAAGAACAAGTATCTTAGCTGAACTATGGAACAACGTTAACTCCTGAACAAGACCCGTAAGAGATCAGCATGAATATACAGTGAAATGTGATAATCTATTTTCCATGCTTAGATGAATAACAAAGCCATAAATGTTGCACACAAGTAAGATGAGGGTACAACCTATCTGGCCGCCATCCATAGGAGTGAGCATCATGTGCTGACTTGTCGATGGCCCTGCAGTTGTTGTGGCTGTCCATGTCGGGCACGCGCATTCGATGCAGGGAACTGTTGAGTGGGGACTATAGCTCCCTTCTAGTGTATGCTTCCCTTGTTGGAGCAGCTGCGATGAGTCGGAAGACGGTGTGGCTGAAGATGCAGATAACGCATAATGTTAAGAACGACACATCTCTTTGATATGAAGAAATACACTAAGAGATCAATAGCAAGGTACGAGAGTGGTCACACGTCTGTTGACTGAGACTAAATTGGGGTCACACGATTTTATTTTATTTTGGTATTGTGCGGTCTACGCCGGATGGCTTGATGGCCGTCTTGTGCCTCCCGACTGACACTGTTAGGAATCTTCCCCGAAGAGCCAGCGACCAACGGCAGGGTAGCTTGCCTCCGCCGTTTGTGGCCCCGGCCAAAACTCCGCTCCCCGCCCCACCGCACTACCGAGGTTGCGCCGCCACCGGGCCAATCCACAAAGACTCCCCGTCATCCAGATCCGGCGGAGGTAGTTCCTTGAACCCACGCAACTCTAAGATAGCCATCTAAGCATTGCTTCAGCGGCGAACTTGCGGCCCCGCACCCTTACATTAGACACCAGCCAACCGGCAGCCTAGGAGCTCCGCCGCCTCGAGGGGCGCTGCTTCCCATTGGGAATCGATTGGCCCAGAATAAAAATTCAGACAACTGACGCCTAAATAAAGTGATTTGAGATGAGGGTGCGACCTATCTGGCCGCATGGTGAAGTAGGCAGGTCCAGCTGCCGACTCGGTGAGGCCGGCGCGGTTGCGGTGGCAACCGGCGGCAGGGAAACAACGATGTTGCGACGGTCGACAGCTACGGGGAAGCAGCGCCGGGTCTCTGTATGGATCTGAAGTTGAAGCCGCTCCGGCACCGTGAACAACGGCAGGGGTGAATCGGCTCCGGTACGGTTCACGCGTCCGTCGTCGAGGCAGCTCCAGCAGCACGGAGTAAGAGGCACACGGCCCAGTGCATGACGGCAAATGGACAGCGTCTTCGGCATTAGGGAGGAGGGCGGCTGTGAAATTGGAGCGGTGGGGGGTGCTATGGAGGAGGGGCTGAGGTTTCGCGGCTCGGGAGAAGGGAGCTTCCGGGGAGAAGGTGATTTGGCGCCCTTGAGGTATGAATGGGGGGAGAATTGGGACGGGAGTGGAACCATGTTTTACGGACGCATTTGTCTGAAATATGAGGGGGAGTTACAGTTCTACCCTTGCCTTTAGGCTTCTCGGCTTGGGTCTGTGTACTGAGGGTCGGGGATAGTAGAGTAACTTTGCTTCTCCCCAAATAGTGGGCGGGAGTGATTTCGGACGAGGAGGGCGTGTTTTGAAATATAGTGGGCGCGAGCGATTTCGGGCAAGGAGAGCGTGTTTTGAAATAGTGGGCTCGAGCTATTTCGGGTGAGGAGAGCGTGTTTTGGCGACCATGGTTTATGAATTATTCGGCACATGTCATTTCGGCCGAGGAGAAGGCGCGCTTGGATGAAGTTACGAACCTACCCTCGATGCACAACGGGCCAATTAATGCGTCTCCCACATAGGACGGTAATTTCGCGTCTCCCATTTATTTGCTCGGGCGAATTCCACCGAGCAGAGGATGTTTAACGGATCGTTCAAAATTTGGGAGAACGATCATCCACGTCTACCTTACCAAGTCGATTCGAATCAAATTTAGAAATATTAGCTTGCACTTCTTTTTTAGATGGAGAGATGATGCTCGGGAGTAATGTGTTTTTACATGCTCGTTGCTAGCGATTTACTATATGACAAATAGTTGACCCACTCAAAAATGGGAATCAAACCCAAAATGAAATATCTCGATTCAATGAAATAGCTTGTTCACCAGGTCAAAATAGTGAACTAAATCCAAAATTGAACACCTCAATCGAATAGCACGTTGTACAGTATTATAGTACTCCATGAACATGTTGAAAGTCAAATTAATGAACTTTTTTTATATACGCATATATCCGTTCATGTGTGGATTGCAGACAACATGTTCTCCAATTCAAATATGTGAATGCAAGTTTATATCGAAACATGGTTTATATCAGTCTTTGATGCATAAAACGCGACCTCCCCCTCTCCCGGACTCCTGCTCTCTCTCTCTCACCGACAATCTTCAATTCTGTCGCACACATCCAACACACAAACCTTGTTGGTCTCTTTCTCTCCATCTCTCTCTCTCTCTTTGTGTGTGTGCGTGGGGGGGGGGGGTCTTTCTAGTTCGCATGCATATATACTCCATCTATAGGTCTCTCTCGCACACTATGTATGATTCTCTAGTCCAAGCTAGATATCTTGGGTGCACTCATCGTACGCACACAAATTCCTTGGCTCGTTGCCCGTAACTCTCTCACGCACCACTCTATCGTCTCGGAGCTCTTGCCCCCCTCTCTCAAACTCTCCATCTACCTGGGTCACACATACACATGCATATCTCACTCGCACTCGATAGGCCCATCTAAAACTCTATCTCTCTCCCTCGTTCTCTCTCCATCTCACACACACACACAATCTCATGCCCAGCTAGCCAAGTATGATGGTCTCTCACTCAATTGTAGGCACACGCAGTCCCCCCTATATGTATATGACTAGCTAATCTTAGTCTCCATCACAAACATGTGATTGGTCTATCTCGATTTCTCTCGGGGCATCTTTCTATCATGCACGCACCTCCCTCGATCTCCCACCCGTATAGTCCCCTCACGATCTCGAGGGGGTCTCTCTATCACAAACACACCCTCTCGCCCTCCCCATGTGTCCATGTTCTCCATGTGTTCCTCTTGGCCTTTGTTCCTTGTTGGCCAGACCTCTATTGGACATATGCTATAGGGGTGTCTCTCTCCGTTGCAAACAATCACACACTAGCTATCTTCGTGTATCTCCTCGCCTCGCTTTTCTATCTCGGAGATGCATGCGTGATATGTTCTCCTAAGAAACGAAAAAACACACACTCTCTCTAATTTATTGTTTGTTGTCACTTTCTCTTTCACACACATTGCACACTTACTCATTCTCCTTCACACGCACTTGATCCCTCTCGACTTAGGCACTCTCCTCGGTCCATAGCATATTGATTTATTGAAAAGTCAAACATCACAAAGTTTGACCATGTACGTGGACAAAAACAATTACATCTGGAACGGCAAACATATACCATTAGATTCACCATGAGATGTAGTTTCGTATGATGTATCTTTGGTATTGAAGATATAAATAACATTTGTGTAAACCTGATCAAAGTTTCCAAAGTTTGACTTCTAAAAAAATTACATGCACTGCATTATCGAGCGGATGGAATATCTCTTTCCCCCTCTCAGCTATCTGACGCACCACTCAGCCTTATCGGGGCTCCTCAATCTCTCTCAAACTTTATATCTCCCTGGTTCACACATACACATGTCTCCCTCGCACTATACATATAGACCCATCCAACACTCTCCACCCTTGTTCTCTCTCTATGTGACACACACCCCCCTAATAAGTACCATAATCCCTCACTCCATCATAGGCGCAAGCACTCCCCCCTAAGTATGATTATCATTCATTAGCCATCAGGAACACACGTATTGTCTCCTTCCATCCATACGTCTATCTCGATATCTCTCAGGGTATCTTCTATCGCGCACACACCTTGTCACTTGATCTCCCACCCATGTAGTCCCATCACGATCTCCAGGGAATCTCTCTATGACAAACATACACTCTCTCCTCCCCATGTCTGCATTTTCTCCGTATGTCTCTCTCGACCTCTCTCCCTTGTTTGTCAGACCCCTTTTGGCCACGTGCTAGGGGTCTTGCTCTCTCGGTTGCAAACAACCACACACTATCTCCTCACCTTGCTTCCGTTGTCGAAGATGCATGTGTGATATGTTTGCATAAGACACACACGTTTTTTCTCGACTTTTATCGAGTGTTGTCCATGTCTATTTCACACACGCACACACACTTTTTTCACTCACTCTTTCTATTTCAGACACACTCTCTCTCTAGTTAGGGACTCTCTCACGTCCATAAGCATATGGATGTTTTGAAAAGTCAAACCTTAGAAAAGTTTGACCAGGTATATGTGGAGAAAAACATTTACATCTAGAAAGATCATTAGATTCATCACAACATGTACTTACTTCATACTACCATTTATCTTTGGTATTGTAGATATAAGTAATTTCTTTATAAACTTGGTCAAAGTTTCAAAAGTTTGACTTAGAAAAATGTTGGAACTACATTATCGAACGGAGGGAGTAGCTCTTTCTCTCTCTGCTATCTCTCACGGGCCTCACCTCTCACACGAACACTATATACCGATGGATTATATGCTCACTGTGTCAGCGTATAGCTCCGTATATTGTTTAGTTGACTGTTCAACTAGTCCACATGCTGCGTTGTCAGCTCGTGTTCTGTATCTTCGTGTGCTGGCCCATGTGGCAGTGGGTGAAAATAAGTACACTAGAGGCCCATCTGACACGCGGTGAAGTAAACAAAGTTGAAACCACTCGGGGTAGCACCCCACACGCTAGTAAATTGAGGGCGCATTGAGGACACACTTCTTCCGCGTGGAGGACGCACTCGCGCACAATTCACCACTGCGCGGCGGCATGCACAGAAGGACGCACTCGCGCACACCCAGCACACAACACACACCAGCACACATGTACACCAGCGTCGCCGCCGGTTGAGATGGACAGCGAGGCAGCCAACAAGCGGAGGTGGCTCGAGCCAAAACCGCATCCGGCGAGCCTGGACTTCATCAGCAGCCTCGCCGACGACATGCTGCTCGTCATCATTGGCCTCCTCCCCACCAAATCTGCAGTGCGGACCGCCCTGCTCTCCCGGCGGTGGCGCCCCCTCTGGCGCCGCGTCCCCCTCAACCTCACTGTCGACAGCTGCCTCTGCGATGGGGATTGCAAACGCATGGCCACAGTCTCCAAGATCCTTTCATCGCACCCTGGGCCAGCCAGACGCCTTGACATCCGCATGTTCAGTACCAATTGCAAGGTCCAACCCAAGTTCGACAAGTGGTTCTTATCCCCCGCCCTAGATCAGCTCGAGGAGCTCAACTTTGAAGTTGGACGGTGTCGCTCTCTGCCGTCGTCCGCGCTCCACCTTGCGCCAACGCTGCGCCACGCCAGCTTCAGCTCCTGCTATCTTCCCCAGATTAATGCCGCGCCCGCCCTTCTTCTCCCTCAACTCAAGCAGCTCGGCCTTTTCGACGTTGTTATCTAGAAGAAGGCTATGGAGCACCTGCTCCGCAGCTGTACTGCGCTCGAGTACCTTCGTCCTGAGCAGATCCACGGGTTCATTAGCCTCCACATCGCCTCGACGAATCTCCGATGGATTTATGTGTCTTGCTGGCCCCGCAACAAGACATCAATTGGGAAGAGATTACTCCAGCTGCTCCATGTTATGGTCATTGAGAATGCGCCTTTCCTCGAGAGATTGCTTGTATCGGATCTAGAAGGTCCAACAAAAATCAGGGTCATCGACGCGCCGAAATTGACAACGTTGGTGCACTCGTCTGCCAAATTCTCCGAACTCTTTATTGGATCCGTAATCGTTCAGGTACATCACTCATCTTCTTCTCCGTCTTCTTGAAATTCACATTTTTAAATTTCTTCTTGATGTATTTACGACCGTCTTCCAGAAAATGATTCCCACAAGCTTGACCCAGTCTATGCGCACAGTGAAGATCTTGGCAATAAAATCCATCGGCCCCAATCTGGATCAAGTTGTTGGATTCCTTACATGCTTTCCGTGCATGGAGAAGCTACTCATCGAGGTGAAACTTCTTTCCTATTAGTAAATGGTAATCACAACGTAGCTCAAATTTTTCATAATTTTCCCAAATTACGATGACAAGTGAAGTGTTCAAAACTGCATCTACGCACTGTACCGAAAGAAATGTTTTTAGTATTTTTTTCTCACGTGATCACCTGCATCTTTTGTTGTTGTACTACTATAGTAGCCTAGGCTAGTCATAGTGGAAAGTAACTTAGACTACTCCAGTAACTCTATGGTTACCCTCAGAGCAAGTACTACCTCCGTCCTGGTTTACTCTTCCTATTTTGTAGTATCAAAATTTGACCATAGATTTAACTGACAAAATGTTAATGCATGTCACTAAGAACTATATCATTGGATTCGTATTTGAACATAATTTCAAATGGTTTAATTTTTAGTGACATGCATTGGCATTTTCTTACATAAATATATGGTCAAAATTTTATACTAAATAAGAGGTAGTACAAAAGTGGGCTATAACGGCCCTCCACTATGTAGGCCAAAACACGTGCCAAATTCACTTGTGATGCATTTGGCATCAATGCCCCCTCCATTGCTCACCTGGTGCCCCAATCTGGATCACCTACTTTGCTCCGGTGCCAAATTAACTCACGCAATGAAAAAACACTTGCGTGGGAGAGAGAGGACTGAGGCAATAAAAAAACATTTGTTTGGGAGAGTGAGAGGCTGGTGTAGTTGGTTTGATTGATTTGTTTATACATGTGGGTCTGTGTGCACAGCGGTGCCAACTCTATCACATCGCGAGAGCGGTGCCAAAATCTTTGATTTGACATCGATGCGTATTATGGCATTGGACACATAGTGGAAGGCAACAAATGCCCAAGCTCTTCACGTACTCCTAGGTAAATGAGAGGAAAGAGAAAGAGAGAGTGAAAAATATCACTAGCCAACCAACCCTATCATATGAGCGAATGATATTGGTACCTCTTGATGACACGTCAATCTTATACAACCAGCTGCTCTAATATGTTCTCTTCTTTTGCAGATAAAAAAAGACCCGAAAGTGAAAAATGTGCTGTACTATAACAATCTCATCGAATGCCTTGATCTCCATCTTACAGAAATTGATTTGATCGACTATCGAGGCAGCACATCTGAGATTAAATTGTCCAGGTTCTTTGTTCTGGAGGCAAAGTGCTCAAGGTAATGAGGTTTGGCATTCTTTGGCGCAACAATGAATGGCGTGCTGATCACCGCAAGCGTCTAAGCCTAAATGACAAAGTCTCCGCATAAGCTGAATTTGTTTTTGAAACATCAAGTGGCCAGAGACTCGAAAACTTATTTGCCCGTTAGTGACTTCTCAGGGCGGTGGATTTTAGTTTGTACGATAATGCTGCATCCACCTAAAGTAACGAAAGTTCTTACGTAAACTGCCTAGTAATTCCCTCTTCGTAGGTGCAGCATTACTCCTAACATTTGTAATATCAGTTTGAAACTTGTAATATTGCTGTGTCCTATTCCTGCGTTTTCAAAATCCTGCGAATCAAACAGGTCCTGAGTTGGTGATGATGTTGTGCTTGCCATCTTTCACCAATAGCCGTCAGATCTAGATCTGACGCATACAAACCAAACTTCTCCAGTTTTGCAAAAAGATGCCCGCACTTGTTCCCTATTTACAAACAACTCCTTGTCTCTCACAATCAGCCTTATCTCCTCCCCGCCACATCTAGAAGGCCATGGAAAAATCTGGCGCGATGGCCGCTGCCGACGCCGTCCACCCCCCAATCTTGGTGTTCCGTGCAATGCACGGGCATCTACACACGGGAAATTATGTCGAACACGGCTAGTTGTAAGCAGGCTAGGTCTACAGCCATGATGACATTTCTGCAGACAGTGAGGCTGACTATGGTATGCCGAACACGGCGCCTATACTCAGGTGTCATCTCCGGCGTAGGGTCTTGTCACTTCACTGTGAGGAGTAGCACGTAATAATTTGACCAACGGGTAGTACAGTGCTACTACATTGGTAGTACTACTACTACTACTAGTACTAGCACCACCGTCTGGATTTAGTAGTACTACCACGTCCAGCTGGATTTAGTATTTGACTAGCAATATCTAGTAATGCATGTCACAAAAAATGTACTACTCCCTCTGTAAATAAATACATGGTGTATTGTTTTATTCCTATCGGCGAGATAACTTAATGTCTTTTTGCTACTTAATAGGATTATATGCAATGAACTAACCCCTGCATGTGATGTTTGGTAGTCTCAAGTCATTTAAAGCATGCACGGGCACGGAGGGGGACGCAGCTTCATTGACTTACTGCACCTGCCTTTGGGTGTATGACATGTGGGCCCAACGGGTGGCTGGCCAACCTGTCATACAGCCAAAGGCAGGTGTAGT
The DNA here is from genome assembly GCF_002575655.3 of Aegilops tauschii subsp. strangulata. Taxonomy (NCBI): domain Eukaryota; kingdom Viridiplantae; phylum Streptophyta; class Magnoliopsida; order Poales; family Poaceae; genus Aegilops; species Aegilops tauschii. Next base: position 264,034,839 of record NC_053035.3, read on the forward strand.
AGAGGGGCGAGGAGTAGATGGCCAACACGCCCGTGAATTCAAAGCAGTCTGCACTTCTCATATAAAGGCTCCCGCCAGTCCAATCTACGAAATCCTACGCACCTACGCACCCAAGGGCAAGAGTGATCACTCCAATCGCAAGATCAGTTGACTAGAAGCTAGACCCATGGAGGCGATGAGCGTGAGCATCAGCCGGCTGTGCCAGATGGTCCACAACACCGGCCTGCGGCCCGGCACCGAGGAACATCTCCAGGTAGTGCTTGAGGCCGCCAGGGCGAGGGGCCGCTTGGACGACAGCTTCGTCTCCTTGTTCGACGAGGTCCTCGTCGGCTTCCTCGACAAGTTCACCTTCGTCAAGAAGCTCGCGGATGACCTTGACATATGCCTCCAGCCCACGCGCCCAGGCTCTGCAATGCCTTCCACCCTCAACGGCCTCTATGGTGACAACCTCTTCGACGCACTGGTGGCCCTCCGACTGCCCGCCGTCGCGCCAGAGAATGTCCACCTGGAGGTCGCGCTCGCCGCGCAGCGCCTGGCGCAGCAAGACACCATCGACATAATCACCCATGTCTATGCACAAATCGTCCACAAGGACTACTACATGCAAGAGGAGGACGATAGGACGCTGGCCTTCATGGACCGCAGGGCAACCTTGGACGGCATTGTTCAGAAGCACGTTGAGCTTGCCGCCAATGCCGCTGCTCCTCACACGTCGGTTGGTGACCCGGTGCACTAGGTCGTGAGGATGTCGTTGATGGATCCGTATGTATCTTCATCTTTTCGTCAAATCCATGTAGTAGTATATGGTACTACTAGTAATTATCTTACCTTTTGCATCAACTTCATAATTTTCCTACGTACTCCATGCATGAACCGCGCCAGAACCAAAATTCTCATTACTCTAGGGAAAATCGTTATTTCTATCTATCGGTCGCGCCATGGAGCAGAACCAAATTTTACAAGTTACAAGTTCAAAAGGAAAAGCCTGCCGTGTTCGCGTTGCACCCCCACACGGTTGGTCTGGCACGCTGCTCAAGGGGGAATGCGTGCTGTGTTGCATTTTCAATTTCAAGTGGGACCACAGTTGAGCAAACCGACTATCGGCAAACCCCACCCCGCCCACCGCGTGATGGCTGAGAAAACAGGAGGGAGAAGAGATGGCTATAGCACGGACTCCAAGAAAATTGGTGTCGGATGGGACTCGTGTGGGTGGCGTGTGCCGTACTGCTAGAGATGAATGCTAGTTATGGCCCATGCCACCCCACTATATCGAGGTGCTGGTTACGTAGAACAAATTTCCTGGAGTCCGTGCTCAGCCCTCCTCTATCTCTCTTCTCAGCCAGCCAGCAGACGCGCGGAGCCCATCGTCTGTTTGCTCATATGCGGTCCCACATGTCAGTGAAAACGCAAGAGGACCCACTGAACCTGCACATCTTTCACCTTGACGTGCTGGTGATGGAAAACAAATCCAATAAAGATCTTCGGTGGCCGCTTTTGGAGTTACTCAAGAGTAGTAAGATTCTATTTATAGTTTAACCCAAGATGCACATCACGTGGCTTCAACTACCACTCTATTTTCTTTCATGACACGACCTGGATGCTGGATGTCCCATGTGTCGGCAAAAGGAGGAAGAACTCGACCAAATCTTCGGTTGTGCTCTCGGATTAGACTAGTTGTGCTAACTTAAAATTTTATTGTGTAGAATGGATGCAAGTTTTGGTATTGGGAAGAAGAGTACAACGATATATTGATAGAGCGCAATTTAGTAGATGTTCTAGCACTTTTAGCTAGCATAGAGGCTAGAGATGAGACTAGTGCACTTGTTGATAGAATAGAGGCTAGACACGTCTACTTCTTTACACTCGAAGAAGAAAGAAGCACGCAAGATCGAGCCTCCGCAGATCAACAATGAATGCATCGAGTAGGCACTAATCAGACTTACAGGAGCAGTTATGGATGTTGGATATCTTCTAAAATGTATTCTTGTGGTTCTTGTTTTCTTTGGTCTTGCTTTTCTAGTCAAAATTTTGGTGATGTATTTCCATGTACCAAAAAATCAATGATGAAAAAAAGATATGTGTTTGCAAAGAAAAATGTACGCGGCCGGGATGCGGTCGCGCGTTCGGTGCATGACCACCGCATCCAAGAAATGGCATGGACACGACCCCATTGCCCTACCCAAACAGACAGAATCTGGGCAAAATGGAGGTCTGTTAGGGGTCGTGCGTTGGAGTTGGCCTTACAAGTGGGACCGCAGTTGAGGAAACCGGCTATCGGCAAACCCCCACCTCGCCCGCCGTGCGATGGCTGAGTTAGAGAAACGACGAGGTTGAAGAGATTGTTGTAGCATGAACTCCAAGAAATATGGTGTCAGATGGAAGTCGTGCTGGTGGCGTGTGCCGTACTCCTGGACGTGAATGCTTGTTCTGGCCCATGCCACCCTACTACTCCTGCTACTTATAGTAGTAGTATCGAGGATTCGAGGTGCTGGTTACGTACAGCGAACACATTAACATATGCCCCACCTCACACTGTGGCCAAATTTCCTGGAGTCTGTGCTAGGTTAAAAAGTGTTCTTTGTGAGGATGGGTGGCTGGTCCCAAGTTTAAAACTTGTTGTATTACGTACGTAGACGTAGAGATGTACCTGTACACTTATACAGAGAAGAAACGCCATGGCTGCTGCCTCTTCTTTTCCCTTCAAATCCCATCAATTCCTTCACCGTTTCATTTGTCATCAACACAAGAATTACTCCCCACTCAACGACGAGCCCGTTCAGTCTAATGGCTCCACTCATGATGGACTTATTATCATGCAAGTAACTGATGAAGTTATTGGCCCAACAATGGCATTCACCTCTTGATCTCCTTCCTTCGGCTACCATTCGGCAGACCCTTCGCGTCACAGCGTGCGCCAGGAGCACCTCTATAAAAGCCCCATCATCCCATCCTCCAATTCCTTTCCAATCACTCGAAATCCACCCCGCAATACAGCCCCATCTCTACTATTCTTCGACTACCGTCGCCTAAGGTGAGCATCCTAGTCCAATTCCTCCACCAACAGAACCCCCTTAGCCAAGCCTACCTCCTAGACATCTCTTCCCGTCCGTTTGTTGTTGTTGGCCGCGCGCACAACGACGCCGTGCCGCTGCCACCCTTTTGGACCGACGTTGTCGTCAATGGATGACCGTTCGTCGTGTCCGTCCGCGTCCCGGTGTTCCATCATCACCAAGAGTGTCACCCACCATCATCTCTTCATCATCGGAGTTCAACAACGACGACGCGCACCGGAAACGTCCATTTTCTCTTCAACGACTCCCTCTCCGACTAGTGATCGGTGACCCAAATCCAAACCCAAACCCCTAGGAAGATTTTGAGGATGCTAGGAGCGAGTTGATTGTTTTGTTTGAGTAGATGTTGAATTGTGTGTTTTTTTATCAATTACGTATGATGTTTTGTGTAAGTAATCATGCGTAATTAGTTATATTTTTTTATGTTCGTAGCATGCTTAGGGTATTTCCTAATTATGTCGTAGAATTTGTTTCGGCTTTATTAAATTAGTGATGCATGATAATACAATTTTTTATTTTTTATCATACATAGACATGTGCGTGAATACCGTGGGAGCAATATTACCATGCGTAGAAACAGTCATGTTTTAGTTTAATTGTGATAGGATTATAATTGTTGTTTAATTATTATTTTCGGGTTATGTTGTCAGGCATAACACAAGAGTGTTGTCATCTCGTGAATGATTGATGATGCTATGACTAGATTATTGTTGATCCATTTGTTACACATGTATTTAGATTATTATTATTTTATATGCCGCATGGTTTGTGCATATAATGTTTTGGAATCATTTTAGAATCATATTCGTTTGATGTCATGTAGTTTATCTAGTTTAGTCGTGAAGTTGTATAGTTTGGTTAGCATTTTCGATACTTGTCATCAACTACAATATTTTGTGTTTTGTTACAATGCTATTAACAGTCATGAATATTTAGATGTTATCTAAATATTGATTTGTGGGTAAATGTTGTATTGCCATGCTATGTTGAGTCGTGTCGTTCAAATGCATAGGATAGTTATTGTTTTGTGTTTATGTCATGTCAGTCATTATTATTTTTCTTTATAGTTAGCCGAAGTATTTGTATTGGGCACTATTAAAGTTCAGTTAGTATATTGTTATTTAGAACGTTACACGTGATGGCCAAGTTTTACTTACTCTGGATAAACCTATACCCAACCAATCCATTCAATCCCTCTACTCATCGTCAATCGATCTACCTCCTTCGAAATCTCCATATCCAGCCACATCTTTCTACCAATCCTTCCTATATTTTTATTTCATTTGGATGTTATTTGGATTTTATTGCTTGTTATTTATTGTGCTTCGTCGTTACTACGAGTAGGAGGCGACGGTACGGGAGAGGAGCACTACGAGGAAGAAGGAAACGGGGGACTCGACAACGAAGGCATGCCTCCTTCTTTGATCATACTTTATCCTATGGTTTACAAAATTGCATTGAGTTTTATTGAATTTTTTTATATGCATGCTATTTTAATTCTCGTAGCTAGCGTGTCGATTGACACATTACCCTGATCCGCTAGCCGCCTATTTACTTGACACCTGAGTAGAAGTATATAATTCCGGTAGAGTAGAAATGCTTAGCCATGCTTATCACCCTGTAAGTGCCTTGTTGAATGACCTCTGAGTCACTGACAGTTGGATTGTGTCATGTGGGTAAAGTGTACGACCTCTGCAGAGTGTAAAACTATTCGAATAGCCGTGTCCACGGTCATGGACAACACATGAATCTTTCTTGACGTACAGGACCCGTCTTGCTTATTCCCTCTTTGCCCCTATTCTTGAAACCTATGAAGGACGTGAGTTGATCGAGGATCCTCACTTGATGAAAGTTGTTCTGGAGATAAGACATGTTTTCATCTAAAACTGCTTTTATCCAACTACTTAATTTGTCAAACAAAATTAGCTTTATGCAAATGAGCCATACAGCCTTCCTTTGAAGCCACATGTAGCTATTAGGTCCTTCCCCATGGGAGGCATGTTGAGTACGTAATGTACTCATGGCAATACTTTTGTTGAACAATAGAGATCTATGAAGACGAGGGCGTCGACTACGACTATTATGATGATCCTGAGGAGTGAGGACACGTTGACTACATCGACTGCCTGTGGCTAAGATGGAGTCTCTACGTATTTATATATTCCGCCGCGCTTCTGGTTGTAATAAATGTCATGAGACATTTCACTATGTATGCCTTGTGGCAAGAGTTATTAAACGTATACTTATTTTATTGTTCTGCAATGATACCATTTTGTTGTATTGTCAAGTTGATCCTGGATTGACAAATATACACAGGAGGGTCTGGAAATAATTTATAGGTTCTCACACTTGCTAATAGAGATACTATTTCACCAGTTGGGGTTGTTAGAGATGTTGAAGTCTTGTGTGGGAAAGTTAAATATCCTACTGATTTTCTTGTTCTTGGTTCCCCACAAGATGAATTTTGCCCATTATATTTGGTAGACCCTTCTTGAATACTGTTAACGCTAGGATAGACTGCGAAAAGGATATCGTTACTATTGGTTTAGGGGATATGTCTCATGATTTCAATTTTGCTAAATTTCGTAGACAACCCCATGACAAAGAATTGCCTAGTAAAGATGAAATTATTGGTCTTGCTTCTATTGCCGTGCCTCCCAATGATCCTTTAGAACAATATTTGCTAGACCATGAAAATGATATGTTTATGAATGAAAGAAGGGAAATAGATGAAGTATTCTTTAAACAGGGACCTATTTTGAAGCACAACTTGCCTGATGAAATTCTAGGAGATCCTCCTCCACCCAAGGGTGATCCCGTGTTTGAGCTTAAACCATTACCTGATACTCTTAAATATGCTTATCTTGATGAAAAGAAGATATATCCTGTTATTATGAGTGCTAATATTTCAGAGCAGGAAGAAGAGAAATTATTGAAAACTCTGAAGAAGCACCGTGCTGCTATTGGATATACTCTTGATGATCTTAAGGGCATTAGTCCCACTCTATGCCAGCACAAAATAAAATTGGAGAAAGACGCTAAACCGGTTGTTGATCACCAACGACGGTTAAATCCTAAGATGAAAGAAGTGGTAAGAAAAGAAATACTAAAGCTTTTGGAGGCAGGTATAATTTATCATGTTGCTGATAGTGAGTGGGTAAGTCCTGTCCATTGTGTCCCTAAGAAGGGAGGTATTGCTGTTGTTCCTAATGATAAAGATGAATTGATCCCACACAGAATTATTACAGGTTATAGAATGGTAATTGACTTCCGTAAATTAAATAAAGCTACTAAAAAGGATCATTACCCTTTACCTTTTATTGACCAAATGCTAGAAAGATTATCCAACATACACATTTTTGCTTTCTAGACGGTTATTCTGGTTTCTCTCAAATACCTGTGTCAAAAGAGGATTAGGAAAAGACCACTTTTACTTGCCCTTTCGGCACCTTTGCTTATAGACGTATTCCTTTTGGTTTGTGTAATGCACCTGCTACCTTTCAAAGATGTATGACTGCTATATTCTCTGACTTTTGTGAAAAGATTGTTGAGGTTTTAATGGATGATTTCTTCGTGTATGGAACTTCTTTTGATGATTGCTTAAGCAACCTTGATCGAGTTTTGCAGAGATGTGAAGAAACTAATCTTGTCTTGAATTGGGAGAAGTGCCACTTTATGGTTAATGAAGGTATTGTCTTGGGGCATAAAAGTTCTGAAAGAGGTATCGAAGTTGATAAAGCTAAAGTTGATGCTATTGAAAACATGTCGTGTCCTATGGACATTATAGGTATAAGAAGTGTCCTTGGTCATGCCGGTTTTTACAGGAGATTCATTAAAGACTTCTCAAAAATTTCTAGGCCTCTGACTAATCTCTTACAAAAAGATGTTCCTTTTGTCTTTGATGATGATTGTGTAAAAGCATTTGAAATACTTAAGAAAGTCTTGATTTCTACACCTACTGTTCAGCCACCTAATTGGAATTTACCCTTTGAAATTATGTGTGATGCTAGTGATTATGCTATAGGTGCTGTTCTAGGACAAAGAGTTGATAAGAAATTAAATGTTATCCAATATGCTAGTAAAACTCTAGACAGTGCCCAGGGAAATTATGCTACTACTGAAAACAAATTTTTAGCAATTGTATTTTCTTGTGATAAGTTCAGACCTTATATTGTTGATTCTAAAGTAACTGTTCACACGGATCATGCTGCTATTAAATATCTTATGGAAAAGAAAGGTGCTAAACCTAGACTTATTAGATGGGTTCTCTTGCTATAAGAATTTGATTTGCATATTATTGATAGAAAGGGAGCTGAGAACTCCATTGCAGACAACTTGTCTAGGTTAGAGAATGTTCTTGATGACCCACTACCTATTGATGATAGCTCTCCTAATGAACAATTAGCTGTCATAAATGCTTCTAGTACTGCTCCATGCTATGCTGATTATGCTAATTACGTTGTTGCTAAATTTATACCACCTAGTTTCACATATCAGCAAAAGAAAAAGTTTTTCTATGATTTAAGACATTACTTCTGGGATGACCCACACCTTTATAAAGAAGGAGTAGATGGTGTTATTAGATGTTGTGTACCTGAGCATGAACAGGAACAGATCCTACGCAAGTGTCACTCCGAGGCTTATGGAGGACACCACGCTGGAGATAGAACTGCACATAAGGTATTGCAATCCGGTTTTTATTGGCCTACTCTATTCAAAGATGCCCGTAAGTTTGTCTTGTCTTGTGATGAATGTCAAAGAATTGGTAATATTAGTAGACGTCAAGAAATGCCTATGAAGTATTCACTTGTTATTGAACCATTTGATGTTTGGGGCTTTGATTATATGGGACCATTTCCTTCCTCTAATGGGTATACACATATTTTAGTTGCTGTTGATTACGTTACTAAGTGGGTAGAAGCTTTTCCAACTAGTAGTGCTGATCATAACACCTCTATTAAGATGCTTAAAGAAGTTATTTTTTCCGAGGTTTGGAGTCCCTAGATACTTAATGACTGATGGTGGTTCACATTTTATTCATGGTGCTTTTCGTAAAATGCTTGCTAAGTATGATGTTAATCATAGAATTGCATCTCCATACCACCCACAGTCTAGTGGTCAAGTAGAACTGAGTAATAGAGAGATTAAATTAATTTTGCAAAAGACTATTAATAGATCTAGAAAGAATTGGTTCAACTAACTTGATGATGCATTATGGGCCTATAGAACTGCATATAAAAATCCTATGGGTATGTCTCCGTATAAAATGGTTTATGGAAAAGCATGTCACTTACTTCTCGAACTAGAACATAAGGCATATTGGGCCATTAAAGAGCTCAATTATGATTTCAAACTTGCCGGTGAGAAGAGACTATTTGACATTAGCTCACTTGATGAGTGGAGAACCCAGGCCTATGAGAATGCCAAACTGTTTAAAGAAAAAGTTAAAAGATGGCATGACAAAAGGATACAAAAGCGTGAGTTTAATGTAGGTGATTATGTCCTGTTATACAACTCTCGTTTAAGATTTTTTGCAGGGAAACTCCTCTCTAAATGGGAAGGTCCTTACGTTATCGATGAGGTCTATCGTCCCGGTGCCATAAAAATTAACAACTTCGAAGGCACAAATCCGAAGGTGGTGAACGGTCAAAGAATCAAACATTATATCTCAGGTAATCCCATAAATGTTGAAACCAATGTTATTGACACCGTAACCCAGGAGGAGTACATAAGGGACACTTTCCAGAACGTTTCAGACTCCGAAAAGGAATATATATGTGATACGGTAAGTAAACCGACTCCAAAATAGTTCTAATAGCAATTTTTCTCTGTTTTGGAATATTTACGAAAATAGGAAAATAAGAAGTAGCCCGAAAGGGACACGAGGCATCCATGAGGGTGGAGGGCGCGCCCCTGCCTCATGGGCACCTCGTGTGCCCCCCGAACTCCATTTTCTTGCACGATACTTCTTTTAGTCGTTAAAAATTCATTATATAAACTCCCGAAGGTTTTGACCACCTTACCACACAAATATCCCCTGTTTTTGTTTTGAGCTGTTTCTGCCGCAGATTAGATCAAGATGTCTTCTCAAGAGTCGGTCGGGGAGAGCCGGGTATCTCACCCGACATCGTGGCCAAAAGCAAACAGCGATGCCGATCACTTGGGGCCATCAACTGAGGAAGAGATGGAGGACGAATTGAAAAGGATAGATGCCATGGAGGAAGATCAAGAAGTTACCTCTCGTCTCCAAACCAGATTTATGATGGAGGAACTCCAGAGCTCAGCAATTCCAAATTTGGTCATCCCTCCCAATGCTAGATTTCTTTCTTATGAAAATATGAAAAAGAGTGTTACTTGTGCTCCCGCAGCTATGCAACATCCATGGGTGAATGGAGCTTTATCCGTCACGTGTAAGCTCCGTAGGGAAATAATGGATCTCAAGCAGCAAGTCAATAAGCTCGAAGAAGAGAATCATATCCTAAGTGGCATCATCGCCAAGAATATCACATCACCACCTCCGAAGAAAGAGACATAAATACATGGGTATGGGCACTCCCCTTGGCAACTGCCAAGCTTGGGGAGGTGCCCTGGTATCGTATCACCGTCACACTTCTATCTTTACCGTTTTTCTTAGTTCGATCCTTTTGGTTATATCTTGATCTGGTAGAATAAAGTTTAGTATGATCTAGCTTTGAGTTTTTGTGTTGATCCTTATCTATGTAATCGAGTCCGTGAGCTATATATAATAAAGATTAGTCTTGAGTCGAGGGCTTGGTTATCTTGCTATGATCTTGAGGGAATAAAAGAATAAAAAGAAATAAAGAGATCATATTGATCTTATGGAGAGTAATGACTTCACATATAAAGAGTATGATGAATAAATGTTGTTGAGAGCTGACAAACATAGTTTTGGTCATCGTTGCAATTAATAGGAAGTAATAAAGAAAAAGAGGTTTTCACATATAAATATACTATCTTGGACATCTTTTATGATTGTGAGCACTCATTAAAATATGACATGCTAAAAAGTTGATGTTGGACAAGGAAGACAACGTGATGGGTTATGTTTTCTTATATCTGAAATAAATTATATTGTCATGGATCATCCAACATGTTGAGCTTGCCTTTCCCCCTCATGCTAGCCAAATTCTTTGCACCAAGTAGAGATACTACTTGTGCTTCCAAATATCCTTAAACCCAGTTTTGCCATGAGATTCCACCATGTCTACCTATGGATTGGGTAAGATCCTTCAAGTAAGTTGTCATTGTTGCAAGCAATAAAAATTGCTCTCTAAATATGTATGATCTATTAGTGTGGAGAAAATAAGCTTTATACGAGCTTGTGATATGGAAGAAATAAAAGCGACAGACTGCATAATAAAGGTCCCTATCACAAGTGGCAATATAAAGTGACGTTCTTTTGCATTATGATTTTGTGCATCCAACCATAAAAGCACATGACAACCTCTGCTTCCCTCTGGGAAGGGCCTATCATTTATTTTTTATCTTATACCTTATACAAGAGTCATGGTGATCTTCACCTTTCCTTTTTACACTTTATCCTTTGGCAAGCACTATGTGTTGGAAAGATCCTGATATATATATATATATATCCAATTGGATGTGGGTTTTCATAAAGCATTATTATTGACATTACCCTTGAGGTAAAAGGTTGGGAGGCCAAACTATAAGCCCCTATCTTTCTCTGTGTCCGATTAAAACTCATACCCACAAGTATTTCGTGAGTGTTAGCAATTGTGAAAGACTAGAAGATAGTTGAGTATGTGGACTTGCTGAAAAGCTGTTATATTGACTCTTTCGGATGTTATGATAAATTGCGATTGCTTCAATGACTAAGATTATAGTTTGCTAGTTTTTCAATGAAGTTTCTGATTCATACTTGACATTGTGAATAGATTGTTACTTTAGCATAAGAAATCATATGACAATATATATATTTGTTGCTATTCTAAGAATGATCATGATGCCCTCATGTCCGTATTTTATTTTATCGACACCTCTATCTCTGAACATGTGGACATATTTTTCCATATCGGCTTCCGCTTGAGGACAAGCGAGGTCTAAGCTTGGGGGAGTTGATACGTCCATTTTGCATCATGCTTTTATATCGATATTTATTGCATTATGGGCTGTTATTACACATTATGTCACAATACTTATGCCTTTTCGCTCTTATTTTACAAGGTTTACATGAAGAGGGAGAATGCCGGCAGCTGGAATTCTGGGCTGGAAAAGGAGCAAATATTAGAGACCTATTCTGCACAACTCCAAAATTCCTGAAACTCCACGAAAGTTAGTTTTGGAATATATTAAAAATATTGGGCAAAGAAAGCACCAGAGGGGGGCAACCCACTGTCCACGAGGGTGGAAGGCGCGCCCTACCCCCCTGGGCGCGTCCCCCTGCCTCATGGGCCACCTGGAAGCCCCCCGATGCCCATCTTCTGATATAAGTTCTTCTATCCCCTGGAAAAAATACGAAGGAAGCTTTCGGGACGAAGCGCCGCCGTCGCGAGGCGGAACCTGGCGAAACCAATCTAGGGATCCGGTGGAGCTGTTCTGCCGGGGAAACATCCCTCCGGGAGGGGGAAATCATCACCATCGATGCTCTTATCAGGAGGGGGTCAATCTCCATCAACATCTTCACCAGCACCATCTCCTCTCAAACCCTAGTTCATCTCTTGTATCCGATCTTTGTCTCAAAACCTCAGATTGGTACCTGTGGGTTGCTAGTAGTGTTGATTACTCCTTGTAGTTGATGCTAGTTGGTTTATTCAGTGGAAGATTATATGTTCAGATCCTTTATGTACATTAATACCCCTCTGATTATGAACATGAATATGATTTGTGAGTAGTTACGTTTGTTCCTGAGGACATGGGAGAAGTCTTGTTATAAGTAGTCATGTGAATTTGGTATTTGTTCGATATTTTGATGAGATGTATGTTGTCTTTCCTCTAGTGTTGTTATGTGAACATCGACTACATGACACTTCACCATTGTTTGGGCCTAGGGGAAGGCATTGGGAAGTAATAAGTAGATGATGGGTTGCTAGAGTGACAGAAGCTTAAACCCTAGTTTATGCGTTGCTTTGTAAGGGGCTGATTTGGATCCATATGTTTCATGCTATGGTTAGGTTTACTTAATTCTTCTTTCGTAGTTGCAGATGCTTGCGAGGGGGGTTAATCATAAGTGGGATGCTTGTCCAAGGAAGGGCAGCACCCAAGCACCGGTCCACCCACATATCAAATTATCAAAGTAACGAACGCGAATCATATGAGCATGATGAAAACTAGCTTGACGATAATTCTCATGTGTCCTCGGGAGCGCTTTCCTTTATATAAGAGTTTGTCCAGGCTTGTCCTTTGGCCACCTTTCTGCACCTTGTTTACTTTTGTTACTTGTTACCCGTTACGAATTAACTTATCATAAAACTATCTGTTACCGATAATTTCAGTGCTTGCAGAGAATACCTTACTGAAAACTGCTTGTCATTTCCTTCTGCTCCTCGTTGGGTTCGACACTCTTACTTATCGAAAGGACTATGATAGATCCCCTATACTTGTGGGTCATCATACCCTACAAACAATTTCTTCTTATGTTCTCCGCTAGATAGGAACTTTGGACTCATTCTTCATCGCACGTTGAGGGATGGTTATATGATCCAATCATATTAGCATTGTTGAGAGATTGCACTAGCAAAAGTATGGACCCTAGGTCTCATTTTCAAGCATTGCAATACCGTTTGTGATCTATTTTATCAATTGCTACCTTGCTGTTTTTTACTGTTCCTACTACAAAAATCAATATCTACAATCATTAGTACACTTGTATCACCATCTCTTCACCGAACTAGTGCACCTATACAATTTACCATTGTATTTGGTGTGTTGGGGACACAAGAGACTTTTTATTATTTGGTTGCAGGGTTGTTTGAGGGAGACCATCTTCATCCTATGCCTCCCACGGATTGATAAACCTTAGGTCATCCACTTGAGGGAAATTTGCTACTATCCTACAAAACTCTGCGCTTGGAGGCCCAACACGCGTCTACAATAAAAAGTTCTGTAGTAGACATCAATATTTAATACTCCTATCCTCAAATAGAATCATTAAACAAGCAAACATATGCAAACATAACAACAATCTATGAAAACAGGACAGTCCGTAAAGAATGCAAGAAGATCCATACTTCTCTAACTCCAAAAATTCTAAAAAATTACCACACCGTAGAAAATTTATCATAGCATACTGTGTTAAAATTTCAAGATTTTATCATGTTCTGACTTTCTAGTAGAATTCAAACAATAATAGAAAACTTTCTGTTTCCAAACAACAACATATAGACTTGTAAAATAAGCATGCTAAAGGTTATACTTGACATTTTCATTGGAATGAAAGATGCAAAACATTATTCTAAATAACAGAAAACAAACCCTAACAAAATAAAATGACGCTCCAAGCAAAACACATATATTGTGGCGAATAAAAATATAGCCCCAAGTAAGGTTACCGATAATGTTGGAGACGAAAGAGGGGATGCCTTCCAGGGCATCCCCAAGCTTAGTTGCTTGGATCTTCCTTGAATATTACCTTGGTGGGTGCCTCGGGCATCCCAAGCTTAGGGTCTTGTCACACCTTATTCTCCTCATATTGATATCTCACCCAGAACTTGAAAACTTCAATCACACAAAACTTAACGGAACTTCGTGAGATAGATTAGTATGATAAAGAGCAAACCATTCACTTTGGTACTGTCAAAGACAAGATTCATAATTCTTCGAGGGTATTCAACCCAAATTGATAGATTCGACACAAGTGGAGCCAAAGAATATTTGCAAGTATTAGCAGTTGAGTTGTCAATTCCACCACACATAGAGATTAAATATCTGCAGCAAAGTGATCAGTAGCATAGTAATATGATAGTTTTGATAGTAGTATTAACAACAATAGTAACGGTAACCATGGTAGCAATGATTTTGTAGCAAGTGTAACAGTAACAACATGAGTAGTAACTTAGCAAGAACAATATGTGGAAAATTCGTAGGCATTGGATTGGTGGATTCGTTGGATGATATTCATCATATAACAATAATAACCAAGGGCGATACAAAAGCAACTCCAGTTCATAAATATAATGTAGGCATGTATTCCATAAATAGTCACACGTGATTATGGAAAGAACTTACATGACATCTTTTGTCCTACCCTCCCGTGGCAGCGGGGTCCATAAGGAAACTAAGGGATATTAAGGCCTCCTTTTAATATAGAACTGGAACAAAGTGAGCCTATGAAGGAATTACTCACTCCCGATGGGGAGCATCATGGAATTGGCGATGAAGGAGGGTTGGTGATGACGAAGATCGAAGATCCCCCTCTCTGGAGCCCAAAACAGACTCCAGATCTGGCCTCCCAATGAAGACCAGGAGGTGGTAGCGGCTCCGTATCGTGAAATGCGATGAAACTTCCTCCTGATTTTTTCTCCAAATATGGGATTTTATAGAGTCGGAATCAGGGTCTGCGGGGCCACCAGGTGGGCACAACCCACCTGGCCGCGCCTGGATGGGGGCACCCTGGTGGGTTGTGCTCACCCAGGGGCCCCCTCGAGTGGTTCTTGGCTCCTGTATTTTTTATATATTCTGAAATAATTCCCAAAAAGTTTCATTCCATTCTAAGAACTGTTATTTCTGCACAAAAACAACACCATGGTAGTTCTGCTGAAAACAACGTCAGTCCGGGTTAGTTTCATTCAAATCATGCAAATTAGAGTCCAAAACAAGAGGTAAAGCTTTAGGAAAAGTAGACATGATGGAGACGTATCAACTCCCCCAAGCTTAAACCTTTGCTTGTCCTCAAGCAATTCAGTTAATAAACTAAAAGTGAAAAAGAAAAACTTTTACGAACTCTTTTGCTCTTGTTTACATAAATAAGCGTAAGTAGCACCCAGGTTTTTAGCAAAGATCATGACTAACCATGTCAATAGTAACTCTTAAAAATTATACTAACTCATATCAATGGCATAATCAACTAGCGAGCAATAATAAGATTCTCAAATGCCAACACTTTGTGAAAACAATCATGATATAATATAACAACAGTGGAATCTCGCTAGCCCTTTCTGAGAATGCAAAACATAAATGTAGAGCACCTCCAAAGTTCAAGCAGTGACTAAACATTGTAATTCATGGTAGAAAAGATCCAATCATTATGCATCCAACATTAACTATACACAATGCATGAGGATGACAATAGTGCTCTCAGATCTGACGCTTATTTGAGAAGGTGATGATTCAACATAAAATTACATAGATAGTCCTTTCGCAAAGGGAAGCAGGGATTTGCAGCGGTGCCAGAGCTCAATGAAGATGACATGTACCTAGGGTAGGGTCTTAGGAGTGACCCACGTGCCCTACCCAAGGACACTCCACAAGAGGCTAAGGCCTATGAAGACAGAAAGAAGATACCGTCTGGAATCATCAAAAGGTGCAACTCACTCGACAGAAGATCCACTCAGACACCCCAATTTCACTCGACTATCATCATTCACTCGGAATACAAGAATCCACTCAGAAGACAGAAGACCTAAGGTCACCTGTGAATAGCAACGGTCGGTCATTGACTCCGCCATCATAAATGTCATTAACACTGGCATTACCTGTAACGTACGTAACTTAACTCTCTCGTTGAACCCTTGCGTAACTCAGGTCGTCAAGGGGTCGGTGCACTGTATATAAGCCACCCCTCTCCTCTGGCAAAAGGGTTTGCACCTCCTATAACTCCACACTCCAACCTACAAGCCTCCACAGCACCGAGACGTAGGTCTGTTACCTCCTCCGAGAGGGGCCTGAACTCGTAAAACCGAGTGTACAACCTCGTCGTAGCTAGGACTCTGCCCTCTCCTACGTAACCCTATCTCTACTGTCAAATCTGTTCCCACAACAGTTGGCGCCCACCATGGGGCAGGCGTCTGAGCGACTTCCGGGGAGGTTGCAATCTTCGATCTTCGTCAACATGGTTTCTGGTGGTGGATTGTCCTTGGGTCGCGAGATCCGTCTCGGTGCGCTCGACTTCATCGCCGATGATTCAGCTTGGCTCCATGAAGCCCCATCGACGTCAAGGCGCTCCCCACTCGCGGGGCAACGCACTTCCGCGTGAGTGCCTGCGGCGTCCTCCTGCGGCAGTCGTCGACTCAGTATCGGTCGGCTCCCATGACGTCTTCGCTTCCCGCTGTCCGTCACCGCAAGCGGTCCGATCGCTCGCGGCTCTAGCGGTGGGGGAAGCATGTTGTGGCCCGTCAATTGGCCACTCCTCAAATCACGGCGATTGAGACCGATGAATCTCTCTATGGATTGTTCGACCTGTCCACTGGTCACTCGGACATTCTGTCAAATGCGAGAGCAAGGACCCCGCGACAGAGGTCCTCATGGTTGGCTCCCAGCGCAGCCCACCAGGATTTCCCCGCGGTGGCCATGGTGGGAGCGATGGCCCGTCACATGACGATGATGAGTATATCCCTCAAGCTCTCACTGCGGAACAAAGGGAAGAGCTGCGCCGCAGGAATGATCAAGCCCTTCACACCCTTGTCGTTGGGGATACTGTCGGATGTGGGGTTCTGGCAAACCCTTAAGGTTCGAACTCTGCGGTGCGCGCGAAGTCTTTCCCTCCTACCGATCCACGCCCTAGCTCACTAAGATCTCGCGGACAAACTCGATGAACTCGCAACACACAAAGACATGAGATTTATACTGGTTCCGGCCACCGTTGTGGTGTAATACCCTACTCTAGTGTGGTGGTGGTGGATTGCCCCTTGGGCTGATGATGAATAGTACAAGGGGAAGAACAGCCTCCTGAGGTTGAGGTGTTCTTGTGTTCGGTGAACTGGTGGATCAGAACTCCTCCTCTCCCTACTGTGGTGGCTAGCTCTACTTATATAGGCCCTGGTCCTCTTCCCAAATATTGAGCGGGAAGGGAGCCAACAACGGCGGGCAAATTTGAAGGGGGACAGCTAGTACAAGCTATCCAGACAAAAGTGGTCTTCGGCTGCGAAACGTTCAGGTGGTTACGCCGTCTTGGGCTCCACGATGACCTCCGACCTGCCGTCCTTCTGGTCTTGGTCTCGTTCCACCGATATGGCAACCTTTGCCTGATGCCTCGGTACTCCTCGCCTGCGCTTGCCTCCTTAGCACCAAAGAGGAAACAAGGACACTGCGCGCGCTAGCGCCCGCCTGGTGCCGGTCGTCATGGCTCACGTCACGAGAGCCTCGTGAGGTTTACCCCGCCTTGATATCTCCGCTCCTCGTGAGCCCGCCTGGCTAGGCCACTCCTGAGGAGGTCCTGCGTTGTCCGCCTCGCGAGGCTTGGTCCCTCGCGAGGGTCTTGGGTGCCTTGTTGATGAAGATGGGATGTACGGCCCGCTGACTTAGCAACGCCATGGGCCGCAGGCAGGCAAGTCTGGGGACCCCCGTTCCCAGAATGCCGACAGTAGCCCCCGGGCCCAAGGTGCGCTTGGGCTTGGCTTCGCGGCGAAGCCAAGGGTCAAGTACGGAGCGCCGCGGGCCCCAAAAGCCTGCGGCCTCGGTTGACACGTGGCGGTTGATTGGACGTGGGCGTCTCCGCTTCCCCATGCTGCCTCGGCAACTGCTCGATTGGACAAAAGGCTAGCGCGGACAGCGCTTGGCTTCACTATTTCTTCCTCGCCTTGCTCCAGATCCCCTTTCTCGCTCCTCGCCACCGCTACCTCCAGATCTGCTCCAATCCTGCTCCGCATCTGCGACCCATGGCGCCGCGCAAGGTCAGGACTTCCTCGGCGCCGGCTTGGTATGAGTTGGCCCTTGAAGCGCCCACCGTCACAGAGAAGAGCCTTGCCTCCGTGTGCCTACTGACGGCGGGGGAGAGCAACGAGTGGGGGAAGACGGAGCTCCGGCTCGCCTCCGATGTGCTGGAGCCTGAGGGAAGCACCGTCTTCCCCTTCTTCTCGAGCAGCGTTGCTGTCGGGTTGGTCCCTCCTTTCTCCGACTTCTTTTATGAGGTTCTCGACCACTACGGGCTGCAGGCGTTGCACCTCCATCCCAACCCTGTCCTCCTCTTGTCCATCTTCGCCTACTACTGCGAGGCATACCTGGGCGTGCTGCCATCCGTGGCGCTTCTGCGCCACTTCTTCTTCCTTCGCATCACTGATGGGCCACTCTCCGGATGTGCCAACTTCGTCGCGTCTGGCAAGGCCAACTCGATCTCGAGCACCGGGAAGAGGGCCGACAATATCCGATCCAAATGGGTCATGATGGACGCCAAGCGCGCCCGTCCGCGCCTGGTGTTACCGACACAGGCGTCCTAGCTCAACAAGGGGTGGCCCAAGGCGGAGCTTGCCGATGAGCGGGCGTTGTCTGTGTTGGGGCAGATGACGACTGACTTGAAGCCGGGCAACGCGAAGGCATCAAAGGTGACGGGGCAATGCTCCTGAGGGAGTTCTTGATGCTGTGAGTTGCCCCTCTCCAGGCGCGCTCGCGCCCCTTGTGGGAGTTTGAAGAAGAGGGGAACAAGACCCGTCTGAGGCCTGGGGCCCTTCCTGGCGATGAATTGGATGCTGTCCTGCGCCTCATAGTTGGGGACAACCAGGAGTACCCACCTAATGCCTTCGTTCCTTTGTTCCTCCGCAAGGACTGGGAGGAACTTGTCGCCTCCAGGCCGACCTTTAACGCGCGCGGCCTGGTGCCGCCGGCGCTCGCTGGAGCTCCTGCAACATCGAAGCTGGTGGAGGTGTCCTCCGACGAGTCCCATGGAGGGGAGGAGGAGGAGGAGGTGGACTTGGAGAAGACTCTTGAAGAGGTGGGGGAGACTTCTCCTCTGAGCAAGGCCGAGATCCTCCGGGCCCTGCCCGACGATGCCGAGGCCGACGCCCGCCTGGAGGAGAGGGAGCAGCCCCTCATCCCGACAAGGGGCATGTCATCGTTGATTCCTTGAGATGCCGCCCCTGTCTCGACGCTTCCTGAGGCCGGCTCTGGCCCTTCTGCCGCCGGGACCCGCGTGCCCACTCCTCAGTTCTGGCGCTGTCAGGCTTCAAGCTCCCCAAGCGGAAATATGTTGCAGTGGATCGGTAAGTGCCTTAAGCTTCGCCTTGTCCCTGCTTATACTTGTTATTTCCTGACGTTCGCCCTTGGTCGATCAGGCCGACGCCTTCGGCGAAGAAGAAGAAGGAGGATACGACGGCCGTGCCTTCCTCCGCAGCGAAAGGAGGCAGCAGCGCCTGCACCTCCCCAACCCGGTCGTCCTCGCGAGGCCAAGAGGAACATCGCCGTGTGGAATCAGCCCCCATGGCCCCGCTGGCTCCGAAAGTGCTGGCGTCTGGCGCGGTTGATGAGGTCCCAGCTGCTCCAGAACCCGCAATCTCCCGGGCCCTGGCGACGACGTCGCTTCCTCCTACTGCTGCACCTTCACTCCCAGGTTCTTCTACCTCTGCTGCTGTCCTGGAGCGTGCTCTTTTGGAGATGACATAGTTGCAGGCAGATCTCCTGAGCGCGGACCCGCGCCTGGTGGCCGGGCGCTTGGAGCTGGCCTCTGGCTGGCTTCACTCCGACTTGGCGGTCCGCGCGGCGTCGAGTCAGGCCGCGACGTCCTTCGAAAAGGAGAAGCAGAGTGTCGCCACTGCTGCAGCCGATCGTGAGGCGGCACTGAAGGACGCCAAGGCCACCCGCGACTGCTGCCGAGAGCTGGAGGATGAGCTGAAGAGCCTGCGCGACAAGCACGCCAAAGAAGCACGCTGCCGCCAAGCGAAGGAGGAGGAGATGAAGGCTCGGGAGGACACCGCCAAGAACCGTGATGCTGAGCTGGCGGAGTTGGGGACGATGCAGGCCACCGAGCGCAACCGGTTGGAAGAGCTGGAGTGGAAGGTGGAGGCGAGGGAGGCCGATCTTGACACCAAGGCGCGAGTCCTGGCTGAAGACCACGTGGCCTTTGCCGATCTCAAGAAGAGATCTCGCAAGGCACTGAAGATGCTCTACGAGCACGACCTGGAGAAGTCGCTGGCCACCGATGAGGATGGCCCCGCCCAGCTGCTTCCTCTCTTGGTGAAGGCGCTCGAGGAAGTCGTTGATGGTGTCGGGCCCATGGCGGAGGCAGAAGCTCGCGTCCTGTCTTCAGCTGCATTGACTCGTGTCTTCAGCCATCTGCACCTCCGCGACCCCGACGCTTGCCTTGACGAGCTGCTGGAGCCCATGGCCGATGATCTTAGCGCAGCCGCCGCCGCAGCTGTACAAGGTCAAGTGGAGGCCTTGCTGCAGAAGTTCCGCGGCTTTGTCTCAACTCCTTTGTCCGGCGATGCCGTCGATCCTGCGGCTGGTGGTGAAGGTGAAGACGACATGACCCACGGAGGAGCACCTTCCACAGGCGATGGCGGTATCGAGGGGTGACCTGCGGCTATTCTCCCGTTTCATTCCTGCAACATGTATCAGGCCTAGTGGAGGTGTTTAGACTTTTCATTTGGTATTGTGAGGACAATGTGCTTGTAATATTTGCTTCAAGATTTTGTGCTTTCCTTCCTATCTGCTTTGTGTTCTACGTCGGCAGAGCCCGGCCGCGCGCATACCTCAACCGCCATTGGGCCGACCGGAGACCAGGACGGACCAAGGAGTGAGGGGCTACGTGACCAGTTAGGCTCCTGGGTCGCGATGCTCAGGGGTCACCCTTGACGCGCAAACAACATATAGGGAGAGTTCGCGAGGATAGGTTGATGTTCTACGTCGGCAGAGCCCGGCCCCCGCGCATACCTCAACCGCCATTGGGCCAACCGGAGACCAGGACGGACCAATGAGTGAGGGGCTACATGACCAGTTAGGCTCCTGAGTCGCGATGCTCAGGAGTCCCCCTTGACGCGCAAACAATCTCCATACCTTCCCTCGCCGAGGCCTCGGGAGGGGCGTGCGACGACCAGGCCCGGGAGGCATGTTTGGGCGGCGTGCGCTTGGGCGTGACCCGAGAGCAGCCCCCAGGCCCGGGAGGCCTGGTTGGGTGGCGAGCGCTTGGGCGTGACCCGAGCGCAGCCCCCGTGCCCAGCCCCCTCGCGTGGCTCTCCTGAGGGGAGGCGTTGCGGTGAGGCCGGACGCTGAGCTCTGGGCTCCCTGAGGTTGGTACAACCGTGCAGCCGCCCTCAGTTGTTTATCACCAGCGCGGAGCATAGTGCTTCCGCTTGTGCACGGGCATAGCCGCTCCTCGGCAGTGTCGACGGCCAGCGCGGAACATGGTGCTTCCACTTGTGCGTGCGAGGGGGCCCCCCTCCGGGAGGAGCCCCCGAGGCATGTACAGCCCCGCCCTGACACGTGGCTTGCACGGCAGGGCTGCGAGGTGTATCTGGGCACTCGTGAGCCAGCGCGGGACTCACGAGGCCCTACCTCAAGGCGGGTTGCGCCTGGTCTTGAGTCTTGGTTGCTGTGTGTTCCTGCAACGCGGTTAGGTGCAAGCACTCTGCGTCCTCAGGTCCCGGCCCTCGAGCGAGCTAAGCCGCCGCTGGTATGCCAGGTCGCGAGGCCGTGGTCAAGGCCAGGGGGTGAGGGCTGGAGAGCCAGTAAGAGCTCCTGAGTCGCGATGCTCAGGAGCCCCCGTTTTAACGCGCAAGCGAATTGCGCGGGATGAATGGACCCATGGCGGGTGGCGATCGAGTAGGTGATAACCGTAGGCAGGTTAAACATGGAAGGCAAATCAGCTTGGGTAAATGCAGGAAGATACATGCCACTGGGTCCGGCCCGAGCGGCTTGGGGATGATGAAGCCCGAGGGGCGCCCCCAGCAAGGTAAGATAAAGACATAAGCAAAAGGGATACATGCCACAGGGACGGACCCATGCGGCCTGGGAATAACGCAGCCCGAGGGGCTCTCCCAGCTAAACGAGCTTGGAAAACATCACCTGGTTCTGTAGACGAAGTAGAGTTGGTGCAGCTGAAGGCGTGCGTCGAAGGAATGACTCTTCACGAGCCACCGGGGCCTTGAGCCTCGGGAGCCTCTGGGGGCTCGGGAGGTCTCTTGAAGACCATCTCCATTTCTTCAAGGACGGCATGGTACCTGGCCTTCTGAGCCGCCAGGACGCGCCGCATGTTGCACTGTAGGCTGACGCCATGCTCGGCAAGCCGAAGGGCATGCGACCGTAGCTGTGTTGCGGGCCCTCGCAACGGCCCACACGAGAAGCCCAGAAACGCTCCTGAGATGCGGCCCTGTTGAGCCCTGGGACATCGATGCAGACACGCAGCCCAGCATCCTCTCCTGGATGGGGAGCTGCGCCTCGTGAGCGGCTGTCGCCGCACATGGCTCTTGCGTCTTGCAGTTCCTGAGTGGTATTGGTGATGAATTCCTGAGCAGTGGGCACTCCTTGCCCTGTGTTCTCCTGAGGGAAACGTGCCGCAAAGCACGCCTCCAAGTGGTGCTCAAGCGCCTCCCTCGTGAGGTTGGCAAGGTCTGAGGCCCTCCAAAAGAGAGCCCCCGAGCCCTGCCCGAGGAGGGCGCCGGGCGTGCCTTCCTATGGGATGAAGGGAGGCGCGCCTGAAGCGGGCGCTGATCCTGATGAGGCTCACCCCGCGTCGCCGCCCTGATGAGATCCTGCCCGACACAACTGCTTCTTCTTCTTGGGGAGGGCCTCAGGAGGGCCCTCGCTTTTACAGTCGGGGTCGTTGATTGCCGCAGCTTGGAAGGCGCGCTCGAGGGAGCACACCGCATCTCTCTCTTCACATGGGACCGTGATGATTCCGCCACTTCTCGGCATCTTGAGGACGTTGTAGCCGTGATGGGTGACTGCCATGAACTTGGCCAGGGTCGGATACCCGAGGATGGCTTTGTACAGCAGGCGGATGTGCGCGACGTCGAAGTCGATGAGCTCGGTGCGGTAGTTCTTGCGCTCTCCGAAGGTGACAGGCAGGCAGACCTGCCCTATCAGTGTGGTGGAACCGTCGGTCACTCCTGAGAAAGGCTTGGTAGGCTAAAGCTGCTCATATGGCACTAGGAGGTTGTCGAATATGTCGACGGACAGGACATTGAGCCCTGCGCCGCCGTCGATGAGGGTCTTGGTAACCTGACATTGCTGATGACTTGGGAGCGTAGCATCGGGAGGGTGCCAGCGATGGCTGCGCACTTGAGCTGATTTGCCGAGTTGAAAGTGATGGCGCATTGGGACCACCTGAGTGGGCGCATGGCCTCTAGCTTGGGGAGCACTGCGTTCACTTCACGAGCAAACTATTTGAAGATGCGCTGAGAGGCTGGGGCCTGCGCGCCGCCCAAGATGCAGGCGATTGCACGCGGCTCCTGGAAGCCCCCAGCCCCCTCATCCTGATGGTGATCGTCGTTCCTTCTTGGTGGCGGCAATGGGGGAAGACCGGCGTTGCCCTGGGGGCGATCCTCACGTGGCTGGTCCCTCCAGGCGCCCTCGCGAGGATGGTCCTGCCAGCGGTCCTCACGAGGCCTGCCGCGCCACTCCTGGCGCAGGCCACGGTCGTCCCAGCGTCCGCCTCCACGTCCTCCTCCACTGCCGTAGCCCCGATCGCTACGCTCGGGGCGTTGACCGAAACGTCCTTCGCGAATGGCTCTGAGCTCTTGACAGTCACTGGTGTTGTGGGTGTTCAGATTGTGGAAGGCGTAGAGCGGTCGGCTGTTCTTGGATGACTCGGGTTGATCTCTGCCCCGCTTGGTGTCGGGCTCCACTGCGAGCACTGCCGCTTCCTTGCGCTGCACGTCCTTGGCCTTGGCTTTCTTCTCCTCTCTGCCCGCGGCTGGCAGCTTGAGGAGGGAGAGGCGCCCCTCCTCAGCTCTTGCGCACTTGGTCGCCAGGTTGAACAGCTCCTGAGATGTGCACAACTCCTCATGGATAGCAAGCTCTTCCTTCATCTTGACGTCACGGACACCGTCTGAGAACGCGGAGATGATGGCCTCGTCCGTGACCTTGGGGATCTTGAGGTGAGTGTTGTTGAAGCGCTGGATGTACTTCTGGAGGGTCTCCCCTGGCTATTTCTTGATGCGGCGCAGGTCACCCGCGGCCGGCGGGCGGTCGCGGGTGCCCTGGAAGTTGGCGACGAAGCGGTCGCGCATCTCATCCCAGGAGGAGATCGAGCCGTGCTGCAGGTTCAGGAGCCAGGAGCGGGCACCATCCTTGAGAGCCATAGGGAACCAGTTCGCCATGACTTTCTCGTCGCCGTTGGCTGCTTCAATGCTCGAACTCCGTGGGGTCGGAGGTGCCGTCGTAGCGGGGAGGCAGATCCGGCTTGAACTTGCCTGTCCAGGCGACGCTACACAGCTCGGGGGTGAAGGCGCGGCAGCCGGCAGTGGTTTTCGGGGCCCGCCTCGGAGGTGGGGCTTGGTCTTGATGAGGTCCGCGCGGCGCCACCGCAGGCGGCACGCGGTCTTGACGAGGCGGCGCGGGGAGCGCAGGTGCAGCTTCTCGCGGCCGTGGGATTTCTTCGTAGCTTCTCTCTTCGCGTGCGGGCACCGGACGTGGCGGATCACGCCGTGGGGCCGTGCGCCTTGGCGCCAAGGCGCAGTCTTGGGGAAAAGGTGGTGGAGGCGCGCCATGAGCCACGTCGCCTGTGGCTGGCGGAGGGTGAGGCAGAGAGAGGGACGGCGCCGGGGAGCCCCCTGCGGCGCGGACGACCTCAGCTACGCGGTCGAGCCACTCCTCGTAGCGGTCGTCGACTGGGCGGTAGCGCAGGAGCTCGTTCGCCACAAGGAGCATGGCCCGCGCCTCCATGGGAGCGTGGCCCGCACCGCGCATGACACGAAGAACCGGCTGGGGTCAGCGACAGAGTAGCGGTGCGGCCGTCCTGCCGCACCGACGTATGCAGAGAGGACGCTTGTTGCTCGTTCCCCGCCGGGCCGGTGGCAGCATTGGCGGCGGAAGACGGAGAACGACGAGGTGGCCCGCCGACGGGAGCCGTCTAAGCAACGCGGGCGGTGAGGGCAGCCCGGCGCTCAGCTCAAGCGCGGCGAGCGTCCGCCATGGAGATGACGGAGCGACGAATCGACGGAAGGGAAGCTACAACGCACCCCTACCTGGCGCACCAAATGTCGGATGTGGGGTTCCGGCAAACCCTTAAGGTTCGAACTCTGGGGTGCGCGCGAAGTCTTTCCCTCCTACCGATCCATGCCTTAGCTCACTATGATCTCGTGGACGAACTCGACGAACTCGCAACACAGGAAGACACGAGATTTATACTGGTTCGGGCCACCGTTGTGGTGTAATACCCTACTCCAGTGTGGTGGTGGTGGATTGCCTCTTGGGCTGATGATGAACAGTACAAGGGGAAGAACAGCCTCCTGAGGTTGAGGTGTTCTTGTGTTCGGTGAACTGGTGGATCAGAACTCCTCCTCTCCCTACTATGGTGGCTAGCTCTACTTATATAGGCCCTGGTCCTCTTCCCAAATATTGAGCGGGAAGGGAGCCAACAACGGCGGGCAAATTTGAAGGGGGACAGCTAGTACAAGCTATCCTGACAAAAGTGGTCTTCGCCTGCAAAAGGCTCTGGTGGTGACGCCGTCTTGGGCTCCACGATGACCTCCGACCTGCCATCCTTCTGGTCTTGGTCTCGTTGCACCGATATGGCAACCTTTGCCTCATGCCTCGGTACTCCTCGCCTGCGCTTGCCTCCTTAGCACCAAAGAGGAAACAAGGACGCTGCACGCGCTGGCGCCCGCCTGGTGCCGATCGTCATGGCTCACGTCACGAGAGCCTCGTGAGGTTTACCCCGCCTTGATATCTCCGCTCCTCGTGAGCCCGCCTGGCTAGGCCACTCCGGAGGAGGTCCTGCATCGTCCACCTCGCGAGGCTTGGCCCCTCGCGAGGGTCTTGGGTGCCTTGTTGATGAAGATGAGCCGTACGGCCCACTGCTTAGTCACGCCATGGGCCGCAGGTAGGCAAGTCTGGGGACCCCTGTTCCCAGAACACCGACAGATACCGCCGAGGCTCAGGCCTTGGAGGCTGCGCGCTTAGCCACTCTGGCCGAGCGTGCGCGCCTAGAGAATCTTCAGCAAGCACTCGACGACCGCACCCGCAGGCAGATCCCAAGTTCCAGTCGACGTCAGTTCAATTGTTCCCGACTGGGCCTCGAGAGGAGTGTCAGGTATACTGTACACCGATCCAAAATGTTGCGGCGGCTGCGCGTATTGCAGATTCAATCCAGCCATCCCACTCCAAGGCTGGAAGAGGCCTATAGCAGATTTGGGCATTGCTCAGGGTAGCCGGGGAACAGAACTCGACTGTTTCTCAGTCCCGCAATAGGATTCATACAGCAGATTCAGGCATTGCTTAGGGCGGCCGGGAACAGAACTCGGCTGTTTCTCAGTCGCGCAACAGGATTCATAGCAAATCAATGGTAGCAGACACAATTTAGTTGGCACACAGCCCAAGATTGCTTCCGCGGCGTGAAGATCGTGGTTATCGCCAGGACCAGTACCTAGGTCGAGGCCACGGGCAATTTGATCCTCGATATCACCGTGATGACTGTTGTCGTGTGCCCACGCCCCTTCCGAGGGGTGGTTCGTACGCGCCTCGTCGATATGATGACAGGCGCCCGCTCGGTGATGAGCGGAGGGTTCTAGTCGACCCAAGAGAGCCCGAATATGATGCAAGGTTAGTCCTTGTGCAGGGCCTGGTTGACAGGGGCAGAGCTAACAGAGAAGGGATGGCCAGAGATCATCCAAGCGACAACAGGGCGTTCATCTCTGGGCCCGAGTGTTTCAGCAGAGCCATCCGTGCAGCTGAGATTCCTCCCAACTTCAGGTTGGCCACAAGAGTGAGCAAGTTTACTGGCGAGTCAAAGCCAGACACATGGTTGGAAGATTACCGAGTGGCGGTGCATATTGGTGGGGGCAATGATGAAGTAGCCATGAAGTTCCTACCCTTGATGCTTGAAGGCTCAGCTAGGGCCTGGTTGAATCAGTTGGCTCCTGCTAGCATATACTATTGGGAGGACTTGGCCCGAGTGTTTATCAAGACATTTGAAGGCACTTGCAAGCGACCCGCTGGGCTGTCCGAGTTGCAGCATTGTGTCCAAAAACCAAATGAAACTTTGAGGGATTACATTGAGCGTTGGACCACTCTTCACCATTTGGTGGAGAATGTCTCAAAGCACCAAGCAATATGCGCTTTCAAGGAAGGCGTAAGGTACAGAGAACTCACTCTGAAGTTCGGCCGCTCTGGAGCCATGACTCTGAACCGGATGATGGAGATAGCCACTCGGTACACCAACGGTGAAGAGGAGGACCCACTCCGTAATGGTAAAGGGAAGGCCGCAAAACCCGATGCTGGAGGAGGGAATCCCATTCGGAAGCAGAAACGCAAGGCTGAAGCTACAGGTCAAGCTGAAGTTGCGGTAGTGAATTCACAAGGAAAGTTCAAGGGAAAGTCCAAAGTTCAATGGGTACCCAAGAAAATGAAGGACCAGTCGGGCCAGGATGTCCTAGATTTGTCGTGTGCAATCCACACGAAGAAAGATGAAGAGGGAAACTAATCCCCGAGCACACCACTCGGCAGTGCAGATTCCTCATCCAGCAGTTCCGTGAGGGTCAGCTGAGTGAGAAAGGCTCGGATAAGGATGAAGATGAAGAAAAAGTGGATGATTACCCAAAGTTCAATGCAACTCTGGTGGTTTTTGCGGATGTTGAGAGCAAAAGTCGAGTAAAAATCATTAACAGAGAGGTGAACATGGTTGCTCCGACAACTACGACATACCTCAAGTGGTCAAAGACTCCTATCACCTTCGACCAGTCGGATCACCCAGCTCACGTTGCTACCCCTGGGTGGCAGGCTTTGGTGGTCGACCAAGTCGTTGGAGGCACTTGACTGCGTAAAGTTCTCATGGATGGTGGCAGTGGTTTGAACATTCTGTATGTTGAAACCCTCCAGGGAATGGGTATTCCGATGTCCCGACTGAGTGAAAGCAGCATGCAGTTCCACAGAGTCATCCCAGGAAAGAAGGCAAAATCACTCGGGCAGATTGCTTTGGATGTGGTTTTCGGTGATTCAAAGAATTTTCGCAAGGAAAAGTTGACGTTTGAAGTGGTAGATTTTCACAGTGCCTATCATGCCATCTTGGGCAGACCGGCGTATGCTCGTTTCATGGCCCATCCATGTTACGTATATCCCTAACTGAAGATGCTCGGGCCCAAAGGTGTGATCACGGTCACTGGGAATAGACAGAGAGCAGAAGAATGCCTCCAGAAGGGTTCCAAGATCGCCCATGAGCAAATGGCAGTGGTGGAGCTGGAAGAATATAAGAAGAATGTTGATCTGAGTGATTTGCTCCGTTCCAAGAAGCCTGCTTCCGAGTCCGCATTTCAGTCAGCTGGCGAGATGAAACCAGTTCACATCCACCCGGAGGATCCCACAGCTGTTTTGACCCACAGCTCGACGACACTCGACAGCAAATAGGACGTTGCGCTCATCCAGTTCCTCCATGAGAACTGGGACATCTTTGCAGGGAAACCATCAGACATTCCAGGTGTACCCAGGGGGCTAGCTGAGTACCGTCTGCGTGTCGACTCCAAAGCTAAACCTGTCAAAGAGCATCTTTGTCGGTCCGTCGCGTAGAAGAGGAAGGTGATTGGCGAGGAAGTGACTCGGCTCCTGGTAGCTGAGTTCATACGCGAGATATATGTCACAGCCTGATTTTTTGGCCCTTTCCTTTTCTTTTGATTTTCTGAGATTTTTTCTTGAGTTTTCTTTTTTCGTGGCTGTGTGGTTTGGAAATTGAAGAAGATGCCCTCTTCTTGCTTTCCAGAGTGGCTTGTCATCCTCATTCCCCCTCCCCTATATTGTTATTAGAAAAGGGCAATGCCAACAAGCCTTGTTTTTCCTCCCCTATATTGCCCTGTCATTCCATTCTTTGGATATGTACGCACTACAAAAAAAGACACATCCGTGACATTTTGGGCCGAACAATTTTTTTTCTGTCATACTTATGACACTTCTATGACGATAGTTGTGACAAAAGCCGGTATCATCATAGATGTGGTGGGGTGATACTTCTATGACAAAAAATCATGACCGAAAATGGGCTTTTCGTCCTGGGCGGGCCGGAGACGCAACTGCATGACATTCTTTGGGCCGTCCATGACGGAAAAACCCGTGGTAGAAGCGAGGGCGAGGAAAATATCGGGGTGCTCCCGGTTACGGTGGGTGGTCGGGGCCGAGCGATGCGCGTTTCTCTCGTACACGCATGCACGTGGGTGTGAGGCGTTGGGCTCTAACTGAACCCGAGCGAGGCGTTGGGCTCTAACTGAACCCGAGCGATTGCACTACAGGCTACACGTTACTCAACCCGAGCGATTGATCGATGGCTATTAACTGAACCCGATCGAGTGATTCCTTCGCTACTGCTGCTAACTGAAGCCGATCGATGCTGCCTCTGGATGAACAGTGAGCATTGCTGGGGGGGGTTTGGATGAATAGTTCCTGGTGGGGGTGGATGAACAGGACCCCGTGGTGTTGCCCCTGGATGAACAGGACCCCGATCGATCGAGCCGGTTGGGGCTGGATGAAAAGGACCCCGTGGAGGGCAGGATGAACAGGACCACCCCGTGGAGGGCTGGATGAATAGTAGACGGTGGAGGGCTGGATGAACAGTAGCCCGTGGAGGGGTGGTTGAACAGGAGCCTGTGGAGAGGGCAGGTTGAACAGTAGCCGGTGGAGTAGCGCACGGTGGAGCCTGGATGAACAGAACCCGTGGATGAACAGTCGCAGGTGGAGGCTGGAGGAGGTCGACGGTGGATGAACAGTAGTCCGTGGAGGCTGGAGGGGGTCGGCGGTGGAGTTGAACAATATCCCATGGAGTCCCGTTTTGTGGTACGCCACACCCCTCCCGATGAACAGGACCCCTGTTTCGACCGTAGCGCTCCAACACAAGTCCGTTTCCTCCGTTTTGCGGTACGCCACACCCCTCCCGATCAACAGGACCCCCGTTTCGCCCGTAGGAGGTCCGTTTCCTCCGATTTGCGGTATGCCAGACCCCTCCCGATGAACAGGATCCCGTTTCAAACGTGGCCGGTTGAACACAAGGCTGTTTCCTCCGTTCTGCGGTACGCCAGGCCTTGTTTCCATCGGCTGTTCCGTCCAAGCCCTCCCGATGAACACGACAACACATTCCGTTCCGACCCAGCCGTTGGCACCCCATGAACACGACGACGACGCTATTTCTCCGTTCCGACCCAGCCATGTACACGAGACCTGGCCGTACGTATGCGCGGGTAGGCGTTCGAGACCCTGCCCGTATGTATGTACGTGGCCGTATTTTCTTTCTTGCACACTGGCCGCTGTACGTACGTGTACATGCTACGTGCGCGCCTCTACTATGACACGTGCGCGCCTCTACATCGACCAGTATGTATGTACACGTTCGCGACCAGAATGACAACGCTACGTACGCTTCAACCAGGTGGGTCCCGACTGTCACGCACTTCCTTGCGTGCGAAGATGTAGCTGGTGGGTCCCAGCAGTCAGAGGGGCGAATTGTTTTTTTCGGACGCACTTCCTTGCATGCGAAGATGTAGCTGGTGGGTCCCAGCAGTCAGGGGGAAACGTATTTTTCGCGAAATACGGTGGCCCGTCCGGTGGGTCCCCTCTGTCAGGTGGAGGAATAATTATTTTGCGCGTAATAAGGAGGCACTTCCTTGCTGCTGCCATGGACTTAGCTGTCAGCCTCTCCACGTACAGTACTCTTCCGATGGAAGTCGTTACTTGACCATGTTGACCACGCCGCGCCAAGAGCACCAGGGCGGTGGACGACGGCGAGCGGCAAGGCCTAGGAAGGGGACAGCGCGGAGCCGGGGAAGACGCAATAGTGGAAGCCCGCGCGGAGAGGAGTACGAGGGTTCACTGGTTCGGCAGTGGTGTGAGGCTGCCGTCGCCGCAGAATAACAGGGGGTGTGGTCGAGTGGAGTGATGGCCTGGCCAGCGGTGGGAGTAGTAGGGGGTAGTGAGGCCTCCACGGCAGGGCAGCCGGCCACGGGAGGCAGGAGCAGGCGGCACGACCGGCGCTGCTTTGGGCGGCTGGAGCAAGAAGACCAGAGGTTGAAGAAGCACTATGGTCGTTGGATGGACATCGTATGGTCACTGCAGCTAGAATCATTTATATTGACTAAGTTGACAAAGCCCTTGGTACGCGTCAACTTAGTAGGCCCACAGGTCAGCTTCCGAAACGGTGCGCCCCAGATGTCAGGGGGAGGAATCATTTTTTGGGCGGGTGAAGCTAGAATATCCGAGATTGAAGAAGAAGCATGGCATCCATTGGATGGACATCCAACGACCACTGCTGCTAGAACCGTGTGTTGACTATAATAAGTTGACAAAGCCTTGCATACGCGTCAACTTCTTTTTTTGGGGACGCGTCAACTTAGTAGGCCCACAAGTGTGTGGCAGAGAACTTACAGCCCATTTTTGAATTCTAATGGCATTTACTACAGCCCATTTACAGTTTGTTAAAAGTACAGCCCATTTTCTAGCTAGGACAACGATTAATAATTTCAACCAACCATTCAAGACAGAATTCAATAAAATTTCCCACATTTTGATGGGATCCAAAATATTTTTATCCCAAAATTTCTAGTTAGATTAAATATAAATTTGTATTACGCAAAAATCTAACAAAACATTGCGCGCGCAACAAGTAAAAATTAAGATTTTCAAAATCCATAAATAATATTTTATAAACTAATTTCGTGCTTGGTGCATTTTTTTATACTTACTGCCCAGATTTTATAATTACATCCCATTTATTATTTTTAAAGCCCATTTTCCTGTTAAGCCTAATGCATCCCTCCTAGGAAAGTTTTGCAGCCCAGCGGGGCGGAGAATAACAAGTTGACCTTGCCTGGGTAATCCTCAAAACAACGTATAGCTGGGCTAGCCATTTTCATCTTGAAGAAAATTAATATCTGGGCTGGATATCTGTCCTGGGCTTGACGGGCCACAACCCGCCCAGTTAATACCCTGCTCTCCTTTGAACAACAACAAAACATCACCAAGAAAAACTCTGTAGTGCTCACGCCTCAAAAACACAAATACTACTCGAGCTGCTTGGTCCCAGCTGTCGGCCCCACCTTGTGTAATTCTCTCGTTTATATTGACTACATAGGTTGACAATGGTGTGGGACCGTGATGTCAGGAAACCAGGAGGAAGCAAAAAAATATAGTTGTACATAATAAGGAGGCACTTGCGTACATACGGCTATGGCCCTAGTGGGTCCCTACTGTCAACCAGTCAAAATAAAGTCATCTCCTGAATCCTCATGTTCATTGACCATGTTAACAATGCTCGGTGCCATGGCGAGCGCAACAACTCGAAGGACGACGGAGAGGGCCTCGCGGGCCCTACGGATGGTCTGATACAGCACCCGTTGCTCATTCAGGAAGCCAGGATCATCAGACACCTATGAGCACCTTCAAGAGACTGAGACGGCATGAAACGGTAAGGCCGCGCTTGGGAGCTCTGGTTTATTTTACACCTGTATTAAGATACAAGTGTAATTTACTCATCATCAGAAACAACGCGTAAAATAGAGGCATAATGAAACCGAGGGCCCGAGGTCTATAAGTAAAACCGGCGGGTTACGCGTGTAATTTGAGAGACCGGTGTATATTTTACTAGTCGAAATCGACCAACCAAGCGCTTCGCCCGAGACCATCTGCTTTTATTTACAAGCGTCAGTTTTACAAGCGGTTTTGGTTGGAAAACGACGATCCAATCATGGCCTAAGATGTTGAGTTGGTCGGAAGATCATATGGTTTCACGTCTAACCTACCCGACTTGTCATATAGGCTATGAATGAAACATAAGACGATGAACTCCTTAAGCACGGTAACAACAGAAGAGGATGATCTTCCTAACAAGCAAATCACTGGCATTAGATCGACATGCAAAACAATACGAAGCATTATTCTCAGGAGGCACGGTGAATAGCTCGTGATGCCGCATGCCACAACATTCCAAGCTCAACTTTGCAATCAAACACAAGGCCTGGCATTACATAGACAATATTCAGAACAAACTCTTAAAATATCTTACATAAGTCAACATTCATGTGACTATGCATCTTAGCAGACTAAATATTTACTTCTGAACTGAAGACATGAATAGGAAAAAACGAACGACGTTACTCACAGCAAAGGGCGTCCCGCACAAAAATATCAAATGCATGTCTTCTGGCTAACATCAATGAGCAAAAATTGACAAGGTTTTCCAATTCCAATATATTAAACTAATGTCAACTTTGACAAGCTTTTCCCATTCAAAATATGTAATGCCTATGATTGTGGAATGGGCAGGGTTTGTCATCAGTTTGTCATCTGATAGTCCGGTGGCTCAAGGTGACGATGAATGATTAGAGAACCATTCGATGTATTGTGCGTGATGAAGTATTATTATGGAGGACAAGAACCATCTGAACATTTTGTGCAGTTCCACTAAAATCAAGCTGAGCATCCCTGTGGATTTTGTATTTATATGCTGCCAGAAAACAAAGACACATCAGCACACACATGAATATTGGCCCCAGTGTCAACCCACCAATCGGTGGACTAACAAACTGAAAGTACGGTAAATAGATTACCATACCCAGATGCCCCATCATTGTTGCTTAGAGTGACATTGACAGACTTGGAGTCCTGTCCTGGCTTCTTGGTACTTGTTTGCCCAGTGTTCCTCCGAACCACAAGTAAATCAGCCATCTCTCTTTTTGTCTTTCTTCTTACCCTTCTTAATGGCCGACGCTGGCAGCACCATTCAAACATATAGTCCGGTGGCTCAAGGTGACGACGAATGATTAGAGAACTATTTGATGTATTGTGCATGATGAAGTATTATGGAGGACACAAACCATCTGGACATTTTGTGCAGTTCGACTAAAATCAAGCTGAGCATCCCTGTGGATATCGTATTTATATGCTGCAAGAAAACAAAGACACAGCAGCACACACATGAATATTGGCCCCAATGTCAACCCACTAATCGATGGACTAACAAACTGAAAGTACAGTAAACAGATTACCATACCCAGATGCCCCATCATTGTTGCTTAGAATGACATTGATAGATTTGGAGTCCTGTCCTGGCTTCCTGTACCTGTTTGGGCACTTTTTGCCCAGTGCACTCCACGTGTTGTAGAGTTTCCTATGTGCTCTATGCAGACTAGTCATGTCACCAGCGTCTACTAATACTCTGTAAAGCTTCTCGATCATTCCTTGTGTAATGTAGCGCAAATAGTGACTGCTTCTTTCTGCAAAGTGGTAAGACCAACTGGACCCACTAATGCAGCAGTTTGCCTTAGACACATTGGCTCCTTTTGTCCAGTTCAACTAAAATCAAAGTCGGAATAAAACTGAGCTTTAATTTTGATATCCCTGTAAGCAACAAAAGGTATAAGGGAAACAATTACTAAGAAATAACGGTTGATGACTTGTACTCCCAGAAGAAAAACATCTACTGATCTACCTTATCTTAATGGGAAACGAAGCAGGAGAGTAGGAATTCTCAATCAGTGTGATTCATTCATATTAACTGAGACATTATCTTAACAATGCCTTGTTTCAACATGTATAAAGAACGACAAAGCAGAAAAGTATCATTCCTAAAACAATGCGACTGATTCATTGTAACAGAGACATTATCTTAAGAATACCTTGGTTAAACATGTAGAAAGAACTACAAAGCAGGATAGTACCATTTGTAAAACACTGTAACTGATATATAATAACAGAGACATTATCTGAACAATACATTTCTTAAACATGTACTCCGTCCGATCCCTAACAGAAATGGTACTCCCGCCGATCCCTAACAAGTGTAGCAGTTTTGAACTAAGATTCAGTAGTTAATTCTGAGGAAAGCCGGTACTGACCTTTCAAGACCAAGATTTGAAACAACTCGTGAGGAAGACATCAGAGAGATCTCCACACATATATGGAAATCCGGTCTCATTTTGTGCAGTTCCACCAAAATTAAGCGAAGCAAAATGTCGCAATAGCAACAAGTTGAATAGATATCCCTGCTTTAACAGAGGCAAAAAAGGAATCAATTACTGGCTAATAAAGGGGGATGAAACATGCGGCCACAAAAATGGTAATCCCGCCAATCCCTAACAAGTGTTGCAGTTTTGAAATAAGATTCAGTAGTTAATTCTGAGAGTGGCATTGCTTAATTTTACCAGCGGCATTAGATTAACAAAAAGCATAAACAGTTCCAGGGGAGAGTGGGCGCAAAAACAACATGTGCTTCCATCTCCTTATAAAGGGGGTGATGTAGAGTTTGTTGTAACAAAGCAACAAGCATAATGTCTGGGTTGGTCCCATTTTTGTTCACTACTTAATGGGAAAAGACAGCAATACAATAGCTTCAATTCAACATTTATTTAAAACAGTACCAATATAAGTAGCACATCATTTCAAAACACACTGCACGATCATGTGGATGAAGGCAAGTACCAACCTGTCATGACGCACACAAGATCACGTACGATTCTGCCAACACGAATAGGAAATCCAATCTCGTTTTGTGCAGTTACTCTGAAATCAAGTAAAGTCGCCGGTGTGACATTTAAGTTTGCTATAGCAACAAGTTGAATAGATATCCCTGATTTAACAGAGGCAAAAAAGGAAACAATTACTGCCAATAAAGCAGGATGAAACATGCGGCCGCAAAAAGAAGCATCTACCTTATCTTGATGGAAAACAAAGTATAGGACAATAGCATTTCTAAAACGGTTGCACTGATTCATATTAATAGAGAAATTCTCTTAAAATAGTTCAGTAGTTAATTCTGAGAGTGGCATTGCTTAAAATACAATAGCTTCAATTCAACATTTATTTAAAACAGTACCAATACAAGTAGCACAACATCTCAAAACACACTGCACGATCATGTGGATGGGACATGGGACATGCCAGCACCATGTGCGTCCACACGTATAAATGGGTGATGCAGAGTATGTAGCCAAGCAGCATATCTGCGTTGGTCCCATATTTGTTCTCTTTGAAACTTTTCCCGATGTGGGGGCAGCAAATCTAGTCCCGCAAAAACTACCCGACCCCCCAGTTTCTTTCCCTTTTCAACAAAGAGTTCGGTTCCTTATAGATGTGTGTACAGGGTTACCCCCTTTTTCCCTTTTCGACCAACAAAGCGGCTGGATAGCTAGTCTATACTACTTTCCCTCCCTCCTTTCCTCATTGAACCACGTCCTAGATTCATGCTCCACCCCACCGCACCCTTCTTTCCTCTTTGAAACAAGACGTAGATTCGACTACATAATCGAAAAAGATCAGCATGCAGCTAGACCAATGACGGTTTCAAAGAAACTTATACCTTAGGGTCGTCAGGATGTGGCAAGGCGTGCGCCGGGAGGTCGGATCTGCCCACACTACGTACGGCAGTGAGGAAGAAGGGGTCAGTGGCCCTCCCGCACAGGCGCTGGGTGAAAGAGAAAAGCGCAGCCGGCAGTGGATTGCGTCCCTTGCCGAAGGCGATAGAGTGAACGCTGCACCTCCTCCCCTTCCCGGTGGGACGGGATCCGGACGCCTCCTTCGCCAGCTGTCTGTGAGGGGGGTGAGAGAGACAGAGGCCACAACGCAGTCTTGTTTAGACCTGGTGAAGAGGGTGAGAGACAGTGAATATAGCAAACCCTAGCAAAGGAACGCTGAGCCTCCAGCGTGTGTATATATATGTAGTGCGGCGAGAGTGTGGAGAGTGCAAACCCTAACGAACAAGCACTGAGGCTCCAGCTTATATATATACTGTAGTACGGACTGAGCTTCGGTGCCTTAACTGCACCTGCTTTTGGCTGTATGACAGGTGGGCCAGCCACATTTTGGGCCCACCTGTTATAAACCCAAAGGCAAGTGCACTAAAGTCAATGAAGCTGCATCCATATAGTACTCGTGTATACAACTAATATATAGTGGAGTGGTTTTCTTATTCTCTCCATAACAATTGTTTTAAATTGTGTAAGTACGAAACGAAACTCTTTATTTAACGTACCAGTGAAGAAAACTACTACTCGCTCTATTCCTAAATATTTGTCTTTCTAGAGATTTCAACAAATGACTACATACGGAGCAAAATGAGTGCATCTACACTGTAAAAAATGTCTATATACATCCGTATGTGGTAGTCCATTGCAAACCATTTAAAAGACAAATATTTAGGAACGGAGGGAGTACTTCCGATGAACTAATGATCCACGCGTCCTGGTCGCACTTCCTGTCCTTCACGTGCGGTACACTACCCTCCCTTAAGTGAACAACCACACATGCGCCAAATTATTGGAAACGTGTGAGAGTGTGTACAAATAAAGAATTTTAATTTGAATTATCGGAAAGGTTTGAGAGTATGTAACGTTTGCCCTCTCTAATAATTATGGTTTGTTGTGTTCGGCCTAAACTTGGTCAAACTTTACAAAGTTTGACTTCAGTCAAATCTAATATGCGGAGTAAATAAAAATGGAGGGCTACTAAGTCCATCCGGGTTTTTACTCCACACCATTTTTTAATCAAAGTTAATAGTTGGACAAATAAAATTACAGGGGAGCTGGAGACAAAGTTGTGAGAAGGCTTAGAAATCAATACAAAACTTATGCTCTTAGTACCAACGTCGATCCTTCTTCGAGGAAACATTTGGTTCATAGCCAATTGTGTGATAAAATTGCACCAACGTGAAAGACGACTACGTCTCCAACGCAACCAAGGTGAACTGACGAAGGATATCATCTTTGTGGGTAACAAGCAAAGAGCACTGATGGAAGACAACTTGTTTTTCATTGAAAATTGATCAGCTTCACCAGCCGACGCAACCATGAGGCGCAACCATGAGCATCGATAGGTCATCGTGGTGATGCATCATCCATTTGGCATCAAGTTTGGGTGAGGTACCTATGAAGTTCGACAAATCCTCACTGTGGTCTGTTTCTTCTCAGTAGTCAAGCTTGAGGAAGGAAGAACCACGTGGCAGAGGACAGTGAGGCGGAACACCAATGGCCATCCAATTTTGTGCAGTTCCACTAAAATTGAGGAAGACATGCCCGGGTATGGAGATACGCATCGCTGTTTCCAAAAATATAAAAAAGGGATATAGTGTTGTTACTTTGTTTTACAAGATTAACAACGACATCTCAATTGTCAATAAGAATTATGAAAAGTACACCAACAAACAGAAGCATCATGATTATCTTGATGGGAACTAAACCAGGATACCCGAGAAAAAAAGCTTTTCTTCATTTAACCAGTGATAGTATTAGATTAGCAGCAGCAATAGGAGCATATGGACAATGACCACACAACCACCATGTACTTTTTGTCGAAACAACATGTATACCTCCACCGAGGCATAAATCAGGACTACTTTTCGAGTGGCATTTCCTGTTAATAGTAGGTGATGTTGGACCAGCCGACGAACCCTAGCTGCTATACATGGGGAGCTGGGGAGTAGTCGCATAGAAGAAAACCCGCATGCAGCGACCTGGGGAGCTGGACCAGTACAAGAAGTTATACCTCAGGTGGGCGAGATGTCGCTTAGGCAGGCGGGCGGGATCTGCCCACACGACGGCAGCGAACAAGGGCGCGGAGGACCTTCGTCCGCGCCAGCGCCGGCTCCGAGAGGACGGTGCGCATTGGCTTCCTCCATCGCCGACGGCGACAACGTCAACGCTGCACCTCCTCACCTCCCACAGCGGACGGGATTCGGCCGGATCTGTGACCACCGGTGAGGAGAGAGATAGTGTGGACACTGTCAACTTGTTTTGATATGGAGAGGGTGAGAGAGCGAGACGCGAGAAACTCTATCAAACAAGAGGCTATAATGGAGTAAAGCAATCTCTCCATAGCAGTGGTTTTAAATAGAATATGCGCGTTCCAGGAAAAAATAAAGAAAACTGGCGGACAATTTTTTAACGTACCAAGAAAGAAAACTCGATCAAAAACACGCCCCCGCTTCCAGGTCGCGAGAGTCGTCGCGCACACACACATAGACATAGACATGCATATCCGTGTTTATGTAAAATTCCATTTCCATCTCCATATCCAATCATATTTGTCCAACTGGCACATTATTTACGTTGTTAATTATATACGCGGCAATATTAACATACAACATCTCTTGTTTGCGGGCGTCCGGACCGCTGCCACGGCCGCTACTGACCAACCCGAACCCTCTTCATCACCCGCACGTGCTTCCTGCCCGAAACGGTCAGTGCCGCATTCATGCCCGGCCAGAGCGGAC
The DNA here is from genome assembly GCF_002575655.3 of Aegilops tauschii subsp. strangulata. Classification (NCBI taxonomy): domain Eukaryota; kingdom Viridiplantae; phylum Streptophyta; class Magnoliopsida; order Poales; family Poaceae; genus Aegilops; species Aegilops tauschii. The sequence continues at coordinate 264,074,145 of NC_053035.3, forward strand.
GCGGCCTCTCACTGGCGCCGGCATTGAAGCGGCGCACCGGCCGAGAGAGCTTCGCCCGCGCCGCTTCCTGGTGCACGCGACTGCTCCGCGTTCAAAGGTCCCAATAGCCTGCCAGAACATGCATGTAAAAAGTTCTTGGGGGTCCGAGCTACAGCTAGCTGTCCTCCCCCAACTCGTCAATCTCTTCCAGTAGTACTAGTACTCCATGGCGCGATGCATCGACAAGCAGGCGGGAAAGTTGTCGTATACTCGGTTTGCGGTGAGTGGCATGTCGAGCAACCGTGTGGGGTCGAGCCGTGGAGGAGGGTGAGACACGAACACGACAGACGTGATTTAAACATTCGTTTTGCTCGATGGCGCGATCCAACGAAACGAAACGTTGGTTTTTCTCCGTTTCCATTTTTTCTCCGGAAAAACGGAAACTTTCCACTCTATTTTAATTCCTACTCCAAGGTTGCCCCGTTACAACATTCCATCAAATACAAAGGAAAACTAACACGCATGCTGATGCATCTCAATGATTCACAGATCATAGACAATATTTAGTTCACAACTAAAGACAAAAGTTGTGAGAGCGTGTATGAAATAAAAACTACTGATGGGGTCACTAAGACTTAAACCCTAAACCCTAAACAGGATTTAATTTCCTGGCCAGGTAGAACCTGTCGAAGGAAAGACAGCTGGCACCCTCGGATCATACGATTCTTTTGTGCAGTTCCACTAAAATCGAGCTGAGCATCCCTGATGGCAAAGATATTAGAATAATAGTACTGGCACTAGTTCATGAGACATAAACTCATCACAAGTGGAAGCCGGTAGAAGTAGAGAAAGATCGACATGGAGATGGAGCTACGTGGGGAGCTGCGGCAGTGGAGCAAGACGGTTCCAAAAGGAAGATGGACTACCTGGGACGTCGGGCTGTAGCTAGAAGGGCGGTTGGGACGCGGCATCGGCCCATACCGTGGTGACCCCCGATTGGGACGCATCGACTGTGGATTTTCTCCCTCGCCGATGTCGACCGCGTCTACACAGAACATTGTTCCCTTCCCCCAGCTGCGGGATCAGGCCGGATATGTGACCAACAGTGTGGCCACCGTCGTTCTATGCTTGTGAAGAGAGCAACCCAAGCAAGCAGGCTTGCAGCTTAGGCTCCTGCTAGTGTATATATAGTGCTTTTCTTTTTCTCTCCATATCAACCATTTTATATTGCGTACGTGTCATTGAAGAGTGAAATGATGGTTGCTTCTTCCAACTAACTTAATGTGCGATTTGACTGCTCCTTTAGTGGCCCCAACACGTACTCCCCCTACGTGTATGCAACAGTCACACGTACACATGGACGCAAAAAAGTGCGTGACGCCCTAATGCATGCATGTCCGAGTACACGATGGAACACACACGGTCACGCTCAAGTGCTCAACCTACACGTGCATGCACACACATACTCAGCCAGGGTGAGCTAGTGACCTTATAAACACCGGAAAATGTATATATTGAGCGCAATGAGCATATTATGAAGTCCACTGACTGTATTTTTACAAATATACAGTGAGAGACAGTGTATTTCTCTCGTTTGAAATTAAGCCATATTAACCGGAGAGGAGGCAGTATGGACTAGCATTACTTTGTTGTGTCCCGTCAACTTACCGAACGAGGAGAAGCTTGCAGGGCGGGAGAAGCTTCCGCGTGGTGGCTCGCAGGACAAGGAGAAACTTTTGACTAATGCAAGTTGTCCTTCGCTCAGGCGATGGACGTGCAACAGTTAATTCGGTGTCAGATTGCTAGAAGCATACACTATACTAGTAGTACTATTATTGTTGCACTTCCCGAAGAGGCGAACAGCCAAGCGCAAAGTTTACTAGTACTAGTACTACTACTATAGTCTATAGAGGTATGCACTACTATACTAGTACTAGGAACCGGATGGAGGAGCGTCTGCACTCTTATTATATTTTTAAAATGTGATAAAGCAATCTTCAACACATTTGGTTCTCTTCGAGGGTTCTCGCATGTGATAATGGAAGTTGATTGCATGGAACACTCGCCACAATTCTCACTTAATTCTGGCTCATATCATGTTACAAATAGGAGCGCTCTGTAATATTTCCTATTTTTTTGTTATTCAGCATGTAAACAGGTCAGCAAACTTTGCGGCGCATCTTTGTGCGAACCGTGCTTGTTGCACTTTGAATGTGGCCGAGAGCTGGCTTGATGAAACACCTCGCTTCCTACTTCTTTTTTTGCGGGGTTGTCGGGTGGTAGGTGCGACATATGCCAACGGGTGGCTTATCATTGTGGGTGCCAATAAGACGTTGCCGGTGCCTGGAAACGGGATGAGGCGAAGACATGCACGCCGGCGGATCTTACCCAGGTTCGGGGCTCTCCGAGGAGATAACACCCCTAGCCCTGCTCTGCGGGGTCTCCGCATGATCACTAGATCAGGAAAAGTAGCTACAATCGCTCCTAGAGCTGTTGGGTTCAAGGGAGAAGAAGAACAAGGCTAGCTCTTGCTTCTCACTCTCTATGGTGTGTGTGTGTGCTATGCTGAGAAGCCAACCCTTTGCATGGGTGCCCCGGAGGGTTTATATAGGCCTACCCCTCGGGGGTACAATTGTAATCCGGCTGGGCACTGGTCCCAGCCGTCAGTGTCTATGCTCGCCGGCTTCTCCGCCGGCTGTTGGGGCCCGCCGACTGGTGTGTCCCGCCGGTTGCCGGCGTCTTGGTCGACAGGCCGGCCCCACCGCCTAGGGTCTTGTCGGCGGCTGCTTACTGTTGCCTCGCCTCTGATGACGAGGGCTTCGTTGAGGTAAGCATGGCTACAGTGGGCCGTCTCGAGGGCTCTCACTGTTGCCTTACCTCGTCTTGTCTCCTTAATGTGGCGCTAGCTTCGAGGGAGGGGGTAGCCGACTTCTAGGGGCCGGCTACGCCCTTGGCCGACTGGGGGAGGCCGGGCCGCCTCCGCGTCTCTCTCTGGCTGAAGGGGCCTGCCGCCCGTGGGCCGTACTGGCGTCGGCCGTGGGTGACGTCGAGGCTAGCATGGCTACAGTGCCGAGCCGGACGGGAGATGGCCGTCCCGTACGGCGTCCTGTGGCCATGCCTGCCTCGGGTTTCGGGGGTAGTGGGCCACACTGTGGCCACACCCCGTCTTGTGGCCGTTATGTGGCGTGGCTTTGGTGGTTGCGGTCTTGGCCGGCTTCTTGGAGTCGGCGCTCTTCGGGGCCGGCTTCCTGGAGTCGGCCACCCCGCGGTTATCCTGGGGGGAGGTTGCTGAGGCTGGGCCGCCTTCCATGAGTCGGCTTCAGAGGTAGCCGGCCACGGGAGGTGGTCCAATGCTTGGAGTGCTTGAAGGCCCAAAGGCCTGATAATTTTTTAGAAGAGCCAGGGGCAGTCGGTCAGGCTACCCGCGGCCATTTACTCCGACAGTAGTCCCCGAAGCTGATTGGGCTTCGAGGTTGGGTAGGAGTTGAGAAGCTCGATCAGCTTCCTATCTTGATAAGTCGGCAGCTGGGAGCCGGCTTCGGTTAGGCGCGCCGCCTTGGTCGAAAACTCCGGAGTCAGAGGGGGGGAGCTCGCCAGTGCGTGCACCGGGCCGCGGGCCGGCCACTTGCCGTCTGCGAACCACATGGCCTCTCCCGGCCAGAAAGCCTACCAGCCCACGTGCGCGATGGGACGTCGCCGCAGGGCGGGGGCCCGCCACGTCCACGCCCAGGCCCAGGCGCAGATTCTCTGCAGCCCGAAACCGCCCGCACGTCTCCTTGCGGCAGTTTCGGCACGCCTTTAGGGCGTAATAATCGCGAGGCGTGGGGGGAGTGGGTGCAGTTAATCCCATGTCTCACCCCACGTCCAGCCTCCTCGGCCTTACCTCACGAAGCTATAAGTAGGGGGAGACGGAGAGCGGCAGGCTCTCGCACGCTCCTCCTCCTTCCACCATCTTCTTTCTCTTGCCGTTTCTTGCGACAGCGCCTCGCCGCCGCGCTCTTCCACCATACGTTCCTCTGCCGCCGCGCTCGTTTCTGCCATGCCTCCCGCCACGGAGCAGTATGGCGGGGATTGGGACGGCTCCAACGTCCACGAGGATCACGTCGAGTTCCTCCGCAAGACGCGGCGGCTGCCCGGCGCGGACAAGGTGGAGGTCCGTCTCGCGCCGGTGAAGGAAATTATGCTGGAGCCGCGGGAGGGCGAGCGGGTGGTCTTCCGCTCGCATTTCTTGCGCGGCATCGGCCTGCCAGTGAGCGCCTTCTTCCGCTCCTGGCTCGAGTTCTACCAGCTCCAGCCGCACCACCTCACCCCAAACGCGGTGGTGCTGCTGTCTGCCTTCGTCACCCTGTGCGAAGGCTACCTCGGCATCCTCCCTACCCTCGAGCTCTGGGGGGAGTTCTTCCAGTCCAAGCTGGGCATGCGCATGCAGGGCGTGCCCGCTTAGACTGGCGCCTTCATTGCGGTGCGGAGGGCGGTCGCCGACAACCCCTTCCCCGTCATCCCGCTGATCTAGTAGGTGAAGAGGTGGCAAAAGTCTTACTTCTACGTCAGACGCATCGCCCCGCAGGGTGACTACGTCAACCTGCCGGCTTACGTAGCCGGCCCACCGGCGGGCAGGCAGCCCCAGTGGTCCTACCGGGCCGTGACTCTGACGCCGGCTGGGTCTGCAGCCGTCGCCCGAGTGCGAGCGATGAATCAGTCGGAGGGCTTGACGGGGCCCGACCTGCTAGCCGCCTTCGTCACGCGCCGGGTACTGCCGCTCCAGAGCCGCCCGCACCTGATCTGTCAGATGAGCGGCCAGCTCGATCCGGGCCGGATGTGCACCAAGGACATGCCGCACGAGGAGGTTGCCTATATGGTGAACTACCTCGCGAACTGTAAACTCTCTGAAGAGTGGCAGTTCGGCTAGGAGCCATATAGCCGAGCCAACCCCCCGCCCACGGTATGTTCTCCTTGGCTCTTCTTTTTCTCTTAGCTTTGTCGACGAGCTCCTTTGGCCGACTCTGACTAGTCGGCTTGTCTTCGACAGAGTCCTCTTCTTCGGCCTGCCGGCGGATCGAACGCGGAGCACCGATTCGTCCCCGACCATACACAGCACGACCTGGAGGACCCCGACTTGGGGGCGGCCGCTATGGACGACAACACCGAGCCGGGTGGTGGCCAAGCCGGCGGCGAAGCAGGCGGCTCCGGGCAGGGAGTCACCTTCGACGACTGGCCGGACGACGATGAGGCCGAAGTCGTCCCGCGCCGCCGGCCGGCCTCTGGACGCGGCGCAGGTTCCTCCGCTGCACCGCCTGCTCGTGGCGGCGGGCAAAAGCGTCGCGCCGCCCAGGGTTTGTTCGGCAGTCGGACGAAGAAGCCCAGGGCGGGGCGGCGGCGACCAGGCGAGAGGAGGCGGCTGCGAAGGCGGCTCGCTTCCGCAAGACGGTGAAGCAACCACAGACTATGTCGCCGTAAGTTCGAATTCTTTTGTATACACTTTTTTCTTTCTTTTCTCTGGTGGTTCCTGAACCCTTGTCTTTTTCTCCAAACAACCAGAGCTCCATTGTCGCTTGAGCGGGCGGCTGCCGCCTCCGTCGTCGAGCCGCCGAGGGGGTCTGGGAGCACCACTCGCCGCGTGGACCCCCGTGCCGACCTTCAGGAAGCGGTAGAACGGAACGCGCGGGAGGCGCGGGAGGAGCGGGAGGCGCGGGAGGCGGAGGCACGGAAGGCGGCCGCCGCCCAGGCGGCGCAGGAGGAGAAGGCAGCGAAGGCGCGCGCCGACGCCGCAGCCAAGGCCCAAGCGGAGGCTGTAGCTGCGGCGGCGGCGGAGGAGGCCTTGATGGTCACCCCACTGCACGTCGTAGCACCTGGGGCCCCGGAGCCCTCGCCAGAAGGAGCCGGTGGCGACCAGCCAGGGCTGGAGAGGGACGACGATGTCGTCGTTCCTGAGAGGGCGCCGGTGCCGACCCGGCCGACTGGGGCGACTCAAGGCGGCCGGCCTGATCTGCCGCCTGCAGTCGGCGGGGGGCGAGCCGGCCGCAAGGACTGTGTTGGCGGTCCGGATGCCGCCGAGCCGTCGCGCGGGGAAGGCTGCGTCGGAGCCACAGAAGGCCGCGTCGGAGCCGCAGCCGGCCGCGGGCTCCAGCTCGTCGGCCCAGGATGTGGAGGTGGCCAGTGCTACCTCGGGGTGGACGCCGGGCGGAGGGACGGCCGTGATGAACATGGCCGCGCAGGACGTCCGGACCCGGCTCCAGGCTCATGCTACGGCGCTGAGGCAGTACACCGACGAGTTCCTTGCGACGCGGGAGGCCATCCGGGTTAGTCTTCTTATCTTGCTTCCTCTTGGTCTTGATTTCTTTCGTGGGGGCGTGTCAGCGCACCCACTGGGTGTAGTCCCCGAGTTCCGAGTCGGCTGCTGAGCAGGCGTCTTGGAACTTCTTAGTGGATTTGGCTTTGCTATTCTTGTTCTTACTTCGATCTTCTGTCTATCTTGCAGGACTACCACAATCTTCGTGCGGCCGCCTTCAACTCCCAGGCTCGGGAGCTGACCCAGAAGACTGCCGACCTTACTGAGAGCCGGGGTACGTGCTTTGTTCTTTATCTCATGTGGGGGCGCGTCAGCGCACCCACTGGGTGTAGTCCCCGAGATTCGGGCCGACTGCTGAGCAGTCGGGTCGGATCTTCCTTGATGACTTCCTCTTACTGTTCTTTCTTTTTCTGCCATTTCTGCAGCGGCCAATGCCAGTCTGAGGGCGCAGCTGGGAGAGTCTCAGACTGCCCTTCGTGCCAAGGATGCCGAGTACGCCGCCTTGCTGTAGGAATGCGAGCGCCTGGCCAAGAAGTTGGCCGACCAGGAGGAGGGCCACAAGGCGGCTCTGAAGGCGGTGCAGGACCGCGAAGCCGCCCTCCAGGCCGAGTACGAGACGGAGGCGGCTGGCTGGGCTGAAGCGAGGCAAACTCTGATCTCTGGCTATGGTCAGATCGAAGATCTGGTTGACGGTAAGCCGCCTACTTCTTCATCCTTTCTTGCCGTCTGCCGCTTCTGGCTCGATTTCTGACTTGGTGGTCTTCTCTTCTTTTCTTCTTCTTTCTTTCACAGAGTATTTCCCTGGCTATTGTACCGCCACCAACCAGATCATCGAGGCCCGCCGCCAAGCGCGAAGGCAGGCTGGCTTCGAGATTTCGCCAACCGCCGGCCGTTCGCTGGAGGAGCAGCTCTTGGCGATCCAGGCTCGCATCCAGCCGGCTCACCGACTGCTCCGCCGGCTTCAGCGTGCCGGGGCGCAAGTATTGGCCGCCCTCTGGCCTGGCCAAGTGGTTCCTCGCACCCGCAGTCGAACTGCCGACTGGCTGGAGGTGGCAGTCGGCCGCTTCGAAGCCGGGAAGGCCTCGGCAGCTTGGTCCGGCGCCAGGCGGGCGCTGGAGTTCGTCAAGGCCTGGTATCTCGGCCTGAGCCTGGCTCAGCTAGCTACCTGGCGGCAGCAAGCCAACACGGAGCTGGAGCCGGCGCGGCTGGCTATCATCCGGCGGGCTTCGGCGATCGCCGACTACACCGATACCAGTGTCTTCGCCCCCGAGGTAGATGGCAACAGTGTCGCCCAGGCGGAGGAGTGGTTCGGGCTGAACCCGGCGGACGGTGAAGACTCGGCGGAGGAGATCGACTCCAGCGACGAGGGCGAAGAGGAGGAGGAGGAGGGTGAAGACGCCGAGCCGGCTGGTGGAGCAGCCGACCAGCCTCAGCCTAACCGCGCCTCCAGCACCACGTCGCGCGCGAGTGCGTCGCCTGCCACTGGTGGTGACCAAGACGAGACCCGCTAGGCGGCCACTCCTTCAGCCGGCGACGCCGTCTCCACCGACCAGCCTGGCTCCCACATCACGCCATAGTCTAGTCTGCTTTTTGTTTTCCTGTCTTGTCACTTTTGGAACAACGCTTTGTTAAGTCTGCACAATTCCACCCACTGGGGGGTGTATTCGAACCATGTTGATTGCCAGCCTGTTGGGGGCCTTTATATGTATATATAACTTATGCATGCATTTGGCTTCTCCACGTACTTTGCTTTTTATCCTTCAGCTGTTTCCTTTCCCGCCCTCCCTTGGTTGCCGCCTCCCCAGTCAGGCAGTTGCTCTGCAATCTGTAGCTGGAGGAGTGCTTGGCCAATTGGGGGAGAAGTACTCTAGCTTTGCTGGACTAAAGCTAAGTGTTTAGGAAGCCGGCCAGCCGGCTGTTCTGACAGCCGGCAAGCGTGGTTGGAGGCCGGCTTTTTGCTACATAAGTTCATTGGTCCTTAGGCGTTTTTCGTGTGGGCATCCTTTCTGCCTTGCCTCTTGCTAGTCGGACAGTCGGTTCTTCGAGCTGCGACTTTCAGCAAGGGAGGACTCAGGAGTCGGCACACTACTTGTCTGACTTCAGGTAGAACTTTTAATATAGCTCAAGGCGGCCAGTCCCCGGGCCGACTAGTCGAACCCGGTACCCAACAAGAAATCAAATGTAATAATACATTCGTGGATATGACACTTGTCATTCATAGATAAACAAAGGCAGTCCCCGAGTACTGTCCGGGGGGCCTGTTGGTTTGTACTTAATACAAAAGGGTAGCATGATACATACTGCTTTCAACTGTAAAATCTTCTCAGGAGGTTTGCGTTCCATGGTCGCTCCGACTCCTTGCCGGAGTCGTCTCTCTTGCGTGCTCTTGGTTTTTGCGCGTCGATCAGGTAGTAGGAGTCGTTGCCTAGTGCCTTGCTGATGATGAAGGGGCCTTCCCACGGGGCCGAGAGCTTGTGCTGGCCGGCTGTTCGCTGGATCAACCGGAGCACAAGGTCGCCCTCTTGGAAGGATCTTGGCTTGATCTTGCGGTTGTAGTAGCAGCGCAGCCCTTGCTGGTAGATGGCGGACCGGCTGAGTGCTAACAGCCGGCCTTCTTCCAGTAGGTCGACGCCGTCTTCTCTTGCTTCCTTGGCCTCCTCCTCCGTGTACATGGTGATCCGAGGCGAGTCAAACTCGATGTCTGTTGGGATGACAGCCTCGGCGCCATACACGAGGAAGAATGGAGTGAAGCCGGTGGACTTGTTGGGTGTAGTGCGCAGACTCCAGAGGACAGCCGGCAGCTCATCGAGCCAGCAGCCGGCTGATCGCTCCAGTGGTACAAACAGTCGGGGCTTGATGCCAGAGAGGATGAGTCCATTCGCTCGCTCGACCTGGCCGTTTGACTGCGGGTGGGCAACGGACGCTAAGTCCAGTCGGATGCCCTGCGTCGCGCAGAAACGTGCCAGTGCTCCTTTGGCGAAGTTCGCGCCGTTGTCGGTGATGATGCTGTGCGGCACGCCGTACCGAGTAGTGATGTCGGTGATCAATGTCACGGCAGTGGGCCCGTTCAGCTTCTTGATCGGCTTTGCTTCGATCCACTTTGTGAACTTGTCCACAGCGACAAGTAGATGCGTCAAGCCGCCGCTGGCTGTCTTGAAAGGGCCCACCATCTCCAGTCCCCAGACGGCAAAGGGCCAGGTGAGGGGAATGGTCTTGAGTGCAGAAGCCGGCAGGTGTTGCTTGGAACTAAAAACTTGGCATCCTCTGCAGCTCTTGACTATTTCTTTAGCATCCTCCAAGGCAGTCAGCCAAAAGAAACCATGGCGGAAAGCCTTGGCCACAAGTGATCTTGAGGCTGCGTGGTGGCCGGATTCGCCTTGGTGGATATCCTTGAGGATTGCCACTCCTTTTTCTGGCTCGACACAACGCTCGAAGACTCCAATGACGCTGCGCTTCACAAGCTCTCTGTTGATTATTGCATATGCTGCGGCTCGTCGTTGCACTAGTCTTGCTGAGATCTCATCAGCCGGCAGCTCTCTGCTGACTAGGAACTTGAGGATGGGCTGGGCCCATGACGGAGCTGTGACTTCTTCTTCTGTTAGTGTAGCCACCATGACTCGGGTGGGTGGGTTGGGTGGCATGGAATTGGAGTCGGCCACCGCTTCTTGTGTCGTTGCAGTCCCCGGGCCGACTGCTGCAGTCCCCGGGCCGGTTTCTGAAGTCCCCGGGCCGGGTGCGACTACGGCAGTCCCGGGCCAGTTGTCGAAGTCCCCGTGCCGCCTGCGGGGTTCCTCCAGTCGGATCCGGGTGCATCTGGCGCAGGCGGTACGAAGATAGCGTCCGACTCTGGAGACGGTTTGATAGACGGCTTGAGGAGGCGCTGGAGGGAGACGCCAGTCGGTATGGCTTGTCGGGTGGAGCTGATCCGTGTTAGGGCATCTGCTTGGTCGTTGTCGGCCCTTGGCATGTGAAGGAGCTCGCACCCTTCGAAGTATCCGCTGATCTGCTGGACAAGGAATCTGTAGCTTGCCATGTTCGCGTCTTTGGCGTCCCAGTCACCAGATGACTGCTGGACCACTAAGTCTGAGTCGCCGTAACACAGGATCCGGCGTATGCCGAGTTCTTTGGCTAGCCGGAGCCCATGTACGAGCGCCTCATACCCGGCCACGTTGTTGGAGGCGGCGAAGTGGATCTGCAGCATGTACTTGAGCTTGTCGCCTTTGGGAGAGGTGAGGACGATGCCGGCTCCCAAGCCGGTGCGCATTTTGGACCCGTCAAAGTGCATCCGCCAATGGGTGGAGTCGGGAGCCGGCGGTAGGTACTGGATCTCGGCCCAATCGACGAGGAAGTCGGCCAGTGCTTGGGACTTGATGGCGGTGCGGGGTTGGTAGAAGATCGTGTAGGGCGCCAGCGCAATAGCCCATTTAGCCACCCGGCCGGATGCATCCCGGCTGCCTATGATCTCGGCGAGCGGGGCGGTGCACACGACCGTGATGGGGTGCTCTTGGAAGTAGGGCTTCAGTTTCTTGGCGGCGAAGTATACCCCATAGCACATCTTCTGGTAGTGCGGGTAGTTTTGCTTTGAGATGGATAGTACTTCACTTAGATAATACACCGGCCTTTGAACTAGCTGGGCTCGGCCTTCTTCCGGGCGCTGGACCACGACAACTGTACTGACCACTCGGCTGGTCGCGACAATGTAGAGGAGCATAGGCTCCTTCTCAGTCGGTGCCGCCAGGACAGGCGGAGTGGTCAGCATCTTCTTCAGCTCATGGAAGGCTTGGTCGGCTTGGTCGTTCCACTCGAAATGGGCGGACTTCTTCATGAGTCGGTACAGGGGGAGAGCCTTCTCTCCTAGCCGGCTGATAAAGCGGTTTAGGGAGGACCCGGTGAACTTCTGCACATCTCGCAGTTTGGTGGGAATCTCCATCCTCTCGATGGACTTGATCTTGACGGGGTTGCACTCGATGCCGCGTTCGGAGACCATGAAGCCTAGCAGCTGGCCGGCCGACACTCCGAACACGTATTTCTCGGGGTTGAGCTTGATTTGGAATCGGCGCAAGTTGGCGAATGTTTCTTTGAGGTCCTCCAGCAGGGTGCCACACTTCTCTGTCTTCACCACAATGTCGTCTACATAGACATGGGCATTTCTGCCGAGTTGCTTGAGGAGGCATTTCTGCATGCAACGCTGAAAAGTGGCACCGGCATTCCTCAAGCCGAATGTCATAGTCATGTAGCAGAAAGCTCCAAAGGGTGTGATGAAGGCAGTCTTCAGGCGGTCAGCTGGGTCCAACTTGATCTGATGGTACCCTGAGTACGCATCCAAAAAACTCAACAGCTCGCATTCGGCTATGGAGTCTATCACTTGGTCAATCCGTGGCAGAGCAAACGGATCCTTGGGGCAGGCCTTGTTCAGGCTAGTGTAGTCTATACACATACGCCACTTGTTATTCTTCTTCAGAACCAGAACTGGGTTGGCAAGCCACTCTGGAAAGAACACTTCCATGATAAAGCCAGCGGCAAGGAGCCAGGCTATCTCTTCTCCCACAATTCTTCGCTTCTCTTCTGACAGTCGGCGGAGGGGTTGCTTGACCGGCTTTGCGTCGGTGCGGACATGTAATTTGTGCTCGGCGAAATCCTTCGGGACACCCGGCATGTCCTTTGGGGACCATGCAAAAATGTCTCGATTCTCACGGAGGAAGTCGACGGGCTAGCCTTCCTATTTACTGTCCAAGTTCGCCCCGATGACAGCGAACCTCTCCGGGTTCTCCGGGTCCAGAGGTATCTTCTTCGTCTCTTTGGCAGGCTGGAAGGAGCCCTGCGCATCACAATCTCTGGGGTTGGGGGACAGGGCCGGCTGCTTGCCGGCCATGGCCACAACCCGCTCCAGCATCTTCTTCTCTTCTGCCACCACGAGGGACTCGGCCAGCCGGCTGCTGGCCATGGCACACTCGATGGACTTCTTGTAGTCGCCGGCTACCGTGATGATCCCCTTCGAGCTCGGCATCTTCATCTTCAGGTAGGCGTAGTGGGGCACATCCATGAACTTGGCCAGAGCAGGTCGGCCAAGCAGAGCATAATAGGGGCTCTCCAAATCCACTACCTCGAACCAGATTGCTTCTCGGCGAAAATGATCTTTGTCTCCGAAGAGAACATCCATTTTAATCTTGCCGATTGGGGAGCAAGACAAGCCGGGGACGATACCATGGAAGACGGTGCGGCTCGGTATAAGCTGCTTTGCTTTGATGTTCAGCTTCTCCATGGTATCGCGGTACAGTATGTTGATACTGCTTTCTCCATCTATCAGGACGCGGGAGAATCGGGCAGCTCGCCTCTCCGTCGCGAGGGTGACATCCAAGACCATTGCATAGGAGCCAGGAGAGGGCATCACCTCTGGGTGGTTGGCCTGGCTCCAGCTGATCGGCTTCTCTGACCAGTGCATGAACTCGGGGGCACTAGAGGCGACTGCATTAACTTCTTGATGCTATCGGCGCTGACTGCGCTTGTTGTCGGCTTGACTGGTGAAGACGACGTAGGCGGCATGCTCTTCAGGGAATTCGTCTTGGATGGCGCCGACCGCCGGCCGAGCCACCGGCTGCTGGGGTGCTGGAGGCGGCGGGCCGGGAGGCAGAGGCGGCAGCAATCCCTCGCCCTTTGTGATTCGCGTGAGCTAGTGGCATTTTCGGGTCGTGTGATTAGACGGCTTCGCGCCGCTGTGGAACAAATAGGGGGCGTCAAGAGCCAGCTCGTAAGAGAAAGCCGGCTGCCAAGCCGGCCTGCCGCCCTTCTTCTTGGGAGCAGGCCGCTCTTCGGGCTGCTCATCTTCAACTGTGGCCACCTGCCGACTGGTGGAAGTCGGCATGGGGGCCTTGCGCTTGTGATCGTTCTGGTAGGGGCGCCGATTAGGGTCGCCAGGCGGCGTCTTGGGAGCCGGAGCAATCACCTTTCCCGAGGCGTCTACTCGAAGCTCGGTCTTCATCGAGGAGTCGGCCGTGGCGTACTTGTCCGCGATGACCAGCAACTCGTCGAGGGTAGCCGGCTCGTCGTAGAGGAGTCGGTGCTTGAGGAGGGTGCCCTCTCGGCACCCGGGGGTGAAGTACTCGATGGCCTGAACCTCGTGCACCGCCTCGCAGGAGTTGCGGAGCTCGGCCCACCGCGTGAGGTAGTCGCGGGTCGACTCGTTGGGTCCTTGGACGCAGAGGGAGAGCTGGCGAGGCTTGGGAGGCCGCTTGTAGGTGCTGGTGAAGTTGTGGACAAAGACTTCCGTGAAGTCCAAGCAACTATTGATGCTGTAGGGCTTGAGGCTGTTGAGCCATGTGCGCGCCGTGCCTTGCAGCATGAGGGGAACGTACTTCACGGCGACGCGCCGATTGCCGTTGGCTATGCTGACGGCCGTGGAGTAGTCGATGAGCCAATCTTCCGGCTTCACTGAGCCGTTGTACTTGGGCGTGTCTCTGGGGAGCGAGAACCCTTTGCGGAAGGGCTCGTCGCGGATGCGGGGGCCAAAACACGGCGGGCCGACATCGTCTTCTTCTTCTAACGCCAAGGATCGAGCAAGGCGGTCGATCCAGTGGCGGGCGTCATTCTCGCCGACTCCTTCTCGGCGGCCGAGTCGGTCACCAAGAGTCAGGTGCGTGATAGGCGGCGGGGTGAGGCGTCTTTCTCTTCGAGGCGGGGAGGAGGCAGATTTCCTTGGTGCTCCACCGCTCGCGGGCGGCCTTCCGCATCGCGCTCGATGGTGATGCGAGTCCGGCTGCGGCTAGTAGCCGGCTCCTTGTCTTTCTTCTGGCGGGCGCCGCTCGCAGTCGGCGAGCGGGATGTCGCGGCGTGCTCCCGGCGCGCGGGATGACTATCAGCATGAGCGTCGGCTTCGTGCCGTTCTGCAGCCGCGTCGATCAGCTGCTGGATCCGTCTTGTCATGTAGGGGAGCTCATCGGCTCCCAGCCCATTGAGCTCTTCTGCGGCCGCCTGAGCGGCTCGCAGATTCTCGAGCGGGGTGGCGTAGACGGGGCGATCTGCCCCCAGCATGCTGGCGACGGCCGCGCCGCGCTTCTGGACGAAGCTGGCTCGGCTCGGGCCGCTAGGCGGCGGCGTACCGAAGGCGGCGCGGTCGACTTCGCGCTGGTGGGCCTCGATGTGGCGTCTCATGGAGGCTATCTTTTGGCCCTCCGTGATGAGGGCGAGGCGGCGTGCCTCCAGGGTCTCGGCGTCGGCATCGGCCGGGATGGGGACGGAGAGGTCGTGCATTGCCGTATGCAGGGCGTCGTGGGCGTTCTCGCCCGAGTTGGCGGTGTGGCTGATGACCAGCACCTCGGTGATTGCGCTGCTGCCGCTGTCAGCTCGAGGGAGAGGATCGTTGAAGACCACCACGTCGGAGGGGTAGGCGTCGAGCGATGCCGTGTCGGAGTCGACGAGCATCGGGTCGGTGGAGCCGACCGACTCCACATCTGCAGCAGGCTCGCTGGAGACGTGAAGCTGGTCGAGGAGGCTGACGAGGCGGCTCTCGGGGTAGTCCGTGCCTGCGTCGGACGCAGGCTCGTCGGAGATGCGAGTCTCGCTGAGCAGATCGGCGAGGCAGCTCGCTGCGCAGGCGTCGTTGACGCCTTGCAGCGCGTCGAGGCAAACGCCATCGGGCGCAGCAGGCTGGCTGCGCTTGCAGGGGACGAAGAGGGTTCCCGTCCAGAACAGGTCTCCAGACGACGGTGCACCTGGCCCCACGGTGGGCGCCAAATGTCGGGTGGTAGGTGCGACATATGCCAACGGGTGGCTTATCATTGTGGGTGCCAATAAGACGTCGCCGGTGCCTGGAAACGGGATGAGGCGAAGACATGCACGCCGACGGATCTTACCCAGGTTCGGGGCTCTCCGAGGAGATAACACCCCTAGTCCTGCTCTGCGGGGTCTTCGCATGATCACTAGATCAGGAAAAGTAGCTACAATCGCTCCTAGAGCTGTTGGGTTCAAGGGAGAAGAAGAACAAGGCTAGCTCTTGCTTCTCACTCTCTATGGTGTGTGTGTGTGTGCTATGCTGAGAAGCCAACCCTTTGCATGGGTGCCCCAGAGGGTTTATATAGGCCTACCCCCCGGGGGTACAATTGTAATCCGGCTGGGCACTGGTCCCAGCCGTCAGTGTCTATGCTCGCCGGCTTCTCCGCCGGCTATTGGGGCCCGCCGACTGGTGTGTCCCGCCGGCTGCCGGCCTCTTGGTCGACAGGCCGGCCCCACCACCTAGGGTCTTGTCGGCGGCTGCTTACTGTTGCCTCGCCTTTGATGACGAGGGCTTCGTTGAGGTAAGCGTGGCTACAGTGGGCTGTCTCGAGGGCTCTCACTGTTGCCTTACCTCGTCTTGTCTCCTTAATGTGGCGCTTGCTTCGAGGGAGGGGGTAGCCAACTTCTGGGGGCCAGCTACGCCCTTGGCCGACTGGGGGAGGCCGGGCCGCCTCCGCGTCTCTCTCTGGCTGACGGGGCCCGCCGCCCGTGGGCCGTACTGGCGTCGGCCGTGGGTGACGTCGAGGCTAGCATGGCTACAGTGCCCAGCCGGACGGGAGATGGCCATCCCGTACGGCGTCCTGTGGCCATGCCTGCCTCGGGTTTCGGGGGTAGTGGGCCACACTGTGGCCACACCCCGTCTTGTTGCCGTTATGTGGCGTGGCTTTGGTGGTTGCGGTCTTGGCCGGCTTCTTGGAGTCGGCGCTCTTCGGGGCCGGCTTCCTGGAGTCGGCCACTCCGCGGTTATCCTGGGGGGGAGGTTGCTGAGGCTGGGCCGCCTTCCATGAGTCGGCTTCAGAGGTAGCCGGCCAGGGGAGGTGGTCCAATGCTTGGAGTGCTTGAAGGCCCAAAGGCCTGATAATTTTTTAGAAGAGCCAGGGGCAGTCGGTCAGGCTACCCACGGCCATGTACTCCGACAGGGGTACCTCGCTTCCTAGTGACCAGTGTCTTGGCTGATCGTCCTAAGAATGCTTATATATGAATAAAGCTCTCTCATTTACCCGCAAAAAAGATTAAGCCATATTAACCGGAAAGGAGGGAGTATGGACTAGCACTACTTGTTGGTGTGTCCCGTCAACTCGTAGAATGAGGAGAAGCTTGCAGGACAAGGAGAAGCTTGCAGGACAAGGTGAAGCTCGCTTAGACCTTTTGGCTAATGCAACGTACTCTCGCCCAGGCGGTGGACATGCATCAGTTCATTTGGTGTCAGATTGCCAGAGGCATACACTGTAGTACCGAACATGCGGAGTACCATCATTGTTCGACTTCACGAAGAGGCAAAGAGCCAAGTGCAAGGTTTAGTAGTACGAGTAATTCTACTACTAGAACCGCATGGTGGAGCGTCTGTACTCTTATTTTTTAATCTCTGATAAAGTACACATTTATTCCGGAGAAGGGCGGAAAACGGCAGCCCAACATGTAATGATGATATCAATCAACCATGCTCGAGTATATCTTGGCCTCCGTGCGAGCCCGTCTGTGTGTTCTCGCTCCTCGGCTCTCTCAAGGAACGGCGGGTTGGCCATTTTTCCGTCAATTGAGATTGGTTTGCTCACACTCCGGTCCCACATGTCAGTGATATGCCAAGAGGAGGTGCGTTGACCGACTGGCCATATGCGTACTTGGTTTTGCACCTTCATACTACTCCTCCCTCTGTCACAGTTTACAGGGCGCGCTTCATTATGATGCATTTCTCTCAATGCATTTCCACCACCAGAGAGACTTTAGACGCGTTTGGTTTAATGCTCAATTAATTAGGGCATGGTAACCGCAATCAAGTCCACAATTTTCTCTCGATGTAGTACTACGGAGTGGAGTAAGTGCATGCATGTGTGTACCCGGGGTGGAAGCACTACATGCATGTGTGTACGCATTATTTCCTCTAGTAATAGACGGCGTGCTATAACTACCAATGCTATTTTTCAGGCCGATCGCTAGTCGCCTTGGTCCCAGAGATTTTCTCTTTTTCTGAAGTGCGCTCTATAAACAGTGACGGATGGAGTAGTATGAGCGGATTCAAAGAAGAGCATATTGATGGTTGCTTCTTCCGAGCAACTTACAGTGGGAAATGTGGGGCTTATGATTTGACTGCTCATTACTCACTATTAATGCGGTGCAACGATCGGTTTGAGTCTCCCATGCGGCTGTGCACTACCCCCTCGGTTCTTAAATATACTCCGGAGTATTTGTCTTTCTAGAGATTTCAACGAGTGACTACTCAAATATTTGTCTTTTTAGAGATTCAAATGGACTACTACATACGGATGTATATAGACATATTTTAGAGTGTAGATTCACTCATTTTGCTCCGTATGTAGTCACTTGTTGAAATCTCTAGAAAGACAAATATTTAGGAACGAAGGGAGTACACATACGAAGCAAAATGAGTGAATCTACCCTCTAAAATATGCCCATTTGAAATTTGTGAAAAGACAAATATTTAGGAACGAAGGAGTATAATTTTGTTAATGGCACATGGACCCGGATGCCGAAGAGGCTTCTGGCAATGCTATCAAGCTTCCAGCATTTGTTTACATAATTGACGTACTACACAAATAATTTTCCAGCGACATGAAATTGTACAATGGTGTGAGCTTTCAGCTTTTGTTTCGTGTGTCTTGCCATCGATGCTCTTTCGGAAACAATAAAAAACAAACTTCCTTGCTAATCATAGCTAATATTTACATCACAACTAAAGACAAAGTTGTGAGAAGGTGTTAAATTAAAATTTATCCATGCTTTCATTGGTAGCAACGTCCCCCCAGCTCTGTCTAAATCAACAAGGCATGTTGGGAAAAAAAGTAGCTGCCTAGAGCATGCAACATTCCGATCATTTTGTGCAGTTCCACTAAAATAGAGCTGAGCGTCCCTATTCCAAAGATATTAAGTGTGATTACGATAATAGAGGACTGCTGATGAAACAATAAACACACAAATAGAAGCCGGTCCCCTTTGCAGTCTCTCTTAAGACTAACTAGTTGGAGAAGATTAGGCTCGGAGTTGGATGAGGAGGATACAGCAAAACCAATCTCCCTTTGTGCAGTCGCACTGAAATGTAGAGCCGTTGCCCGTGTGACATTTTGGTAGAACTGCACAAAACACTGTTAAGAAAAAAGTGATTTGTGCAGTTCACCAAAAAAGGTCGCAATAGCAACGAGGTGAAATGGATAGCCCTGTTTGCAAAAAAGAGGTAGAAAGGAAACAATTACTGGCCAATAACAGTTGATGACACATGCGACGACAAAAAAGAAGCATATTCCTTGTCCTAAGGGAAGATAACAACACGGTTGTGTTTGTCTAAAATGGTGTGAGGACGAGATTGCAATATGGAAAGTACGCCGGACGAGCTACGTTTTGGGCAAAGAACTATGGAAGATCCACATGCAGCAACGTGGGAAGACGGGCAGTGGAGCAAGGCCGGAGGGGATACCTGGAGGTCGTCGGGATGTAACTAGGTGAGCGGCGGCGGGCGGAATCTGCCCATACTGCGGCAGCGAGCAGGTGGCGTAGACCCTACCACGCCAGAGATTGGTCAGAGAGAACGGCGTGTACCGCAGATCGGGATGTGCTGCCTCGGCGCCATCGAACGGAGAAACGATGCACGTCCTCCCTTTTCGCCGGCGGACGGGACGCGGCCGGATCAGTGACCAACGGTGAGAGATAGAGGGAGGCCACCGCAGCCTTGTGTGAGATACTCTGAAGAGAGACAAACCAGGCAGGCAGGCTCCATTGTATATAGTGGAGCGGACTACCTTTTTCTCCATAAAAATCGTTTTATATTCTGTGTACGTGCCATTGAGTGATATAACTTTATTTAAAAATAACGCGCCAACGCATCAAGTCGAACTTTGTTTCATGCACGCGTGATACACGACCACCATAGGTAAACAATTGCTACACACGTTCAAATTAGCACGTGGGCTGCCATTTCGTACAGCAATGAGCTCCACCGTGTACCCGCGCGGGTGTGGCTGGGCACGAAGCGTGAGTACGTGCATGGTGCACCTATTCTCTTCTTGTATACGTACACCACCTACGTGGGGTTGTGTGAGAGAGATACAAACGTAGAGATATATAGTGTGTGGGTTCATGAGAGTTTTTGGGGGGGGGGGGGTGGGGTCAATCAAAAAATGTAAAATATGCAATGTGTGTGAAATAGGGTCCTGGATATATCATATATATAGAGGGGGCGATCCACGAGAAGAGAGTGGAGGTATCATTGGCTTGAGGTTTCCATAGAATCGAAGAGAGGGATGATGTTCGTTTGTGCGCGCGCGATCGATAAAGAGTGCCATCGAATTTGTGTGTGCCCACGTCAAAGATATAGAGTGGCTGGCCTACTGGAACGTGAGAGGGGACAGGTGCAGTTTGTCTCTGTGGCATGGATACCTACCTACAGCGCTCGACTACCGGTGTGTGGTGGGGGGAGGGAGGCCTAATTAACTATAGAGGTACAATGGCCGGTATATGTGTGGAGGAGGAGAGAGGCCTACCTCATGTATTAATGGAGATCGATCTAACTCATGTATTAAGGGAGATCGATCGGCATCCATGCATATGTGTAGGAGAGGAATAAGGTTGGGAGAGAGACAGAGCTAGAGTGTTGGAGGGGGTGGTAGTGGAGTTGCTTCTAACAAATGGTGGGATAGGCTTGCTAGACAACCGGAGGGCACGCCTGCAATATCAATAAGAGAGGGGATGGCTGCCTGTTTGTGCACGTGCGTGTGAGAGACGGGTCAGGAGGCATGCACGAATGTTGAGGGGGGCGATATGGCTGTGGTAAGCAGACATAACTACATAGGAAGATCAATCGTCCTTTGTCAGAGAAAGGAGAGACATAACTTGTGAGGTACATCGATCGATGAGGGGATAGTTAAAGTCGACCAAGGTATATGTTGGGAGATCGATCGGTATACATGCATGTGTGTGTTAGAAGCAAATGAGGCACGTGGAGAAGGATAGAGAGAGAGAGGGATGCATCTAGCAGGTGGTGCGAGAGTCATACTATATCGAGGGGGGAGGAGTGTGCGAGTACGAGATCGATGAAAAGAGTGGTGGGAGTGAGGCATGGACGGTGATAAGAGAAGAGGGGAAGCTTGTGTTTTGTGCTAGGCACACTGGCTAGAGTGGCATATCGATCGATGTGTGCCGTAAAGAAGGAGCCGGGGGGCCTACACACACCATGGGTGAACGACCTAAAGTGAAAAGACGAATTTGCGCGATGGAGCTAGAGAATGCTGAGGGAGGGTGAGAGGGATGCGGGCGTCTGCATGCACGAGAGAAAGTTAGCGCTAGCTAGCTACAAAGATAAGAGGATTGTGTGGGTGTAAAAGACGAACAGAGATCATACTTCATTATAAAAAGCGAATTCGGATATTTGAAGAATTTATCATAGTGTTTTAAACCGACGCATGTGTGAATATATATAACGGTGATACACATGGTGTGGTTATGAACATGTTATACTACATATAATATATTTTATCTCGACTCTTATAAAAAACGGAGTTGTTGATGATGGTGCCATCCTGCAATATAGGCCGTCTGATTTATATCTGACGGATAGGAAGGAAACTATGGAAATTTTGAAAAAAGGTACCCACACCCCTCTCCATATTTGCAAATTAGGCCTCCCCTTGATCATGTTGATGTTCTGTGGAACGCATGGGCATCTTTCTAGTACTACGTATAACATATAGAACATTGATCATAATTTGGGCTAATGTGTGGCTTTTGCAGCTCAGGTCTAAATACTTGTCATAATGTAGGGGGCGGGGCACTATACTATGTGTGATAAACACGGTGTACACGTATGGAACATGGTTTAGATTATGAATATATAGTTAGTACATCAAATGTACTATTATTTGGAATCAACATCAAGTATATTCAAAAAATAGAATTCGAGTTCATGTAGTACACATAGTTCATATCTATCTCTATAGTAATCATGTGGTGTGTTATTGAGGTAATACACGAATGATGGTTGAAGTTGGCAACAATCATGATTGTAGATTGTTATTGAAATAGAGAAACGAATTCAAATTCAGTTCGAATCGGAGCGGTAGTATAGACATTTGGAATGCACTAAAATGTTGGTATGAGTAGGTTACATGCATTATACAGCAAGCGAAAAAATTTAATTGGACATAACATGGATTCATACTACCGAATAGCATTTAATTGCACTAAATTTTTGGTATGAGTAGCTTTAAATAGCATTTTTATAGTAAAATGGGGCAAGACTCTCTCTTTGTGTGGTGTGAATAGTTTTATTTTTTTCGTTTTCTTTTTGGTTGAGGGAAGTGCGAATTGATTTGGTACGTACAAGTACAATATTACACGTTAGGCTTCTCCCTAAAATTCAACCCGCGCCTTGTTATATCCCGAAAATTCAGATATCGTGCACCCAAAACTGGCGCCTTCACAACCCGCGCCTTGCTATCCCGAAATTATAACGCCCGCGAAAACTCCCTCCAGCTGCCAAATCCCGACACGCGAAATCCCCCTTCTAACACTGAGCCGAAAGGGCCGCTAGTTCAAATTGGTGGGAGGTACTTTTGTAACACTCCCTACATTTTGGACAAGCGCGTCCCTAAGTCATGGTTCACCCCCTCCCATCGCCTCATTTTTGCCATTCGAAATCCCAGGCCGCCATAACCTCTCTGCTCCAGCCGCGAAACCCCACCCTCCTCCGTCTGCCACCTCACCACTGCCCAGCCGGAGCCTCTTCCCCGACGATGTCGTCCACCGCAATAGCTCGACGTCCCTCGTCCACCTCCCCGGATGAGGATCCGTCGTCCATCTCGTCGTCCCGCCGGTTCAGCCGCCCCGTCCTCCACCTCCAAGGAGCTGCTCCGACGATCGCCTCGTCTATCGCGGCTGCTCCATCCCCATAGCGTCGCCTTAACCTGCTCCACCGGAACCGCAGCATCCTCACCGACTCCTCAGACGAAGCCGAGGCCTACTCGGCGCCACCAAAGAGGTTGTACACTCATCGCATCGCACCTTCTCCTTAGTTCGACCTCCCGGCGCCGACGGTGCTGCATCCCGCACCCCCATGGAGCGGCTACCTTGAAGCCGGTGCCACGGGCGACATCTCCATGGCGACTCTCCGCCAGTGCGAGGCCCCTTCGGAGGCGGCGTCCATACCAGCCGGATCTGCTGCTGCTGGTTTGGCTCTCGCTCGCTCGCTCGCTCGTGCTGCTGCTGCTGCTCCGGCTCTCGCTCGCTCGCTCGCGCTGCTGCTGCTGCTCTCCCCCTCGCTCGTGCCGCTGCTCTGCTCTGATTTAGCTACACTTCAGTCGATTGAATCTCCTTTTGGGTCAGTCGATTTTCAGGGGGTGGGGGGCTCGTCGGAGTTAAGGAAGAACCACCCGCAGCGGGGACGGGGGCTTGCCGGAGAGGTACCCCACTATCTATCTTAGGGTTCAGGGTGGGGGCGGGGGGGCCTATAGGGCTGGCCGGGGCGACGGCAGACCGGCGGTGGGGAGTTGTTTCGGGGCGGCGAGGCAGCGTTGGGGCCGGCGGTTCAGCCGGTGGTGGCTAGCGGCTCAAGGGGGGTGCAGGTTGAAGATGAACTGCAGGCCCTCCCTAAACTACATGTCAAGTGCCTCTCTGCTACCATTGCGTTCAGTTTCGACAGTAACATTCAGATTCCACAGTAAATTTCAGTTTCGACAGTTAAGTTCAGAGTCAACGGTTTTTACCTCATCTGTTGTAGTCAGGTGGTTTTTGGTAATGTAAATTTTACATCTATTTTACATCATCTATTGGAGATGCTGTTAGAATCCCACTGAGATTGACGATGTCTGTCTTGTGCTGCTTCAGTGTCGGAGTAAATGGCCACGGGTAGCCTAACCGACTACCCCTGGCTCTTCAAAAATTATCAGGCCATTTGAGCCTTCAAGCATTCGAGGCATTGGGCCGCCTTCCCCCAGCCGGCTACCCCCGGAGCCGACTCTCAGAAGGCGACCCAGCCTCAGAAACCTCCCCCAAGATAACTACGAGATGGCCGACTCCAGGAAGCCGGCCACGGAGAACGCCGACTCCCCAGAGCCGGCCATGAAGAGCGCCGACTCCAAGAAGCCAGCCAAGACCGCACCCACCAAAAGTACGCCCACATAATGGTGACAAGATGGGGTGTGGCCACAGTGCGGCCCACTACCCCCGTATCCCGAAGCAGGCGTGGCCACAGGACGCCGTACGGGTCGGCCATCTCCCGTCCGGCTCGGCACTGTAGCCATGCTGGCCTCAACGTCATCCACGACAGACGCCAGTACGGCCCACGGGCGGTAGGCCCCTTCAGCCAGAGAGAGGCACGAAGGCCGCCCGGCCTCCCTCAGTCGGCCAGGGGCGTAGCCGGGCTCCAGAAGCCGGCTACTCCCCTCCCTCGAAACATGTGCCACATTAAGGAGACAAGACGAGGTAAGGCTACAGTGAGAGCCCTCGAGGCGGCACACTGTAGCCACGCTTACCTCGACGAAGCCCTCATCATCAGAGGCGAGGCTATAGTAAACAGCCGCCGACAAGACCCCCAGGCGGTGGGGCCGGCCTATCGACCAAGAGGCTGGCAGCCGGCGGGACCCACCAGTTGGCGGGCCCCAACGGCCGGCGGAGAAGCCGGTGAGCACAGACACTGACGACTGGGACCCGCGCCCAGCCGGATTACAATTGTACCCCCGGGGGGTAGGCCTATATAAACCCCCCGGGGCACCCATGCAAAGGGTTGGCTTCTTAGAGTTACACACGCACCATATAGAGAGTGAAGCGAGAGCTAGACTTGCTCTTCTCCTCCCTTAAACCAAACAGCTCAAGGAGCACTTGTAGCTACTCTTTCTGATCTAGTGATCATGCGGAGACCCCGCAGAGCAGGACTAGGGGTGTTATCTCCACGGAGAGCCCTGAACCTGGGTAAGATTCGCCGGCGTGCATGTCTTCGCCTCATCCCGTTTCCAGGCACCGGCGACGTATTACTGGCTCCCACAATGATAAGCCACCCGTTGGCATATGTCGCACCTACCACCCGACATTTGGCGCCCACCGTGGGGCCAGGTGCACCGTCGTCCGGAGACCTGTTCTGGACGGGAACCCTTTTTCTCCCCGGCGAGCGCAGCCAGCCTGCTGCGCCCGATGGCGTTTGCCCCGACGCGCTACAAGGCGTCGACGACGCCTGCGCGGCGAGCTGCCTCGCCGATCTGCTCGGTGAGGCTCGCATCTCCGACGAGCCCGCATCCGACGCGGGCACGGACTACCCCGAGAGCCGCCTCGTCAGCCTCCTCGACGAGCTTCAAGTCTCCAGCGAGCCCGCTGCATACTTGGAGTCGGTCGGCTCCACCGACCCGATGCTTGTCGATTCCAACACGGCATCGCTCGACGCCTACCCCTCCGACGTGGTGGTCTTCGACGACCCTCTCCCTCGAGCTGACAGCGGCAGCAGCGCTGTCACCGAATTGTTGGTCATCATCCACGTCGCCAACTCGGGCGAGAATGCCCACGACGCCCTGCAAGCGGCGATGCACGACTTATCCGTCCCCATCCCGGCCGACGCCGACGCTGAGACCTTGGAGGCACGCCGCCTCGCCCTCATCGCGGAAGGCCAGAAGATAGCCTCCATGAGACGCCTCACCGAGGCCCACCAGCGCGAAGTCGACCGCGCCGCCTTCGGTACGCCGCCGCGTAGCGGGCCGAGCCAAGCCGGCTTCGTCCAGAAGCGCGGCGCGGCTATCGCCAGCATGCTGGGGGCAGATCGCCCCGTCTACGCCACCCCGCTCGAGAATCTAAGAGCCGCTCAGGCGGCCGCTGAAGAGCTAAATGGGCTGGGGGCCGATGAGCTCCCCTACATGACAAGGCGAATCCAGCAGCTGATCGACGCGGCCGCAGAACGGCACGAAGCCGGCGCCCGTGCTGATAGTCATCCCCCGCGCCGGGAGCACGCCGCGACGTCCCGATCACCGACTGCGATCGGCGCCCGCGTGAGGAAAGACAAGGAGCCAGCTGCTAGCCGCAGCCGGACTCGTATCACCATCGAGTGCGACGCGGAAGGCCGCCCTCGAGCGGTGGAGCGCCAGGGAAATCCGCCTCCTCCCCCGCCTCGAGGGGAGAGATACCCCACCCCGCCGCCTGTCACGCATCCGACTCTTGGTGGCCGACTAGGCCACCGCGAAGGAGTCCACGAGAACGACGCTCGCCACCGGATCGACCGCCTAGCTCGGTCCCTGGTGCTAGAAGAAGAAGATGATGTCGGTCCGCCGTGCTTTGGCCCCACATCCGCGACGAGCCCTTCCCCAAAGGGTTCTCGCTCCCCAGAGACACGCCCAAGTACAACGGCTCTGTGAAGCCGGAAGATTGGCTCATCGACTACTCCACTGCTGTCAGCATAGCCAACAGCAATCAGCGCGTGGCCGTGAAGTACGTCCCCCTCATGCTGCAAGGCACAGCGCGCGCCTGGCTCAACAGCCTCAAGCCCTACAGCATCAACAGCTGGCTGGACTTCACGGAAGTCTTTGTCCGTAACTTCACCAGCACGTACAAGCGGCCTCCCAAGCCTTGCCAGCTTTCCCTGTGCGTCCAAGGGCCCAGCGAGTCGACCCGCGACTACCTCACGCGGTGGGCCGAGCTCCGCAACTCCTGCGAGGGGGTGCACGAACTTCAGGCCATCGAGTACTTCACCGCCGGGTGCCGAGAGGGCACCCTCCTCAAGCACCGACTCCTCTGCGACGAGCCGGCTACCCTCGACGAACTGCTGATCATCGCGGACAAGTATGCCACGGCCAACTCCTCGATGAAGAACGAGCTTCGAGTGGATGCCTCTGGGAAGGTGATCGCTCCGGCTCCCAAGACGCCGGCTGGCGACTCCAATCGGCGCCCTTACCAGAACGACCACAAGCGCAAGGCCCCTATGCCGCCTTCCACCAGTCGGCAGGTGGCCATAGTTGAAGATGAGCAACCCGAAGAACGGCTCGCTCCCAAGAAGAAGGGTGGCAGGCCGGCTTGGCAGCCAGCTTTCTCCTACGAGCAGACTCTCGACGCCCCCTGCAAGTTCCACAGCGGCGCGAAGCCGTCCAACCACATGACCCGAAAATGCCACTGGCTCACGCGAATCTCCAAGGGCGAGGGGCTGGCGCCGCCTCCGCCTCCCGGCCCACCGCCTCCAGCCCCCCAGCACCTGGCGGCTCGGCCAGCAGTCGGAGCCATTCAAGATGAGTTCCCTGAAGAGCACGCCGCCTACGTCGTCTTCACAAGCCAAGTTGAAGACAAGCGTAGTCGGTGCCGTCAGCATCAAGAGGTCAATGCAGTCGCCTCTAGCACCCCCGAGTTCATGCACTGGTCCGAGAAGCCCATCCACTGGAGCCAGGCCGACCACCCAGAGATGATGCCATCTCCTGGCTCCTATGCACTAGTCTTGGATGTCACCCTCGCGACGGAGAGGCGAGCTGCCCGATTCTCCCGCGTCCTGATTGATGGCGGAAGCAGTATCAATATATTGTACCGCGATACTATGGAGAAGCTGAACATCAAGGCGAAGCAGCTCATGCCAAGCCGGACCGTGTTCCATGGCATCGTGCCCGGCTTGTCTAGTTCCCCGATCGGCAAGATCAAGATGGATGTTCTCTTCGGAGACAAGGATCATTTTCGCCGAGAAGCGATCTGGTTTGAGGTGGTGGATCTGGAGAGCCCCTACCATGCTTTGCTTGGCCGACCTGGTCTGGCCAAGTTCATGGCTGTGCCCCACTACGCCTACTTAAAGATGAAGGTGCCGAGCTCGAAGGGGATCATCACCGTAGCCGGCGACTACAAGAAGTCCATCGAGTGCGCCATGGCCAGCAGTCGGCTGGCCGAGTCCCTCGTAGTGGCAGAAGAGAAGAAGATGCTGGAACGGGTTGTGGCCATGGCCGGCAAGCAGCCGGCTTTGTCCCCCAACCCCAAAGATTATGATGCGCAGGGCTCCTTCCAGCCGGCCAAGGAGACGAAGAAGATACCTCTGGACCCGGAGAATCCGGAGAGGTTTGCTATCATTGGGGCAAACCTGGACAGTAAATAGGAAGGCGAGCTCGTCGACTTCCTCCGTGAGAATCGAGACATCTTCGCATGGTCCCCAAAGGACATGCCGGGTGTCCCGAAGGATTTCGCCGAGCACAAATTGCACATCCGAGCCGACGCGAAGCCGGTCAAGCAGCCCCTCCGCCGACTGTCAGAAGAGAAGCGAAGAATCGTAGGAGAAGAGATAGCCAGGCTCCTCGCCGCTGGCTTTATTATGGAAGTATTCTTTCCAGAGTGGCTTGCCAACCCAGTCCTGGTTTTGAAAAAGAATAACAAGTGGCGTATGTGTATAGACTACACCAGCCTCAACAAGGCCTGCCCCAAGGATCCGTTTGCTTTGCCACGGATTGACCAAGTGATAGACTCCATAGCCGGATGTGAGCTGTTGAGTTTTTTTGATGCCTACTCAGGGTACCATCAAATCAAGTTGGACCCAGCAGACCGACTGAAGACTGCCTTCATCACACCATTTGGAGCTTTCTGTTACCTGACTATGACATTCGGCTTGAGGAATGCCGGTGCCACTTTTCAGCGTTGCATGCAGAAATGCCTCCTCAAGCAACTCGACAGAAATGCCCACGTCTACGTAGAAGACATTGTGGTGAAGACAGATAAGCGCGGCACCCTGCTGGAGGACCTCAAAGAAACATTCGCCAACTCGCGCCGATTCCAAATCAAGCTCAACCCCGAGAAATGCGTGTTCGGAGTACCAGCCGGCCAGCTGCTAGGTTTTCTGGTCTCCGAACGCGGCATCGAGTGCAACCCTATGAAGATCAAGGCCATCGAGAGGATGGAGATTCCCACCAAATTGCGAGATGTGCAGAAGTTCACCGGGTGCTTGGCCTCCCTAAACCGCTTTATCAACCGGCTAGGAGAGAAGGCTCTCCCCCTGTACCAACTCATGAAGAAGTCCACCCATTTCGAGTGGAATGACCAAGCCGACCAAGCCATCCATGAGCTGAAGAAGATGCTGACCACTCCGCCTGTCCTGGCGGCACCGACTGAGAAGGAGCCTATGCTCCTCTACATTGCCGCGACCAGCCGACTGGTCAGTACAGTTGTCGTGGTCCAGCACCCGGAAGAAGGCCGAGCCCAGCTAGTTCAAAGGCCGGTGTATTATCTAAGCGAAGTACTATCCATCTCAAAGCAAAACTACCCACACTGCCAGAAGATGTGCTATGGGGTGTACTTCGCCGCCAAGAAGCTGAAGCCCTACTTCCAAGAGCATCCCATCACGGTCGTGTGCACCGCCCCGCTTGCCGAGATCATAGGCAGCCGGGATGCATCCGGCCGGGTGGCTAAATGGGCCATTGCATTGGCACCATACACAATCTTCTACCAACCCCGCACCGCCATCAAGTCCCAAGCATTGGCCGACTTCCTCGTCGACTGGGCCGAGACCCAGTACCTACCGCCGGCTCCCGACTCTACCCATTGGCGGATGCACTTCGACGGGTCCAAGATGCGCACCGGCTTGGGAGCCGGCATCGTCCTCACCTCTCCCAAAGGGAACAAACTCAGATACACGCTGCAAATCCACTTCGCCGCCTCCAACAACGTGGCCGAGTACGAGGCGCCCATACATGGGCTCCTGCTAGCCAAAGAACTCGGCATATGCCAGATCCTGTGTTATGGTGACTCAGACTTGGTGGTCCAGCAGTCGTCTGGCGACTGGGACGCCAAGGATGCAAACATGGCGAGCTACCGATTCCTCGTCCAGCAGATCAGTGGGTACTTCGAAGGGTGCGAGTTCCTCCACGTACCAAGGGCTGACAACGACCAAGCAGATGCCCTGGCATGGATCGGCTCCACCCGACAGGCTATACCGACCGGTGTCTCCCTCCAGCGCCTCCTCAAGCCGTCCATAAAGCCGTCTCCAGAGTCGGACTCTACCTTCATACCGCCTGTGCCAGATGCAGCCGGATCCGACTGGAGGAACCCCGCAGGCGGCACGGAGACTTCGACAACTGGCCCGGGGACTGCCGTAGTCGCACCCGGCCCGGGGACTTCAGAACCCGGCCTGGGGACTGCAGCAGTCGGCCCGGGGACTACAGCAGTCGGACCGGGGACTGCAGCAACACAAGAAGCGGTGGCCGACTCCAATTCCACGCCACCCGACCCACCCACCCGAGTCATGGTGGCCGACCTAACAGAAGAAGAAGTCACAGCTCCATCATGGGCCCAGCCCATCCTCAAGTTCCTAGTCAACAGAGAGCTGCCGGCTGATGAGATCTCAGCAAGACTAGTGCAACGATGAGCCGGAGCATATGCAATAATCAACAGAGAGTTTGTCAAGCGCAGCGTCACTGGAGTCTTGCAGCGCTGTGTCGAGCCAGAAAAAGGAGTGGCAACCCTCAAGGATATCCATCAAGGCGAGTGCGGCCACCACGCAGCCTCAAGATCAATTGTGGCCAAAGCTTTCTGCCACGGTTTCTTTTGGCCGACTGCTTTGGAAGATGCCAAAGAGATAGTGAAGAGCTGCAGAGGATGCCAAGTCTTCAGTTCCAAGCAACACCTGCCGGCTCCTGCACTCAAGACCATTCCCCTCACCTGGCCCTTTGCCGTCTGGGGACTGGACATGGTGGGCCCTTTCAAGACAGCCGCGGCAGCTTGACACATCTGCTGGTCGCCGTGGACAAGTTCACCAAGTGTATCAAAGCGAAGCCGATCAAGAAGCTGAACGGGCCGACTGCCGTGACATTCATCACCGACATCACTACTCGGTACGGCGTACCGCACAACATCATCACCGACAACGGCACAAACTTTGCCAAAGGAGCACTGGCACGTTTCTCCGCGACGCAGGGTATCTGACTGGACTTAGCATCCGTTGCCCACCCGCAGTCAAACGGCCAGGTCGAGCGAGCAAATGGACTCATCCTCTCCGGCATCAAGCCCCGACTGGTTGTACCACTGGAGCGATCGGCCGGCTGCTGGCTCGATGAGCTCCCAGCTGTCCTCTGGAGTCTGCGTACTACCCCCAACAAGTCAACTGGCTTCACTCCATTCTTCCTTGTATATGGTGCCGAGGCCGTCATCCCAACCGACATCGAGTTCGACTCGCCTCGGATTACCATGTACACGGAGGCGGAGGCCAAGGAAGCAAGACAAGATGGTGTCGACCTACTGGAAGAAGGCCGGCTGTTAGCACTCAGCCGGTCCGCCATCTACCAGCAGGGGTTGCGCCGTTACCACAACCGCAAGGTCAAGCCAAGATCTTTCCAGGAGGGCGACCTTATGGTTCGGCTGATCCAGCGAACAGCCGGCCAGCACAAGCTCTCGGCCCCCTGGGAAGGCCCTTTCGTCATCAGCAAGGCACTAGGCAACGACTCCTACTACTTGATCGACGCGCAAAAACCAAGAGCACGCAAGAGGGATGACTCCGGCAAGGAGTCGGAGCGACCATGGAACGCGAACCTCCTGAGAAGATTTTACAGTTGAAAGCAGTATGTATCATGCTACCGTTTTGTATTAAGTACGAAACAACAGGCCCCCCGAGGAGCGCTCGGGGAGTGCCTTCATTTATCTATGAGTGACAAGTGTCATATCCATGAATGTATTATTACATTTGATTTCCTGTCTGGCACCGGGTTTGACTAGTCGGCCCGGGGACTGGCCACCTTTAAGCTATATTAAAGTTCTACCTGAAGTCAGACAAGTAGTGTGCCGGCTCCCGAGTCCTCTCTTGTTGAAAGTCGCAGCTCGAAGAACCGACTGTCCGACTAGCATGAGCCAAGGCAGAAAGGATGCCCACACGAAAAACGGCTAAGGACTAATGAACTTGTATAACGAAAAGACGGCCTCCGACCACGCTTGCCGGCTGTCAGAACAGTCGGCTGGCCGGCTTCCCAAACACTTCGCTATAATCCAACAAAGCTAGAGTACTTGCCCTCCCAATCGGCCAAGCACTTGTCCAGCCACAGATTGCTGAGCAACTGCCTAACTGGGGAGGCGGCAACCAAGGGAGGGCGGCAAAGGAAACAATAGAAGGATGAAAAGCAAAGAACAAGGAAAAGCCAAACACTTGCATAGTCATATATACATATAAAGCCCCCAACAGGCCGGCAATCGACATAGTTCGAATACACCCCCAATGGGTGGAATTGTGCAAACTTAACAAAATATTGTTCCAAAAGTGACAAGACAGGAAAATAAAAGATAGCAGACTAGACTAAAGGTGCGATGTGGGAGCCGGGTTGGTCGGTGGAGACGGCGTCGCCAGCTGAAGGAGTGGCCGGCTGGCGGGTCTCGGCTTGATCACCGCCAGTGGCAGGCGACGCACCCGTGCGTGACGTGTTGCTGGAGGCACGGTCAAGCTGAGGCTGGCCGGCGGCCCCACCATCCGGCCCAGCGTCTTCACCCTCCTCCTCCTCTTCTTCACCCTCGTCGCTGGAGTCGATCTCCTCCGTCGAGTCTTCGCCGTCTGCCAGGTTCAGCCTGAACCATTCCTCCGGCTGGGCAACACCGTTGTCATCTACTTCAGGGGCGAAGGCGCTGGTGTCGGTGTAGTCGGCGATCGCCGAAGCCCGCCGGATGATAGCCGGCCGCGCCGACTCCAGCTCCGTGTCGGCCTGCTGCCGCGAGGTAGCCAGCTCGTCCAGACTCAGGCCAGGATACCAGGCCTTGACGAACTCCAGTGCCTGCCTGGCACCGGACCGAGCCGCCGAAGCCATCCAGGCTTCGAAGCGGCCGACCGCCACCTCCAGCCAGTCGGCAGTCCGACTAGGGGTGCGGGGAACCACTTCGCCGGGCCAGAGGGCGGCCAACACCTGCGCCCGGCACGTTGAAGCCGGCGGAGCAGTCGGTGAGCCGGCTGGAGGCGGGCCTGGATCGCCAAGAGCTACTCCTCCAGCGATCGGCTAGCGTTTGGTGCAATCTCGGCGCCAGCCTGCCTCCGTGCCTCGCGGCGGGCCTCGATGATCTGGTTGGCGGCGGTAGAGTAGCCAGGGAAGTACTCTGCGCAAGAAAGAAAGAGAAAGAAGAGAAAACACCAAGTCAGAAAACAAGCCAAAAGCGGGAGGCGGCAAGAAAGGACGAAGAAGTAGGCGGCTTACCGTCAACCAAGTCTTTGATCTGGCCATAGCCATTCATCACCGTATGCTTTGCTTCGGCCCAGCCAGCCGCCTCCGTCTTGTACTCGGCCTGGAGGGCGGCTTCGCTGGCCTTGTGGCTCTCCTCCTGGTCGGCCAACCTCTTGGCCAGGCGGTCACGTTCCTGCACCAAGGCGGCAAACTCGGCCTCCTTAGCACGAAGGGCAGCCTGAGACCCTCCCAGCTGCGCCCTTAGACTGGCGTTGGCCGCTGCAGGGACGGCAGAGAAAGAAGAAGCAATAAGAAGAAATCGTCAAGGAAGATCCGACCCGACTGCTCAGCAGTCGGCCCGAATCTCGGGGACTACACCCAGTGGGTGCGCTGACGCGCCCCCACGTGAGATAAAGGACGAAGCACTTACCCCGGCTCTCAGTTAGGTTGGCGGTCTTCTGGGTCAGCTCGCGAGCTGGGAGTTGAAGGCAGCCGCGCAAAGATTGTGGTAGTCCTGCAAGACAGGCAGAAGAGCGAAGTAAGAGCAAGAACAGCAAAACTAGATCCACTAAGAAGTTCCAAGCCGCCTGCTCAGCAGCCGACTCGGAACTCGGGGACTACACCCAGTGGGTGCGCTGACGCGCCCCCACGGAAGAAGCCAAGATCAAAAAGAAGCAAGACAAGAAGACTAACCCGGATGGCCGCCCGCGTCGCAAGGAACTCGTCGTTGTACTTCCTCAGCGCCGTAGCCTGGGCTTGGAGCCGGGTCCGAACGTCCTGCGTGGCCACGTTCATCACGGCTGTCCCTCCGCCCGGCGTCCACCCCGAGCTGGCGCTGGCCGCCTCCATATCTTGGGCCGATGAGCTGGAGCCCGCAGCCGGCTGAGGCTCTGATGCAGCCTTCTGCGGCTCTGATGCAGCCTTCCCCGCGCGCTGGTGCGACGGCGTCCGGACCACCAGATCAGCCCTCGTGGCCGGTTCGCCCCCGACCGATTGCACAGACGGCAGGTCAGGCTGGCCGCCTTGAGTCGCCCCAGTCGGCGGGGTCGGTGCCGCCACCCTCTCCAGGATGACGACGTCGTCATCCCTCTCCAGCCCCGGCTGGTCACCGCCGGCTTCTTCTGGCGGGGGCTCCGGGGCCCCAGGCGCCGCGACGCGCAGCGGGGTGACCAGCAAGGCCCCCTCTGCCATCGCCGCAGCCGCAGCCTCTGCTTGGGCCTTGGCTGCGGCGTCAGCGCGCGCCTTCGCCGCCTCCTCCTCCTGCGCCGCCTTGGCGGCAGCCGCCCTCAACGTCTCCGCCTCCCGCGCCCCCCGCTCCTCTCGCGCCTCCCACGCGTTCCACTCCGTCGCCGCCTGAAGATCAGCACGGGGGTCCACGCGGCATGTAGTGCTCCCAGATCCTCCCGGCGACCCAACGACGGAGGCGGCAGCAGCCCGCTCGAGCGACAATGGAGCCCTGGTTTTTTGGAGAAAAAGACAAGGACTCAGGAGCTACCAGAGAAAAGAAAAAAGAATACACGAAGGAGTATATACTTACGTTGACACCGTCTGCGGCTCTTCACCACCTTGCGAAAGAGGGCCGCCTTCGCGGCCTCCTCCTCCCGCCTGGTCGCCGCTGCCCCGCCTCTGGGCTTCTTCGGCCGACTGCCGAACAAGCCCGGCGCGGCACGATGCTTCTGCCTGCCGCCCCGAGCAGGCGGCGTGGCGGAGGAACCCGCGCCGTGGCCAGGCGCCGGCTAGCGGCGAGGGACGACTTCAGCCTCGTCATCGTCCGGCCAGTCGTCGAAGCTGACTCCAAGCCCGGAGCCGCCTGCCTCGCCGCCGGCTTGGCCACCGCCCGCCTCGGTGTTGTCGTCCATAGCGGCCGCCCCCAAGTCGGGGTCCTCCAGATCGTGCTCCGTCCGGTCGGGGACGAATCGGCGCCCCGCGTCCGACCCGCCTGCAGGCCGAAGAAGAGGGCTCTGTCGAGATAAGCCGACTAGTCAGAGTCGGCCAAAAGGAACTCGGCGACAAACTGAGGGAAGAGAAAGAGAAAAAGAGAACATACCACGGGCGGCGGATGGGCTCGGCAATATGGCTCCTTGCCGAACTGCCACTCTGCGGAGAGCTTGCAGTTCGCAAGGTAGTTCACCATATAGGCCACCTCGTTGTGCGGCATGTCTTGGGTGCACATCCGACTCGGATCAAGCTGGCCGCTCATCTGACAGATCTGATGAGGGCGGCTCTGGAGCGGGAGCAACCGGCGCGTGACGAAGGCGGCCAGCAAGTCGGGCCCTGACAAGCCCTCCGACTGCATCATCACCCGCACTTGGGCGACAGCTGCGGCTCCAGCCGGCGTCAGCGTCACGGCCCGATAGGACCACTGGGGCCGCCTGCCTACCGGTGGGCCGGCTACGTAAGCCGGCAGATTGACGTAGTCGCCCTGCGGGGCGACGTTCTTCATGTAGAAGTATGACTTCTTCCATAGCTTCACCGACTGGATCAGCGTGATGACGGGGAAGGGGTTGTCGGCAGCCACCCTCCGCATCGCGACGAAGGTGCTAGTCTGAGCCGGCACGCCCTGCATGCGCGTGCCCAGCTTGGACTGGAAGAACTCCCCCCAGAGCTCGAGGGTGGGGAGGACGCTGAGGTAGCCTTCGCATAAGGTGACGAAGGTGGACAGCAGCACCACCATGTTCGGGGTGAGGTGGTGCGGCTGGAGTTGGTAGAACTCGAGAAAGGAGCGGAAGAAGGTGCTCACGGGCAAGCCGATGCCGCGCAAGAAATGCGAGTGGAAGACTACCCGCTCACCTTCCTCCGGCTCCGGCGTGATCTCCTTCGCCGGCGCAAGACGGACCTCCACCTTGTCCGCGCCGGGCAGCCGCCGCGTCTTGCGGAGGAACTCGACGTGATCCTCATGGACGTTGGAGCCGTCCCAATCCCCATCCCCGAGGAACTGCATCGTGGCGTAGGGCTGGCGAGAACGAGCGAGGCGGTGGAGGATTGCGTGGTGGAGCAGTGCGGCGGCGAGGCGCTGTCGCAAGAAAGAGCAGAAGGAAGAAGATGGCGGAGAGGGAAGGGGCGTGCGAGCGCCTGCC
Organism: Aegilops tauschii subsp. strangulata; assembly: GCF_002575655.3. Lineage (NCBI taxonomy): Eukaryota > Viridiplantae > Streptophyta > Magnoliopsida > Poales > Poaceae > Aegilops > Aegilops tauschii. The sequence goes on from NC_053035.3 coordinate 264,109,541, forward strand.
GCTCTCCCCCTCCCCCTACTTATAGCTTCGCACGGTGAAGCCGGGGAGGCGGGGCGTGGGGTGAGACGTGGGATTAACTGCACCCACTCCCCCCACGCCTCACGATTATTACGCCCTAAAGGCGTGCCAAAACCGCCGCACGAAGAAGTGCGGGTGGCTTCGGGCCGCAGAGAATCCGCGCCTGGGCCCGGGCGTAGGCGTGGCGGGCCCCCGACCTGCGGTGACGTCCCGTCGCGCGCGTGGGCTGGCAGGCTTTTTAGCCAAGGGAGGCCACGTGGTCCGCAGGCGGCAAGTGGCCGGCCCGCGGCCCGGTGCGCACGCAGGCAGGCTCCCGCCCTCCGACTCCAAAAAATTTCACCGAGACGGCGCACCCAACCGAAGCCGGCTCCCAGCTGCCGGCTTGTCAAGATCGGAAGCTGACCGAGCTTCTCGATTCCCACCCAACCTTGAAGCTCAATCAGCTTCGGGGACTACTATCGGAGTAAATGGCCACGGGTAGCCTAACCGACTACCCCTGGCTCTTCAAAAATTATCAGGCCATTTGAGCCTTCAAGCATTCGAGGCATTGGGCCGCCTTCCCCCGGCCGGCTACCCCCGGAGCCGACTCTCAGAAGGCGACCGAGCCTCAGAAACCTCCCCCAAGATAACTACGAGATGGCCGACTCTAGGAAGCCGGCCACGGAGAACGCCGACTCCCCAGAGCTGGCCATGAAGAGCGCCGAATCCAAGAAGCCGGCCAAGATCGCACCCACCAAAACTACGCCCACATAATGGTGACAAGACGGGGTCTGCCCACAGTGCGGCCCACTACCCCCGAATCCCGAAGCAGGCATGGCCACAGGACGCCGTACGGGTCGGCCATCTCCCGTCCAGCTCGGCACTGTAGCCATGCTGGCCTCAATGTCATCCACGACAGACGCCAGTACGGCCCACAGGCGGCGGGCCCCTTCAGCCAGAGAGAGGCACGAAGGCGGCCCGGCCTCCCCTAGTCGGCCAGGGGTGTAGCCGGCCTCCAGAAGCCGGCTACTCCCCTCCCTCGAAACATGTGCCACATTAAGGAGACAAGACGAGGTAAGGCTACAGTGAGAGCCCTCGAGGCGGCACACTGTAGCCACGCTTACCTCGACGAAGCCCTCATCATCAGAGGCGAAGCTATAGTAAACAGCCGCCGACAAGACCCCCAGGCGGTGGGGCCGGCCTGTCGACCAAGAGGCCGGCAGCCGGCGGGACCCACCAGTCGGCGGGCCCGAACGGTCGGCGGAGAAGCCGGCGAGCACAGACACTGACGACTGGGACCCGCGCCCAGCCGGATTACAATTGTACCCCCGGGGGGTAGGCCTATATAAACCCCCCGGGGCACCCATGCAAAGGGTTGGCTTCTTAGAGTTACACACGCACCATATAGAGAGGGAAGTGAGAGCTAGACTTGCTCTTGTCCTCCCTTAAACCAAACAGCTCAAGGAGCACTTGTAGCTACTCTTTCTGATCTAGTGATCATGCGGAGACCCCGCAGAGCAGGACTAGGGGTGTTATCTCCACGGAGAGCCCCGAACCTGGGTAAGATTCGCCGGCGAGCATGTCTTCGCCTCATCCCGTTTCCAGGCACCGGCGACGTATTACTGGCTCCCACAATGATAAGCAACCCGTTGGCATATGTCGCACCTACCACCCGACATTCAGCCTTGACGTCTTACGGCTCACCGGGGCTGCTCCAACAACAGAACGATCCATCACAATAGAGCAGTGCCCTGGACACCATCTACAGATTCCTCTGATCTTCCTCCACACCTCCGACAGCCACCTCTGCCTCAATTGCTTCAGCAACCAACCCGATGATGCTGAGGTCGACACGGCCCGGGCAAAGAGGTTGTACACTTGTTGCTTCACTTATTACTATACATTCATGTCGATCCATTAGTGCTATTTTGGTTCGACAGGAAAACATAGCAATAGGGAATTTTCCAATGGCACTCTACTATTCAATTATTCATGCATTTATTTGAAAGGAATAAAGAAAAACACCCACCTGGACCTACGTTTCAAAATCCTATGCATGAAAACAAGACCAAGTGCATTAGTGGCAGAATAACATTCTAACTGTACACGCTTTCATATGGTTTCACTTTATTTTGGCCATGTTTCTTTGCATTCCACTGCTCTTCCAATTCCTGTAAACCAAACACCCAAGTTGACAGAAATCCTATGTTTACAAATGCTCTGTTTTCCATGTGCATTCCTATCCTCTTCCTATGTTTTTCCTATCCCTGCGGTTTTAGAATCATGCAAGCCAAATGAGCCCTTACAGAATTACTTCAGTTATAGGTAGGTGTCGAAGGGAGCTTTGTGTGGTTTGTCCTGCTCCTGCCGCGACGTCGTCCACCTCACCAAACCAGACATCACGACTCCTGACCGTCTTTCGCCGCCTCAGATCTCCTTCCCTGCCGCCGGCACCCACCGCAACGGCATCACCATCATCGACTCGACAGATGAACCTGAGGAGTACACGGGTCCACAAGAGAGGTCGCACTCTTTTGTTTCTGTTTATGTTATGCATTGCTTAAAATTACCTGCTACTTTATCGTCTTGTTCACCACTTGGACTGCAAGTTAGGTCCAAATTAATGTTCAAACTTGAGTTCTAAATTAGTTGTGGGCACATATCAAGGAAGCAATGAATAGTATCTCTGTCTAATATCTGGGTCACCTAGGGTATGCCTATGTTGTTCATCTTGGGTGGGAAACAAATAGTAAAGCAATCATCATCTGTGTTTTTATTAAATTAAAGCAATCATCAGCCTCCTATCATTATTTTTGGATCCATCCACTGGTTGTTACCATCACTCTAAATTTCTGCATGCTCTCCTTACATAATCTCTCCATATTTTTTTCATATGCATGTCAGATATTGTACACAGTCATGCTGAATATGTAGAGAAAAAGAGAAGAGTTTTACGCGGCAATACAATGTCATGCAGACATCGCTCCATGGTGGGTTAAATGGCAAACCCTCCCCACCCCTCTCCAGATTGTAATCCAGAGGAAGATATCTGTTCTGAGGCGGATTCAGACGCCCCTGACCACTCCTATTGTAACGCCCACGATGCGGCTATATCTCCCACGTGTCGAGGCACGACTTAGAGGCATAACCGCATAGTGGTTTTGTCGCAACAAGGGTCATCTTCACACAATCCCATGTAATGAACAAGAATGGGATAAAGAGTTGGCTTACAATCGCCACTTCACACAATACATAAATATATTTCATACATCATCCAAAATACACACATATAGACCGACTACGGTCAAAGTCCACATGAAAATAAGACAACCCCAAATGCTAGATCCCCGATCGTCCCAACTGTGCTCCACTACTGATCATCAGGAAAAGACACATAGCAACGACCACGTTCCTCGTCGAACTCCCACTTGAGATCGACCCCATCATCTGCACTGGCATCGTCGACACCTGCAACTGTTTTGGTAGAATCTGTGAGTCACGAGGACTCAGCAATCTCACACCCGCGAGATCAAGACTATTTAAGCTTATAGGAAAGGATGGTGTAATGAGGTGGAGCTGCAGCGGCAAAAGCATATATGGTGGCTAACATACGCAACAGAGAGTGAGGAGAGAAGCAATGGAACGGTCGTCATCTAGCAATGACCAAGAAGTGATCCTGAACTCCTACTTACGTCATACATAACTCAAACCATGTTCGCTTCTCGGACTCCGCCGAGAAGAGACCATCACGGCTACACACATAGTTGATGTATTGTAACTGGGTCAAGTGACAAGTTTTCTACAACCGGACATTAACAAACTCCCATCTCCCTCATAACCGCGGGCACGGCTTTCGAAAGATAATACCCTGCAGGGGTGTCCCAACATAGCCCATCATAAGCTCTCACGGTCAACGAAGGATAAACCTTCTCCCGAAAAGGCCCGGTCAGTCTCGGAATCCCGGTTTACAAGACATTTCGACAATGGTAAAACAAGACCAGCAAAGCCGCCCGAATGTGCCGACAAATCCCGATAGGAGCTGCACATATCTCGTTCTCAGGGCACACCGGATAAGTCAAGCTACGAGTAAAACCAGACCTCAAGTTTCCCCGAGGTGGCCCCGCAGGCTGCTCGGTTCAGACCAACACTCGAAGGAGCACTGGCCCGGGGGGGTTAAAATAAAGATGACCCTCGGGCTCGCGAAAACCCGGGGGAAAAGGCTTAGGTGGCAAATGGTAAAACCAAGGTTGGGCCTTGCTGGAGGAGTTTTATTCAAGGCGAACTGTCAAGGGGGTCCCATAAATCACCCGGCCGCGTAAGGAACGCAAACTCAAGGAACATAATACCGGTAAGACAGAAACTAGGGCGGCAAGAGTGGAACAAAACACCAGGCATAAGGCCGAGCCTTCCACCCTTTACCAAATATATATAGATGCATTAATTAAATAAGAGATATTGTGACATCCCAACATATCCATGTTCCGACATGGAACAATCTTCAACTTCACCTGCAACTAGCAACGCTATAAGAGGGGCTGAGCAAAAGCGGTAACATAGCCAAACAACGGTTAGCTAGGAAAGGATGGTTAGAGGCTGACATGGCAATATGGGAGGCATGATATAGCAAGTGATAGGTAGCGTAGCATGGCAATGGAGCGAACAACTAGCAAAGCAAAGATAGAAGTGATTTCGAGGGGTGGTCATCTTGCCTGCAAGGTTCTCAGAGTTGTCGAAAGCTTGATCCTCGTAAGCGTACTCAACAGGTTCCTCGTTCACGAACTCGTCTCCCGGCTCTACCCAAGACAAGAACACAAGCAACGGAACCACAATCAATCACGAGAAATGCACAAGCAACATGATGCAAAACATGTATGATATGCAAGATATGATATGCGATGCATATGCGTGCTCCGGAAGGAAAATGATGAACAAGGCAGTAACTTTTCAAACCAAGCATGCCACTGGAAAGATGGGATGATTTCGGTCGAAATCGATATAAAGATCACCGGAAACGGATGTACGGTTTGCAAATGGCAAGCAAAACAAGAATGATACGAATCTGCGATTAACAGCATGATAGCACTTAAAATGTAACAAGCAACAATGCTACAGCACTGCAACATAACAACAAAGCATATGGAAGTAATCTACAGGAGATTCTTGACAAAAGATGAACACTGAGCTACGGCTAGATCACAACATAACAAGCTCAAACAAGCATGGCAAAAGTGCAAAAGATAACAGGTTCACAGACTTCGTGCAATTACTGCGCATGACTGAAACAGCATCAGGTAGCAATGTTCAGAGCACGAAATCAACATGCTACTGGACATTAACATGGCAAAACAAGGCATGGCAGTATTCTACTAAATGCATATGACAAAAGTCCCTTACTGACCATAAGCCAAAAAGTAACAGAAGATATGATGGAAAGCATGTAAACATAGCAAGTTTCGTTAACAGGTTTCAGACTTGGCAGAAAACAGAGCATGGCAGAAACAATAATATGAAGGCATCTTGGTGAGCTTGGTGCACTCACCACAAAGCAATGCATGACAAAACAAGCATACCTACAGCAAGATGGCATGTTTATGAAGCTATCCATGGCAAGAGCAAGTACATAGCATGTATGGATCAACTACAACAAGCTTGGCAAAAATGAATATCATGTTAAGAATCTGCCAGAAATATTTTATAGCAAAAGTAGAGCAAGATTGGGTCATACTATGGCACTCCATAATTGCAAACAAAGGCAGGAATGGATCAATTACAACAATATCTACAAAACATCCTTACTGAACATCTCCAAAATATGCATGGATCTCTCTGTAGCATCAAGTTTACATGGCAACAAAATAACAGCAGACATCCTTACATGGTGCTTGTGCTAGTCACCACAGAGATCACAAAAACACATGGCATACACCAATGGAAAGATGGCATGGCATACAACAAAACACATGTAGAGCTCATGCCCATAAGATGCACAGATTAAAAGATACAAAAATGACAAATCTCCAAGTTCTGATAAAACCAGCAGATAACAGCAACTAGCCTCTTGCAACAGAGATTTGGGCATCAAGATGGCCTCTAATTAACATGGTGCAATTGAACAAAATGTGGAGCATCACGAGACGAACAATTTGACATATTACACGCGCGAAACAGAGCTATATGCAGAGAGTTATGCGATGATGAACATGTGCACATGCTGAGAGAAATCAATGACTTAGAAGAAAAACGGGGGTTCGGGAAAAGTCAACCGTCGTTCTTCCCGATCCAGATCGGGCTCAGGCTCGACGGGGCTTCGGCCGAGGATGTCGCCGGAGGAGAGGACGGCGAGGCGGCAGGCCGGAGGAGAGGAGGAGGGAGGCCGGGGGCGCGGGACGCGGTCGCCGGCGGGCGGCGGCGCGGCGGCCGGCGACGAGGCGGCGCGGGCGGGCACGGCGGCGGTGCGGAGGCCGGGTGGCGAGGCGGCGGGCGGCGGCCGGCGCGGGCAGGCGGCGGCGCACGGGAGCCGACGGAGCGGCGCGGCGGCGAACGGGCCCGCGGGCCCGCGGCGCGGTGGTACGGCGGCGCGGTGACGTATCGATGCGGGATTCGTCGGAGGGCGGCGGTGGACGCGTCCGGCTCCGCCCGGACGTGTCCGGCGGCGGAGAGGGAGCGGGTCTACGGTTTGGTCTGCGTGCGTTTTCGGGAGGGCTCACATATAAATAGGTAGAGGGAGCTAGGAGGCTCCAAATGAGGTGCGGTTTTCGCCCACACGATCGTGATCGAACGGCCTACAGCATGGAAGAGAGTTTGGTGGGTTTTGGGCTGGTTTTTAGGGGGGTTTTGCTGCAACACACAAATGGACTTTGCGGATGCCCGGTTAACCGTTGGAGTACCAAACGACCTCCAAATGGAACGAAACTTGACCGGTGGCCTACCGGTGGTTTACTAAGGCCACTTGACAAGCCTCGGTCCATTCCGAGAATGTTTGACACCCGCTCACGAAAGAAAACAAGAGGGGTGCGCCGGAGGAGATAGGAGCGCCGGATTGCAAAACGGACAACGGGGAAAATGTTCGGATGCATGAGACGAACACGTATGCAAATGCAATGCACATGATGACATGATATGAAATGCATGACATGAACAAAATGCAAAACGACAATGAAAACCCGACCACGAAGGGAATATCATAACACATAGCCGAAAATGGCAATAGTCGGAGTTACAAATATGGAATGTTACATGCGGGGTGTTACAACACTCCACCACTACGAGAGGATCTCGTCCCGAGATCTAGGACTGAAAGAACTCCGGATATTCAGAACGGAGATGGTCCTCGCGTTCCCAGGTGGCTTCCCGGTCGGAATGGTGTGACCACTTCACTTTCAGGAATTTGATTGACTTGTTGCGAGTCTTGCGCTCAGTTTCTTCAAGAATAGCAACGGGGTGCTCATGATAAGACAAATCTTCTTGTAGGTCAATCTCTTCGAAGTTGATAGTGCGCTCAGGCGTCTTGAAGCACTTGCGAAGCTGTGACACGTGGAACACGTCGTGCACGTTCGCAAAGTTCGAAGGAAGCTCCAGTTGATAGGCGAGGTCGCCTCTTTTGCCAATGATCTTGAAAGGACCCACGTATCTAGGGGCAAGCTTCCCTTTGATACCGAAGCGACGAGTGCCTTTCATTGGAGAGACGCGGAGATAGACATGGTCTCCGATCTCGAAAGCCACATCACGGTTCTTACTATCATAGTAACTCTTCTGGCGCGATTGCGCGGCTTTGAGATTATCACGGATGACTTTACACATTTCTTCAGCTTCAGTGATTAAGTCATTGCCAAGAAGTTGGCGTTCACCAGTCTCTGACCAATTGAGAGGAGTACGGCACTTTCTGCCATAGAGAATCTCGAATGGGGCCTTGCCAGAACTCGCTTGGAAGCTGTTGTTGTAGGAAAATTCAGCATATGGAAGACAATCTTCCCATTTCATGCCAAAGGAAATGACACAAGCCCTGAGCATATCTTCAAGAATTTGATTGACTCGCTCGACTTGGCCACTAGTTTGAGGATGGAAAGCTGTGCTGAAGCGAATGTTTGTGCCCATGGCCTTCTGGAAGGAGTCCCAGAACTTAGAGGTGAAGATGCTTCCACGATCTGAAGAAATCAATTGTGGAATGCCGTGCAAGGAGACAATTCTGGAGGTGTAAAGCTCTGCCAACTCAGCTGCTGTGATGGATTCTTTGATTGGATGGAAATGAGCCACTTTAGAAAGCTTGTCGATGACAACGAAGATAGCATCATTTCCGCGCTTGGACTTGGGAAAACCAGTCATGAAGTCCATTTCGATATGATGAAACTTCCATTCTGGGATAGCAAGAGGCTGGAGGAAACCAGCTGGTCGTTGGTGTTCTGCTTTCACTCTTCGACAGACATCACATTCATTTACGAATTGAGCAATTTCTCGCTTCATTCGAGTCCACCAATACGACTGCTTTAGGTCATGGTACATCTTCGTACTTCCAGGATGAATGGACAGGAGAGAATTGTGTGCCTCGTTCATTATGACTTTCCTTAGATCACCTTTAGGAACCACAATCCGGTCCTCGAAGAATAAAGTGCCTCTGTCATTAATGCGATAGCACTTGTATTTGGAAAGACACTTGTCGACACCACGTTTCACCTTCTTCACCATGGCATCAAGAAGTTGTGCCTCACGAATTTGATCTTCCAAAGTAGGAGAGACTATGAGGTTGGCAAGAAAGCCTTGAGGAACAACTTGGATATTCAGCTTGCGGAAAGCTTCACAAGGATGCGGTTGGAAAGGCTTGAGAATTAGGCTGTTGCAATAAGTCTTCCTGCTCAAAGCATCTGCAATGACATTTGCTTTGCCTGGAGTATATTCAATACTCGGATTGTACTCTTGAATCATTTCGACCCATCGAGTCTGCCTGAGGTTGAGATTGGGCTGAGTGAAGATGTACTTGAGACTCTTGTGATCGGTGAAAATGTCCACTTGTCTTCCTAACAAGAGATGTCTCCACGTTATTAATGCATGGACAACTGCCGCCAACTCAAGATCGTGAGTGGGGTAGTTCTTCTCGTTGGGCTTCAACTGACGAGAGGTATAGGCCACAACTTTCTTCTCTTGCATTAACACAGCACCGAGACCTTGGAGAGAAGCGTCACAGAAAACTTCAAATGGCTTGGATTCATCAGGAGGAGTTAAGACAGGAGCTGTGACTAGTTTCTCTTTGAGAGTGTTGAAAGCAACGTCACACTCAGGAGACCAAACATACTTCACATGCTTCTGGAGGAGGTTGGAAAGAGGCTTTGCAATCTTAGAGAAATTCTCAACGAATCTTCGGCAATAGCTTGCAAGACCAAGAAAACTGCGGAGCTGCTTGACATTCTGAGGAGGTTCCCAATTCACAATTGCGGACACCTTCTCAGGGTTAACAGCGATGCCCTTGGCGGAGATGATGTGACCAAGGAAAAGAACTTCATCGAGCCAAAACTCACATTTGGAGAACTTCGCATAGAATTGATACTCTCTGAGCTTGTCGAGCACCAATCGCAAATGTTTGGCATGATCCTTCTTATTCTTGGAGAAGACCAAGATATCATCGAGATACACCAGGATGAATTCATTGGTATAGGGGTTGAAGATGAAATTCATCATCCGAGAGAATACTGGAGGAGCATTGACAAGGCCGAAAGACACGACAGTATATTCATAAGAACCAAAGCTTGTTCTGAATGATGTCTTGGGAATATCTTCTTCACGAATGCGAATCTGATGATAACCCATACGAAGGTCAAGCTTGGAGAATACTTTAGCACCTTTGAGTTGCTCGAATAGCTCATTGATGTTGGGAAGTGGGTACTTGTCCTTGATTGTTTTCTTGTTCAATGGACGGTAGTCGACACAAAGTCGGTCCGTGCCATCCTTCTTCTTGACAAAAAGAACACCACAACCCCATGGAGAAGAACTCGGTCTGATCAAACACAGACGCTCTTGTTCATCGAGCTGTTTCTTCAATTCCTTCAGCTCGTTGGGTCCAAGCTTGTATGGACGCTTGCAAACGGGTTCAGTTCCCGGCTCAAGTTCGATAACGAACTCAACTGGCCGGTGAGGAGGCATACCCGGAAGCTCTTCTGGAAAGACATCTTGGTACTCACAAACGACTGGAATTTGAGAGATGGCATTCAATTCGCCCTTCTCATTGAGAGAAAATAACCGAATGGTTTCATCACGAGCGTCATAAATAATCACATCCTCAGAAGAGTGTGTCAATTGAATTTCCCTGGCAGCACAATCAAGCTGAGCCTTGTGCTTAGAAAGCCAGTCCATCCCGAGAATTATATCAATATCCGAGTCACCAAGAACAACTGGAGAAGACAGAAATTCATAGTCTCCCATCTTGATGGAAACATCCGGAACCATCATACTAGAACTCAAACGTTTACCCGGAGAAACGACATCCATGGGTTTACCCAGATGAGAACAAGTGAATTCATGCTTGGCAAAAAAGGGTCTTGACATGAAACAAAGCGATGCACTAGTATCAAATAAGACTTTTGCAGGAATATCATTAACAGGAAGATTACCCATTATCACATCAGTAGATTCCTCCGCTTGAGCTGCATTCATCATGTTCACCTTTGCAGACTTTGGGTTATGCCTGACCACTGCATTGCTGGAAGATCTGACAGGAGGAGGAGGCGGAAGACGCCTTTGGTTGAAGCACTTGTTTGCATAGTGACCTTTCTGCTGACACTTGTTGCAAGTCACCTCTGAGAGTGGACGGTGATAAGGAGCATTGGACTTTGGAGCTTGATTCTGAGACTTGTTCTGATAGCCAGAGTTGGAAGAACCATGGCCACCTTTGTTCTTCTGCTGGTAAGGCTGGCGAAACGGAGGAGGAGGAGGCAACCAGAACTTCTGTTGCTTAGCTGCCATAAGTGAGGAAGAAGAAGACTGAACTGCGTCTCTGACTCTTTTCTTAGAAGCCTCACACTTGAGCTGAGCAGCCTCTTGCTTCAGTGCCATGTTATAGAATTGATCAAACTGAGTAGGCTCAACAAGAACGAGAGCTAACTGCAGATCCTCTCTAAGGCCACCTCTGAAGTCATAGATCATGCTCTTTTCATCAGGAATGTCTTGTTTAGCAAAGCGAGCAAGTTTCTGAAACTAGATGTTGTATTGATACACAGACATGTTGCCTTGCTTGAGATTGCGGAACTCCTCACGCTTGCTCTCAACAACACTTTGTGGAATGTCGTGCGCTTTGAAATCCCGACAAAAGTTAGTCCAAGTGATCACATGACCTCCTCTGGAATCTTTGTATTGCTGAAACCAATCAGCAGCTTGGTCCTTGAGCTGAAAAGAAGCGAACTTGACATAGTCCTCAGGCCTGACATTGCTACATTCAAAATGCTTGTTGATGTCCACGAGCCAATCATCAGCATCCGTGGCCTCGGCACAGTAGCTGAAAGACTTGGGCTGATTTGCGAGAAACTGGTTGAGTGTAGCGAAGTGAGGATGATTGTTGCCTTGACCTTTATTTCCTTGATTGCCTTGCCCTTGGGTGCGTTCTTGCAAGAGTTGCAGAATCATCTGAGCATTGGCGTTGGTGGCTGCCATGATAGCTTGCCATGCCTCCGGAGGTGGAGGTGGTGGCGGAGGGTTTGCTTGACTCCCTTCATTGCGTTCCGGATTCTGACGCGTTGGCGGAGCCATCCTGAAGAGGGTGACATCCGTTAGCATCTTGATAGACAAATAGACAAGTAGAATCAACGGATAGAAATTGCAACATATAGTCTTCACAATAAACATTCGAACGAAGATGAACGAATGAATTCTGTAGTAAATCATCACACTTCCATTAATTGAGAAGCCACTTGAAAAAGATATGGAATCAACATATGACTTCGAAGCAACTCGAATACCACAATCCAAAACAACACAAAGTATTGGCTTGCAGAATAAGCCGGAACAAACATATGATAGAGATTTCGTCCGAAGTTTTCGTGGTGGGGCCCACACGGGCTCAATCGTACAGCACCATCATGTACAAGGCTGTGCACATGACATACGAAGCGTCCCCGAGTCGGCATAGCCAAGGACTCTTTAAGACACTACGAGACCACTTTAAACCAACCGTGTACAGGCGGACCACTAGACGTCGAACCCCAATCTCATATCATGCGTCTGTCGGAAAGATATCCTAAGGCTACTTGAATTCCCACTTATAAACTCCCGAAACTTTCTGTTTATGCAATCTGGTGTTGGGGATACAGGGGACACAAAATATATCACCCAAACTAGCAATCCCTAGATCCAGCTGTATCCATCCGTCAACACATAACCAAGAAACCTTCGGAAATCATTTACCTCAACCTTCGAAAAACATCCGTTATACAAGTTATGGCAATACTCCGGACTCCCGCCCCAGTACTGGGTGGCGTCGAGGTGATCTCACCAACAACTGCATAAAAGAGATTTCGATGTCGGCGAAACTCAGGTATTCCAGAACTGCAACGATAAAATTGTGATGACAACACCTCGGAGCTCAACTCCCCGGGACACTGCCACAACCCCTAAATGTCAGGAGGCACCAAGAACAATGTTCTCGTCACAAAACCATCGGAACGATTCCAAGATACCCGCGTGATCCTAAAATTTTTTTTTGTGAAATTTGAGGAGAGAATAGTCAAAACTTCTACATCAGGAGACCTCACCAGAGCGACGAAGGGACTGAGGAGTAAAAGGAATCCTACTCTCTGATATATATAATCCTAAGACTCAAAACATTTTTATTCTAGACTCAACAACGCCAGCGATTCGATCAAGCAGGGGGCTCCTATGTCGGGGATGGCTCTGATTACCAACTTGTAACGCCCACGATACGGCTATATCTCCCACGTGTCGAGGCACGACTTAGAGGCATAACCGCATAGTGGTTTTGTCGCAAGAAGGGTCATCTTCACACAATCCCATGTAATGAACAAGAATGGGATAAAGAGTTGGCTTACAATCGCCACTTCACACAATACATAAATATATTTCATACATCATCCAAAATACACACATATACACCGACTACGGTCAAAGTCCAGATGAAAATAAGACAACCCCAAATGCTAGATCCCCGATCATCCCAACTGTGCTCCACTACTGATCATCAGGAAAAGACACATAGTATTACTGGCTCCCACAATGATAAGCAACCCGTTGGCATATGTCGCACCTACCACCCGACATTCAGCCTTGACGTCTTACGGCTCACCGGGGCTGCTCCAACAACAGAACGATCCATCACAACAGAGCAGTGCCCTGGACACCATCTACAGATTCCTCTGATCTTCCTCCACACCTCCGACAACCACCTCTGCCTCAATTGCTTCAGCAACCAACCCGATGATGTTGAGGTCGACACGGCCAGGGCAAAGAGGTTGTACACTTGTTGCATCACTTATTACTATACATTCATGTCGATCCATTAGTGCTATTTTGGTTCGACAGGAAAACATAGCAATAGAGAATTTTCCAATGGCACTCTACTATTCAATTATTCATGCATTTATTTGAAAGGAATAAAGAAAAACACCCACCTGGACCTACGTTTCAAAATCCTATGCATGAAAACAAGACCAAGTGCATTAGTGGCAGAATAACATTCTAACTGTACACGCTTTCATATGGTTTCACTTTATTTTGGCCATGTTTCTTTGCATTCCACTGTCTTCCAATTCCTGTAAACCAAACACCCAAGTTGACAGAAATCCTATGTTTACAAATGCTCTGTTTTCCATGTGCATTCCTATCCTCTTCCTATGTTTTTCCTATCCCTGCGGTTTTAGAATCATGCAAGCCAAATGAGCCCTTACAGAATTACTTCAGTTATAGGTAGGTGTCGAAGGGAGCTTTGTGTGGTTTGTCCTGCTCCTGCCGCGACGTCGTCCACCTCACCAAACCAGACATCACGACTCCTGACCGTCTTTCGCCGCCTCAGATCTCCTTCCCTGCCGCCGGCACCCACCGCAATGGCATCACCATCATCGACTCGACAGATGAACCTGAGGAGTACACGGGTCCACAAGAGAGGTCGCACTCTTTTGTTTCTGTTTATGTTATGCATTGCTTAAAATTACCTGCTACTTTATCGTCTTGTTCACCACTTGGACTGCAAGTTAGGTCCAAATTAATGTTCAAACTTGAGTTCTAAATTAGTTGTGGGCACATATCGAGGAAGCAATGAATAGTATCTTTGTCTAATATCTGGGTCACCTAGGGTATGCCTATGTTGTTCATCTTGGGTGGGAAACAAATAGTAAAGCAATCATCATCTGTGTTTTTATTAAATTAAAGCAATCATCAGCCTCCTATCATTATTTTTGGATCCATCCACTGGTTGTTACCATCACTCTAAATTTCTGCATGCTCTCCTTACATAATCTCACCATATTTTTTTCGTATGCATGTCAGATATTGTACACAGTCATGCTGAATATGTAGAGAAAAAAGAGAAGAGTTTTACGCGGCAATACAATGTCATGCAGACATCGCTCCATGGTGGGTTAAATGGCAAACCCTCCCCACCCCTCTCCAGATTGTAATCCAGAGGAAGATATTTGTTCTGAGGCGGATTCAGACGCCCCTGACCACTCCTATTGTAACGCCCACAATGCGGCTATATCTCCCACGTGTCGAGGCACGACTTAGAGGCATAACCGCATAGTGGTTTTGTCGCAAGAAGGGTCATCTTCACACAATCCGATGTAATGAACAAGAATGGGATAAAGAGTTGGCTTACAATCGCCACTTCACACAATACATAAATGTATTTCATACATCATACAAAATACACACATATAGACCGACTACGGTCAAAGTCTAGATGAAAATAAGACAACCCCAAATGCTAGATCCCCGATCGTCCCAACTGTGCTCCACTACTGATCATCAGGAAAAGACACATAGTAACGACCACGTTCCTCGTCGAACTCCCACTTGAGATCGACCCCATCATCTGCACTGGCATCGTCGACACCTGCAACTGTTTTGGTAGAATCTGTGAGTCACGAGGACTCAGCAATCTCACACCCGCGAGATCAAGACTATTTAAGCTTATAGGAAAGGATGGTGTAATGAGGTGGAGCTGCAGCGGCAAAAGCATATATGGTGGCTAACATACGCAACAGAGAGTGAGGAGAGAAGCAATGGAACGGTCGTCATCTAGCAATGACCAAGAAGTGATCCTGAACTCCTACTTACGTCATACATAACTCAAACCATGTTTGCTTCTCGGACTCCTCCGAGAAGAGACCATCACGGCTACACACACAGTTGATGTATTGTAACTGGGTCAAGTGACAAGTTTTCTATAACCGGACATTAACAAACTCCCATCTGCCTCATAACCGCGGGCACGGCTTTCGAAAGATAATACCCTGCAGGGGTGTCCCAACTTAGCCCATCATAAGCTCTCACGGTCAACGAAGGATAAACCTTCTCCCAGAAAGGCCCGGTCAGTCTCGGAATCCCGGTTTACAAGACATTTCGACAATGGTAAAACAAGACCAGCAAAGCCGCCCGAATGTGCGGACAAATCCCGATAGGAGCTGCACATATCTCGTTCTCAGGACACACCGGATAAGTCAAGCTACGAGTAAAACCAGACCTCGAGTTTCCCCGAGGTGGCCCCGCAGGCTGCTCGGTTCAGACCAACACTCGAAGGAGCACTGGCCTGGGGGGGTTAAAATAAAGATGACCCTCGGGCTCGCGAAAACCCGGGGGAAAAGGCTTAGGTGGCAAATGGTAAAACCAAGGTTGGGCCTTGCTGGAGGAGTTTTATTCAAGGCGAACTGTCAATGGGGTCCCATAAATCATCCGGCCGCGTAAGGAACGCAAACTCAAGGAACATAATATCGGTAAGACAGAAACTAGGGCGGCAAGAGTGGAACAAAACACCAGGCATAAGGCCGAGCCTTCCACCCTTTACCAAATATATATAGATGCATTAATTAAATAAGAGATATTGTGATATCCCAACATATCCATGTTCCGACATGGAACAATCTTCAACTTCACCTGCAACTAGCAATGCTATAAGAGGGGCTGAGCAAAAGCGGTAACATAGCCAAACAACGGTTAGCTAGGAAAGGATGGTTAGAGGCTGACATGGCAATATGGGAGGCATGATATAGCAAGTGATAGGTAGCGTAGCATGGCAATGGAGCGAACAACTAGCAAAGCAAAGATAGAAGTGATTTCGAGGGGTGGTCATCCTGCCTGCAAGGTTCTCAGAGTTGTCGAAAGCTTGATCCTCGTAAGCGTACTCAACAGGTTCCTCGTTCATGAACTCGTCTCCCGGCTCTACCCAAGACAAGAACACAAGCAACGGAACCACAATCAATCACGAGAAATGCACAAGCAACATGATGCAAAACATGTATGATATGCAAGATATGATATGCGATGCATATGCGTGCTCCGGAAGGAAAATGATGAACAAGGCAGTAACTTGGCAAACCAAGCATGCCACTGGAAAGATGGGATGATTTCGGTCGAAATCGATATAAAG
Organism: Aegilops tauschii subsp. strangulata; assembly: GCF_002575655.3. Classification (NCBI taxonomy): domain Eukaryota; kingdom Viridiplantae; phylum Streptophyta; class Magnoliopsida; order Poales; family Poaceae; genus Aegilops; species Aegilops tauschii. The sequence goes on from NC_053035.3 coordinate 264,126,114, forward strand.
ATCACCGAAAACGGATGTACGGTTTGCAAATGGCAAGCAAAACAAGAATGACACGAATCTGCGATTAACAACATGATAGCACTTAAAATGTAACAAGCAACAATGCTACAGCACTCCAACATAGCAACAAAGGATATGGCAGTAATCAACAGGAGATTCTTGACAAAAGATGAACACTGAGCTACGGCACAACATAACAAGCTCAAACAAGCATGGAAAAAGTGCAAAAGATAACAGGTTCACAGACTTCGTGCAATTACTGCGCATGACTGAAACAACATCAGGTAGCAATGTTCAGAGCACGAAATCAACATGCTACGGGACATTAACATGGCAAAACAAGGCATGGCAGTATTCTACTAAATGCATATGACAAAAGTCCCTTACTGACCATAAGCCAAAAAGTACCAGAAGATATGATGGCAAGCATGTAAACATAGCAAGTTTCGTTAACAGGTTTCAGACTGGCAGAAAACAGAGCATGGCAGAAACAATAATATGAAGGCATCTTGGTGAGCTTGATGCACTCACCACAAAGCAATGCATGACAAAACAAGCATACCTACAGCAAGATGGCATGTTTAAGAAGCTATCCATGGCAAGAGCAAGTACATAGCATGTATGGATCAACTACAACAAGCTTGGCAAAAATGAATATCATGTTAAGAATCTGCCAGAAATATTTTATAGCAAAAGTAGAGCAAGATTGGGTCATACTATGTTACTCCATAATTGCAAACAAAGGCAGGAACGGATCAATTACAAATATATGTACAAAAGATCCTTACTGAACATCTCTCGAACTATGCATGGATCTCTCTGTAGCATCAAGTTTACATGGCAACAAAATAACAGCAGACACGGACTTGGAGAAATTCCTAAGTCTCTGAAATAGAAACATTACAGGGCCTAGTTTGCATGCTTGTGCTAGTCACCACAGAGATCACAAAAACACATGGCATACACCACTGGAAAGATGGCATGGCATACAACAAAACACATGTAGAGCTCATGCCCATAAGATGCACAGATTAAAAGATACAAAAATGACAAATCTCCAAGTTCTGATAAAACCAGCAGATAACAGCAACTAGCCTCTTGCAACAGAGATTTGGGCATCAAGATGGCCTCTAATTAACATGGTGCAATTGAACAAAATGTGGAGCATCACGAGACGAACAATTTGACATATTACACGCGCGAAACGGAGCTATATACAGAGAGTTATGCGATGATGAACATGTGCACATGCTGAGAGAAATCAATGACTTGGAAGAAAAACGGGGGTTCGGGAAAAGTCAACCGTCGTTCTTCCCGATCCAGATCGGGCTCAGGCTCGACGGGGCTTCAGCCGGGGATGTCGCCGGAGGAGAGGACGGCGAGGCGGCAGGCCGGAGGAGAGGAGGAGGGAGGCCGGGGGCGCGGGACGCGGTCGCCGGCGGGCGGCGGCGCGGCGGCCGGCGAAGAGGCGGCGCGGGCGGCCACGGCGGCGGGCGGCGGCCGGCGCGGGCAGGCGGCGGCGCACGGGAGCCGAGGGAGCGGCGCGGCGGCGAACGGGCTCGCGGGCCCGCGGCGGGCCTGGCGGGCCGGCGGCGCGGTGGGACGGCGGCGGGGTGACGTGCCGATGCGGGATTCGTTAGAGGGCGGCGGTGGACGCGTCTGGCTCCGCCCGGACGTGTCCGGCGGCGGAGAGGGAGCGGGTCTAGGGTTTGGTCTGCGTGCGTTTTCGGGAGGGCTCACATATAAATAGGTAGAGGGAGCTAGGAGGCTCCAAATGAGGTGCGGTTTTCGCCCCCACGATCGTGATCGAACGGCCTACAGCATGGAAGAGAGTTTGGCGGGTTTTGGGCTGGTTTTTAGGGGGTTTTTGCTGCAACACACAAATGGACTTTGCGGATGCCCGGTTAACCGTTGGAGTACCAAACGACCTCCAAATGGAACGAAACTTGACCGGTGGCCTACCGGTGGTATACTAAGGCCACTTGACAAGCCTCGGTCCATTACGAGAATGTTTGACACCCGCTCACGAAAGAAAACAAGAGGGGTGCGCCGGAGGAGATAGGAGCGCCGGATTGCAAAACGGACAACGGGGAAAATGTTCGGATGCATGAGACGAACACGTATGCAAATGCAATGCACATGATGACATGATACGAAATGCATGACATGAACAAAATGCGAAACGACAACCAAAACCCGACCACGAAGGGAATATCATAGCACATAGCCAAAAATGGCAAGAGTCGGAGTTACAAATATGGAAAGTTACATGCAGGGTGTTACACCTATTTACCCCCAAGGTGTTTGCTCCACCTTGGCATGATGATGTTAGTCATATCATGCATATGTTGCCTTGCAGTGCCTACTTTTGACATCATATATGTCATCTGCTTAGTTTAGACATGTTTTGTCGCCCCTGTTTAGTTTCTATATCATATATGGAAATTATGCAGTCTCATGTCTTTTAGCCAGCCATAATATATGTGAAATGTGCAATGCCATCCTGTTTAACCAGGCATCATATATTTGAATGATATCTTGCCCATCCTTTTCTTCATTACATTTCCATTTGTCGACAATGTTTGTACATTAAACTACTCTTCCTGTGAATCAGCCATTTGGGTGGGAGATTGAAAAATCTGGAGTGAAAACAAGGCCTTCAGAGCAGACAGTGCTACCTGTCGAAGCAGATCTCTTGTTGGGTCCCGAGAGCTCCTCGGAGATGGATTCAGAGACAGATGACCAGTCCTATTCCCCCACCGAGGTGTATGCTCTAACTTGGCACGGCGTTTTAGTTATTCATCATATCTTTGAATTATGTTATGCTATGCTATCCAGTTTAGATAGACATCATATATGTGAAATTATGTCATGCTATCCGTTTTAGTTAAACAATATACATGTCAACTATTTCATGTCCTCTTTTTTCCACACTATCTATCGCCTCTGTCTCTCATACAATGTTTGTACATTCAACTATGTTTCCTGTTTATCAGCCATTTGAATTGGAGCGGGTGATGCCAGCATCTAGCGGACTAAAAAGACGGTCTTCAAATAAAACAGTGCTACCTCTTGGTGGAGATAGCACCCCGGTTGTACATGCACGATAACCAGCCCTACCACACATAACCCAAACTCTCGCAGATTGTACCCCTACTGCGACGGAAAGAGAACCAGCTTCGCCCAATCTAATCCCAACCCCAGCAGATAGTAACCCAGTTCCTGTTGACACAGCACCATCTCCACCACAGAGCTCCCAAACAAGAGCAGTTAGTAAGCCAGCTCTAGTGCCCGAAGGGCCAGTACTAACACGGCGAACCCCAACTCCACCAGTTAGTACGCCTATTCCCGTGGAGGAAGCACAACCAGCTAGTCGTACTTTAGCATCTATCGCATTTGATGTTGTTAAATCGTATGCGCGTATCTTCCCATCTTGGAAATATTATACTGAAGATGAAGGAAAATGCCAGTTGCAGGTGTTTGTCCATGAGTTATGTGTAAGTTATGTTATTCATGGCAATTACTTTGCATTGTCCCATACATCCTACGTCCATGATGATTATAATACAGCAAATTTTTCCCATTTTTCTCTATTGAGAAGGACCGATTTGGAAACTCAGGATGAGGTAACCTGTGCTAATACCTCTGCTATCTTCAAGAATGCTGGGTGGCAGTATTGGAATTACTTGAAGAAAACGTACTTCACCGGCAAAGAAACTCATCAAATTCCCTTATGTTCTCCTGAGACACATTTACTGGACGATGACTAGGAACGCCTTATTCTGTACTGGTCCCGAACCAAGAATGTGGTAAGGTCTATGAGCTCATCTTCTATTTTTAAGTACTATATTCTTGCGTCTTACTGTACTCTGTTCATGTAGAACAAGTGCCTAAACCTGAAGAACAACTGTTCTAATTTAAGATTCCATTGCTATCATAGTTCCAAAAAGCGCTACGCGTTAATTGTGCGTTTTGCCACCGCCTTGCGCTTTACTGACCAAAGCGCATGCTTATGCGCAGTTATGCATAGATTAAGCGTAGTTATGCGCAATGCGTTTCGCCAACGCCTAGAGCCTAGGCGGGCTTAAGCGCTCGCTTAGGCGCGCCTTTTTTAACTAGGCGGGCTTAAGTACTCTTGTATCACTGTATTTACTCATACAAACTTATTTTTAAATTGAAGGATCCAATCGAAACTCCAGTGGCACAGCAGGTATGTTCACGCATGTTTCTTTAACAGGCTTGCTCTTATCAATAGCTCTGTTGATTTCAATTTCAATTGTGTATACAATTGACTTCTCATATCATGCACATTACTAGCATCACAACAAGGCAAATAATGTTGTTGTACATGTAGATCCGTGGTACCCATCTGAAATCTTGTTGTGCTGTGTAGTTTCCCACGCTTTGTATTCTTTCACTGCTGCTTTGTCTTGAACTGATATGATTTGAACCGTGTCTCTATTTTGATTTGGCAAGACAATGCAGTGACCATAGGACATAGATATATGTTTGTTTGATGCTTTTATTATGTACTAGTACTTGGCAATAGAAGACTTGGTAGTTTAATCCTGTCCACCTTACTAATGAACTGGTTCACCGAAATGAGTTTCATATACTAGTACATGCTAAACTGTTATGTGTCTGCTTGCTTCTTCTTTTAGAATGCTGACAGAATATTGGGGAAGAGTGCCTTATTAAGAAATGGTAAAGGAAGTAATGCAGATAAGGTTCAGGATAGTGACACATCCTTGTTGGTCTCCAACAAAGCTGATAAAACAGCTAAGGAAGACTATCTCGAAGACAGTGAGACAACCCCAAAGTCCTGTCTTGGTTTAGTGTTGGAGTTACTAGCCACTACCACTTGGACAAGCTATTCAAACTCACTGTCTGACTCAGTTCGGTTTCTTGAGTCTCAACTACAAGCTGAAAGACATCGATCAGCTGTGCTGCGACAGGAAGCGGAAGGACTGTGAAAGTCCCTGGAGCATTCAGATGCATACTTTCTGGTGCAACAGCAAGCGTTGGAGGATTTTAGCGCCAAACAGGACAAAGCTAATAAGCTTGCTAAGCTTATTGCCAGCATGGTGGATACCACGTTTCTTGAGCTCTTCTGAAGTTGTTTCAGTTATGCTCTTGTTTTGCTGCCGCGTTTATTTGCACTGGTGGCCAATTTTGATGGCCAGTGTATGTAATATGCTGCTTTGTTCCCTATATTTGCACTGGTGGCGAAATTTGATGCCCCATGGATGTAATATGTGTAATAGCGGTAATAGGCTAGCATTAATTGCTTGCTTATTTATTTCCTTATTGTCTTGTTTAGTTGTTTGCTTGTAGTCACTGCAGTTCTTTTTTTGTGTTTTTCGAGTGGCCACGATAACCTATCTTTGGAAACTAGGCCAAAATAATCATGGCAACACACGGACTGTTGTAACCATGGGCCTCCTACGGGTCGTATGATCCATGGGCCTTCTACGGGCCGTAGGATCCATTGGCCTTCTATACGGGTCGTAGGATCCATGGGCCTTCTACGGGCCGTACGATTCATGGGCCTTTTATGGGTCGTAGGATCCATGGGCCTTCTACGGGGCGTATCATCATTTCGCTAATCATGGGCCGTACTATTCATGGACAACAACAAGCCGTTAATAGGCCGTATTTGATAACTCTATGAAAACAGCCCAACGGGTTTTTTTGACATGAAAACGGCCCAACGTATTATCGGGCCACAAACGGGCCGACTGTAACCACGGGCTGAATTTGGCCCACAAGCAGAAAATGACAGTAACGGGCCATAAGTAAACGAATGTGGAAATGAGCCCAAGAATAAATGGGCCCCGAGAAGGCCGAAAGATAACATGGGCTGGAAACGGCCCAACGGAAAAATGGGCCGTTAATGGGTATAAAGTGATACACTGTTCATTACGGCCCAGTTTCACCACGTGCCGTTAATGGGTATAAAGTGATACACTGTTCATTACAGGCCAGTTTTACCACGGGCCGTTAATGGGCCGAGAGTAACAAGGGCCTCATATGGGCCGAAAGACGTCATGGGCCATACATGGGCTGGAAGTTAAAACGGGCTGGAATTATATTGGACGGCCCAGATGACGCCACTGGGCCTAATTCGGATAGGCCGTAAACGGGCCCTGGGTTAGCGGGCTGTAAATGGGCTATATGCAAACAGGCCGTTCACAGTCTTGCCGTGGGCCGGCCCGCCACCTTTTGACCAAGTCAAACGGGCCGGCCTTTTCACAGGAATAGGCCTCTATTGGGCCGTGCCACGTGTCGACGTATCATAGGCGCTTTGGGTCCAACGAGTGGATGACATCTGTCCCAACGTTGAGCCGACACATGTTTCCTCCAGCCAATGATGATTTTACATGTGGAAAATCCCCATTGGTCGGGGCTGTTAACGGGTTATCGGATCCAAAACCGGACCCGATAGCTTAACGACGTTCCGTTACGGTGGATGCCACGTGTCGGTCACCCTTGACGAAAGCACTTCTATGACACGCGATTTATCGTCATGGAAGTGGACACTTCCGTGATGATAATTTTGGTAATGTCATGGAACACTTCTACGATAGCACAGGTATGACTATCTTGATTCTGTCATAAATTTTTCATGGATGTACATGCATGACAGAAAACGTGACCTACTGTGACAAACACGTATCATCACGGAAGTGTATTTTTTGTAGTGACGTCCCTTTTGTACGCTTGATGATGATGTGGTCATGACCTTTGCGTTCCACCACATAATCACCAAGTCCGTCCTCGCCTCCGTATCCATCCGGTTGTGACCGATGTTCAGCCTGCGCATGGTGTGGCCTTGGTTATGCTAACTCCTTCCACACGCAGATTCACTTTTCGTGCACACCGCCACAGCATATTAAACCATAATACCAGAGTTTCCGCGAGATTTGTGTGCTTAGGCATGCATGCATATTATTGTTGTGAGTAGCAGTAATATGTGATGTTGCTTGATTATTAATACTATTATTTGTATGCTTGTGTGTTTTTGTTTCCGTCATTTCTTTTCTTTCTTTCTTTGGGCCCTCGGTGTTACATATTTCCCCCCTCATTAAAGTTGATCGTCAGCCGACGTGGACCCAAAGAGTCAGCAAGGAATGCATATATTTGGAAATTTAGTCGAACATAATGGAATTCTCAGCTGACCGCAGTGAAATGAGAAATATCTGATTGTGATGATGATAATCAAGTTTGCATTAATATGCACTTCTCACAACAGTATGGATAATAAAGTCTCCCTCAGTGTGCACCCTTCATAGCAGAAATGATCAAATCAGCAATAAGATAAATTGTGTGCAAGATCGACGATATATTCTCAGTCAAAGGCATAATTCAGATGCAAATTTTGATTCTTTGTTGAGGATGACTTTGGAACCCGATATACCTGGAAGAAAGCAAGAATGTGCCATGTATTCAATATTTAGAGAGGAGGATAGTCCAGCAAAACCCCGTTTCGTACAAGTAATCAACAACAGAAATATTAAGACGGTATATATATGTGGCATTCAGTCTGCCTATCACAAGGAGAAGCTTCTGGTGTAAGCAACCCAGTCTTTTCTCGCAAGCTACCAGAGAAGCTTCCAATGCAAGATTCCTCTATCTTCCTCAGTACGATACATGGATGACTTCCCGTGCAAGGTACTTTGTCTTCTGCAGTAAGCAAATGCAAAAAGATTCCAATATAGGGTATCTAGTTTTTCCCCTAGCAAGTCTTTATGGGGGGAAGCTTCTGAAGCACGATATCCAGTCTTGCTCAGCAAGATACTCTCGATAGTTTCCAGCATAAGCCATCCAATCATCCTCAGTACGTCACTGGTGCAAGATAGTACACTATAAATTGACAGCACATGGCAGTGAATCCCAAGAACCAGCTCCGCAACAGTTTGGTCAGAAGCAAGAATCAGTCAGAACACCAGTCTCCCTCGGGAATCAGATTCTCAAATATATGCGAAGTAAGCCATATATACACCTCAGTGTGACAAAGGACTATGAAGATTGACGACAACAGTGAGCCCTGTACAAGTACCTGTCAACCTGGAATATGATCCTGGTGAGCCCTTGTCTACTTTTCTCCGGTGCCGGGACCATGCCTGTGTTCTGAGCTGTTTTTGGCCGACCAGGGTGGATGCCGACTTTATTTTTCTCTAATCAACAACTGTCACAAGTTCTGGGCTGCTTTTCGGCCGTCTCGTATAGCTGTTGAGTTTCTTTTTGAGAAAGTGGCCCTTTGCTCTGAGCCATTTTTCAGCCGTCTTAGGGAACTGCCACTTTCTTCTTATCAACACGGTCTCATGCTCTGAGCTGATTTTCGGCCGTCTTGAGCCGTGGTTGAGTTATTTCAGTAATGTCCCAAATCTAAGTTGTAAAGACCGTTCTGGTGGCTACTGATTTATTTGTCGATTTCTTGCAAGGGTTCGGATGATCATTTCCCTACGGTTAATACTAGAGAGACGATGAACCTGCCATTTAAATGATGTTACCATATCAGGAGATGAGGATAAAAGTACGCCTGCCGGAATATTGCACCCGACAGAAGCAATTTAAGCAAGCTCTTTCAACTAAGGATCTAGACAAAGAAAACAGTAATGAAGGAGCAAGACTGATAATTGTTGCATGACCCACATGGCGCAGATACCCTGGACAGTCTGAGTCAGTATTGAACCATGAATATTCACCTAAGGGGGTCTGCTCAATTTTGGTAAGGACCCCATACTTAGATAACCTGCTCAGTTAACCGTATATGCTCGAATTTGTCAGTATCAAATATCTGAATTTGTCCAGTCAGACCAAGGGGCCATTCAACAGTTGACCTCAGTGACTATGGTAAAGCACCACACAACCTACTATCCGCTGAATATGCTGGCAGAATGAATAATCAGGATGATGAATAAGAGTCTTGAAGCATGGGCCCTCACTTATGTGAATCAGCAAACGATATACGATCATGAACAAAATCCTTTTTGTGAGAGACCCCGTTAGTCAAGTTTGCGGATACTATCATATAGGGTCATACCCTTTTATGCCGGCCACGTCAGGCGACAATGAAATATTTGGTATGAATCTGAGACTCAAGACAGTGGAGCCAGTTAGGATAATTCTGAAATTCCTGCGATAAGTCCGAAGCTGTCAGGCAAGCGGTTATGCCTCAACTCACTGTTTGGAACCCGAAGTACCTGCACTTAGTGGAGGAACCCAATGCAAGGAATAAAGAGATTGGGTGTCCACCAGGGAAAACCTATTCCCCACTTTATGAAAGGTTGTCGGTGCTGAATGACACATCCATCGGAGGCCACTCTTGAATTTGTAAGACGGACCTGTATTTCAATCATGATAACAAATCACACTCAGCTAAGTCAGCAGATATAAAAGGAATTGGAGCCAATATAAGCATGAAAATGTGAGGTAAGATCTGTCAGGATATGGATACAGTGAAGCAAACCACCCCGGAGCTAGTCTGGTAAGTCAGATGAAGAATTTAATGGGAACAATCAATAAAGGAAAAAGGATACCCGAGCTAGAAACGGTCTCCTTAAGTCAGTATATGCATACTTGTTCCCTGAGCAACCAAATCTCGAGGACGAGATTTCTTTAAGGGGGAAGAGTTGTCACAACCTGATTTTTTGGCCCTTTCTTTTTCTTTTGATTTTCTGAGTTTTTGCTTCAGTTTTCTTTTTCCGTGGCTGTGTGGTCTGGAAACTGAAGAAGATGCCCTCTTCTTCCTTTCCAGAGTGGCTTGTCATCCTCATTCCCCCTCCCAAGTGGCTCATCATTCTCAAAACCTTGCCAAGATCATGTCACTCCACTGCTTGCCCAAACCCTAATTTCTTTTTCTCAGGAATATTCCTTTTTCTATTAAAAGGAATAACCCTGTCTGCCCTAGGTTGTGAAGCAACATATATTTATGTCCATCCAAAAATTCCCAAATAATTCTCATAATTCCTTTGGGTGAAGCGGTGTAGATAATCCGTTGTGCGCCTGTATACAGTTGCTCTATCAGCGTGTAGGCGGCTTTCAACTTCTTCTGCACATCAGAGCCCAGATGGCTAATGCGGGTTCCTGTATCATTACAAACATAAGTAAACCGGCAATGCATGAGAGGATATGTTGAAAGCATAAAGGGAGGATGTTTACCAAACACAGCAGCGGTCATAGCATGCACTTGCCGCTTTACACTAGTCAGCTCGTCAACCACCGGTTTAAGAGCGGCTTCTACGTTTTCAGCCCTTTTTATCAAAGAGGCTTTTTCAGTCTCCCAATCCACCCGCTCTTTGTTGAACCCCTCTTTCAGTTCCTCCATAGCGCCTAGAGCGCGGGTCAACTCTTCCTTCGCTTTGGAGGCTTCAGCTTGCTGGGTTTTGATGTTCTCTTGTAGGTCAGCGGTTTGGCGTTCCTTCTTGCTCAGCTCCGCCTGTAAAGAGACAGATACATAATGAGTTGACAGTACATATTTGAAGTACCAAGCACATAACAAGTTATGCCCTTAGTACTTGGGGGCTAATGCATATTTGCTTTTACTCAGAAATTTTTACAAGTCCCAAGCACAATACAAGTATTAAGCTTGGCACTTGGGGGCTAATGTGTGTTTGCTCAAAAAGCTGTTGATATGGGAACTCTTCTACAGTCCCGGTTCATCTTTATAAAGTTAAACCGGCCCTTGGGACTATACCGACGAAAGAACAGTATGGAAAATTTTAAGGAACCGGTTCATCTTAACGAGGTAATCCGGTCTCTGGAGGCAAAATATGCAAAGATAAGTTGTGACAAAAGTCCCGGTTTAGATCGGTATCATAAACCGTCACTTGGGGGCTACTAGGAATTGATAAACTACAATTGGACAAAAGAGAAAAATGGTAGTTACCTCATATCGCTCCTTCATTAAGTTTACCAAACTAGCTTCATAATCACGGCTAGTATACAGACGGTTCAAGAAGCCAGAGTGAATGTCTTGAGCATTGAGATGGGCGTAGCTTGATAAATCGGCATTCCATTTGCCTTTGCCAATAGCAGAGAGATCATCCTTGGCAGTATGTTTTGACAAAGCTACAGGATTGCCAGGAGTGGTGTGGCCAGTGCCAGTAATCATAATATCATCATCTTCTTCGTCAGCAGCCTTCACCGGAGTTGGCGGTTTATCAGTGTCCTTAACTGGACTGACCGGTTTGTCATCAGGTCGGACAGGGCTGGTTGGCCGGTCTGCATGGCTGGTACAATCAACTTGCACTTGTTCAGCTTGGAAGTCATGGTCTTGAAGCGGTGGATCGTGAAGCATGGCATCAACATCGGTTTCTTCCATCTCCGGAGCTGTTTCCGGTTCAGCAGCTACATTATCATCAGCCGGTTTGTTTAACCGAGCTTTCTTCATGGGTCTTGGCTTGGCACTACAAAAAGATAGATATAAGGATCAGTACAGTATGTAAAACACATCAAGGATAAAAACATGTGCATAACTCACCCAGGAACTGTTTTGAGAGGTGGAAGCTGTGTGGCCGAGGACTCGCCAGAGGATGAGTGAGAAGTACCCTGATAATTTGAATCGGACGGGTTAAGAGGCTGGCGAAAACAACCTGCTTTTGGGCATGAAGTATCAATGGGATAAGAGACCTCTAATCGGCATTTCCGAACCGGGCTGTTCGGTAAACCGGCGGAGGTAACTACTTGGCCGCTGTGCCGGGTTGTACGGCGAGCTTCGTGCTGCTGCGTCTTCAAAAGAAAGTTTGGGTCCAAATAAGCAAGAGGGTGAGAAAGTTTTACTTTCCGGTTTGCTTGACGGATTTTTTATGTTGGCAGAGGATCTGAATCGGAGGAAAGAATAGTTACCTCTACGTCCTCAGCGTGACTGCCTTTAGCGTCGTACTGATAATAATCATTGTCAACGAGATGTACGAAAAATGAACCAAGAGAGTCAAGTTCTACCTCTGATTCCGGATTACGCACATTGTCATCAGCTGGTAGATCGGAGGATGCAGTGGTCCTTCTCTTGGTAGGTTTCTTAACAACCTTGGTCTTTGGACAAACTGGCTTGACCGGTTTGTCTTGCGGTTTTGCCGATTTATCTTGTGATGGTTTCTTGTTCCAGAACGGATCATCACCCTGTCAGAAAATATTCACACTCTCAGAGAATATTTGGACAGAAGCAAATTCAGATACAAAGTGTTGTATGATTCTTACAGCTGGTGGTTTGTTGAAGGTGCAGAAAGGGAGTAGTCCGATTTGGGCATAGACGGCCTCCGGTTCCTTCAGTATTTTCTTTACAGCTTCAGTGACTTCTTCGTATGTAAGCTGAATATCAATGTGCCGCTGAGCATCCTTCAGACTACCCGTGTACTCACACATCAAACCGGGGCGCCGGCTTAAGGGCAGAATGCTCCAGCTTATCCAGCAACGAGCAAGATCAACTCCTGTCAAACCATTCGCCATGAAGGCTCTAAGCTTTGATAGTTGGGGAGCATAGTTGGCCCGTTCTCTTGCTGTCAACCTTTGAGGAAACGAGTGTGTGTTGCTCAGGCGTTCAGGGCGGTAACCCAGAAGGGGGTTTTCGTCAGATGGAGAGGTATCCGTGCAGTAAAACCAAGTTTGGTTCCACTCTTTGGGTGACTGTGGAGTTTGGGATGGGGGAAGGTGACTTCTTTCCTCTTCTGAACCGCCATTCCACCCAGTTCCGTATTGGGTCCATCTGAGAACTCGGTGCGACGGTTTAAATGAAAGAAATCCCTAAACAGTTCGACTGTAGGTTCCTCTTATAGATAAGCTTCACAGAATACTTGGAAGTGGCAGATGTTGGTAACACAGTTGGGACCGATGTCTTGAGGGCGCAGCTGAAAATTGGCTAGCACATCTCGGAATTTTTTTGAACCGGGAGGGCTAAAACCTTGTCCGAGATGATCAGCAAACACGACTACTTCTCCATCCTTGGGTGTAGGAGGATTCTCCGGGACAGGGACCCTCCAGTGGATGACATCTTTCTTGGCTAAAGCGCCCATTTTAACAAGGTTGTTTAATTGCTCCTCGGTTACTCGAGAGGGAGCCCAATTGCACTCATAGACTTGTTTAGCCATGACAAGGAAAATCTGAAACATGAGTATTACCGGTTTAAGATTTACAGTGGACAACTATACGACGGTATGACGATACTAGCATATTGGTAAACCGGATTTGGTTATTCGTAAACCGGAGTCTGGCAATGGAACAGTGTAATGCATTGGCGGTTCAACAGGGGACTAATGGTATCTACCGGGTCATCATTTTTTCTGTGAGGTTAAACCGGCCAATGTGGTATTCAGAGGGTGTAAGAGAAGGAAGAAACAAGTTTCACATCTTGCTATGGTAATTTCAGATCTACCACGCGTA